>NW_027325365.1:32568932-33209932 GCF_036924035.1 Leuresthes tenuis | reverse complement strand
TCACCGAACTCCTCCCAGGCCCAAGTTTTTGCCTCAGCAACCGCCGAAGCCGTGGCCCGTCTGGCCTGTCGGTACCTATCAGCTGCTTCCAGGGTCCCACTGGCCAAAAAGGCCCGATAGGACTCCTTCTTCAGCTTGACGGCTTCCCTCACCTCTGGTGTCCACCAGCAGGTTCGAGGGTTGCCGCCACGACAGGCACCGACCACCTTACGGCCACAACTCCGATCAGCTGCCTCGGCAATGGAGTCACGGAACATGGCCCATTCGGACTCAATGTCCCCCACCTCCCCCGGGATATGGTTGAAGCTCTGCCGGAGGTGGGAGTTAAAGCTCCTTCTGACGGGGGATTCTGACAAACGCTCCCAGCAGACCCTCACAATACGTTTGGGCCTGCCAGGTCTGATCGGCATCCTCCCCCACCAGCGGAGCCAACTCACCACTAGGTGGTGATCAGTTGACAGCTCCGCCCCTCTCTTCACCCGAGTGTCCAGGACATACGGCCGCAAGTCCGATGATACAACCACAAAGTCGATCATCGAACTGCGGCCAACGGTGTCCTGGTGCCAAGTGCTCATATGGACACCTTTATGCCTGAACATGGTGTTCGTTATGGACAGTCTGGCACAGAAGTTCAACAACATAACACCACTCTGATTCAGATCGGGGGCGCCATTCCTCCCAATCACACCCCTCCAGGCCTCACTGTCATTGCCCACGTGAGCATTGAAGTCCCCCAGCAGAACGAGGGAGTCTCCGGTAGGAGCATTCTCCAGTGCCTCCCCCAGAGACTCCAAAAAGGGTGGGTACTCTGAACTGCTGTTTGGCGCATAGGCACAAACAACAGTCAGGACTCGTCCCCCCACCCAAAGGCGGAGGGAGGCTACCCTCTCGTTCACTGGGGTAAACCCCAATGTACTGGCACACAGCCGGGGGGCAATAAGTATGCCCACACCTGCTCTGCGCCTCTCACCACGGGCAACTCCAGAGTGGAAGAGAGTCCAACCCCTCTCAAGAGGACTGGTTCCAGAGCCCAAGCCGTGCGTCGAGGTGAGTCCGACTATATCTAGCCGGAACCGCTCAGCCTCGCGCACCAGCTCCGGCTCCTTCCCCAACAGAGAGGTGACATTCCACGTCCCAAGAGCTAGCTTCAGTAGCCGAGGATCAGACCGCCAAGGCCTCCGCCTTCGGCTGCTACCCAGCTCACATAGCACCCGACCCCCTTGGCCCCTCCCACGGGTGGTGATTCCGTCGGAAGGGGGACCCACGTCATCATTTCGGGCTATGCCCGAACGAGCCCCATGGGCACAGGCCCGGCAACCAGGCGCCTGCTGCCAGGCCCCACCCCCGGGCCTGGCTCCGGGGGGAGGCCCCGGTGTCCCATATCCGGGCAAGGGATCATGAGGTCCAAATTTTTTGTTCATCATAGGGAGTCTTTTGAGCTGTTCTTTGTCTGGTCTCTCATTTAGGATCTGTTTGCCTTGGGTGACCCTACCAGGGGCTTGAAGCCCCGGGCAACATAGCTCCCAGACTCATTGGGGCACGCAAATGAACGTATGAAAAGAAGCTTATTCTCGGATTCCTGCTCCTTCAGTGTTGCTCTTTCTTCTACTGCAAAATACAATGTTGTTCTTTGTTGAAGTCGATCTAGACATTGATAAATATGAAGTTAAAAGCAGTTTTAACATAGTTTGAGTGAAGGAATTCATTTTATACATAAAATCCCAAATCATGCAGAACGTAAGAAAAGAAGCTTATTCTCGGATTCCTGATCCTTCAGTGTTGCTCTTTCTTAAACTGCAAAATCCAATGTTGTTCTTTGTTGAAGTCGATCTAGACATTGAAAAATATGAAGTTAAAAGCACTTTTAAAATAGTTTGAGTTAAGGAATTAATTTTATAGCAAAATCCCAAATCATTCAGAACGTATGAAAAGAAGCTTATTCTCGGATTCCCGATCCTTCAGTGTTGCTCTTTCTTCTACTGCAAAATACAATGTTGTTCTTTGTTGAAGTCGATCTAGACATTGATAAATATGAAGGACAAAGCAGTTTTAACTTGGTTTGAGTTAAGGAATTCATTTTATAGCAAAATCCCAAATCATGCAGAACGTATGAAAAGAACCTTATTCTCGGATTCATGATCTTTCAGTGTTGCTCTTTCTTCTACTGCAAAATACAATGTTGTTCTTTGTTGAAGTCGATCTAGACATTGATAAATATTAAGGACAAAGCAGTTTTAACTTGGTTTGAGTGAAGGAATTCATTTTATACATAAAATCCCAAATCATGCAGAACGTAAGAAAAGATGCTTATTCTCGGATTCCTGATCCTTCAGTGTTGCTCTTTCTTCTACTGCAAAATACAATGTTGTTCTTTGTTGAAGTCGATCTAGACATTGATAAATATGAAGGACAAAGCAGTTTTCACGGTTTGAGTGAAGGAATTCATTTTATACTTAAAATCCCAAATCATGCAGAATTTATGAAAAGAAGCTTATTCTCGGATTCCTGATCCTTCAGTGTTGCTCTTTCTTCTACTGCAAAATCCAATGTTGTTCTTTGTTGAGGTCGATCTAGACGTTGATAAATATGAAGTTAAAAGCAGTTTTAACATAGTTTGAGTGAAGGAATTCATTTTATAGTAAAATCCGAAATCATGCAGAACTCATGAAAATAAGCTTATTCTCGGATTCCTAAAACTTTTGATTTGCTCTTTCTTTTACTGCAAAGTACAACGTTGTTTTTTTTGTTTAAATCTATCTAGACATTGATAATCATGAAGGTAAAAGCCGTTTTAACATAGTTTGAGTGAAGAAATTATTTATAGATAAAATCCCAAATCATAAAGAACTCCTCAAAAGGGGCGTATGGCTTAATCACAAGTGTGGTTCTTTCTCATTCAGGGTAATATGAGGAAGTTTATGCTTGAAATATATGTAGAAATGGGTACATATGAAGGACAAAGCAGTTTTAACATAGTTTGAGTGAATGAATTCATTTTAAAACAAAACCCCAAGACATGCAGAACTCATGAAAGCAAGCTTATACTCGGATTCCTGAAACTTAAACTAGATTTTCTCCTCCCTCTTTTACTGCAAAGTATAACATTGTTTTTTGTTGAAATCTATCTGGACATTGATAAATACCAGCCGAACATCTCTGCTGCCGCTTTTGATAATTTATGGTTGGGAATTCTTACCTTTTCTTACCCGCTTTTTACAAATTATGGTCGGACATTTAAACCTTCTTGTAGCCGAACACATCCACTCCTGGTTTTGCTGATGTATGGTTGGGCATTTGCACCTTTTCTTACCCGTTTGTCAGTAATTATGGGTGGACATTCAGACCTTCTTACAGCCGAACACCTCCGCTCCCGCTTTTGATGTTGTATAGTCTGGCTTTCGAGCCTTTTCTTGCCCGGTTTTTAAAAATTATGGTTGGACATTCAGACCTTCTTGCAGCCGAAAACCTCCGCTCCCTCTTTTGATCATACATTGTCGGGCATTGGCACCTTGTCTTAAACACTTTTTAAAAACTTTAGTCGGACATTCACACCTTCTTGCAGCTGAACCACCTCCGCTCCCTGTTTTGATCATGCATGGTCTGGAAATACTACCTTTTCTTACCCGTTTGTGAGTAATTATTGCTGGACATTCACAGCTTCTTGCAGCCGAACACCTCTCCCGCTTTTGATGATGAATGGTCCGGCATTCTTACCTTTTCTAACACATTTTTCAGCAATTATGGTCAGACATTCACACCGTCTTACACCGGAACACCTCCGCTCCCTCTTTTGATGGTGTATGTTTGGGCATTCAAAACTTTTCTTACCCGCCTTTTACAAACTTTGGTCGAACATTCACACCTTCTTGTGGCCGAACACATCCACTCCTGCTTTTGATGATGTATGGTTGGGCATTCGCACCTTTTTTTCTTACCCATTTTTCAGGAATTATTGATGGACATTCACACCTTCTTGCAGCTGAACATCTCCGCTCCCGCTTTTGATCATACATTGCCGGACATTCGCACCTTGTCTTACCCACTTTTTACAAACTTTAGTCGAACATTCACACCTTCTTTCAGCCGAACACCACCTCTCCCGCTTTCGATGATGTATGGTCCGGCATTCTTACCTTTTCTAACACATTTTTCAGCAATTATGGTCGGAGATTCACACCTACTCACAGCCGAACACCTCCGCTCCCGCATTTGATGGTGTATAGTCGGGCATTCTTACCCTTTCTCATCAGCTTTTTAAAAATTATGATCTGACATTCACACCTGCTTTTGATGATGTTTGGTTGCGCATTCGCACCTTTTTTTTTTACCCATTTTTCAGGAATTATGGGTGGACATTCACACCTTCTTGCAGCTGAACACCTTCTCTCCCTCTTTTGATGGTATATATTCAGGCATTCGATCCTTTTGTTTCCCGCTTTTTATAAACCACGGTCGGACTTTCACACCTTCTTGTAGCCGAACAACTCCACTCCCGCTATTGATTGTGTACAGTCGGGTATTTTAACCTTTTCTTACCCGATTTTTACCAACTATGGTCGGACATTCACACCGTCTTACAGCGGAACACCTCCTTTCCCTCTTTTGATGGTGTTTGTTCGGGCATTCGAACCTTTTCTTACCCGCTTTTCACGAACTATGGTCGGACATTCACACCTTGTCGCAGCCAAACACCTCCGCTCCTTGTTTTGATCATGTATGGTTTGACATTCGCACCTTTTCTCACCCGCTTTTTACTATGGTCGGCCATTCACAGCTTCCTCTCCACCATACTTGTATGGATGGATATTCACACCCACTTGCATCCGAAGACCTCCGCCCCCACTTTTGTTGATATTTAGTCGGTCATTTTAGCAAACTATGGCCTTCTTGCAGCCAAACACCTCTGATCTCGCTTTTGATGATGTAAGGTTGGGCATTCAGACCTTGCTTCACCTGCTTTTCACCAAATATAGTCGGACATTCACACCTTCTTGCAGCCGAACCTTTCCGCTCCACCTTTTAGTGTTCTATGGGGTATTCACACCTTTTTTTTCACCGCATTTTATAGATTATGGTTGGAAATTCTCACCCACTCTCATCTGAAGACCTCTCCTCCCGCTTTTGTTAATATATAGTCGGACATTCGAACCTTTTCTTACCCGCTTTTTACAAATTATGGTCGAACATTCACACCTACTTGCAGCCGAATACTTCCGCTCCACCATTTAGTGATCTATGGTTGGCATTTGCACCTTTTCTTACCCTCTTTTTATACTGATTGCTGAAGATTAAGTTGTTCTTTCTCAAACTACAATTTTTTTTTAATTGTTGAAACTTGATTTGAAGTGGATAAATAAGGAGGACAAATAGTTTTAAGTCAGGCTGATAGAAGGAATTAATTTTATAGCAAAATCTGTATTTCGTCATATGTCGAGAGATGCATATTGCCGAAGAAGTTCTTTCTCATTCTACAAAGTACAACGTTGTTTATCGTTGAAACTTGATTAGACATGAATAAATATGAAGGACAAAGCAGTCTTAACTTGGTTTGAGTTAAGGAATTCGTTTTATAGGAGAATCCGAATTCGTGCATAACTCGTAAAATAGAGCTTATTTTCAGATTCCTGAAGAATGAGTCCGGTTCTTTCTCATAATACAAAGTTTGTTGTTTATTGTTGAAACTTCATCAGAAGTGAAGAAATAAGGACAAACCGTTTTAAGTCAGTTTGATAGAAGGATTTCATTTTATAGCAAAATCTGTATTCCTTCATATCTCCTCAAGAGAAGCTTATTGCTGAAAATTAGGTCTGGTTCTTTTTCATACTACAAAACACAGTGTTGTTTATTGTTGAAACTAGATTAGAAGTAGATAAATATGAAGGACAAAGCAGTTTGAACTTGGTTTGAGAGAAGGAATTCATTTTATTGCAAAATCCGAATTCATGCATAACTCGTCAAATAGATAGTGATGTGTCGTTCGTGAGCGATTCGTTCGATATCAACTAATTTTTTATATGACTCGGGAGTAACGAGTTGTCTCAGTGAGTGATTCGTTCATTTTCATGCAGTACCCTTCCTCACCACATGGCAGGCGGCAGGTGCATAAGCTCAGTCAGCAGGAAAGGAAACAGTATTGATAATAACAAACAGAAGTCTATAATAACAAAGAAATATATCCTCCACCGACCAGACTTACAACTCCCGACTAGGGTAGCAGAATTTCTAAGCATCTGCACTCCAAAACTACTATCAAAAATATATAAATTGTTGTCTAAGATAGATGACACAATGTCTCTTCCATCCTCAAAATGGGAGGCAGATTTATCCATCAGTTCTAGTCATAGCTTCTGGCCACAAATATGTTTGAACACCTTCAGAATGACTCGAAATCCTAATTTACAGCTCATACAATACAAAATCCTTCATAGAACACACTATACAGGACAAAGGATGTTCAGGATGGGTCTAACACACTCAAATATCTGCTCACATTGCACAGATAATACACCTGATGATTATGCACACGCTTGTGGTTTTGTGCGCCTGTCCAGAAGTTCTGGCTTGAAGTCTGTGAGGATCTATCAACATGGCTAAAGTGTAGCATCTCTGCATGCCCCACACTGTGCATGGTGGGTGACTTAGACAACATCAACATAGAAATTAACTCAGCACACATGGTTCTCACAGTGTTATGTATCGCAAAGAAACATATTCTCATGAACTGGAAAGCGAAGAACAATCTGTGTATTAACCAGTTTAGAAATTTTCTTTTAGATTATATTAGCATGGAAACAATGTCTGCCTCCTCAAAACATCAATTTGCTGAATTTCATTCTCTCTGGTCCCCTCTGATTAGCTTTATCACATAGTGGTGGTGGTGGGTTGCTGTCCCGTCGCTCTGGGCGGTTGAGTGTGTGCTGGGGGGGGCTGTGTGGCTTCGGGCGTCTGGTGGTCTCTCGGGTCGTGGGGACCGGGTTGGTCATTGCTGGGGGAGACTGTGTGTCGGGCTTGGAGGGCAGTCTGGGTGATGGTGGGTCTCAGGCCCGGGCTGCTGCGACTGGTGTGACCGGGTGGTTTGTTTGTTTGTTGTTGTTTGTTTGTTTTTTGTAGCGGTCCTCCGGGGTGGGGTTGGGTTGAGTAGGGTGGGGCGAGATGGGTACCTTCTGGGGGTACAGTAGCTCCCAGAATATGGTCGCTGCAGGCCCCGAGACTGGTGGACATCAGCCCCTCCTGCCCTGGGTTGGCTCCCAGGTAGCGGGGATGCCTATTGCAGCCAGTCCCTGGCTGCCCTCTCTGGGGGAGAGTAGCTCCCCCGGTGTATATCCCCATACCCCTCTCCCTTCTGGCTCCTGTACACAGCACACACTCAGACATGAAGGGTTTTGGGGGCGTGTGTGTTCGGTGGGGTGTAGTGAATGGGGCCACGTAGGTTCCACCCTTTGGTTGCACTCTGCAGTTCCCCGTTTTAATTACACCGTAGACATTACTACTTATCAAACACACTCACACACACACATTAGGTCTTGGGGGGTGGTTACACTGAGTGGCATCTGGTGGGTGGGGCTCTTTGGGTATGTAGGCTGCCCAGAGGGCCGCGCTCCCAGTTCTACAAGTTTGGCTGCCCCTCAATTTTAATTGCTCACTATTAGAAAATATTGAAGAGCCAGAAGGGTGAGGGGAGGGGTCTTCTTCGCACACCCCTGCTTCCTGGTTGCTGCTCGGGGCGGGAGGGGCCAGAAGGATTAATTAATTGTTCTGCTGGTTCGGGGTCTGTGGTGGCTTGTGGGCTGCTGGCCCCCTGGTGTGCCCGCTGCACTACACCCCAGCGGAATCGAGGGAGGGAGGACGTGTGGATGTATGGGACGTGAAAGTGTGTGTGGTAATGATTGGGCCTGGATCTGGGACTTGCTGTCGCCTGGCCTGCCTGTGCTTCTCCCGATGGGGGGGCAGCGTTGCCTCTCCCCACTGCTCGCGACTTCACCCACCTGTGGGCACATCTTGACTCCCAGGGCACTTGGCCAGGGGGCAGGCTGGGGCAGGCGCTGACCCACTGTGTGGCTGTCTGGGGCGCTTGGCCCTCCTGGGTATTGGGTGGGGCCTCTGCCGGGGGGTTTGGGGGCGCTCGGGCTCCTTGGGCCCGGGTCCAGTGCACGGCACATGTCTGGGCGGCTGGGGCCTGGCGGGGTCGGTGGGCTGTTGCCCCTGGCTCCCGGAGGGCCTCTGCCCTATGCTTATGGGGGCTCTTTCCGGGGGCTTCCTCTGCAGTCTTCTGGGTGTGTGGTTGCCCCTGCGGTGGGCTTCCTGGGTTCTGTGCTCTGTGGGGGCTGCTGGTGGCCTGGGTCTTGTGGCCCTCTCTGCCTGCTTCTGATTGCTTGGGGGGGCTGTGGATTGTGGCCCTGTACGCTTATACACTCATAACTAAGCACGGTTATCATTTAGGTCCTGTGCCATGGGTGTTGCATGTTCTCACACACACATTCATTAGTCCAGTAGCATGGTCGCTAAGCAGTTGATGTATTATCATGTCGTCTCAGGTCATCTATATCCACAGCTGTGTTGTATGCGATTGCCGCTTCTTGTGCTTGTTTTTGTTTGTTTGTGTGTTTGTTTTTTCTCTGCTTGTCTGCTTTCAGGTGCTCCTGGTGGCGCTAAGGCTGGATTCCCCTCAGAGGCCATGGAATGTTGTCTGTTTTGTTTTCTATAGGTGTAGCAGCTGGTTGTCCGGTTTTTGTTTAAATTTTTGTTCTGTTTCCTCTTCTATCCTCTTCTTCTTTCCTTGTCCCCCGTACCGGTTCAGTTCTATTACATGTGATATATTGTAAACAGAAATAAATAAATGGGCATCAAGGGGAGCTTTACATTTATAAAACTTCCCTTGGCAAAGCAAATCTGTTTGGCATCAAAGGTATTCAGACTACAATTCTGCTGCCATAATGCTGAACAGGACAAGGGGGGAAAAAAAAAGTAAAGAAGACAGTTCTGCCGAAAGCCAGGGACTAGACCTGTTCTAAGTTCTATACTTTTTAAAAGGGGCGTGTTTATCAACTATGGAATTAGAAGATTTACAAAAAAGTGCTAGATCTTCATCTGGGATTTTAACAGATTTTAACTATTCAACAGATCAGTTAAAAAAAAGCCTGCTCATGGAGATGTTTCAGGATCTGGATACCAAGCGTGGACCTAATGTTTTCATTTTTGCAATTCTGATACAGGCTATTTAGCAGTGATAGCTAACACCAAGTTCAGATACTGCGGATTTTCTACCTTTGATTTGTTAAGATTGAGCCAATCAGGGACAACCTTGAAGGATATCTTAAGTTTGATTTTGTAGGATCATAATTACCTGAGAAAGGTTGATATTGGTACACACCTTTTTTAAATGATCAGAGGCAGAGTTAAACTTGTTTAAATTAAAATTGCCACACAGAGATTGGGTTTAGCCCACATGCACACAGAATGACATCAACAAATATAAGAAATATTAAACATTTACACATAGATTTTTGAATACATGTAGAGGAATGATACTTTGAAATGTGCTCATTGCGGAGTTATGATCAGTTGAGTAATGAAGGTTGAACTATTTTGGGAAAGAGGTTCTATTCCCAGCATCATGATGGACACTCCTGATATAGAAGGTTTCGCTACCACATTGGAATTGTTTTACTATTTTCATATGCATGTGCAATGAAGAATTGCTTGCTGCTGATAAATGCAAAGAAGAACAGCTTACACATAGATGCTCACATATAGGCTGCTGAATGCAATGAAGACCTGCTTATCCAGTAAAGTTCAATGTCAATGTGTAATATTCAATTAGGATTTGCAAAACAGTGAAGTTAAACAATGAATGGGTCCATAGTCGGCATGAGAAGACTACAGGAATATTTACCTGGGTGTACGTTCAAACAGAGATGAGAAAATTGCGATAAATAATTGTTTGTTTGTTTGTTAGTATGTATATGAATGTTATGTGTATAAACTGTGTTGAGTTATAGTTACTCAGTAGTGTCTCAGTGAAACAACCGACGGGGGAAGCCTTGCGGTGACAACAAAAGCAGTGTTTTACTGATCAGTCAAGTTGCTCCAGTGTACTCCATACAAACTGGTTAGCTAGTGAAGGGATAGAAAATGGGGAATACTTGTTTTAAAGCAAACAAGGAATTAGATGGGAAAAATACATGTTTTAACGGGACCCAGACAATATTAAATACTCAGACAGATGGGAGAAGAAATGTAGTTTTGTAGGAAATCACAAAATTATTACATAAAATTAGTGAAATCAATTGAAGAATGCCTTTCTGAAGAGCTGTTTACCACAGATGAGCAGCTTTGCGACCAAGCACATTGTAAATCGCTTTACTGCCCAAATGATCTAATTTAATGGATTGGTTTAGACATGCATAACAGCATTTTAAGAACAAAGAGAGAAACAAAAAGGGACAACGCTTCATGGTGGAAGGTGATGTATAAATAACTGTGTATATGATGAAGGAGAGACCATTTGAGCAGCACAGCCATTTCGCAACACAGGGACAGCAGTCCAAGTTAAAGGATCTCCCACGTGGTATCACCTGTCACACTGTGTCAAGGCATCAAAAGAAGAAAAAATCACCAAACTCAAGGACAAAGAGACGAAGACTCTGGTGAACGAAGAGAAAGGACTGACAAACCAGAAATACAAAAGGATGCTCGATATCAAGATCCAGAAGAAGAGGTTAACAATGCCACAAACACTTACGATGCTGGGAATGATGCAAGCAATGGACAGAGAAGAACATTCAGTGTCATCAATCTGCAACACGTGCCTCTAATGAGGGGGTGAATATAGAATCCTCAACGATTACAACGTCTCTGGGAACTGTGACAACCACAAGGTTTAAACCATTTTGATATATATTGTAACCTATTGGCTAAGGAATAGTGCTGAAAATGAGGTAAATCTAATCCACCACTGTCCTTGGTCTTCTGTAGGGTTTTTAAACTAATACGTGGTGGTTTGTTTTTCCACAGAAATTTGGAGATGCATGAATCTAGTGACTTAAACCAAGTAGCAGATGGTTTTATGGGGATCATTGATAACAAATAGTTAACTTTTGGTAGTATCATCATTTTAATGGTTGTAACTCTCCCCATAAGTGATATAGGTAAGGACTTCCAACGAGAGAGATCGTCCTCTACTCTCTTTAATAATTGCACATAATTTAGCTTTGTTAGCTCTGAGAGCCTGGAGGAAATGTTTATGCCTAAATATCTAATATTTCCTCACTGTAAAGTGATTGCAGGTATATTCTGGACCCTACAGTTAATTGGCAGAACTGTGGTCTTAGACCAGTTGATAGAGTAGTCAGAAAGTGCTGAGAATTTATTTATAAGTGTGATCGTGTGAGTGAGAGACGTCTGTGAGTTCTGAAGGAAAAGTAATACATCATCAGCATAACGACTTATTTTATGCTCAATATTTTGGGATTGGATGCCTTTAATATTTCTATCTTGTCTGATAGAAGCTGCTAAAGGTTTGATGAAAATAGCAAAAAGTGAGGGAGAAAGTGAGCAACCCTGTCTTGTACCTCTCTGCAGACTGAAGCTTGGAGAAGTTTGATCATTTGTCCTGACACTTGCATTTGGGGAGCTATATAATATCCTTATCCAGTTGATGAAGTGTGACCCAAACCCGAATTTGTTTAATGCTGCGAATAAAAATTTCCAGTTCACTCCATCAAATGCTTTTTCTGCATCTAGAGAGTCGATTGTGTTATCAAGTTGTTGATGGTAGAGTAGTTTATGAGATTAATGATCCGGTTTGTGAACGAACTGTTGTGCCTACTGCTCTTCAGCCTGTCAAATGAAACGTAGAATTTGAAACGTGACAAATGAACGAAGACCCAAGGAGTTGAGTCGTAAACGAATCAATACTGTTTCCTGTGCGAGGACCCGTCAGCCGAGGAGTTGAGTCATGAACGAATCAATACTGTTTCCTGTGCGAGGACCCGTCACCCGAGGAGTTGAGTCGTGAACGAATCAATACTGTTTCCTGTCCTAGTGACTGAGCTTATGAAGCTGCCGCCTGCCATGTGGTGAGGAAGGGTACTGCATGAAAATGAACGAATCACTCACTGAGACAACTTGTTACTCCCGAGTCATATAAAAAATTAGTTCATATCGAACGAATCGCTCACGAACGACACATCTATTTGGCGAGTTATGCATGAATTCGGATTTTGCAATAAAATGAATTCCTTCTCTCAAACCAAGTTCAAACTGCTTTGTCCTTCATATTTATCTACTTCTAATCTAGTTTCAACAATAATTATTTTGTAGTATGAAAAAGAACCAGACCTAATTTTCAGCAATAAGCTTCTCTCGAGGAGATATGAAGGAATACAGATTTTGCTATAAAATGAAATTCTTCTATCAAACTGACTTAAAACGGTTTGTCCTAATTTCTTCACTTCTGATGAAGTTTCAACAATAAACAACAAACTTTGTATTATGCGGAAGAAACAGACTCATTCTTCAGGAATCCGAAAATAAGCTCTATTTTACGAGTTATGCACGAATTGGGATTCTCCTATAAAACGAATTCCTTAACTCAAACCAAGTTAAGACTGCTTTGTCCTTCATATTTATTCATGTCTAATCAAGTTTCAACGATAAACAACGTTGTACTTTGTAGAATGAGAAAGAACTTCTTCAGCAATAAGCATCTCTCAACATATGACGAAATACAGATTTTGCTATAAAATTAATTCCTTCTATCAGCCTGACTTAAAACTGTTTGTCCTCCTTATTTATCCACTTCAAATCAAGTTTCAACAATTAAAAAAAATTTGTAGTTTGAGAAAGAAGAACTTAATCTTCAGCAATCAGTATAAAAAGAGGGTAAGAAAAGGTGCAAATGCCAACCATACATCACTAAAAGTGATCACTGGAGCGGAAGTATTCAGCTGCAAGTAGGTGTGAATGTTCGACCATAATTTGTAAAAAGCGGGTAAGAAAAGGTTCGAATGCCTGACTATATATTATCAAAAGTGGGAGGAGAGGTCTTCGGATGAGAGTGGGTGAGAATTTCCAACCATAATCTATAAAATGCGGTGAAAAAAAGGTGTGAATACCCCATAGAACACTAAAAGGTGGAGCGGAAGTGTTCGGCTGCCAGAAGGTGTGAATGTTCGACTATATTTGGTGAAAAGCTGGTGAAGCAAGGTCTGAATGCCCAACCTTACATCATCAAAAGCAAGATCAGAGTGTTTGGCTGCAAGAAGGCCATAGTTTGCCAAAAGCGGGTAAGGTGCGAATGACCGACTAGATATCAACAAAAGTGGGGGCGGAGGTCTTCGGATGGAAGTGGGTGTGAATATCTCACCATACAAGTATGGTGGAGAGGAAACTGTGAATGGCCGACCATAGTAAAAAGCGGGTGAGAAAAGGAGTGAATGTCAAACCATACATGATCAAAACAGGGAGCGGAGATGTTTGGTTGGAGGTGTGAATGTCCATCCATAATTAATGAAAAGCGGGCAACAAGTAGGTTCGAATGCCCAACCATACATCATCAAAAGCAGGAGTGGATGTGTTCGGCTACAAGAAGGTTTGAATGTTTGACCATAGTTTGTAAAAAGCGGGTAAGAAAAGGGTCGAATGCCCGAACATAAACCATCAAAGGAGGGAGCGGAGGTGTTCCGCTGTAAGAAGGTGTGAATGTCCGACCATAGTTGGTAAAAAGCGGGTAAGAAAAGGTTCGAATGCCCGAACATATACCATCAAAAGCGGAAGCGGAGGTCTTC
Organism: Leuresthes tenuis; assembly: GCF_036924035.1. Taxonomy (NCBI): domain Eukaryota; kingdom Metazoa; phylum Chordata; class Actinopteri; order Atheriniformes; family Atherinopsidae; genus Leuresthes; species Leuresthes tenuis. The sequence goes on along the minus strand of NW_027325365.1, from coordinate 33,196,145 downwards.
AGCTGCAAGAAGGTCTGAATGTCCAATAATTGCTAGAAAACATGAAAGAGAATTTTCGAATATCAAACCGCAAATGATCATAAGCGGGAGAGGAGGTGTTCAGCTGCAAGAAGGTGTGAATGTCCACCCATAATTACTGAAAAATGGGTAAGAAAAGGTGCGAATGACCAACCATACATCATCAAAAGCAGGAGTGGATGTGTTCGGCTACAAGAAGGTTTGAATGTCCGACCATAGTTTGTAAAAAGCGGGTAAGAAAAGGTTTGAATGCCCGAACATACACCATCAAAAGAGGGAGCGGAGGTGTTCCGCTGTAAGAAGATGTGAATGTCCGACCATAGTTGGTAAAAAGCGGGTAAGAAAAGGTGAAAAAACCAGACTGTCCACAATCAATAGCGGGAGCGGAGTTGTTCGGCTACTAAAAGGTGTGAAAGTCCGACCCTGGTTTGTAAAAAGCGGGTAAGAAAAGGTGTGAATGCCTGACAATGTATGATCAAAAGAGGGAGCGGAGGTTTTCGGCTGCAAGAAGTTCTGAATGTCCAACCATAATTTGTAAAAACCGGGCAAGAAAAGGCTCTAAAGCCCGACTATACACCATCAAAAGCGGGAGCGGAGGTGTTCAGCTGCAAGAAGGTGTGAATGTCCACCCATAATTACTGAAAAATGGGTAAGAAAAGGTGCGAATGCCCAACCATACATCATCAAAAGCAGGAGTTGATGTCTTTGGCGAAGAGAAGGTTTGAATGCCCGACCATAGTTTGTAAAAAGCGGGTAAGAAAAGGTTCTAATGCCCGAAGATACACCATCAAAAGAGGGAGCGGAGGTGTTCCGGTGTAAGACAGTGTTAATGTCCGACCATAGTTGGCAAAAAGCGGGTAAGAAAAGGTTAAAATACCCGACTGTACACAATCAAGAGCGGGAGCGGAGTTGTTCGGCTACAGGAAGGTGTGAAAGTCTGACCATGGTTTGTAAAAAGCGGATAAGAAAAGGTTTGAATGCCCAAACATACACCATCAAAAGAGGGAGCGAAGGTGTTCCGGTGTAAGACGGTGTGAATGTCCGACCATAGTTGGCAAAAAGCGGGTAAGAAAAGGTTAAAATACCCACCTGTACACAATCAATAGTGGGAGCGGAGTTGTTCGGCTGCAAGAAGGTGTGAACGTCCGACCAAAGTTTGTAAAAAGAAGTTAAGAAAAGGTTCGGATATCTAACTAAACATAATAAAAAGCGGGAGCAGAGCTTTTCGACTGCGATTAGGTGTGAATGTCAGATCATAATTTGCAAAAAGCTGATGAGAAAGGGTGAGAATGCCCGACTATACACCATCAAATGCGGGAGCGGAGGTGTTCGACAGTGAGTAGATGTGAATGTCCGACCCTAATTGCTGAAAAATGTGTTAGAAAAGGTAAGAATGCCGGTCCATACATCATCAAAAGCGGGAGAGGTGTTCGGCTGCAAGAAGCTGTGAATGTCCAGCCATCATTACTCACAAACGGGTAAGAAAAGGTGCGAATGCCCAACCATACATCATCAAAAGCAGGAGTGGATCTGTTTGGCGACAAAAAGGTTTGAATGCCCGACCATAGTTTGTAAAAAGCGGGTAAGAAAAGGTTCGAATGCCCGAAGATACAGCATCAAAAGAGGGAGTGGAGGTGTTCCGGTGTAAGACGGTGTGAATGTCCGACCATAGTTGGCAAAAAGCTGGAACGAAAAGGTTAAAATACCCGACAGTACACAATCAATTGAGAGTTGTTCGGCTACTAAAAGGTATGAAAGTCCGACCATTGTTTTTAAAAAGCGGGTAAGAAAAGGTGCGAATACCCGACAATGTATGATCAAAAGAGGGAGCGGAGGTTTTCGGCTGCAAGAAGGTCTGAATGTCCAACCATAATTTGTAAAAACCGGGCAAGAAAAGGCTCTAAAGCCCGACTATACACCATCAAAAGCGGGAGCGGATGTGTTCAGCTGCAAGAAGGTGTGAATGTCCGACCATAGTTGGCAAAAAGCTGGAACGAAAAGGTTAAAATACCCGACCGTACACAATCAAAAGCGGGAGCGGAGGTGTTCAGCTGCAAGAAGGTCTGAATGTCCGTCAATAATTGCTAGAAAACATGAAAGAAAATTTTCGAATATCAAACCGCACATGATCATATGCGGGAGCAGAGCTTTTCGACTGAAGGTAGGTGTGAATGTCAAATCATAATTTGCAAAAAGCTGATGAGAAAGGGTGAGAATGCCCGACTATACACCATCAAATGCGGGAGCGGAGGTGTTCGGCTGTGAGTAGATGTGAATGTCCGACCATAATTGCTGAAAAATGTGTTAGAAAAGGTAAGAATGCCCAACCATACATCATCAAAAGCGTGAGAGGTGTTCGGCTGCAAGAGGCTGTGAATGTCCAGCCATAATTACTCACAACTGGGTAAGAAATGGTAGTATTGCCAGACCATACATGATCAAAACAGGGAGCGGAGGTGGTTCAGCTGCAAGAGGGTGTGAATGTCCGACTAAAGTTTGTAAAAAGCGGGTAAGACAAGGTGCGAATGCCCGACAATGTATGAGGTTTTCAGGAGGTTTTCGGCTGCACGTAGGTCTGAATGTCTGAATTATGGGTGGTCTAATTATCCAACCATAATTCCTGAAAAATGGGTAAAAAAAGGTGCGAATGCCCAACCAGACATCATCAAAAGCAGGAGAGGATGTGTTCGGCTGCAAGAAGGTGTGAATGTTCGACTAAAGTTTGTAAAAAGTGGGTAAGACTAGGTGCGAATGCCCAACCATACATCATCAAAAGCAGGAGTGGATGTTTTTGGCGACAAGAAGGTTTGAATGTCCATCAATAATTGCTAGAAAACATTAAAGAAAATTTTCGAATATCAAACTGCACATGATCATAAGCGGGAGAGAAAGTGTTCAGCTGCAAGAAGGTGTGAATGTCCACCCATAATTACTGAAAAATGGGTAAGAAAAGGTGCGAATGCCCAACCATACATCATCAAAAGCAGGAGTGGATGTCTTCGGCTACAAGAAGGATTGAATGTCTGACCACAGTTTGTAAAAAGCGGGTAAGAAAAGGTTCGAATGCCTGAACATACACCATCAAAGGAGGGAGCGGAGGTGTTCCGCTGTAAGAAGGTGTGAATGTCCGACCATAGTTGGTAAAAAGCGGGTAAGAAAAGGTGAAAATACCCGACTGTACACAATCAATAGCAGGAGCGGAGTTGTTCGGCTACTAAAAAGTGTGAAAGTCCAACCCTAGTTTGTAAAAAGCGGGTAAGAAAAGGTGCGAATGCCCGACAATGTATGATCAAAAGAGGGAGCGGAGGTTTTCGGCTGCAAGAAGGTCTGAATGTCCAACCATAATTTGTAAAAACCAGGGAAGAAAAGGCTCGAAAGCCCGACTATACACCATCAAAAGCGGGAGCGGAGGTGTTCAGCTGCAAGAAGGTCTGAATGTCCATCAATAATTGCTAGAAAACATGAAAGAAAATTTTCGAATATCAAACCATACATCATCAAAAGCGGGAGTGGAGGTGTTCAGCTGCAAGAAGGTGTGAATGTCCACCCATAATTACTGAAAAATGGGTAAGAAAAGGTGCGAATGCCCAACCATACATCATCAAAAGCAGTAGAGCATGTGTTCAGCTACAAGAAGGTCTGAATGTCCATCAATAATTGCTAGAAAACATGAAAGAAAATTTTCGAATATCTAACCACACATGATCATAAGCCGGAGAGGAGGTGTTCAGCTGCAAGAAGGTGTGAATGTTCGACTAAAGTTTGTAAAAAGCGGGTAAGACAAGGTGCGAATGCCCGACAATGTATGATCAAAAGAGGGAGCGGAGGTGTTCAGCTGCAAGAAGGTCTGAATGTCTGAATTATGGGTGGTCTGAATGTCCACCAATAATTCCTGAAAAATGGGTAAAAAAAGGTGCGAATATCCAACCATACATCATCAAAAGCAGGAGAGGATGTGTTCAGCTGCAAGAAGGTCTGAATGTCTGAATTATGGGTGGTCTGAATGTCCACCCATAATTTCTGAAAAATGGGTAAAAAAAGTTGCGAATGCCCAACCATACATCATCAAAAGCAGGAGAGGATGTGTTCAGCTGCAAGAAGGTGTGAATGGTCGACTAAAGTTTGTAAAAAGCGGGTAAGACAAGGTGCGAAAGCCCGACAATGTATGATCCAAAGCGGGAGCGGAGGTGTTCAGCTGCAAGAAGGTCTGAATGTCTGAATTATGGGTGGTCTGAATGTCCACCCATAATTTCTGAAAAATGGGTAAAAAAAGTTGCGAATGCCCAACCATACATCATCAAAAGCAGGAGAGGATGTGTTCAGCTGCAAGAAGGTGTGAATGGTCGACTAAAGTTTGTAAAAAGCGGGTAAGACAAGGTGCGAAAGCCCGACAATGTATGATCCAAAGCGGGAGCGGAGGTGTTCAGCTGCAAGAAGGTCTGAATGTCTGAATTATGGGTGGTCTGAATGTCCACCAATAATTCCTGAAAAATGGGTAAAAAAAGGTGCGAATATCCAACCATACATCATCAAAAGCAGGAGAGGATGTGTTCAGCTGCAAGAAGGTGTGAATGTTCGACTAAAGTTTGTAAAAAGTGGGTAAGACTAGGTGCGAATGCCCGACATTGTATGATCAAAAGCGGGAGCGGAGGTGTTCAGCTGCAAGAAGGTCTGAATGTCCATCAATAATTGCTAGAAAACATGAAAGAAAATTTTCGAATATCTAACCACACATGATCATAAGCCGGAGAGGAGGTGTTCAGCTCCAAGAAGGTGTGAATGTCCACCCATAATTGCTGAAAAATGGGTATGGAAAGGTGCGAATGCCCAACCATACACCATCAAAAGCAGGAGTGGATGTGTTTGGCGACAAGAAGGTTTGAATGCCCGACCATAGTTTGTAAAAAGCGGGTAAGAAAAGGTTTGAATGCCCGAACATACACCATCAAAAGAGGGAGCGGCGGTGGTTCAGCTGCAAGAAGGTGTGAATGTCCGACTAAAGTTTGTAAAAAGCGGGTAAGACAAGGTGCGAATGCCCGACAATGTATGATCAAAAGAGGGAGCGGAGGTTCTCGGCTGCAAGAAGGTCTGAATGTCCAACCATAATTTGTAAAAACCGGGGAAGAAAAGGCTCGAAAGCCAGACTATACACCATCAAAAGCGGCAGAGGAGGTGTTCGGCTGTAAGAAGGTCTGAATGTCCACCCATAATTACTGAAAAATGGGTAAGAAAAGGTGCGAATGCCCAACCATACATCATCAAAAGCAGGAGTGGATGTGTTCGGCTACAAGAAGGTTTGAATGTCCGACTATAGTTTGTAAAAAGCGGGTAGGGAAAGGTTCGAATGCCCGAACATACACTATCAAAAGAGGGAGCGGAGGAGTTCCGCTGTAAGACGGTCTGAATGTCCATTAATAATTGCTAGAAAACATGAAACAAAATTTTCGAATATCAAACCGCACATGATCATAAGCGGGAGAGGTGTTCGACTGCAAGTGGGTGTGAATGTCAGATCATAATTTGTAAAAAGCGGGTAAGAAAAGGTAAGAATGCCCAACCATAAATTATCAAAAGTGGCAGCAGAGATGTTCGGCTGGTATTTATCAATGTCCAGATAGATTTCAACAAAAAACAACGATGTACTTTGCAGTAAAAGAAAGAGCAAATCTAAAGTTTCAGGAATCCGAGTATAAGCTTGCTTTCATGAGTTCTGCACGATTTTGGATTTTGCTATAAAATGAATTCCTTCACTCAAACTAAGTTAAAACTGCTTTGTCCTTCCATATTTATGAATGTCGAGATAGATTTAAACAAAAAAAACCACGTTGTACTTTGCGTCCGAGAATAAGCTTTTCATGAGTTCTGCATGTGTTGGGATTTTGTTTTAAAATGAATTCCTTCACTCAAACTATGTTAAAACGGCTTTCACCATATTTATCAATGTCTAGATATATTTAAACAAAAAAAACCCAACATATTTATCAATGTCTAGATCGACTTCAACAAAGAGCAACATTGTATTTTGCAGTAGAAGAAAGAGCAACACTGAAGGATCAGGAATCCGAGAATAAGCTTCTTTTCATACGTTCTGCATGATTTGGGATTTTATTATAAAATGAATTCCTTCACTCAAACCAAGTTAAAACGGCTTTGTCCTTCATATTATCAATGTCTAGATCGACTTCAACAAAGAGCAACATTGTATTTTGCAGTAGAAGAAAGAGCAACACTGAAAGATCAGGAATCCGAGAATAAGCTTTTTTTATACGTTCTGCATGATTTCGGATTTTATGTATAAAATGAATTCCTTCACTCAAACCAAGTTAAAACTGCTTTGTCCTTCATATTTATCAATGTCTAGATCGATTTCAACTTCTTCTACTGCAAAGTCCAATGTTGTTCTTTGTTGTAGTCGATCTTGTAGCTGATCACCTCCACTCCCACTTTTGATCATGTATGGTCTGGCAATACTACCTTTTCTTACCCGTTTGTGGGTAATTATGGCTTGACACTCACACCTACATGCAACCGAACACCACTTCTCCCGCTTTTGATGATGTATGGTCCAGCATTCTAGTCTTTTCTAACACATTTTTCAGCCATTACGGTCGGACATTCACACCTACTCACAGCCGAACACTTCCGCTCCCGCATTTGATGGTGTATAGTCGGGCATTCTCACCCTTTCTCATCAGCTTTTTGCATATTATGATCTGACATTCACACCTACTTGCAGTCGAACAGCTCTGCTCCCGCTTTTAATTATGTTTGGTTGGATATTCGAACCTTTTCTTAACTGCTTTTTACAAACTTTGGTCGGACGTTCACACCGTCTTACAGCGGAACACCTCCGCTCCAGCTTTTGATGTTGTATAGTCGAGCATTCTAACCTTTTCTTACCCGCTTTTTACAAACTATGCTTGGACATTCAAACCTTCTTGTAGCCGAACACATCCCCTCCTGCTGTTGATGATGTATAGTTGGGCATTTGAACCTACTTGTTGCCCGCTTTTCATTAATTATGAGTGGACATTCACAACCTTGTCTCACCCGCTTTTTGCAAACTATGGTCGGCCATTCACAGCTTCCTCTCCACCATACTTGTATGGTGGGATATTCACACCCACTTGCATCCGAAGACCTCCGCCTCCACTTTTGTTGATATTTAGTCGGTCATTCGCACCTTACCCGCTTTTGGCAAACTATGGCCTTCTTGCAGCCAAACACCTCTGATCTCGCTTTTGATGATGTAAGGTTGGGCATTCAGACCTTGCTTCACCTGCTTTTCACCAAATATAGTCGGACATTCACACCTTCTTGCAGCCGAACACTTCCGCTCCACCTTTTAGTGTTCTATCACACCTTTATTTTCACCGCATTTTATAGATTATGGTTTCTAAATTCTCAACCACTCTCATCCGAAGACCTCTCCTCCCGCTTTTATTAACATATTTGAACTTTATTCGGACATTCACACCTTCTTGCAGCTGAACCACCTCCGCTCCCTGTTTTGATCAGGTATGGTCTGACAATGCTACCTTTTCTTACCCGTTAGTAATTATGGCTGGACATTCACACCTACTTGCAGCCGAACACCACCTCTCTAGCTTTTGATGATGTATGGACCAGCATTCTTACCTTTTCTAACACATTTTTCAGCAATTATGGTCGGACATTCACACCTACTCACAGCCGAACAACTCCGCTCCCGCATTTGATGGTGTATAGTCGGGCATTCTCACCCTTTCTCATCAGCTTTTTGCAAATTATGATCTGACATTCACACCTACTTGCAGTCGAACAGCTCTGCTCCCGCTTTTGATTGTGTTTGGTTGGATATTCGAACCTTTTCTTAACTGCTTTTTACAAACTTTGGTCGGACGTTCACACCTTCCTACAGCGGAACACCTCCGCTCCCGCTTTTGATGGTGTATAGTTGGGCATTCGAACCTTTTCTTACCCGCTTTTTACAAACTATGGTCGGACATTCAAACCTTCTTGTAGCCGAAAAACTCCGCTCCCTCTTTTTGATCATACATTGTCGGGCATTCGCAACTTTTCTTACCCGCTTTTTACAAACCATGGTCGGACTATCACACCTTCTTGTAGCCGAACACCTCCGCTTCCGCTTTTGATGGTATATATTCGGGCATTCGCAACTTTTCTTACCCGCTTTTTACCAACCATGGTCGGACTATCACACCTTCTTGTAGCCGAACAACTCCGCTCCCGCTATTGAGCGTGTACAGTCGGGTATTTTAACGTTTTCTTAACCGCTTTTTACCAACTATGGTCGGACATTCACACCTTCTTACAGCGGAAAACCTCCGCTCCCTCTTTTGATGGTGTATGTTCGGGCATTCGATCCTTTTCTTAACCGCTTTTTACAAACTATGGTCGGACATTCAAACCTTCTTGTAGCCAAACACATCCACTCCTGCTTTTGATGATGTATGGTTGGGCATTCGAACCTACTTGTTGCCCGCTTTTCATTAATTATGGGTGGACATTCACACCTTGTCGCAGCCAAACACCTCCGCTCCCTGTTTTGATCATGTATGGTTTGACATTCGCACCTTTTCTCACCCGCTTTTTGCAAACTATGGTCGGCCATTCACAGCTTCCTCTCCACCATACTTGTATGGTGGGATATTCACACCCACTTGCATCCGAAGACCTCTGCCCCCACTTTTGTTGATATTTAGTCGGTCATTCGCACCTTACCCGCTTTTGGCAAACTATGGCCTTCTTGTAGCCAAACACCTCTGATCTCGCTTTTGATGATGTAAGATTGGGCTATCAGACCTTGCTTCACCTGCTTTTCACCAAATATAGTCGGACATTCACACCTTCTTGCAGCCGAACACTTCCGCTCCACCTTTTAGTGTTCTATAACACCTTTTTTTTCACCGCATTTTATAGATTATGGTTGGAAATTCTCAACCACTCTCATCCGAAGACCTCTCCTCCCGCTTTTGTTAATATATTTGAACTTAAGTCGGACATTCAGACCTTCTTGCAGCTGAACACCTCCGCTCCTGCTTTTGATGGTATATAGTCGGGCTTTCGAGCCTTTTCATCCCCGGTTTTTACAAATTATGGTTGGACATTTAGACCTTGCAGCCGAAAACCTCCGCTCCCTCTTTTGATCATACATTGTCGGGCATTCGCACCTTGTCTTACCCGCTTTTTACAAACTTTAGTCAGAAATTCACACCTTGCAGCTGAACCACCTCCGCTCCCTGTTTTGATCATGTATGGTCTGGCAATACTACCTTTTCTTACCCGTTTGTGAGTAATTATGGCTGGACAATCACACCTACTTGCAGCCGAACACCACTTCTCCCGCTTTTGATGATGTATGGTCCGGCATTCTAGTCTTTTCTAACACATTTTTCAGCAATTATGGTCGGACATTCACACCTACTCACAGCCGAACACTTCCGCTCCCGCATTTGATGGTGTATAGTCGGGCATTCTCACCCTTTCTCATCAGCTTTTTGCAAATTATGATCTGACATTCACACCTACTTGTAGTCGAACAGCTCTGCTCCCGCTTTTGATTGTGTTTGGTTGGATATTCGAACCTTTTCTTAACTGCTTTTTACAAACTTTGGTCGGACGTTCACACCTTCTTACAGCGGAACACCTCCGCTCCCGCTTTTGATGGTGTATAGTTGGGCATTCGAACCTTTTCTTACCCGCTTTTTACAAACTATGGTCGGACATTCAAACCTTCTTGTAGCCGAAAACCTCCGCTCCCTCTTTTTGATCATACATTGTCGGGCATTCGCAACTTTTCTTACCCGCTTTTTACAAACCATGGTCGGACTATCACACCTTCTTGTAGCCGAACAACTCCGCTCCCGCTATTGAGCGTGTACAGTCGGGTATTTTAACGTTTTCTTAACTGCTTTTTACCAACTATGGTTGGACATTCACACCTTCTTACAGCGGAAAACCTCCGCTCCCTCTTTTGATGGTGTATGTTCGGGCATTCGAACCTTTTCTTACCCGCTTTTTTACAAACTATGGTCGGATATTCAAACCTTCTTGTAGCCGAACACATCCATTCCTGCTTTTGATGATGTATGGTTGGGCATTCGAACCCACTTGTTGCCCGCTTTTCATTAATTATGGGTAGACATTCACACCTTGTCGCAGCCAAACACCTCCGCTCCCTGTTTTGATCATGTATTGTTTGACATTCGCACCTTCTCTCACCCGCTTTTTACTATGGTCGGCCATTCACAGCTTCCTCTCCACCATACTTGTATGGTGGGATATTCACACCCACTTGCATCCGAAGACCTCCGCCCCCACTTTTGTTGATATTTAGTCGGTCATTCGCACCTTACCCGCTTTTGGCAAACTATGGCCTTCTTGCAGCCAAACACCTCTTATCTCGCTTTTGATGATGTAAGGTTGGGCATTCAGACCTTGCTTCACCTGCTTTTCACCAAATATAATCGGACATTCACACCTTCTTGCAGCCGAACACTTCCGCTCCACCTTTTAGTGTTCTATGGGGCATTCACACCTTTTTTTTCACCGCATTATATAGATTATAGTTGGAAATTCTCACCCACTCTCATCCGAAGACCTCTCCTCCCGCTTTTGTTAATATATAGTCGGGCATTCGAACCTTTTCTTACCCGCTTTTTACAGATTATGGTCGGACATTCACACCTACTTGCAGCCGAATACTTCCGCTCCATCTTTTAGTGATGTATGGTTGGCATTTGCACCTTTTCTTACCCTCTTTTTATACGAATTGCTGACGATTAAGTTGTTCTTTCTCAAACTACAAATTTTTTTTAATTGTTGAAATTTGATTTGAAGTGGATAAATAAGGAGGACAAACAGTTTTAAGTCAGGCTGATAGAAGGAATTAATTTTATAGCAAAATCTGTACTTCGTCATATGTCGAGAGATGCTTACTGCTAAAGAAGTTCTATCTCTTTCTACAAAGTACAATGTTGTTTATTGTTGAAACTTGATTAGAGATGAATAAATATGAAGGACAAAGCAGTCTTAACTTGGTTTGAGTTAAGGAATTCGTTTTATAGGAGAATACGAATTCGTGCATAACTCGTAAAATAGAGCTTATTTTCGGATTCCTGAAGAATGAGTCTGGTTCTTTCTCATAATACAAAGTATGTTGTTTATTGTTGAAACTTCATCAGAAGTGAAGAAATAAATGAATGCCTATCAACAAATGTGGGATCTAAACTCTAGGGCTTCCTCTAAAATAATTTCCTTTCTCAATTCAGAAATGTGTGTGTAAGTCACAACACCCGTGACACCAAAACGGCTTTCTTTTCTCTCTTTTCTCTACACTCTGCACTGTTAGCACACACACCAAATCAGAAAGGCTTTTTTCTCTCTTTTCTACATTATGGACTGTGGGGACACAAAACCGCTCTCTTTTTTTTTTTTTTTTGATTGTGTGCCAGGGCGTTGTCTCTCGTATTAGATTATGCTTAAGATACGAATGGGTTTATCAGTCACATCAGAATCCATACATACTGATCCTCCCGTAATAAAATGGTCGCATCTTATCAAACACACTTTGTTTCTTGTGACAATCAAGTCAGCGAAACAGCGTATACACGTCAAGACACTGAATCAAGTTTGCCACAAGAACTCATAAGTTTGACAGTATGGCTCTGCCGTCAGCAATCATACACCCATTTTATTTTCGTGAGACATGTGCAGGCACCTGTTCATCTACTGTTCTATCACTATGAATTAGTTTATCTATTATCAATAAGGATACTTCTACAACTACTATCAAAGTATATCCGGACTTCTTATGTTGTCAGTTGCTATATATGAATAAGTGGGTAGCTACTGACAAGCATTAAGCATGTCACACAGCCCAAACATATAACATTTCAGGACACACCACACAGTTAACAACCACAGTGAAGCGTGTCAAAGCCCAAACATGTAACATTCAACAGGACACTTACACAACACATTCAAATCAAACAGTCAGACAACATACAAGAACATATACCCCAGCCGGCATTGCTCCCTGCCTATTTTCCTACAGCTCACTATGTGTGCGCACACCTTTATTCACAAACTCTTCAACTTATACTCTTTTACCGAAGCTGCTACAGCTCGATTGGCCGAATACCCTTAGATCCTATTTCGGTGAATATGACATCTGCCTTACATGTAACAGATTAGCGGTTTAGCAGTTTTAATTTAGTTTGAGTGAAGGAATTCATTTAATAGCAAAATCCGAAATCGTGAAGAACTCATGAAAGTAAGCTTATTCTCGGATTCCTGAAGCTTTAGATTTGCTCTTTCTTTTACTGCAAAGTACAACGTTGTTTTTTTTGTTTAAATCTTTCTAGACATGGTAAATATGAAAGACAAAGCAGTTTTAACATAGTTTGAGTGAAGGAATTCATTTTATAGATAAAATCCCAAGAGTCTGCTGAGAAAAGAGAGTGAATGCGAAGTAGACTTTAACACGGCTCTGGGAGCGAGCCGAGTGTGGGCTAACCGGGAGAATTGCTTGAAAGAAACGCGACACCGAATGAGTGGTCAGAACAAAGCCTCAATACGGTGTTCCCGTGGTGTTTTAGTTGTTGCCTTGTCTTTTGCACACAGTAAAAGACAAGGCAGCCATCGAATAGGGCCCGATTGTTCCTACTTGGTCAGCCGAGGAGCAAGGGGGGGGAGCAAGCGTCTCAACCAAGCAAAGCTCACCATGAGGAAGGTGGCTATGCCAACTAGCCTGATGCCCTGCTCCCGCAGTGACGGATAATCGTATTCTGGTTTCTCTTCATAACGTACAAGTCTTTGGCCTTTTACTAAAGACTTCTGTGGAGAGCAGCACTAATGAGTTGTTTCTATTTTTGGCAGGCTTTACCTATGCGGATGAAGCCCTTTCTGTCTGTACAAAAGAAATCTTGTTACTGTGCAGAGTGACTTCTCTGAGTAGAGTCGCCTTACTTGTTGCGACTGTGCCGATGTTCGAAGCTGGAGTGCAAAGTTGTTGCTTGAATGGTGCTTGCTGGAGCGTGCGGGAGTACAAAGTTATACCATTTAAAAGGGCTGAAGAGTGCTCAGTGCAGCGGGTGGGCGGAGATGCAAAGTGACACTCTGGCCACCTCGAAAACCAAGGTTACATCCACTACCAGGGGCAGCCCAAGCTCTGCCGCAAGTGCGGTGAGCATGGGCACCTGGTTGAGGCTTGTACCAAGGTGATATGTGGGAAGAGCAGAGAAATTGGGCACACTTTTGGAGTGTCCAAATGGCAGGAAATGTAATCTCTGTGGAGAATTAAATCACCTCTTCAGAGATTGCCCTAAATCTTTTGCCAACAAATTAAAGACGCTAAAGCCACAGTCAAGCCAACAAAGAGAAGGACCAGAGGTGGCAGTTGGTGAACAAAGTGAAGAGGTTGACCCAATAAATTCAAACTTCCCGCCAAAAGCTTGGGTTGGAAGTGAGGAGCAAAAAGGGGTAGGGCCTGTAGAGGCCTCACCACTCAGTGCTTAAGTCTGTGAGAATTCACAGGCAGAGGGTGGAGATACACTAAATGAGGAGGAAGAGCAGACAGGTGAGTCTAGTGAAGATACTCCCCGATGGTCAACAGCCGAAGAGGACGGCATCTGAGTTGTCCTCTGATTCCCCAGTGGTATCAGAGAACAGGGGAAGGGTTAGGTCCCTTTCAGACAGTTCTTCAGTGGAAGAACCTAGAGTCTTCCCCTCCGACTCACCAAATGAGGTCTCTTTTTAACTTTAGCTCTGCAATCAACCCCCAGGGACTCAAAGTTAAATGCAACATTGCGTCAGAGGCCAACACCGAGAGTCCGAAAAGGAAATATAGATCACCCTACTCACTTTTTACCTAAAGAAATGAAGGAAGAGCTAGTTTCCCAAGAAATAACCTGAGTGTGTAATTTGTTTTGATAACTTAGAAAAACGAAAATGACATACCTACTTTCCTTTATCCTTTTAATGGTTCTCACCTTCTCAACACTAAATGTGAGAAGTGTGAAATCAAAGACAAGAGCCCAGAGTATTTTATCCTTAGACTCCATAAAATCAGATTTGTTTTTAATACAAGAATGTGGACTACCTTTTTTAAAAAACCATAGACAATGGGAGGAAATGTGGCCCCATTTATCGATATGGGGTGGCTCAAATCAAAATAAAGATTATGGTGTGGCCATTCTAATTAAAAATCCGCATGTTCTGGTGAAAGGTAGCACAGTGGTGAGAGAAGGACAGGCACTTTTAGCACACTTGAATTTTATGGGGCAAGACTTTAACCTCTTAAATATTTATGGTTTCAATGGAAAAAATGACAGGTATGACATTTTAGAAGATATACAGCTTTACATGCTCGGGCAAGTACCTTTAGTTGTAGGAGGGGATTTTAACTGTATCTTGAGCAGGAAAGATAGGAAAAGAGCAGGGGGAGATTTTAAAATGGATAAGACTTCGATTTTACTTCAGGGCATGTGCAGGGATTTTAAGCTTACTGACTGTTTTAAAACCATGCATCCCAGAGAGGAGGGCTTCACCTGGTTTAGTCATGATGGCACCAGAGCCTCTCGCATTGATTATTTCTTTACTAGAGATTGCCCACCCACTGATGTTAGATTAACCCCTGTTTTCTTTTCAGACCACCTTATGCTCTCCTGCACCCTTTCACCCCCTTCTGGTGTGACGGTAGGAAGTGGTCTGTGGAAACTCAACTGTTCCCTGTTGGAGGATGAAATCATAGTCAGTCAGTACAGGGAATGTTATAAAGAGTGGCAGACCCTTCAAGACCTCTACGAAACACATGCACAATGGTGGGAAATGGTGAAGGAAACGACCCAGACTTTTTTTAAACAGCAAGGTAAACGTAAAAAAAGGAAAGAGAATAGATGTATGATGGAACTACAGAAACGCTTACAGCGCTACTTTAAACTAAATCAGTGTGGCATAGACTTTAATGAAGAAATCAAAGATGTCAAAAAGGAAATGTCAGTTTTAGCAGAAATAAAGAGTAAAGGAATTTTTGTAAGAAGCAGGGAGCAGGAAATTGAGGAAGGTGAAAAATGCACACGGTACTTTTTTAAGAAAGTTATAAATAAAAAGGATTGTATTCAAAATCTAAAGAGAGAAGATGGGTTTTTAACAAAATCCACACAAGAGATGATTGAAACTCTACATACCTTTTATAGTAACATGTACAAAGAGAAACCAGTGCACTTGGAAACATCGGCAGAAATTTTAAAATTCGTTGACAAAACCGTAAAAGAGAATGCACACTTGACACAGGATTTTACTGCTTTAGAGTTAAAAAAATGCCTAACAGGTTTTAAGAGAAGTCGAGCTCCGGGTTTAGACGGGCTTCCTGCAGAATTCTATCTGACCTTTTGGGACCTTTTATCATCAGATATTTTAGATGTTTTTAAAGATTTTGAAAAACTCGACCGACTTCCTGACAATTTTAGAGTGGGAATAGTGACTCTACTTTATCAAAAAAATGATAAGACTGACCTAAAGAATTGGAGACCCATCACACTTTTAAACTTTGACTGTAAACTTTTTTAGTCTAAAGGTTTTAGCGACACGGATTTCCTCTGTTTTAGAGGAGGTAATTCACCCAGACCAGGCTTGTGCCATCTATGGGAGACAACTCACCGACAGCCTCGTACTGATTCGAGACATCATTGATTACGCTAGAGACAGAAACACCCGGCTTGTCATCTTAAATTTAGACTTTGAAAAAGCTTTTGATCGGGTCTCGCATCAATATCTCTTTCAGGTGTTGCAGCCATCGAATAGGGCCCGATTGTTCCTACTTGGTCAGCCGAGGAGCAAGGGGGGGAGAAAAAGCGTCTCAACCAAGCAAAGCTCACCATGGGGAAGGTGGCTATGCCAACTAGCCTGATGCCCTGCTCCCGCAGTGACGGATAATCGTACTCTGGTTTCTCTTCATAACGTACAAGTCTTTGGCCTTTTACTAAAGACTTCCGTGGAGAGCAGCACTAATGAGTTGTTTCTATTTTTGGCAGGCTTTACCTTTGCGGGTGAAGCCCTTTCTGTATGTGCAAAAGAAATCTTGTTACTGTGCAGAGTGACTTCTCTGAGTAGAGTCGCCTTACTTGTTGCGACTGTGCCGATGTTCGAAGCTGGAGTGCAAAGTTGTTGCTTGAATGGTGCTCGCTGGAGCGTGCGGGAGTGCAAAGTTATACCATTTAAAAGGGCTGAAGAGTGCTCAGTGCAGCGGGTGGGCGGAGAAGCAAAGTGACACTCTGGCCACCTATGGCCATAAAAAGAACACCGCTACAAGTGCGCAATGTGCCAGGAAGGGCCCTCGGACGTGAACCAGTGGACAGTTATCGCTTCTCGGCCTTTTGGCTGAGATCAAGTGTACCGAAAATAAGCTCTATTTTACGAGTTATGCACGAATTCGGATTCCTTAACTCAAACCAAGTTAAGACTGCTTTGTCCTTCATATTTATTCATGTCTAATCAAGTTTCAACGATAAACAACGTTGTACTTTGTAGAATGAGAAAGAACTTCTTCAGCAATAAGCATCTCTTGACATATGACGAAATACAGATTTTGCAATAATATTAATTCCTTCTATCAGCCTGACTTAAAACTGTTTGTTCTCCTTATTTATCCACTTCAATTCAAGTTTATACAATAAAAAAAATTTGTAGTTTGAGAAAGAACAACTTATTCTTCAGCAATCAGTATAAAAAGAGGGTAAGAAAAGGTGAAAATGCCAACCATACATCACTAAAAGGTGGAGCGGAAGTATTCGGCTGCAAGTAGGTTTGAATGTTCGACCATAATTTGTAAAAAGCGGGTAAGAAAAGGTTCGAATGACCGACTAAATATCAACAAAAGTGGGGGCGGAGGTCTACGGATGCAAGTGGGTGTGAATATCCCACCATGCAAGTATGGTGGAGAGGAAGCTGTGAATGGCCGACCATAGTAAAAAGCGAGTGAGAAAAGGTGCGAATGTCAAACCATACATGATCAAAACAGGGAGCGGAGGTGTTTGGCTGCGACAAGGTGTGAATGTCCACCCATAATTAATGAAAAGCGGGCAACAAGTAGGTTCGAATGCCCAACCATACATCACTAAAAGGTGGAGCGGAAGTATTCGGCTGCAAGTAGGTTTGAATGTTCGACCATAATTTGTAAAAAGCGGGTAAGAAAAGGTTCGTATGACCGACTAACTATCAACAAAAGTGGGGGCGGAGGTCTTCGGATGCAAGTGGGTGTGAATATCCCACCATGCAAGTATGGTGGAGAGGAAGCTGTGAATGGCCGACCATAGTAAAAAGCGGGTGAGAAAAGGTGCGAATGTCAAACCATACATGATCAAAACAGGGAGCGGAGGTGTTTGGCTGCGACAAGGTGTGAATGTCCACCCATAATTAATGAAAAGCGGGCTACAAGTAGGTTCGAATGCCCAACCATACATCATCAAAAGCCGGAGTGGATGTGTTCGGCTACAATAAGGTTTGAATGTCTGACCATAGTTTGTAAAAAGCGGGTAAGAAAAGGTTCGAATACCCGAACATACACCATCAAAGGAGGGAGCGGAGGTGTTCCGCTGTAAGAAGGTGTGAATGTCCGACCATAATTGGTAAAAAGCGGGTAAGAAAAGGTTCAAATATCCGACTCTACACAATCAATAGCGGGAGCGGAGTTGTTCGGCTACTAAAAGGTGTGAAAGTCCAACCATGGTTTGTAAAAAGCGGGTAAGAAAAGGTGCGAATGCCCGACAATGTATGATCAAAAGAGGGAGCGGAGGTTTTCGGCTGAAAGAAGGTCTGAATGTCCAACCATAATTTGTAAAAACCGGGGAAGAAAAGGCTCGAAAACCCGACTGTACACCATCAAAAACTGGAGCGGAGGTGTTCAGCTGCAAGAAGGTCTGAATATCCATCAATAATTGCTAGAAAACATGAAAGAAAATTTTCGAATATCAAACCGCACATGATCATAAGCTGGAGAGGTGTTCAGCTGCAAGAAGGTGTGAATGTCCACCCATAATTACTGAAAAATGGGTAAGAAAAGGTGCGAATGCCCAACCATACATCATCAAAAGCAAGAGTGGATGTGTTCGGCTACAAGAAGGTTTGAATGTCCGACCATAGTTTGTAAAAAGCGGGTAAGAAAAGGTTCGAATACCCGAACATACACCATCAAAGGAGGGAGCGGAGGTGTTCCGCTGTAAGAAGGTGTGAATGTCCGACCATAATTGGTAAAAAGCGGGTAAGAAAAGGTTCAAATATCCGACTCTACACAATCAATAGCGGGAGCGGAGTTGTTCGGCTACTAAAAGGTGTGAAAGTCCAACCATGGTTTGTAAAAAGCGGGTAAGAAAAGGTGCGAATGCCCGACAATGTATGATCAAAAGAGGGAGTGCAGGTTTTCGGCTGAAAGAAGGTCTGAATGTCCAACCATAATTTGTAAAAACCGGGGAAGAAAAGGCTCGAAAACCCGACTGTACACCATCAAAAGCTGGAGCGGAGGTGTTCAGCTGCAAGAAGGTCTGAATGTCCATCAATAATTGCTAGAAAACATGAAAGAAAATTTTCGAATATCAAACCGCACATGATCATAAGCTGGAGAGGAGGTGTTCAGCTGCAAGAAGGTGTGAATGTCCACCCATAATTACTGAAAAATGGGTAAGAAAAGGTGCGAATGCCCAACCATACATCATCAAAAGCAAGAGTGGATGTGTTCGGCTACAAGAAGGTTTGAATGTCCGACCATAGTTTGTAAAAAGCGGGTAAGAAAAGGTTCGAATGCCCGAACATACACCATCAAAAGAGGGAGCGGAGGTGTTCCGCTGTAAGAAGGTGTGAATGTCCGACCATAGTTGGTAAAAAGCGGGTAAGAAAAGGTGAAAATACCCGACTGTACAGAATCAATAGCGCGAGCGGAGTTGTACGGCTACAAAAATGTGTGTAAGTCCGACCCTAGTTTGTAAAAGGCGGGTAAGAAAAGGTGCGAATGCCCGAAAATGTATGATCACAAGAGGGAGCGGAGGTTTTCGGCTGCAAGAAGGTCTGAATGTCCAATCATAATTTGTAAAAACCAGGGAAGAAAAGGCTCGAAAGCCCGTCTATACACCATCAAAAGCGGGAGCGGAGGTGTTCAGCTGCAAGAAGGTCTGAATGTCCATCAATAATTGCAAGAAAACATTAAAGAAAATTTTCGAATATCAAACCACACATGATCATAAGCGGGAGAGGACGTGTTCACTTGAAAGGTTTGAATGTCCACCAATAATTACTGAAAAATGGGTTAGAAAAGGTGCGAATGCCCAACCACACATGATCACAAGCGGGGGAGGACCTGTTCACTTGAAAGGTTTGAATGTCCACCCATAATTACTGAAAAATGGGTAAGAAAAGGTTCGAATGCCCGAACATACACCATCAAAAGAGGGAGCGGAGGTGTTCCGCTGTAAGACGGTGTGAATGTCCGACCATAGTTGGTAAAAATCGGGTAAAAAATGGTTAAAATACCCGGCTGTACACAATCAATAGTGGCAGCGGAGTTGTTCAGCAACAAAGTGTGAAAGTCTGACCATGGTTTGTAAAAAGCGGGTAAGAAAAGGTTTATATGCCCGAATATACACCATCAAAAGCGGAAGCATAGGTGTTCGGCTGCAAGGTGTGAACGTCCGACCAAAGTTTGTAAAAAGCAGTTAAGAAAAGGTTCGAATATCCAACCAAACATAATCAAAAGCGGGAGCAGAGCTTTTCGACTGAAAGTAGGTGTGAATGTCAGATCATAATTTGCAAAAAGCTGATGAGAAAGGATGAGAATGCCCGACTATACACCATCAAATGCGGGAGCGGAGTATTTCGGCTGTGAGTAGGTGTGAATGTCCGAGTATAGTTTGTAAAACGTGGGTAAGAAAAGGTTAAAATACCCGACAGTACACAATCAATAGCAGGAGCGGAGTTGTTCGGCTACTAAAAGGTATGAAAGTCCGACCATTGTTTGTAAAAAGCGGGTAAGAAAAGGTGCGAATGCCCAACAATGTATGATCAAAAGAGGGAGCGGAGGTTTTCGGCTTCAAGAAGGTCTGAATGTCCAACCATAATTTGTAAAAACCGGGGAAGAAAAGGCTCGAATGCCAGACTATACACCATCAAAAGCGGCAGAGGAGGTGGTTGGCTGTAAGAAGGTCTGAATGTCCACCTATAATTACTGAAAAATGGGTAAGAAAAGGTGCGAAATCCCAACCATACATCATCAAAAGCAGGAGTGGATGTGTTCGTCTACAAGAAGGTTTGAATGTCCGAGCATAGTTTGGAAAAGGCGGGTAAGAAAAGGTTAAAATATCCGACTGTACACAATCAATAGCAGGAGCGGAGTTGTTCGGCTGCAAGAAGGTGTAAACGTCCGACCAAAGTTTGTAAAAAGCAGTTAAGAAAAGGTTCGAATATATAACCAAACATAATCAAAAGCGGGAGCAGAGCTGTTCGACTGCAAGTAGGTGTGAATGTCATATCATAATTTGCAAAAAGCTGATGAGAAAGGGTGAGAATGCCCGACTATACACCATCAAATGCGGGAGCGGAGGTGTTCGGCTGTGAGTAGGTGTGAATGTCCACCCATAATTGCTGAAAAATGTGTTAGAAAAGGTAAGAATGCCAGACCGTTCATCATCAAAAGCGGGAGAGGTGTTCGGCTGCAAGAAGCTGTGAATGTCAAGCCATAATTACTCACAAACGGGTAAGAAAACGTAGTATTGCCAGACCATATATGATCAAAACAGGGAGCGGAGGTGGTTTAGCTGCAAGACCGTGTGAATGTCCGACTAAAGTTCGTAAAAAGCGGGTAAGACAAGGTGCGAATGCCCGAAAATGTATGATCAAAAGAGGGAGCGGAGGTTTTCGCCTGCAAGGTCTGAATGTCCAACCATAATTTGTAAAAACCAGGGAAGAAAAGGCTCGAAATCCCGACTATACACCATCAAAAGCGGGAGAGGAGGTGTTCAGCTGCAAGAAGGTCTGAATGTCCACCAATAATTACTAAAAAATGGTTAAGAAAAGGTGCGAATGCCCAACCATACATCATCAAAAGCAGGAGTGGATGTGTTCGGCTACAAGAAGGTTTGAGTGTCCGACCATAGTTTGGAAAAGGCGGGTAAGAAAAGGTTTGAATGCCCGAACATACACCATCGAAAGAGGGAGCGGAGGTGTTCCGCTGTAAGATGGTGTGAATGTCCGACCATAGTTTGTAAAAAGCGGGTAAGAAAACGTTAAAATACCCGACTGTACACAATCAATAGCGGGAGCGGAGTTGTTCAGCTACTAGAAGGTGTGAAAGTCCACCCATGGTTTATAAATAGCGGGTAACAAAAGGTACGAATGCCCGAATATATACCATCAAAAGCGGAAGCGGAGGTGTTCGGCTGCAAGAAGGTGTGAAAGTCCGACCATGGTTTGTAAAAAGCGGGTAAGAAAAGGTTCGAATATCCAACCAAACATAATCAAAGCGGGAGCAGAGCTGTTCGACTGCAAGTAGGTGTGAATGTCAGATCATAATTTGCAAAAAGCTGATGAGACAGGGTGAGAATGCCCGACTATACACCATCAAATGCGGGAGCGGAGTTGTTCGGCTGTGAGTAGGTGTGAATCTCCAACCATAATTGCTGAATAATGTGTTAGAAAAGGTAAAAATGCCGGTCCATACATCATCAAAAGCGGGAGAGGTGGTGTTCGGCTGCAAGTAGGTGTGAATGTCCAGCAATAATTACTCACAAATGGGTAAGAAAAGGTAGTATTGCCAGACCATACATGATCAAAACAGGGAGCGGAGGTAGTTCAGCTGCAAAAATATGTGAATGTCCGACTAAAGTTTGCTACAAGCGGGTAAGACAAGGTGCGAATGCCCGACAATGTATGATCAAAAAAGGGAGCGGAGGTGTTCGACTGCAAGTAGGTGTGAATGTCAGATCATAATTTGCAAAAAGCTGATTAGAAAAGGTAAAAATGCCGGTCCATACATCATCAAAAGCGGGAGAGGTGGTGTTCGGCTGCAAGTAGGTGTGAATGTCCAGCCATAATTACTCACAAATGGGTAAGAAAAGGTAGTATTGCCAGACCATACATGATCAAAACAGGGAGCGGAGGTGGTTCAGCTGCAAGAAGGTGTGAATGGCCGACTAAAGTTTGCAAAAAGCAGTTAAGAAAAGGTGCGAATGCCCGGCAATTAATGATCAAAAGAGGGAGCGGAGGTTTTCGGCTGAAAGAAGGTCTGAATGTCCACCAATAATTCCTGAAAAATGGGTAAAAAAACGATGCGAATGCCCAACCATACATCATCAAAAGCAGGAGTGGATGTGTTCGGCTACAAGAAGGTTTGAATGTCCGACTATAGTTTGTAAAAAGCGGGTAGGGAAAGGTTCGAATGCCCGAACATACACCATCAAAAGAGGGAGTGGAGGAGCTCCGCTCTAAGACGGTCTGAATGTCCATCAATAATTGCTAGAAAACATGAAAGAAAATTTTCGAATATCAAACCGCACATGATCATAAGCGGGAGAGAAGGTGTTCGACTGCAAGTGGGTGTGAATGTCAGATCATAATTTGTAAAAAGCGGGTAAGAAAAGGTAAGAATGCCCAACCATAAATTATCAAAAGTGGCAGCAGAGATGTTCGGCTGGTATTTATCAATGTCCAGATAGATTTCAACAAAAAACAACGTTGTACTTTGCAGTAAAAGAAAGAGCAAATCAAAAGTTTTAGGAATCCGAGAATAAGCTTATTTTCATGAGTTCTGTACGATTTCGGATTTTACTATAAAATGAATTCCTTCCCTCAAACTATGTTAAAACTGCTTTTAACTTCATATTTATCAATGTCTAGATCGATTTCAACAAAGAACAACATTGGATTTTGCAGTAGAAGAAAGAGCAACACTGAAGGATCAGGAATCCAAGAATAAGCTTCTTTTCATACGTTCTGCATGATTTGGGATTTTATGTATAAAATGAATTCCTTCACTCAAACCAAGTTAAAACTGCTTTGTCCTTCATATGTACCCATTTCTACATATATTTCAAGCATAAACTTCCTCATATTACCCTGAATTAGAAAGAACCACACTTGTGATTAAGCTATACGCCCCTTTTGAGGAGTTCTACATGATTTGGGATTTTATCTATAAAATTAATTCCTTCACTCAAACTATGTTAAAACAGCTTTTACCTTCATATTTATCAATGTCTAGATAGATTTAAACAAAAAAGAAACCAACGTTGTACTCTGCAGTACAAGAAAGATTAAATCAAAAGTTTTCGGAATCCGAGAATAAGCTTATTTTCACGAGTTCTGCATGATTTGGGATTTTATCTATAAAATGAATTCCTTCACTCAAACCAAGTGAAAACTGCTTTGTCCTTCATATGTACCCATTTCTACATATATTTCAAGCATAAACTTCCTCATATTACCCTGAATGAGAAAGAACCACAATTGTGATTAAGCCACACGCCCCTTTTGAGGAGTTCTGCATGATTTGGGATTCTATCTATAAAATGAATTCCTTCACTCAAACTATGTTAAAACAGCTTTTACCTTCATATTTATCAATGTCTAGATAGATTTAAACAAAAATAAAACAACGTTGTACTTTGCAGTAAAAGAAAGATTAAATCAAAAGTTTTCGGAATCCGAGAATAAGCTTATTTTCATGAGTTCTGCATGATTTGGGATTTTATGTATAAAATGAATTCCTTCACTCAAAGCAAGTTAAAACTGCTTTGTCCTTCATATTTATCAATGTCTAGATCGATTTCAACTTCTTCTACTGCAAAGTCCAATGTTGTTCTTTGTTGTAGTCGATTTTTCAGTAATTGGTGGACATTCAGACCTTCTTGCAGCTGATCACCTCCACTCCAGCTTTTGATCATGTATGGTCTGGCAATACTACCTTTTCATACCCGTTTGTGGGTAATTATGGCTGGACATTCACACCTACTTGCAGCCAAACACCACTTCTCCCGCTTTTGATGATGTATGGTCCAGCATTCTAGTCTTTTCTAACACATTTTTCAGCCATTACGGTCGGACATTCACACCTACTCACAGCCGAACACTTCCGCTCCCGCTTTTGATGGTGTATATTCGGGCATACGAACCTTTTCTTACCCGTTTTTTACAAACCATTGTCGGACTTTCACACCTTCTCTTAGCTGAACAACTCCGCTCCCTCTTTTGATTGTGTACAGTCGGGTATTTTCACCTTTTCTTACCCGCTTTTTACAAACTATGGTTGGACATTCACACCTTCTTGTAGCCGAACACATCCACTCCTGCTTTTGATGATGTATGGTTGGGCATTCGCACCTTTTCTTAACCATTTTTCAGTAATTATTGGTGGACATTCAGACCTTCTTGCAGCTGAACACCTCCGCTCCCGCTTTTGATGGTGTATAGTCGGGTTTTCGAGCCTTTTCATCCCCGGTTTTTACAAATTATGGTTGGACATTCAGACCTTGCAGCCAAAAGTCTCCGCTCCTTCTTTTGATCATACATTGTCATGCATTCGCACCTTGTCTTACCCACTTTTTACAAACTTTAGTCGGACATTAAAACCTTCTTGTAGCCGAACACATCCACTCCTGCTTTTGATGATGTATCGTTGGGCATTCGCACCTTTTCTTACCCATTTTCCAGTAATTATGGGTGGACATTCCCACCTTCTTGCAGCTGAACACCTCCTCTCCCGCTTATGATCATGTGCGGTTTGATATTCGAAAATTTTCTTTCATGTTTTAAAGCAATTATTGATGGACATTCAAACCTTCTTGTAGCCGAACACATCCACTCCTGCTTTTGATGATGTATGGTTTGGCATTCGAACCGTTTTTTTTACCCATTTTTCAGGAATTATGGGTGGACATTCAGACCTTCTTGCAGCTGAACACCTCCGCTCCCGCTTTTGATGGTGTATAGTCGGGCTTTCGAGCCTTTTCATCGCCGGTTTTTACAAATTTTGGTTGGACATTCAGACCTAACAGCCGAAAATCTCCGCTTCCTCTTTTGATCATACATTGTCGGGCATTCGCATCTTGTCTTACCCGCTTTTTACAAACTTTAGTCAGAAATTCACACCTTGCAGCTGAACCACCTCCGCTCCCTGTTTTGATCATGTATGGTCTGGCAATACTACCTTTTCTTATCCGTTTGTGAGTAATTATGGCTGGACATTCACACCTACTCTCAGCCGTACACCACTTCTCCCACTTTTGATGATGTATGGTCCGGCATTCTAGTCTTTTCTAACACATTTTTCAGCAATTATGGTCAGACATTCACACCTACTCACAGCCGAACACTTCCGCTCCCGCATTTGATGGTGTATAGTCGTGCAAACTCACCCTTTCTCATCAGCTTTTTGCAAATTATGATCTGACATTTACACCTACTTGCAGTCAAACAGCTCTGCTCCCGCTTTTGATTATGTTTGGTTGGATATTCGAAACTTTTCTTACCCGCTTTTTACAAACTTTAGTCAGAAATTCACACCTTGCAGCTGAACCACCTCCGCTCCCTGTTTTGATCATGTATGGTCTGGCAATACTACCTTTTCTTACCCGTTTGTGAGTAATTATGGCTGGACATTCACACCTACTTGCAGCCGAACACCACTTCTCCCGCTTTTGATGATGTATGGTCCGGCATTCTCACCCTTTCTCATCACCTTTTTGCAAATTATAATCTGATATTCACACCTACTCACAGTCGAACAGCTCTGATCTCGCTATTGATTATGTTTGGTTGGATATTCAAACCTTTTCTTAACTGCTTTTTACAAACTTTGGTCGGACGTTCATACCTTCTTGCAGCCGAACACCTCCCTTCCGCTTTTGATGGTGTATATTCGGGCATACGAACCTTTTCTTACCCGTTTTTTACAAACCATTGTCGGACTTTCACACCTTCTCTTAGCTGAACAACTCCGCTCCCTCTTTTGATTGTGTACAGTCGGGTATTTTCACCTTTTCTTACCCGCTTTTTACAAACTATGGTTGGACATTCACACCTTCTTGTAGCCGAACACATCCACTCCTGCTTTTGATGATGTATGGT
This sequence comes from Leuresthes tenuis, assembly GCF_036924035.1. Lineage (NCBI taxonomy): Eukaryota > Metazoa > Chordata > Actinopteri > Atheriniformes > Atherinopsidae > Leuresthes > Leuresthes tenuis. The sequence goes on along the minus strand of NW_027325365.1, from coordinate 33,170,018 downwards.
TGGGCATTCGCACCTTTTCTTAACCATTTTTCAGTAATTATTGGTGGACATTCAGACCTTCTTGCAGCTGAACACCTCCGCTCCCGCTTTTGATGGTGTATAGTCGGGTTTTCGAGCCTTTTCATCCCCGGTTTTTACAAATTATGGTTGGACATTCAGACCTTGCAGCCAAAAATCTCCGCTCCTTCTTTTGATCATACATTGTCATGCATTCGCACCTTGTCTTACCCACTTTTTACAAACTTTAGTCGAACATTAAAACCTTCTTGTAGCCGAACACATCCACTCCTGCTTTTGATGATGTATCGTTGGGCATTCGCACCTTTTCTTACCCATTTTCCAGTAATTATGGGTGGACATTCCCACCTTCTTGCAGCTGAACACCTCCTCTCCCGCTTATGATCATGTGCGGTTTGATATTCGAAAATTTTCTTTCATGTTTTAAAGCAATTATTGATGGACATTCAAACCTTCTTGTAGCCGAACACATCCACTCCTGCTTTTGATGATGTATGGTTTGGCATTCGAACCGTTTTTTTACCCATTTTTCAGGAATTATGGGTGGACATTCAGACCTTCTTGCAGCTGAACACCTCCGCTCCCGCTTTTGATGGTGTATAGTCGGGCTTTCGAGCCTTTTCATCCCCGGTTTTTACAAATTTTGGTTGGACATTCAGACCTTGCAGCCGAAAATCTCCGCTTCCTCTTTTTATCATACATTGTCGGGCATTCGCATCTTGTCTTACCCGCTTTTTACAAACTTTAGTCAGAAATTCACACCTTGCAGCTGAACCACCTCCGCTCCCTGTTTTGATCATGTATGGTCTGGCAATACTACCTTTTCTTATCCGTTTGTGAGTAATTATGGCTGGACATTCACACCTACTCTCAGCCGTACACCACTTCTCCCACTTTTGATGATGTATGGTCCGGCATTCTAGTGTTTTCTAACACATTTTTCAGCAATTATGGTCAGACATTCACACCTACTCACAGCCGAACACTTCCGCTCCCGCATTTGATGGTGTATAGTCATGCAAACTCACCCTTTCTCATCAGCTTTTTGCAAATTATGATCTGACATTTACACCTACTTGCAGTCAAACAGCTCTGCTCCCGCTTTTGATTATGTTTGGTTGGATATTCGAAACTTTTCTTACCCGCTTTTTACAAACTTTAGTCAGAAATTCACACCTTGCAGCTGAACCACCTCCGCTCCCTGTTTTGATCATGTATGGTCTGGCAATACTACCTTTTCTTATCCGTTTGTGAGTAATTATGGCTGGACATTCACACCTACTTGCAGCCGAACACCTCCTCTCCCGTTTTTGATGATGTATGGACCGGCATTCTAGTCTTTTCTAACACATTTTTCAGCAATTATGGTCGGAGATTCACACCTACTCACAGCCGAACACTTCCGCTCCCGCATTTGATGGTGTAGAGTCGGGCATTCTCACCCTTTCTCATCAGCTTTTTGCAAATTATGATCTGACATTCACACCTACTTGCAGTCGAACAGCTCTGCTCCCGCTTTTGATTATGTTTGGTTGGATATTTGAACCTTTTCTTAACTGCTTTTTACAAACTTTGGTCGGATGTTGACACCTTCTTGCAGCCAAACACCTCCGCTTCCGCTTTTGATGGTATATATTCGGGCATTCGAACCTTTTCTTACCCGCTTTTTACAAACTATGGTCGGACATTCAAACTTTCTTGTAGCCGAACACATCCACTCCTGCTTTTGATGATGTATGGTTGGGCATTCGAACCTACTTTTTTCCCGCTTTTCATTAATTTTGGGTGGACATTCACACCTTGTCGCAGCCAAACACCTCCGCTCCCTGTTTTGATCATGTTTGGTTTGACATTCGCACCTTTTTTCACCCGCTTTTTGCAAACTATTATCGCCCATTCACAGCTTCCTCTCCACCTTACTTGTATAGTGGGTTATTCACACCCACTTGCATCCGAAGACCTCCGCCCCCACTTTTGTTGATATTTAGTCGGTCATTCGCACCCGCTTTTGATAAACTATGGCCTTCCTGCAGCCAAACACCTCTGATCTCGCTTTTGATGATGTAAGGTTGGGCATTCAGACCTTGCTTCACCTGCTTTTCACCAAATATAGTCGGACATTCACACCTTCTTGCAGCCGAACACTTCAGCTCCACCTTTTAGTGTTCTATGGGGCATTCACACCTTTTTTTTCACCGCATTTTATAGATTATGGTTGGAAATTCTAACCCACTCTCATCCGAACACCTCCGCTCCCTCTTTTGATGGTGTATAGTCGGGCATTCTAACCTTTTCTTACCCTCTTTTTTTACTCATTGCTGAAGATTAAGTTGTTCTTTCTCAAACTACAAATTTTTTTTAATTGTTGGAATTTGATTTGAAGTGGATAAATAAGGAACAGAAGTTCTTTCTCATTATACAAAGTACAACGTTGTTTATCGTTGAAACTTGATTAGACATGAATAAATATGAAGGACAAAGCAGTCTTAACTTGGTTTGATTTAAGGAATTCGTTTTATAGGAGAATCCGAATTCGTGCATAACTCGTAAAATAGAGCTTATTTTCGGATTCCTGAAGAATGAGTCTGGTTCTTTCTCATAATACAAAGTATGTTGTTTATTGTTGAAACTTCATAAGAAGTGAAGAAATAAATGATTGCCTATCAACAAATGTGGGATCTAAAATCTAGTGCTTCCTCTAAAATAATTTCCTTTCTCTATTCAGAAATGTGTGTGTAAGTCACAACACCCGTGACACCAAAATGGCTTTCTTTTCTCTCTTTTCTCTACACTCTGCACTGTTAGCACACACACCAAATCAGAAAGGCTTTTTTCTCTCTTTACTACATTATGGACTGTGGTGACACAAAACCGCTCTCTCTTTTTTTTTTTTGATTGTGTGCCAGGGCGTTGTCTCACGTATTAGATTATGCTTAAGATACGAATGGGTTTATCAGTCACATCAGAATCCATACATACTGATCCTCCCGTAATAAAATGGTCGGATCTTATCAAACACACTTTGTTTCTTGTGACAATCAAGTCAGCGACACAGCGTATACACGTCAAGACACTGAATCAAGTTTGCCACAAGAACTCATAAGTTTGGCAGTATGGCTCTGCCGTCAGCAATCATACACCCATTTTATTTTCGTGAGACATATGCAGGCACCTGTTCATCTACTGTTCTATCACTATGAATTAGTTTATCTATTATCAATAAGGATACTTCTACAACTACTATCAAAGTATGTCCGGACTTCTTATGTTGTCAGTTGCTATATATGAATAAGTGGGTAGCTACTGACAAGCATTAAGCATGTCACACAGCCCAAACATATAACATTTCAGGACACACCACACAGTTAACAACCACAGTGAAGCGTGTCAAAGCCCAAACATGTAACATTCAACAGGACACTTACACAACACATTCAAATCAAACAGTCAGACAACATACAAGAACATATACCCCAGCCGGCATTGCTCCCTGCCTATTTTCCTACAGCTCACTATGTGTGCGCACACCTTTATTCACAAACTCTTCAACATATACTCTTTTACCGAAGCTGCTACAGCTTGATTGGCCGAATACCCTTAGATCCTATTTCGGTGAATTTGACATCTGCCTTACATGTAACAGATTAGCGGTTTAGCAGTTTTGATTTAGTTTGAGTGAAGGAATTCATTTTATAGCAAAATCCGAAATCGTGAAGAACTCATGAAAGTAAGCTTATTCTCGGATTCCTGAAACTTTAGATTTGCTCTTTCTTCTGCAAAGTACAACGTTGTTTTTTTTGTTTAAATCTTTCTAGACATGGTAAATATGAAGGACAAAGCAGTTTTAACATAGTTTGAGTGAAGGAATTCATTTTATAGATAAAATCCCAAGAGTCTGCTGAGAAAAGAGAGTGTATGCGAAGTAGACTTTAACACGGCTCTGGGAGCGAGCCGAGTATGGGCTAACCGGGAGAATTGCTTGAAAGAAACGCAACACCGAATGAGCGGTCATAACAAAGCCTCAATACCGTGTTCCCGTGGTGTTTTAGTTGCTGCCTTGTCTTTTGCACAGAGTAAAAGACAAGGCAGCCATCGAATAGGGCCCGATTGTTCCTACTTGGTCAGCCGAGGAGCAAGGGGGGAGAGCAAGCGTCTCAACCAAGCACAGCTCACCATGGGGAAGGTGGCTATGCCAACTAGCCTGATGCCCTGCTCCCGCAGTGACGGATAATCGTACTCTGGTTTCTCTTCATAACGTACAAGTCTTTCGCCTTTTACTAAAGACTTCCGTGGAGAGCAGCACTAATGAGTTGTTTCTATTTTTGGCAGGCTTTACCTTTGCGGGTGAAGCCCTTTCTGTCTGTGCAAAAGAAATCTTGTTACTGTGCAGAGTGACTTCTCTGAGTAGAGTCGCCTTACTTGTTGCGACTGTGCCGATGTTCGAAGCTGGAGTGCAAAGTTGTTGCTTGAATGGTGCTCGCTTGAGCGTGCGGGAGTGCAAAGTTATACCAGTTAAAAGGGCTGAAGAGTGCTCAGTGCAGCGGGTGGGCGGAGGTGCAAAGTGACACTCTGGCCACCTATGGCCATAAAAAGAACACCGCTACAAGTGCGCAATGTGCCAGGAAGGGCCCTCGGACGTGAACCAGTGGACAGTTATCACTTCGCGGCCTTTTGGCTAAGATCAAGTGTAGTATCTGTTCTTATCAGTTTAATATCTGATATGTCCTATATACGAGGACTACATATTAAATGGATTTTTAGCAATAGGAGTTGAAATTGGAGCTTGCTCAGTGCAGCGGGTGGGCGGAGATGCAAAAGTGACACTCTGGCCACCTCGAAAACCGAGGTTACATCCACTACCAGGGGCAGCCCAAGCTCTGCCGCAAGTGCGGTGAGCATGGGCACCTGGTTGAGGCTTGTACCAAGGTGATATGTGGGAAGTGCAGAGAAATTGGGCACACTTTTGGAGAGTGTCCAAATGGCAGGAAATGTAATCTCTGTGGAGAATTAAATCACCTCTTCAGAGATTGCCCTAAATCTTTTGCCAACAAATTAAAGACGCTAAAGCCACAGTCAAGCCAACAAAGAGAAGGACCAGAGGTGGCAGTTGGTGAACAAAGTGAAGAGGTTGACCCAATAAATTCAAACTTTCCGCCAAAAGCTTGGGTTGGAAGTGAGGAGCAAAAAGGGGTAGGGCCTGTAGAGGCCTCACCACTCAGTGCTTAAGTCTGTGAGAATTCACAGGCAGAGGGTGGAGATACACTAAATGAGGAGGAAGAGCAGACAGGTGAGTCTAGTGAAGATACTCACCTCCCCGAAGTTCAACAGCCGAAGATGACGGCATCTGAGTTGTCCTCTGATTCTCCAGTGTTATCAGAGAAGAGGGGAAGGGTTAGGTCCCTTTCAGACAGTTCTTCAGTGGAAGAACCTAGAGTCTTCCCCTCCGACTCACAAAATGAGGTCTCCTTTTTAACTTTAGCTCTGCAATCAACCCCCAGGGACTCAAAGTTAAATGCAACATTGCGTCAGAGGCCAACACCGAGAGTCCGAAAAGGAAATATAGATCACCCTACTTACTTTTCACCTAAAGAAATGAAGGATGAGATAGTTTCCCAAGAAATAACCTGAGTGTGTAATTTGTTTTGATAACTTAGAAAAACGAAAATGACATACCTACTTTCCTTTATCCTTTTAATGGTTCTCACCTTCTCAACACTAAATGTGAGAAGTGTGAAATCAAAGACAAGAGCCCAGAGTATTTTATCCTTCTTAGACTACATAAAATCAGATGTGTTTTTAATACAAGAATGTGGACTACCTTTTTTAAAAAACCATAGACAATGGGAGGAAATGTGGCCCCATTTATCGATATGGAGTGGCTCAAATAAAAATAAAAATGATGGTGTGGCCATTCTAATTAAAAATCCGCATGTTCTGGTGAAAGGTAGCACAGTGGTGAGAGACGGAAGGGCACTTTTAGCACACTTGAATTTTATGGGGCAAGACTTTAACCTCTTAAATATTTATGGTTTCAATGGAAAAAATGACAGGCATGACATTTTAGAAGATATACAGCTTTACATGCTAGGGCAAGTACCTTTAGTTGTAGGAGGGGATTTTAACTTTATCTTGAGCAGAAAAGATAGAAAAAGAGCAGGGGGAGATTTTAAAATGGATAAGACTTCGATTTTACTTCAGGGCATGTGCAGGGATTTTAAGCTTACTGACTGTTTTAAAACCATGCATCCCAGAGAGGAGGGCTTCACCTGGTTTAGTCATGATGGCACCAGAGCCTCTCGCATTGATTATTTCTTTACTAGAGATTGCCCACCCACTGATGTTAGATTAACCCCTGTTTTCTTTTCAGACCACCTTATGCTCTCCTGCACCCTTTCACCCCCTTCTGGTGTGACGGTAGGAAGTGGTCTGTGGAAACTCAACTGTTCCCTGTTGGAGGATGAAATCATAGTCAGTCAGTACAGGGAATGTTATAAAGAGTTGCAGACCCTTCAAGACCTCTACTAAACACATGCACAATGGTGGGAAATGGTGAAGGAAACGACCCAGACTTTTTTTTAAACAGCAAGGTAAACGTAAAAAAAGGAAAGAGAATAGATGTATGATGGGACTACAGAAACGCTTACAGCGCTACTTTAAACTAAATCAGTGTGGCATAGACTTTAATGAAGAAATCAAAGATGTCAAAAAGGAAATGTCAGTTTTAGCAGAAATAAAGAGTAAAGGAATTTTTGTAAGAAGCAGGGAGCATGCAATTGAGGAAGGTGAAACATGCACATGGTACTTTTTTAAGAAAGTTATAAATAAAAAGGAGTGTATTCAAAATCTAAAGAGAGAAGATGGGATTTTAACAAAATCCACACAAGAGATGATTGAAACTCTACATACCTTTTATAGTAACATGTACAAAGAGAAAGCAGTGCACTTGGAAACATCGGCAGAAATTTTAAAATTCGTTGACAAAACCATAAAAGAGAATGCACACTTGACACAGGATTTTACTGCTTTAGAGTTTAAAAAATGCCTAACAGGTTTTAAGAGAAGTCGAGCTCCGGGTTTAGACGGGCTTCCTGCAGAATTCTATCTGACCTTTTGGGACCTTTTATCATCAGATATTTTAGATGTTTTTAAAGATTTTGAAAAACTCGACCGACTTCCTGACAATTTTAGAGTGGGAATAGTGACTCTACATTATAAAAAAATTATAAGACTGACCTAAAGAATTGGAGGCCCATCACACTTTGACTGTAAACTTTTTAGCAAGGTTTTAGCGACATGGATGTCCTCTAGGTTAGAGGAGGTAATTCACCCAGACCAGGCTTGTGCCAACTCAGGGAGACAACTCACCGACAGCCTCGTACTGATTCCAGACATCATTGATTTAGCTAGAGACAGAAACACCCGGCTTGTCATCTTAAATTTAGACTTTTGATCGGGTCTCGCATCAATTTCTCTTTCAGGTGTTGCAGCCATCGAATAGGGCCCGATTGTTCCTACTTGGTCAGCCGAGGAGCAAGGGGGGGGGGGGGACAAGCGTCTCAACCAAGCAAAGCTCACCATGGGGAAGGTGGCTATGCCAACTAGCCTGATGCCCTGCTCCCGCAGTGACGGATAATCGTACTCTGGTTTCTCTTCATAACGTACAAGTCTTGCGCCTTTTACTAAAGACTTCCGTGGAGAGCAGCACTAATGAGTTGTTTCTATTTTTGGCAGGCTTTACCTATGCGGGTGAAGCCCTTTCTGTCTGTGCAAAAGAAATCTTGTTACTGTGCAGAGTGACTTCTCTGAGTAGAGTCGCCTTACTTGTTGCGACTGTGCTGATGTTCGAAGCTGGAGTGCAAAGTTGTTGCTTGAATGGTGCTTGCTGGAGCGTGCGGGAGTGCAAAGTTATACCATTTAAAAGGGCTGAAGAGTGCTCAGTGCAGCGGGTGGGCGGAGGTGCAAAGTGACACTCTGGCCACCTATGGCCATAAAAAGAACACCGCGACAAGTGCGCAATGTGCCAGGATGGAACCTCCGACGTGACCCAGTGGACAGTTATTGCTTCTCGGCCTTTTGGCTGAGATCAAGTGTACCGAAAATAAGCTCTATTTTACGAGTTATGCACGAATTCGGATTCCTTAACTCAAACCAAGTTAAGACTGCTTTGTCCTTCATATTTATTCATGTCTAATCAAGTTTCAATGATAAACAACGTTATACATTGTAGAATGAGAAAGAACTTCTTCAGCAATAAGCATCTCTCGACATATGACGAAATACAGATTTTGCAATAAAATTAATTCCTTCTATCAGCCTGACTTAAAACTGTTTGTCCTCCTTATTTATCCACTTCAAATCAAGTTTCAACAAAAATTTGTAGTTTGAGAAAGAACAACTTAATCTTCAGCAATCAGTATAAAAAGAGGGTAAGAAAAGGTGGAAATGCCAACCCTACATCACTAAAAGGTGGAGCGGAAGTATTCGGCTGCAAGTAGGTGGGAATGTTCAACCATAATTTGTAAAAAGCGGGTAAGAAAAGGTTCGAATGCCCGACTATATATTAACAAAATCGGGAGGAGAGGTCTTCGGATGAGAGTGGGTTAGAATTTCCAACCATAATCTATAAAATGCGATGAAAAAAAAGGTGTGAATACCCCATAGAACACTAAAAGGTGGAGCGGAAGTGTTCGGCTGCAAGAAGGTGTGAATGTCCGACTATATTTGGTGAAAAGCAGGTGAAGCAAGGTCTGAATGCCCAACCTTACATCATCAAAAGCGAGATCAGAGGTGTTTGGCTGCAAGAAGGCCATAGTTTTCCAAAAGCGGGTAAGGTGCGAATGACCGACTAAATATCAACAAAATTTGGGGCGGAGGTCTTCGGACGCAAGTGGGTGTGAATATCCCACCATACAGGTATGGTGGAGAGGAAGCTGTGAATGGCCGACCATAGTAAAAAGCGGGTGAGAGAAGGTGCGAATGTCAAACCATACATGATCAAAACAGGGAGCGGAGGTGTTTGGCAGCGACAAGGTGTGAATATCTACCTATAATTAATTAAAAGCGGGCAACAAGTAGGTTCGAATGCCCAACCATACATCATCAAAAGCAGGAATGGATGTGTTCGGCTACAAGAAGGTTTGAATATCCGACCGTAGTTTGTAAAAAGCGGTTAAGAAAAGGTTCGAATGCCCGAACATACACCATCAAAAGAGGGAGCGGAGGTTTTCCGCTGTAAGAAGGTGTGAATGTCCGACCATAGTTGGTAAAAAGCGGGTAAGAAAACGTTAAAATACCCGACTGTAAACAATCAATAGCGGGAGCGGAGTTGTTCGGCTACAAGAAGGTGTGATAGTCCGACCATGGTTTGTAAAAAGCGGTTAAGAAAAGTTGCGAATGCCCGACAATGTATAATCAAAAAGAGGGAGCGGAGGTTTTCGGCTACAAGAAGGTTTGAATGTCCGACCATAGTTTGTAAAAAGCGGGTAAGAAAAGGTTCGACTGCCCAACTATACACCATCAAAAGCGGGAGCGGAGGTGTTCCGCTGTAAGAAGGTGTGAACGTCCGACCAAAGTTTGTAAAAAGCAGTTAAGAAAAGGTTCGAATATCCAACCAAACACAATCAAAAGCGGGAGCAGAGCTGTTCGACTGCAAGTAGGTGTGAATGTCAGATCATAATTTGCAAAAAGCTGATGAGAAAGGGTGAGAATGCCCGACTATACACAATCAAATGCAGGAGCGGAAGTGTTCGGCTGTGAGTAGGTGTGAATGTCCGACCATAATTGCTGAAAAATGTGTTAGAAAAGACTAGAATGCCGGACCATACATCATCAAAAGCGGGAGAAGTGGTGTTCGGCTGCAAGTAGGTGTGATTGTCCAGCCATAATTACTCACAAACGGGTAAGAAAAGGTAGTATTGCCAGACCATACATGATCAAAACAGGGAGCGGAGGTGGTTCAGCTGCAAGGTGTGAATTTCTGACTAAAGTTTGTAAAAAGCGGGTAAGACAAGGTGCGAATGCCCGACAATGTATGATCAAAAGAGGGAGCGGAGGTTTTCGGCTGCAAGGTTTGAATAACCAACCATAATTTGTAAAAACCGGGGATGAAAAGGCTCGAAAGCCCGACTATATACCATCAAAAGCAGGAGCGGAGGTGTTCAGCTGCAAGAAGGTCTGAATGTCCGACTTAAGTTCAAATATATTAACAAAAGTGGGAGGAGAGGTCTTCGGATGAGAGTGGTTGAGAATTTCCAACCATAATCTATAAAATGCGGTGAAAACAAAGGTGTTATAGAACACTAAAAGGTGGAGCGGAAGTGTTCGGCTGCAAGAAGGTGTGAATGTCCGACTATATTTGGTGAAAAGCAGGTGAAGCAAGGTCTGATAGCCCAATCTTACATCATCAAAAGCGAGATCAGAGGTGTTTGGCTGCAAGAAGGCCATAGTTTGCCAAAAGCGGGTAAGGTGCGAATGACCGACTAAATATCAACAAAAGTGGGGGCAGAGGTCTTCGGATGCAAGTGGGTGTGAATATCCCACCATACAAGTATGGTGGAGAGGAAGCTGTGAATGGCCAACCATAGTTTGCAAAAAGCGGGTGAGAAAAGGTGCGAATGTCAAACCATACATGATCAAAACAGGGAGCGGAGGTGTTTGGCTGCGACAAGGTGTGAATGTCCACTCATAATTAATGAAAAGCGGGCAACAAGTAGGTTCGAATGCCAAACTATACATCATCAACAGCAGGAGGAGATGTGTTCGGCTACAAGAAGGTTTGAATGTCCAAGCATAGTTTGTAAAAAGCGGGTAAGAAAAGGTTAGAATGCTCGACTATACACCATCAAAAGCTGGAGCGGAGGTGTTCCGCTGTAAGACGGTGTGAATGTCCGACCATAGTTGGTACAAAGCGGGTAAGAAAAGGTGAAAATACCCGACTGTACACAATCAATAGCGGGAGCGGAGTTGTTCAGCTACAAGAAGGTGGGAAAGTCCACCCATGGTTTGTAAAAAGCGGGGAACAAAAGGTTCGAATGCCCGAATATATACCATCAAAAGCGGAAGCGGAGGTGTTCGGCTGCAAGAAGGTGTGAACGTCCGACCAAAGTTTGTAAAAAGCAGTTAAGAAAAGGTTCGAATATCCAACCAAACATAATTAAAAGCGGGAGCAGAGCTGTTCGACTGCAAGTAGGTGTGAATGTCAGATCATAATATGCAAAAAGCTGATGAGAAAGGGTGAGAATGCCTGACTATACACCATCAAATGCGGGAGCGGAAGACTTCGGCTGTGAGTAGGTGTGAATGTCCGACCGTAATGGCTGAAAAATGTGTTAGAAAAGACTATAATGCTGGACCATACATCATCAAAAGCGGGAGAAGTGGTGTTCGGCTGCAAGTAGGTGTGAATGTCAAGCCATAATTACCCACAAACGGGTAAGAAAAGGTAGTATTGCCAGACCATACATGATCAAAACAGGGAGCGGAGGTGGTTCAGCTGCAAGGTGTGAATTTCTGACTAAAGTTTGTAAAAAGCGGGTAAAAAAAGGTGCGAATGCCCAACAATGTATGATCAAAAGAGGGAGCGGAGGTTTTCGGCTGGGACAAGGTGTGAATGTCCACCCATAATTAATGAAAAGCGGGCAACAAGTAGGTTCGAATGCCCAACCATACATCATCAAAAGCAGGAGTGGATGTGTTTGGCTACAAGAAGGTTTGAATGTCCGAACACAGTTTGTAAAAAGCGGTTAAGAAAAGGTTCAAATGCCCGTACTTACACCATCAAAAGAGGGAGCGGAGGTGTTCCGCTGTAAGAAGGTGTGAATGTCCGACCATAGTTGGCAAAAAGCGGGTAAGAAAACGTTAAAATACCCGACTGTACACAATCAATAGCGGGAGCGGAGTTGTTCGGCTACAGGAAGGATTGAAAGTCCGACCATGGTTTGTAAAAAGCGGATAAGAAAAGGTTCGAATGCCGAAACATACACCATCAAAAGAGGGAGCGGAGGTGTTCCGGTGTAAGACGGTGTGAATGTCCGACCATAGTTGGCAAAAAGCGGGTAAGAAAAGGTTAAAATACCCACCTGTAAACAATCAATAGTGGGAGCGGAGTTGTTCGGCTGAAAGAAGGTGTGAACGTCCGACCAAAGTTTGTAAAAAGCGGTTAAGAAAAGGTTCGAATGCCCGAATATATACCATCAAAAGCGGAGGTGTTCCGCTGTAAGGTGTGAATGTCCGACCATAATTGGTAAAAAGCGGGTAAGAAAAGGTGAAAATACCCGACTGTACACAATCAATAGCGGGAGCGGAGTTGTTCGGCTACTAAAAAGTGTGAAAGTCTGACCCTAGTTTGTAAAAAGCGGGTAAGAAAAGGTGCGAATGCCCGACAATCTATGATCAAAAGAGGGAGCGGAGGTTTTCGGCTGAAAGGTCTGAATGTCCAACCATAATTTATAAAAACAAGGGAAGAAAAGGCTCGAAAGCCCGACTATACACCATCAAAAGCGGGAGCGGAGGTGTTCAGCTGCAAGAAGGTCTAAATGTCCATAAATAATTGCTAGAAAACATGAAAGAAAATTTTCGAATATCAAACCATACATCATCAAAAGCGGGAGTGGATGTGTTTGGCTACAAGAAGGTTTGAATGTCCGACCATAGTTTGTAAAACGCGGGTAAGAAAAGGTTCGAATGCCCGAACATACACCATCAAAAGAGGGAGCGGAGGTGTTCCGCTGTAAGACGTTGTGAATGTCCGACCACAGTTGCTAAAAAGCGGGTAAGAAAAGGTTTGTATGCCCGAATATATACCATCGAAAGCGGAAGCGTAGGTGTTCGGCTGCAAGAAGGTGTGAACGTCCGACCAAAGTTTGTAAAAAGCAGTTAAGAAAAGTTTCGAATATACAACCAAACATAATCAAAAGCGGGAGCAGAGCTTTTCGACTGAAAGTAGGTGTGAATATCAGATCATAATTTGCAAAAAGCTGAGGAGAAAGGGTGAGAATGCCCGACCATACACCATCAAATGCGGGAGCGGAGTTGTTCGGCTGTGAGTAGGTGTGAATCTCCGAGCATAGTTTGTAAAAAGGGGGTAAGAATAGGTTCGAATTTCCGAACATACACGTTCAAAAGAGGGAGCGGAGGTGTTCCGCTGTGAGAAGGTGTGAATGTCCGACCATAGTTGGTAAAAAGCGGGTAAGAAAAGGTTAAAATACCCGACAGTACACAATCAATAGCGGGAGCGGAGTTGTTCGTCTACTAAAAGGTATGAAAGTCCGACCATTGTTTGTAAAAAGCGGGTAAGAAAAGGTGCGAATACCCGACAATGTATGATCAAAAGAGGGAGCGGAGGTTTTCGGCTGCAAGAAGGTCTGAATGTCCAACCATAATTTGTAAAAACCGGGGAAGAAAATGCTCTAAAGCCTGACTATACACCATCAAAAGCGGGAGCGGAGGTGTTCAGCTGCAAGAAGGTGTGAATGTCCACCCATAATTACTGGAAAATGGGTAAGAAAAGGTGCGAATGCCCAACCATACGTCATAAAAAGCAGGAGTTTATGTGTTTGGCGAAGAGAAGGTTTGAATGCCCGACCATAGTTTGTAAAAAGCGGGTAAGAAAAGGTTCTAATGCCCGAAGATACACCATCAAAAGAGGGAGCGGAGGTGTTCCGGTGTAAGACGGTGTGAAAAGAGGGACCATAGTTGGCAAAAAGCGGGTAAGAAAAGGTTAAAATACCCGACTGTACACAATCAATAGCGGGAGCGGAGTTGTTCGGCTACAGGAAGGTGTGAAAGTCCGACCATGGTTTGTAAAAAGCGCATTAGAAAATGTTCGAATGCCCAAACATACACCATCAAAAGAGGGAGCGGAGGTGTTCCGCTGTAAGACGGTGTGAATGTCCGACCATAGTTGGCAAAAAGCGGGTAAGAAAAGGTTAAAATACCCACCTGTACACAATCAATAGTGGGAGCGGAGTTGTTCGGCTGCAAGAAGGTGTGAACGTCCGACCAAAGTTTGTAAAAAGAAGTTAAGAAAAGGTTCGGATATCTAACTAAACATATTCAAAAGCGGAAGCAGAGCTTTTCGACTGCGAGTAGGTGTGAATGTCAGATCATAATTTGCAAAAAGCTGATGAGAAATTGTGAGAATGCCCGACTATACACCATCAAATGCGGGAGCGGAAGTGTACGACTGTGAGTAGATGTGAATGTCCAACCATAATTGCTGAAAAATGTGTTAGAAAAGGTAAGAATGCCGGTCCATACATCATCGAAAGCGGGAGAGGTGTTCGGCTGCAAGAAGCTGTGAATGTCCAGCCATAATTACTCACAAACGGGTAAGAAAAGGTGCGAATGCCCAACCATACATCATCAAAAGCAGGAGCGGATGTGTTTGGCGACAAAAAGGTTTGAATGCCCGACCATAGTTTGTAAAAAGCGGGTAAGAAAAGGTTCGAATGCTCGAAGATACAGCATCAAAAGAGGGAGCGGAGGTGTTCCGCTGTAAGACGGTATGAATGTCCGACCATAGTTGGCAAAAAGCGGGTAAGAAAAGGTTAAAATACCCGACTGTACACTATCAAAAGCAGGAGCGGAGGTGTTCAGCTGCAAGAAGGTCTGAATGTCCGTCAATAATTGCTAGAAAACATGAAAGAAAATTTTCGAATATCAAACCGCGCATGATCATATGCAGGAGCAGAGCTTTTCGACTGCGAGTATTTGTGAATGTCAGATCATAATTTGAAAAAAGCTGATGAGAAAGGGTGAGAATGCCCAACTATACACCATCAAATCCGGGAGCGGAGGTGTTCGACTGTGAGTAGGTGTGAATGTCCGACCATAATTGCTGAAAAATGTGTTAGAAAAGGTAAGAATGCCGGTCCATACATCATCAAAAGCGGGAGAGGTGTTCGGCTGCAAGAAGCTGTGAATGTCCAGCCATAATTACTCACAAACGGGTAAGAAAAGGTAGTAATGCCAGACCATACATGATCAAAACAGGGAGCGGAGGTGGTTCAGCTGCAAGAAGGTGTGAATGTCCGACTAAAGTTTGTAAAAAGCGGGTAAGACAAGGTGCGAATGCCCGACAATGTATGAGGTCTTCAGGAGGTTTTCGGCTGCAAGAAGGTCTGAATGTCTGAATTATGGGTGGTCTAAATATCCAACCATAATTCCTGAAAAATGGGTAAAAAAAGGTGCGAATGCAAAAAAAGCAGTAAAAAGCAGTTAAGAAAAGTTTCGAATATCCAACTAAACATAATCAAAAGCGGGAGCAGAGCACTTCGACTGCAAGTAGGTGTGAATATCAGATCATAATTTGCAAAAAGCTGATGAGAAAGGGTGAGAATGCCCGACTATACACCATCAAAAGCAGGAGTGGATGTGTTCGGCTACAAGAAGGTTTGAATGCCCGACTATACACCATCAAAAGAGGGAGGAAAGGAGCTCCGCTGTAAGATGGTCTGAATGTCCATGAATAATTTCTATAAAACATGAAAGAAAATTTTCGAATATCAAACCGCACATGATCATAAGCAGGAGAGAAGGTGTTCGACTGCACGTGGGTGTGAATGTCAGATCATAATTTGTAAAAAGCGGGTAAGAAAAGGTAAGAATGCCCAACCATAAATTATCAAAAGTGGCAGCAGAGATGTTCGGCTGGTATTTATCAATGTCCAGATAGATTTCAACAAAAAACAACGATGTACTTTGCAGTAAAAGAAAGAGCAAATAAAAAGTTTTAGGAATCCGAGAATAAGCTTATGAGTTCTGCACGATTTTGGATTTTGCTATAAAATGAATTCCTTCCTTCAAACTATGTTAAAACTGCTTTTAACTTCATATTTATCAATGTCTAGATCGATTTCAACAAAGAACAACATTGGATTTTGCAGTAGAAGAAAGAGCAACACTGAAGGATCAGGAATCCAAGAATAAGCTTCTTTTCATACGTTCTGCATGATTTGGGATTTTATGTATAAAATGAATTCCTTCACTCAAACCAAGTTAAAACTGCTTTGTCCTTCATATGTACCCATTTCTAAATATATTTCAAGCATAAACTTCCTCATATTACCCTGAATGAGAAAGAACCTATACCTATACGCCCCTTTTGAGGAGTTCTACATGATTTGGGATTTTATCTATAAAATTAATTCCTTCACTCAAACTATGTTAAAACAGCTTTTACCCTCATATTTATCAATGTCTAGATAGATTTAAACAAAAAAAACAACGTTGTACTCTGCAGTACAAGAAAGATTAAATCAAAAGTTTTCGGAATCCCAGAATAAGCTTATTTTCATGAGTTCTGCATGATTTGGGATTTTATGTATAAAATGAATTCCTTCACTCAAACCAAGTGAAAACTGCTTTGTCCTTCATATTTATCAATGTCTAGATCGAATTCAACAAAGAGCAACATTGTATTTTGCAGTAGAAGAAAGAGCAACACTGAAGGATCAGGAATCCGAGAATAAGCTTATTTTCATACGTTCTGCATGATTTGGGATTTTATGTATAAAATGAATTCCTTCACTCAAACCAAGTTAAAACCGCTTTTTCCTTCATACTTATCAATGTCTAGATCGATTTCAACTTCTTCTACTGCAAAGTCCAATGTTGTTCTTTGTTGTAGTCGATTTTTCAGTAATTGGTGGACATTCAGACCTTCTTGCAGCTGATCACCTCCACTCCAGCTTTTGATCATGTATGGTCTGGCAATACTACCTTTTCTTACCCGTTTGTGGGTAATTATGGCTGGACATTCACACCTACTTGCAGCCGAACACCTCCGCTTCCGCTTTTGATGGTATATATTCGGGCATTCGAACCTACTTGTTACCCGCTTTTTACAAACCATGAATGGACATTCACACCTTGTCGCAGCCAAACACCTCCACTCCCTTTTTTGATAATGTATGGTTGGACATTCGCACCTTTTCTCACCCGCTTTTTGCAAACTATGGTCGGCCATTCACAGCTTCCTCTCCACCATACTTGTATGGTGGGATATTCACACCAACTTGCATCCGAAGACCTCCGCCCCCACTTTTGTTGATATTTAGTCGGTCATTCGCACCTTACCCGTTTTTGGCAAACTATGGCCTTCTTGCAGCCAAACACCTCTGATCTCGCTTTTGATGATGTAAGGTTGGGCATTCAGACCTTGCTTCACCTGCTTTTCACCAAATATAGTCGGACATTCACACCTTCTTGCAGCCGAACACTTCCGCTCCACCTTTTAGTGTTCTATCACACCTTATTTTTCACCGCATTTTATAGATTATGGTTTCTAAATTCTCAACCACTCTCATCCGAAGACCTCTCCTTCCGCTTTTGTTAATATATTTGAACTTAAGTCGGACATTCAGACCTTCTTGCAGCTGAACACCTCCGCTCCTGCTTTTGATGGTATATAGTCGGGCTTTCGAGCCTTTTCATCCCCGGTTTTTACAAATTATGGTTGGACATTCAGACCTTGCAGCCGAAAACCTCCGCTCCCTCTTTTGATCATATATTGTCGGGCATTCGCACCTTGTCTTACCCGCTTTTTACAAACTTTAGTCAGAAATTCACACCTTGCAGCTGAACCACCACCGCTCCCTGTTTTGATCATGTATGGTCTGGCAATACTACCTTTTCTTACCCGTTTGTGAGTAATTATGGCTGGACAATCACACCTACTTGCAGCTGAACACCACTTCTCCCACTTTTGTTGATGTATGGTCCGGCATTCTAGTCTTTTCTAACACATTTTTAAGCAATTATGGTCGGACATTCACACCTACTCACAGCCGAACACTTCCGCTCCCGCATTTGATGGTGTATAGTCGGGCATTCTCACCCTTTCTCATCAGCTTTTTGCAAATTATGATCTGACATTCACACCTACTTGCAGTCGAACAGCTCTGCTCCCGCTTTTAATTATGTTTGGTTGGATATTCTAAACTTTTCTTAACTGCTTTTTACAAACTTTGGTCGGACGTTCACACCTTCTTGCAGCCGAACACCTCCGCTTCCGCTTTTGATGGTATATATTCGGGCAATCGAACCGTTTCTTACCCTCTTTTTACAAACCATGGGTGGACTTTCCCACCTTCTTGTAGCTGAACAACTCCGCTCCCGCTATTGATTGTGTACAGTCGGGTATTTTAACCTTTTCTTACCCGCTTTTTACCAACTATGGTCGGACATTCACACCGTCTTACAGCGGAACACCTCCGCTCCCTCTTTTGATGGTG
Source organism: Leuresthes tenuis (assembly GCF_036924035.1). NCBI lineage: Eukaryota > Metazoa > Chordata > Actinopteri > Atheriniformes > Atherinopsidae > Leuresthes > Leuresthes tenuis. The sequence goes on along the minus strand of NW_027325365.1, from coordinate 33,151,767 downwards.
TATAGTCGAGCATTCTAACCTTTTCTTACCCGCTTTTTACAAACTATGCTTGGACATTCAAACCTTCTTGTAGCCGAACACATCCCCTCCTGCTGTTGATGATGTATAGTTGGGCATTCGAACCTACTTGTTACCCGCTTTTCATTAATTATGAGTGGACATTCACACCTTGTCGCAGCCAAACACCTCCGCTCCCTTTTTTGATCATGTATGGTTGGACATTCGCACCTTTTCTCACCCGCTTTTTGCAAACTATGGTCGACCATTCACAGCTTCCTCTCCACCATACTTGTATGGTGGGATATTCACACCCACTTGCATCCGAAGACCTCCGCCCCCACTTTTGTTGATATTTAGTCGGTCATTCGCACCTTACCCGCTTTTGGCAAACTATGGCCTTCTTGCAGCCAAACACCTCTGATCTCGCTTTTGATGATGTAAGGTTGGGCATTCAGACCTTGCTTCACCTGCTTTTCACCAAATATAGTCGGACATTCACACCTTCTTGCAGCCGAACACTTCCGCTCCACCTTTTAGTGTTCTATCACACCTTTTTTTTCACCGCATTTTATAGATTATGGTTTCTAAATTCTCAACCACTCTCATCTGAAGACCTCTCCTTCCGCTTTTGTTAATATATTTGAACTTAAGTCGGACATTCAGACCTTCTTGCAGCTGAACACCTCCGCTCCTGCTTTTGATGGTATATAGTCGGGCTTTCGAGCCTTTTCATCCCCGGTTTTTACAAATTATGGTTGGACATTCAGACCTTGCAGCCGAAAACCTCCGCTCCCTCTTTTGATCATATATTGTCGGGCATTCGCACCTTGTCTTACCCGCTTTTTACAAACTTTAGTCGGACATTCACACCTTATTGCAGCTGAACCACCTCCGCTCCCTGTTTTGATCATGTATGGTCTGGCAATACTACCTTTTCTTACCCGTTTGTGAGTAATTATGGCTGGACAATCACACCTACTTGCAGCCAAACACCACTTCTCCCACTTTTGATGATGTATGGTCCGGCATTCTAGTCTTTTCTAACATATTTTTCAGCAATTATGGTCGGACATTCACACCTACTCACAGCCGAACACTTCCGCTCCCGCAATTGATGGTGTATAGTCGGGCTTTCTCACCCTTTCTCATCAGCTTTTTGCAAATTATGATCTGACATTCACACCTACTTGCAGTCGAACAGCTCTGCTCCCGCTTTTGATTGTGTTTGGTTGGATATTCGAACCTTTTCTTAACTGCTTTTTACAAACTTTGGTCGGACGTTCACACCTTCTTGCAGCCGAACACCTCCGCTTCCGCTTTTGATGGTATATATTAGGGCAATCGAACCGTTTCTTACCCGCTTTTTACAAACCATGGGTGGACTTTCCCACCTTCTTGTAGCTGAACAACTCCGCTCCCGCTATTGATTGTGTACAGTCGGGTATTTTAACCTTTTCTTACCCGCTTTTTACCAACTATGGTCGGACATTCACACCGTCTTACAGCGGAACACCTCCGCTCCCTCTTTTGATGGTGTATAGTCGAGCATTCTAACCTTTTCTTACCCGCTTTTTACAAACTATGCTTGGACATTCAAACCTTCTTGTAGCCGAACACATCCCCTCCTGCTGTTGATGATGTATAGTTGGGCATTCGAACCTACTTGTTACCCGCTTTTCATTAATTATGAGTGGACATTCACACCTTGTCGCAGCCAAACACCTCCGCTCCCTTTTTTGATCATGTATGGTTGGACATTCGCACCTTTTCTCACCCGCTTTTTGCAAACTATGGTCGACCATTCACAGCTTCCTCTCCACCATACTTGTATGGTGGGATATTCACACCCACTTGCATCCGAAGACCTCCGCCCCCACTTTTGTTGATATTTAGTCGGTCATTCGCACCTTACCCGCTTTTGGCAAACTATGGCCTTCTTGCAGCCAAACACCTCTGATCTCGCTTTTGATGATGTAAGGTTGGGCATTCAGACCTTGCTTCACCTGCTTTTCACCAAATATAGTCGGACATTCACACCTTCTTGCAGCCGAACACTTCCGCTCCACCTTTTAGTGTTCTATCACACCTTTTTTTTCACCGCATTTTATAGATTATGGTTTCTAAATTCTCAACCACTCTCATCTGAAGACCTCTCCTTCCGCTTTTGTTAATATATTTGAACTTAAGTCGGACATTCAGACCTTCTTGCAGCTGAACACCTCCGCTCCTGCTTTTGATGGTATATAGTCGGGCTTTCGAGCCTTTTCATCCCCGGTTTTTACAAATTATGGTTGGACATTCAGACCTTGCAGCCGAAAACCTCCGCTCCCTCTTTTGATCATATATTGTCGGGCATTCGCACCTTGTCTTACCCGCTTTTTACAAACTTTAGTCAGAAATTCACACCTTGCAGCTGAACCACCACCGCTCCCTGTTTTGATCATGTATGGTCTGGCAATACTACCTTTTCTTACCCGTTTGTGAGTAATTATGGCTGGACAATCACACCTACTTGCAGCCGAACACCACTTCTCCCACTTTTGATGATGTATGGTCCGGCATTCTAGTCTTTTCTAACATATTTTTCAGCAATTATGGTCGGACATTCACACCTACTCACAGCCGAACACTTCCGCTCCCGCAATTGATGGTGTATAGTCGGGGATTCTCACCCTTTCTCATCAGCTTTTTGCAAATTATGATCTGACATTCACACCTACTTGCAGTCGAACAGCTCTGCTCCCGCTTTTGATTGTGTTTGGTTGGATATTCGAACCTTTTCTTAACTGCTTTTTACAAACTTTGGTCGGACGTTCACACCTTCTTACAGCCGAACACATCCACTCCTGCTTTTGATGATGTATCGTTTGGCATTCGCACCTTTTCTTACCCATTTTCCAGTAATTATGGGTGGACATTCACACCTTCTTGCAGCTGAACACCTCCTCTCCCGCTTATGATCATGTGCGGTTTGATATTCAAAAATTTTCTTTCATGTTTTAAAGCAATTATTGATGGACATTCAAACCTTCTTGTAGCCGAACACATCCACTCCTGCTTTTGATGATGTATGGTTGGGCATTCAAACCGTTTTTTTTACCCATTTTTCAGGAATTATGGGTGGACATTCAGACTTTCTTGCAGCCGAAAACCTCCGCTCCCTCTTTTGATCATACATTGTGGGGCATTCGCACCTTGTCTTACCCGCTTTTTGCAAACTTTAGTCGGACATTCACACCTTATTGCAGCTGATCCACCTCCGCTCCCTGTTTTGATCATGTATGGTCTGGCAATACTACCTTTTCTTACCCATTTGTGAATAATTTTGGCTGGACATTCACACCTACTTGCAGCCGAACACCACCTCTCCCGCTTTAGATGATGTATGGACCGGCATTCTTACCTTTTCTAACACATTTTTCAGCAATTATGGTTGGACACCTACTCACAGCCGAACACCTCCACTCCCGCATTTGATGGTGTATAATCGGGCTTTCTCACCCTTTCTCATCATCTTTTTGCAAATTATGATCTGACATTCACACCTACTTGCAGTCAAACACCTTCTCTCCCGCTTATGATCATGTGCGGTTTGATTTTCGAAAATCTTCTTTCATGTTTTATACTAATTATTGATGGACATTCAGAACGTCTTACAGCGTAGCTCCTCCGCTCCCTCTTTTGATGGTGTATGTTCGGGCATCCGTACCTTTCCCTACCCGCTTTTTACAAACTATAGTCGGACATTCAAACCTTCTTGTAGCCGAACACATCCACTCCTGCTTTTGATGATGTATGGTTGGGCATTCGCACGTTTTCTTAACCATTTTTCAGTAATTATTGGTGGACATTCAGACCTTCTTGCAGCTGAACACCTCCACTCCCGCTTTTGATGGTGTATAGTCGGGCTTTCGAGCCTTTTCATCCCCGGTTTTTACAAATTATGGTTGGACATTCAGACCTTGCAGCCGAAAATCTCCGCTTCCTCTTTTGATCATACATTGTCGGGCATTCGCATCTTGTCTTACCCGCTTTTTACAAACTTTAGTCAGAAATTCACACCTTGCAGCTGAACCACCTCCGCTCCCTGTTTTGATCATGTATGGTCTGGCAATACTACCTTTTCTTATCCGTTTGTGAGTAATTATGGCTGGACATTCACACCTACTCTCAGCCATACACCACTTCTCCCGCTTTTGATGATGTATTGTCTGGCATTCTAGTCTTTTCTAACACATTTTTCAGCAATTATGGTCAGACATTCACACCTACTCACAGCCGAACACTTCCACTCCCGCATTTGATGGTGTATAGTCGGGGATTCTCACCCTTTCTCATCAGCTTTTTGCAAATTATGATCTGACATTTACACCTACTTGCAGTCGAACAGCTCTGCTCCCGCTTTTGATTATGTTTGGTTGGATATTCGAAACTTTTCTTAACTGCTTTTTACAATCTTTGGTCGGACATTCACACCTTCTTGCAGCCGAACACCTCCGCTTCCGCTTTTGATGGTATATATCCGGGCATTCGAACCTTTTCTTACCCGCTTTTTACAAACTATGGTCGGACATTCAAACCTTCTTGTAGCCGAACAAATCCACTCCTGCTTTTGATGATGTATCGTTTGGCATTCGCACCTTTTCTTACCGATTTTTCAGTAATTATGGGTTGACATTCACACCTTCTTGCAGCTGAACACCTCCTCTCCCGCTTATGATCATGTGCGGTTTGATATTCAAAAATTTTCTTTCATGTTTTAAAGCAATTATTGATGGACATTCAAACCTTCTTGTAGCCGAACACATCCACTCCTGCTTTTGATGATGTATGGTTGGGCATTCGCACCTTTTCTTACCCATTTTTCAGTAATTATGGGTGGACATTCAGACCTTCTTACAGCCGCACACCTCCTCTGCCGCTTTTGATGGTGTATAGTCTGGCTTTCGAGCCTTTTCTTCCCCGGTTTTTACTAATTATGGTTGGACATTCAGACCTTCTTGCAGCCGAAAACCTCCGCTCCCTATTTTGATCATACATTGTCGGGCATTCGCACCTTGTCTTACCCACTTTTTACAAACTTTAGCCGGTCATTCGCACCTTACCCGCTTTTGGCAAACTATGGCCTTCTTGCAGCCAAACACCTCTGATCTCGCTTTTTATGATGTAAGGTTGGGCATTCAGACCTTGCTTCACCTGCTTTTCACCAAATATAGTCGGACATTCACACCTTCTTGCAGCCGAACACTTCCGCTCCACCTTTTAGTGTTCTATGGGGCATTCACACTTTTTTTTCACCGCATTTTATAGATTATGGTTGGAAATTCTCACCCACTCTCATCCGAAGACCTCTCCTCCCGCTTTTGTTAATATATTGTCGGGCATTCGAACCTTTTCTTACCCGCTTTTTACAAATTTTGTCGGACATTCACACCGTCTTACAGCGGAACACCTCCGCTCCCTCTTTTGATGGTGTATAGTCGGACATTCTAACCTTTTCTTACCCTCTTTTTTACTGATTGCTGAAGATTAAGTTGTTCTTTCTCAAACTACAAAATTTTTTTAATTGTTGAAATTTGATTTGAAGTGGATAAATAAGGAGGACAAACAGTTTTAAGTCAGGCTGATAGAAGGAATTAATTTTATAGCAAAATCTGTACTTCGTCATATGTCGAGAGATGCTTATTGCTAAAGAAGTTCTTTCTCATTCTACAAAGTACAACGATGTTTATCGTTGAAACTTGATTAGACATGAATAAATATGAAGGACAAAGCAGTCTTAACTTGGTTTGAGTTAAGGAATTCGTTTTATAGGAGAATCCGAATTTGTGCATAACTCGTAAAATAGAGCTTATTTTCGGATTCCTGAAGAATGAGTCTGGTTCTTTCTCATAATACAAAGTATGTTGTTTATTGTTGAAACTTCATCAGAAGTGAAGAAATAAATGAATGCCTATCAACAAATGTGGGATCTAAAATCTAGTGCTTCCTCTAAAATAATTTCCTTTCTCAATTCAGAAATGTGTGTGTAAGTCACAACACCCGTGACACCAAAACGGCTTTCTTTTCTCTCTTTTCTCTACACTCTGCACTGTTAGCACACACACCAAATCAGAAAGGCTTTTTTCTCTCTTTTCTACATTATGGACTGTGGTGACACAAAACCGCTCTCTCTTTTTTTTTTTTGACTGTGTGCCAGGGCGTTGTCTCATGTATTAGATTATGCTTAAGATACGAATGGGTTTATCAGTCACATCAGAATCCATACATACTGATCCTCCCGTAATAAAATGGTCGGATCTTATCAAACACACTTTGTTTCTTGTGACAATCAAGTCAGCGAAACAGCGTATACACGTCAAGACACTGAATCAAGTTTGCCACAAGAACTCATAAGTTTGGCAGTATGGCTCTGCTGTCAGCAATCATACACCCATTTTATTTTCGTGAGACATGTGCAGGCACCTGTTCATCTACTGTTCTATCACTATGAATTAGTTTATCTATTATCAATAAGGATACTTCTACAACTACTATCAAAGTATGTACGGACTTCTTATGTTGTCAGTTGCTATATATGAATAAGTGGGTAGCTACTGACAAGCATTAAGCATGTCACACAGCCCAAACATATAACATTTCAGGACACACCACACAGTTAACAACCACAGTGAAGCGTGTCAAAGCCCAAACATGTAACATTCAACAGGACACTTACACAACACATTCAAATCAAACAGTCAGACAACATACAAGAACATATACCCCAGCCAGCATTGCTCCCTGCCTATTTTCCTACAGCTCACTATGTGTGCGCACACCTTTATTCACAAACTCTTCAACTTATACTCTTTTACCGAAGCTGCTACAGCTTGATTGGCCGAATACCCTTAGATCCTATTTCGGTGAATTTGACATCTGCCTTACATGTAACAGATTAGCGGTTTAGCAGTTTTAATTTAGTTTGAGTGAAGGAATTCATTTTATAGCAAAATCCGAAATCGTGAAGAACTCATGAAAGTAAGCTTATTCTCGGATTCCTGAAACTTTAGATTTGCTCTTTCTTTTACTGCAAAGTACAACGTTGTTTTTCTGTTTAAATCTTTCTAGACATGGTAAATATGAAGGACAAAGCAGTTTTAACATAGTTTGAGTGAAGGAATTCATTTTATAGATAAAATCCCAAGAGTCTGCTGAGAAAAGAGAGTGAATGCGAAGTAGACGTTAACACAGCTCTGGGAGCGAGCCGAGTATGGGCTAACCGGGAGAATTGCTTGAAAGAAACGCAACACCGAATGAGCGGTCAGAACAAAGCCTCAATACGGTGTTCCCGTGGTGTTTTAGTTGCTGCCTTGTCTTTTGCACAGAGTAAAAGACAAGGCAGCCATCGAATAGGTTCCGATTGTTCCTACTTGGTCAGCCGAGGAGCAAGGGGGGGGGGGCAAGCGTCTCAACCAAGCACAGCTCACCATGGGGAAGGTGGCTATGCCAACTAGCCTGATGCCCTGCTCCCGCAGTGACGGATAATCGTACTCTGGTTTCTCTTCATAACGTACAAGTCTTTCGCCTTTTACTAAAAACTTCTGTGGAGAGCAGCACTAATGAGTTGTTTCTATTTTTGGCAGGCTTTACTTATGCGGGTGAAGCCCTTTCTGTCTGTGCAAAAGAAATCTTGTTACTGTGCAGAGTGACTTCTCTGAGTAGAGTCGCCTTACTTGTTGCGACTGTTCCGATGTTCGAAGCTGGAGTGCAAAGTTGTTGCTTGAATGGTGCTCGCTTGAGCGTGCGGGAGTACAAAGTTATACCAGTTAAAAGGGCTGAAGAGTGCTCAGTGCAGCGGGTGGGCGGAGGTGCAAAGTGACACTCTGGCCACCTATGGCCATAAAAAGAACACCGCTACAAGTGCGCAATGTGCCAGGAAGGGCCCTCGGACGTGAACCAGTGGACAGTTATCGCTTCTCGGCCTTTTGGCTAAGATCAAGTGTAGTATCTGTTCTTATCAGTTTAATATCTGATATGTCCTATATACGAGGACTACATATTAAATGGATTTTTAGCAATAGGAGTTGAAATTGGAGCTTGCTCAGTGCAGCGGATGGGCGGAGATGCAAAGTGACACTCTGGCCACCTCGAAAACCGAGGTTACATCCACTACCAGGGGCAGCCCAAGCTCTGCCGGAAGTGCAGTGAGCATGGGCACCTGGTTGAGGCTTGTACCAAGGTGATATGTTGGAAGTGCAGAGAAAATGGGCACACTTTTGGAGAGTGTCCAAATGGCAGGAAATGTAATCTCTGTGGAGAATTAAATCACCTCTTCAGAGATTGCCCTAAATCATTTGCCAACAAATTAAAGACGCTAAAGCCACAGTCAAGCCAACAAAGAGAAGGACCAGAGGTGGCAGTTGGTGAACAAAGTGAAGAGGTTGACCCAATAAATTCAAACTTCCCGCCAAAAGTTTGGGTTGGAAGTGAGGAGCAAAAAGGGGTAGGGCCTGTAGAGGCCTCACCACTCAGTGCTTAAGTCTATGAGAATTCACAGGCAGAGGGTGGAGATACGCTAAATGAGGAGGAAGAGCAGACAGGTGAGTCTAGTGAAGATACTCACCTCCCCGAAGGTAAACAGCCGAAGAGGACGGCATCTGAGTTGTCCTCTGATTCCCCAGTGTTATCAGAGAAGAGGGGAAGGGTTAGGTCCCTTTCAGACAGTTCTTCAGTGGAAGAACCTAGAGTCTTCCCCCTCCGACTCACAAAATGAGGTCTCCTTTTTAACTTTAGCTCTGCAATCAACCCCCAGGGACTCAAAGTTAAATGCAACATTGCGTCAGAGGCCAACACCGAGAGTCCGAAAAGGAAATATAGATCACCCTACTCACTTTTCACCTAAAGAAATGAAGGAAGAGATAGTTTCCCAAGAAATAACCTGAGTGTGTTTTTTGTTTTGATAACTTAGAAAAACGAAAATGACATACCTACTTTCCTTTATCCTTTTAATGGTTCTCACCTTCTCAACACTAAATGTGAAAAGTGTGAAATCAAAGACAAGAGCCCAGAGTATTTTATCCTTCTTAGACTCCATAAAATCAGATGTGTTTTTAATACAAGAATGTGGACTACCTTTTTTAAAAAACCATAGACAATGGGAGGAAATGTGGACCCATTTATCGATATGGAGTGGCTCAAATCAAAATAAAAATGATGGTGTGGCCATTCTAATTAAAAATCCGCATGTTCTGGTGAAAGGTAGCACAATGGTGAGAGACGGACGGGCACTTTTAGCACACTTGAATTTTATGGGGCAAGACTTTAAACCTCTTAAATATTTATGGTTTCAATGGAAAAAATGACAGGTATGACATTTTAGAAGATATACAGCTTTACATGCTAGGGCAAGTACCTTTAGTTGTAGCAGGGGATTTTAACTTTATCTTGAGCAGAAAAGATAGAAAAAGAGCAGGGGGAGATTTTAAAATGGATAAGACTTCGATTTTACTTCAGGGCATGTGCAGGGATTTTAAGCTTACTGACTGTTTTAAAACCATGCATCCCAGAGAGGAGGGATTCACCTGGTTTAGTCATGATGGCACCAGAGCCTCTCGCATTGATTATTTCTTTACTGGAGATTGCCCACCCACTGATGTTAGATTAACCCCTGTTTTCTTTTCAGACCACCTTATGCTCTCCTGCACCCTTTCACCCCCTTCTGGCGTGACGGTAGGAAGTGGTCTGTGGAAACTCAACTGTTCCCTGTTGGAGGATGAAATCATAGTCAGTCAGTACAGGGAATGTTATAAAGAGTAGCAGACCCTTCAAGACCTCTACGAAACACATGCACAATGGTGGGAAATGGTGAAGGAAACGACCCAGACTGTTTTTTAAACAGCAAGGTAAACGTAAAAAAAGGAAAGAGAATAGATGTATGATGGGACTACAGAAACGCTTACAGCGCTACTTTAAACTAAATCAGTGTGGCATAGACTTTAATGAAGAAATCAAAGATGTCAAAAAGGAAATGTCAGTTTTAGTAGAAAAAAAGAGAAAAGGAATTTTTGTAAGAAGCAGGGAGCAGGAAATTGAGTTAAAAAAATGCCTAACAGGTTTTAAGAGAAGTCGAGCTCCGGGTTTAGACGGGCTTTCTGCAGAATTCTATCTGACCTTTTGGGACCTTTTATCATCAGATATTTTAGATGTTTTTAAAGATTTTGAAAAACTCGACCGACTTCCTGACAATTTTAGAGTGGGAATAGTGACTCTACTTTATAAAAAAAATGATAAGACTGACATAAAGAATTGGAGGCCCATCACATTTTTAAAATTTGACTGTAAACTTTTTAGCAAGGTTTTAGCGACACGGATGTCCTCTAGTTTAGAGGAGGTAATTCACCCAGACCAGGCTTGTGCCATCTCAGGGAAACAACTCACCGACAGCCTCGTACTGATTCCAGACATCATTGATTAAGCTAGAGACAGAGACACCCGGCTTGTCATCTTAAATTTAGACTTTGAAAAAGCTTTTGATCGGGTCTCGCATCAATATCTCTTTCAGGTGTTGCAGCCATCGAATAGGGCCCGATTGTTCCTACTTGGTCAGCCGAGGAGCAAGGGGTGGGAACAAGCGTCTCAACCAAGCAAAGCTCACCATGGGGAAGGTGGCTATGCCAACTAGCCTGAGTCCCTGCTCCCGCAGTGACGGATAATCGTACTCTGGTTTCTCTTCATAACGTAGTCTTTCGCCTTTTACTAAAGACTTCCGTGGAGAGCAGCACTAATGAGTGTTTCTATTTTTGGCAGGCTTTACCTTTGCGGGTGAAGCCCTTTCTGTCTGTGCAAAAGAAATATTGTTACTGTGCAGAGTGACTTCTCTGAGTAGAGTCGCCTTACTTGTTGCGACTGTGCCGATATTCGAAGCTGGAGTGCAAAGTTGTTGCTTGAATGGTGCTCGCTTGAGCGTGCGGGAGTGCAAAGTTATACCAGTTAAAAGGGCTGAAGAGTGCTCAGTGCAGCGGGTGGGCGGAGGTGCAAAGTGACACTCTGGCCACCTATGGCCATAAAAAGAACACCGCGACAAGTGCGCAATGTGCCAGGAAGGAACCTCCGACGTGACCCAGTGGACAGTTATCGCTTCTTGGCCTTTTGGCTGAGATCAAGTGTACCGAAAATAAGCTCTATTTTACGAGTTATGCACGAATTCGGATTCCTTAACTCAAACCAAGTTAAGACTGCTTTGTTCTTCATATTTATTCATGTCTAATCAAGTTTCAATGATAAACAACGTTATACTTTGTAGAATGAGAAAGAACTTCTTCAGCAATAAGCATCTCTCGACATATGACGAAATACAGATTTTGCAATAAAATGAATTCCTTCTATCAGCCTGACTTAAAACTGTTTGTCCTCCTTATTTATCCACTTCAAATCAAGTTTCAACAATTAAAAAAAATTTGTAGTTTGAGAAAGAACAACTTAATCTTCAGCAATCAGTATAAAAAGAGGGTAAGAAAAGGTGGAAATGCCAACCCTACATCACTAAAAGGTGGAGCGGAAGTATTCGGCTGCAAGTAGGTGTGAATGTTCGACTATAATTTGTAAAAAGCGGGTAAGAAAAGGTTCGAATGCCCGACTATATATTAACAAAATCGGGAGGAGAGGTCTTCGGATGAGAGTGGGTTAGAATTTCCAACCATAATCTATAAAATGCGGTGAGAAAAAAGGTGTGAATACCCCATAGAACACTAAAAGGTGGAGCGGAAGTGTTCGGCTGCAAGAGTGTGTGAATGTCCAACTATATTTGGTGAAAAGCAGGTGAAGCAAGGTCTGAATGCCCAACCTTACGTCATCAAAAGCAAGATCAGGGGTGTTTGGCTGCAAGAAGGCCATAGTTTGCCAAAAGCGGGTAAGGTGAGAATGACCGACTAAATATCAACAAAAGTGGGGGCGTAGGTCTTCGGATGCAAGTGGGTGTGAATATCCCACCATACAAGTATGGTGGAGAGGAAGCTGTGAATGGGCGATCATAGTTTGCAAAAAGCGGGTGAGAAAAGGTGCTAATGTCAAACCATACATGATCAAAACAGGGAGCGGAGGTGTTTGGCTGCGACAAGGTGTGAATGTCCACCCAAAATTAATGAAATGCCCAACCATACATCATCAAAAGCAGGAGAGGATGTGTTCGGCTACAAGAAGGTTTGAATGTCCGACCATAGTTTTTAAAAAGCGGGTAAGAAAAGGTTCGAACACCCAAACATACACCATCAAAAGATAGAGCGGAGGTGTTCCGCTGTAAGAAGGTGTGAATGTCCGACCATAGTTGGTAAAAAGCGGGTAAGAAAAGGTGAAAATACCTGACTGCACACAATCAATAGCGGGAGCGGAGTTGTTTGTCTACTAAAAGGTGTGAAAGTCCGACCATGGTTTGTAAAAAGCGGGTAAGAAAAGGTGCAAATGCCCGACAATGTATGATCAAAAGAGGGAGCTGAGGTTTTCGGCTGAAAGAAGGTCTGAATGTCCAACCATAATTTGTAAAAAACGGATAAGAAAAGGCTCGAAAACCCGACTATACACCATCAACAGCTGGAGCGGAGTTGTTCAGCTGCAAGAAGGTCTGAATGTCCATCAATAATTGCCAGAAAAATGGGTAAGAAAAGGTGCGAATGCCCAACCATACATCATCAAAAGCAGGAGTGGATGTCTTCGGCAACAAGAAGGTTTGAATGTCTGACCACAGTTTGTAAAAAGCGGGTAAGGAAAGGTTCGAATGCCTGAACATACACCATCAAAAGAGGGAGCGGAGGTGTTCCGCTGTAAGAAGGTGTGAATGTCCGACCATGGTTTGTAAAAAGTGGGTAAGAAAAGGTGCGAATGCCCGACAATGTATGATCAAAAGAGGGAGCGGAGGTTTTCGGCTGCAAGAAGGTCTGAATGTCCACCCATCATTTGTAAAAACCAGGGAAGAAAAGGCTCGAAAGCCCGACTATACACCATCAAAAGCGGGAGCGGAGGTGTTCAGCTGCAAGAAGGTCTGAATGTCCATCGATAATTGCTAGAAAACATGAAAGAAAATTTTCGAATATCAAACCATACATCATCAAAAGCGGGAGTGGAGGTGTTCAGCTGCAAGAAGGTGTGAATGTCCAGCCATAATTACTGAAAAATTGGTAAGAAAAGGTGCGAATGCCCAACCATACACCATCAAAAGCAGGAGTGGATGTGTTTGGCGAAAGAAGGTTTGAATGCCCGACCATAGTTTGTAAAAAGCGGGTAAGAAAAGTTTGAATGCCCGAACATACACCATCAAAAGAGGGAGCGGTGGTGGTTCAGCTGCAAGAAGGTGTGAATGTCCGACTAAAGTTTGTAAAAAGCGGTTAAGACAAGGTGCGAATGCCCGACAATGTATAATCAAAAGAGGCAGCAGAGGTTTTCGGCTGCAAGAAGGTCTGAATGTCCAACCATAATTTGTAAAAACCGGGGAAGAAAAGGCTCGAAAGCCAGACTATACACCATCAAAAGTGGCAGAGGAGGTGTTCGGCTGTAAGAAAGTCTGAATGTCCACCCATAATTACTGAAAAATGTTTAAGAAAAGGTGCGAATGCCCAACCATACATCATCAAAAGCAGTGTTCGGCTACAAGAAGGTTTGAATGTCCGACTATACTTTGTAAAAAGCGGGTAGGGAAAGGTTCGAATGCCCGAACATACACTATCAAAAGAGGGAGCGGAGGAGCTCCGCTGTAAGACGGTCTGAATGTCCATTAATAATTGCTAGAAAACATGAAAGAAAATTTTCGAATATCAAACCGCACGTGATCATAAGCGGGAGAGAAGGTGTTCGACTGCAAGTGGGTGTGAATGTCAGATCATAATTTGTAAAAAGCGGGTAAGAAAAGGTAAGAATGCCCAACCATAAATTATCAAAAGTGGCAGCAGAGATGTTCAGCTGGTATTTATCAATGTGCAGATAGATTTCAACAAAAAACAACGATGTACTTTGCAGTAAAAGAAAGAGCAAATCAAAAGTTTTAGGAATCCGAGAGTAAGCTTATTTTCATGAGTTCTGCACGATTTCGGATTTTACGATAAAAATAATTCCTTCCCTCAAACCACGTGAAAACTGCTTTGTCCTTCGAGCAACATTGTATTTTGCAGTAGAAGAAAGCGCAACACTGGAGGATCAGGAATCCGAGAATAAGCTTCTTTTCATACGTTCTGCATGATTTGGGATTTTATGTATAAAATGAATTCCTTCACTCAAACCAAGTTAAAACTGCTTTGTCCTTCATATGTACCCATTTCTACATATATTTCAAGCATAAACTTCCTCATATTACCCTGAATGAGAAAGAACCACAATTGTGATTAAGCCACACGTCCCTTTTGAAGAGTTCTGCATGATTTGGGATTTTATCTATAAAATTAATTCCTTCACTCAAACTATGTTAAAACAGCTTTTACCTTCATTATTTATCAATGTCTAGATAGATTCAAACAAAAAAAACAACGTTGTACTTTGCAGTAAAAGAAAGAGCAAATCAAAAGTTTTCGGAGTCCGAGAATAAGCTTATTTTGATGAGTTCTGCATGATTTGGGATTTTATGTATAAAATGAATTCCTTCACTCAAACCAAGTAAAAACTACTTTGTCCTTCATATTTATCAATGTCTAGATCGACTTCAACAAAGAGCAACATTGTATTTTGCAGTAGAAGAAAGAGCAACACTGAAGGATCAGGAATCCGAGAATAAGCTTATTTTCATACGTTCTGCATGATTTGGGATTTTGCTATAAAATGAATTCCTTCACTCAAACCAAGTTAAAACTGCTTTGTCCTTCATATTTATCAATGTCTAGATCGATTTCAACAAAGAACAACATTGGATTTCGCAGTAGAGGAAAGAGCAACACTGAAGGATCAGGAATCCGAGAATAAACTTATTTTCATACATTCTGCATGATTTCGGATTTTATGTATAAAATGAATTCCTTCACTCAAACCAAGTTAAAACTGCTTTGTCCTTCATATTTATCAATGTCTACATCGATTTCAACTTCTTCTACTGCAAAGTCCAATGATGTTCTTTGTTGTAGTAAATTTTTCAGTAATTGGTGGACATTCAGATCTTCTTGCAGCTGATCACCTCGACTCCCGCTTTTGATCATGTATGGTCTGGCAATACTACCTTTTCTTACCCGTTTGTGGGTAATTATGGCTTGACATTCACACCTACTTGCAGCCGAACACCACTTCTCCCGCTTTTGATGATGTATGGTCCAGCATTCTAGTCTTTTCTAACACATTTTTCAGCCATTACGGTCGGACATTCACACCTACTCACAGCCGAACACTTCCGCTCCCGCATTTGATGGTGTATAATCGGGCATTCTCACCCTTTCTCATCAGCTTTTTGCATATTATCATCTGACATTCACACCTACTTGGGGTCGAACAGCTCTGCTCCCATTTTTAATTATGTTTGGTTGGATATTCGAACCTTTTCTTAACTGCTTTTTACAAACTTTGGTCGGACGTTCACACCTTCTTGCAGCTGAACCACCTCCGCTCCCTGTTTTGATCATGTATGGTCTGGCAATACTACCTTTTCTTACCCGTTTGTGAGTAATTATGGCTGGACAATCCCACCTACTTGCAGCCGAACACCACTTCTCCCGCTTTTGATGATGTATGGTCCAGCATTCTAGTCTTTTCTAACACATTTTTCAGCCATTACGGTCGGACATTCACACCTACTCACAGCCGAACACTTCCGCTCCCGCATTTGATGGTTTATAGTCGGGCATTCTCACCCTTTCTCATCAGCTTTTTGCAAATTATGATCTGACATTCAAACCTTCTTGTAGCCGAAAACCTCCGCTCCCTCTTTTTGATCATATATTGTCGGGCATTCGCAACTTTTCTTTCCCGCTTTTTACAAACCATGGTCGGACTATCACACCTTCTTGTAGCCGAACAACTCCGCTCCCGCTATTGATTGTGTACAGTCGGGTATTTTAACGTTTTCTTACCCACTTTTTACCAACTATGGTCGGACATTCACACCTTCTTACAGCGGAAAACCTCCGCTCCCTCTTTTGATGGTGTATGTTCGGGCATTCGAACCTTTTCTTAACCGCTTTTTACAAACTATGGTCGGACATTCAAACCTTCTTGTAGCCAAACACATCCACTCCTGCTTTTGATGATGTATGGTTGGGCATTCGAACCTACTTGTTGCCCGCTTTTCATTAATTATGGGTGGACATTCAAACCTTGTCGCAGCCAAACACCTCCGCTCCCTGTTTTGATAATGTATGGTTTGACATTCGCACCTTTTCTCACCCGCTTTTTGCAAACTATGGTCGGCCATTCACAGCTTCCTCTCCACCATACTTGTATGGTGGGATATTCACACCCACTTGCATCCGAAGACCTCTGCCCCCACTTTTGTTGATATTTAGTCGGTCATTCTCACCTTACCCGCTTTTAGCAAACTATGGCCTTCTTGCAGCCAAACACCTCTGATCTCGCTTTTGATGATGTAAGGTTGGGCTATCAGACCTTGCTTCACATGCTTTTCACCAAATATAGTCGGACATTCACACCTTTTTGCAGCCGAACACTTCCGCTCCACCTTTTGGTGTTCTATAACACCTTTTTTTTCACTGCATTTTATAGATTATGGTTGGAAATTCTCAACCACTCTCATCCGAAGACCTCTCCTCCCGCTTATGTTAATATATTTGAACTTAAGTCGGACATTCAGACCTTCTTGCAGCTGAACACCTTCGCTCCTGCTTTTGATGGTATATAGTCGGGCTTTCGAGTCTTTTCATCCCCGGTTTTTACAAATTATGGTTGGACATTCAGACCTTGCAGCCGAAAACCTCCGCTCCCTCTTTTGATCATACATTGTTGGGCATTCGCACCTTGTCTTACCCGCTTTTTACAAACTTTAGTCAGAAATTCACACCTTGCAGCTGAACCACCTCCGCTCCCTGTTTTGATCATGTATGGTCTGGCAATACTACCTTTTCTTACCCGTTTGTGAGTAATTATGGCTGGACAATCACACCTACTTGCAGCCGAACACCACTTCTCCCGCTTTTGATGATGTATGGTCCGGCATTCTAGTCTTTTCTAACACATTTTTCAGCATTTATGGTCGGACATTCACACCTACTCACAGCCGAACACTTCCGCTCCCGCATTTGATGGTGTATAGTCGGGCATTCTCACCCTTTGTCATCAGCTTTTTGCAAATTATGATCTGACATTCACACCCACTTGCAGTCGAACAGCTCTGCTCCCGCTTTTGATTGTGTTTGGTTGGATATTCGAACCTTTTCTTAACTGCTTTTTACAAACTTTGGTCGGACGTTCACACCTTCTTACAGCGGAACACCTCCGCTCCCGCTTTTGATGGTGTATAGTTGGGCATTCGAACCTTTTCTTACCCACTTTTTACAAACTATGGTCGGACATTCAAACCTTCTTGTAGCCGAAAACCTCCGCTCCCTCTTTTTGATCATACATTGTCGGGCATTCGTAACTTTTCTTACCCGCTTTTTACAAACCATGGTCGGACTATCACACCTTCTTGTAGCCGAACAACTCCGCTCCCGCTATTGATTGTGTACAGTCGGGTATTTTAACGTTTTCTTACCCACTTTTTACCAACTATGGTCAGACATTCACACCTTCTTACAGCGGAAAACCTCCGCTCCCTCTTTTGATGGTGTATGTTCG
This sequence comes from Leuresthes tenuis, assembly GCF_036924035.1. Classification (NCBI taxonomy): domain Eukaryota; kingdom Metazoa; phylum Chordata; class Actinopteri; order Atheriniformes; family Atherinopsidae; genus Leuresthes; species Leuresthes tenuis. Next base: position 33,134,034 of record NW_027325365.1, on the reverse strand, counting down.
GGCATTCGAACCTTTTCTTAACCGCTTTTTACAAACTATGGTCGGACATTCAAACCTTCTTGTAGCCAAACACATCCACTCCTGCTTTTGATGATGTATGGTTGGGCATTCGAACCTACTTGTTGCCCGCTTTTCATTAATTATGGGTGGACATTCAAACCTTGTCGCAGCCAAACACCTCCGCTCCCTGTTTTGATAATGTATGGTTTGACATTCGCACCTTTTCTCACCCGCTTTTTGCAAACTATGGTCGGCCATTCACAGCTTCCTCTCCACCATACTTGTATGGTGGGATATTCACACCCACTTGCATCCGAAGACCTCTGCCCCCACTTTTGTTGATATTTAGTCGGTCATTCTCACCTTACCCGCTTTTAGCAAACTATGGCCTTCTTGCAGCCAAACACCTCTGATCTCGCTTTTGATGATGTAAGGTTGGGCTATCAGACCTTGCTTCACATGCTTTTCACCAAATATAGTCGGACATTCACACCTTTTTGCAGCCGAACACTTCCGCTCCACCTTTTGGTGTTCTATAACACCTTTTTTTTCACTGCATTTTATAGATTATGGTTGGAAATTCTCAACCACTCTCATCCGAAGACCTCTCCTCCCGCTTATGTTAATATATTTGAACTTAAGTCGGACATTCAGACCTTCTTGCAGCTGAACACCTTCGCTCCTGCTTTTGATGGTATATAGTCGGGCTTTCGAGTCTTTTCATCCCCGGTTTTTACAAATTATGGTTGGACATTCAGACCTTGCAGCCGAAAACCTCCGCTCCCTCTTTTGATCATACATTGTTGGGCATTCGCACCTTGTCTTACCCGCTTTTTACAAACTTTAGTCAGAAATTCACACCTTGCAGCTGAACCACCTCCGCTCCCTGTTTTGATCATGTATGGTCTGGCAATACTACCTTTTCTTACCCGTTTGTGAGTAATTATGGCTGGACAATCACACCTACTTGCAGCCGAACACCACTTCTCCCGCTTTTGATGATGTATGGTCCGGCATTCTAGTCTTTTCTAACACATTTTTCAGCATTTATGGTCGGACATTCACACCTACTCACAGCCGAACACTTCCGCTCCCGCATTTGATGGTGTATAGTCGGGCATTCTCACCCTTTGTCATCAGCTTTTTGCAAATTATGATCTGACATTCACACCCACTTGCAGTCGAACAGCTCTGCTCCCGCTTTTGATTGTGTTTGGTTGGATATTCGAACCTTTTCTTAACTGCTTTTTACAAACTTTGGTCGGACGTTCACACCTTCTTACAGCGGAACACCTCCGCTCCCGCTTTTGATGGTGTATAGTTGGGCATTCGAACCTTTTCTTACCCACTTTTTACAAACTATGGTCGGACATTCAAACCTTCTTGTAGCCGAAAACCTCCGCTCCCTCTTTTTGATCATACATTGTCGGGCATTCGTAACTTTTCTTACCCGCATTTTACAAACCATGGTCGGACTATCACACCTTCTTGTAGCCGAACAACTCCGCTCCCGCTATTGATTGTGTACAGTCGGGTATTTTAACGTTTTCTTACCCGCTTTTTACCAACTATGGTCGGACATTCACACCTTCTTACAGCGGAAAACCTCCGCTCCCTCTTTTGATGGTGTATGTTCGGGTATTCAAACCTTTTCTTAACCGCTTTTTACAAACTATGGTCGGACATTCAAACCTTCTTGCAGCTGAACACCTTCGCTTCCACTTTTGATGGTGTATATTCGGTCATACGAACCTTTTCTTACCCGCTTTTTACAAACTTTGGTCGGACGTTCACGCCTTCTTGCAGCCGAACACCTCCTCTTCCGCTTTTGATGGTATATATTTGGGCATACGAACCTTTTCTTACCAGCTTTTTACAAACCATGGTCAGACTTTCACACCTTCTTGTAGCCGAACAACTCCGCTCCCGCTATTGATTGTGTACAGTCGGGTATTTTAACCTTTTCTTACCCGCTTTTTAACAACTATGGTCGGACATTCACACCGTCTTACAGCGGAACACCTCTGCTCCCTCTTTTGATGATGTATGGTTTGGCATTCGCACCTTTTCTTACCCATTTTTCAGTAATTATGGGTGGACATTCACACCTTCTTGCAGCTGAACACCTCCTCTCCCGCTTATGATCATGTGCAGTTTGATATTCGAAAATTTTCTTTCATGTTTTAAAGCAATTATTGATGGACATTCAGACCTTCTTGCAGCTGAACCCCTCTGCTCCCGCTTTTGATGACGTATAGTCGGGCTTCCGAGCCTTTTCTTCCCGGTTTTTACAAATTATGATTGGACATTCAGACCTTCTTGCAGCCGAAAACCTCCGCTCCTTCTTTTGACCAGACATTGTCGGGCATTCGCACCTCTTACCCGCTTTTTACAAACCATGGTCGGACTTTCACACCTTTTAGTATCCGAACAACTCCGCTTCCGCTATTGATTGTGTACAGTCGGGTATTTTAACCTTTTCTTACCCGCTTTTTAACAACTATGGTAGGACAATCACACCGTCTTACAGCGGAACACCTCTGCTCCCTCTTTTGATGATGTATGGTTTGGCATTCGCACCTTTTCTTACCCATTTTTCAGTAATTATGGCTGGACATTCACACCTTCTTGCAGCTGAACACCTGCTCTCCCGCTTATGATCATGTGCAGTTTGATATTCGAAAATTTTCTTTCATGTTTTAAAGCAATTATTGATGGACATTCAGACCTTCTTGCAGCTGAACCCCTCTGCTCCCGCTTTTGATGATGTATACTCGGGCTTCCGAGCCTTTTCTTCCCGGTTTTTACAAACTATGATTGGACATTATGACCTTCTTGCAGCCGAAAACCTCCGCTCCTTCTTTTGATCATACATTGTCGGGCATTCGAACCTTTTCTTACCCGCTTTTTACAAACCATGGTCGGACTTTCACACCTTTTAGTAGCCGAACAACTCCGCTCCCGCTATTGATTGTGTACAGTCGGGTATTTTAACCTTTTCTTACCCGCTTTTTACCAACTATGGTCGGACATTCACACCTTCTTACAGCGGAACTCCTCCGCTCCCTCTTTTGATGGTGTATGTTCGGGCATTCGAACCTTTTCTTACCCGCTTTTTACAAACTACGGTCGGATATTCAAACCTTCTTTTAGCCGAACACATCCATTCCTGCTTTTGATGATGTATGGTTGGGCATTCGAACCTACTTGTTGCCCGCTTTTAATTAATTATGGGTGGATATTCACACCTTGTCGCTGCCAAACACCTCCGCTCCCTGTTTTGATCATGTATGCTTTCACATTCGCACTTTCTCTCACCCGCTTTTTACTATGGTCGGCCATTCACAGCTTCCTCTCCACCATACCTGTATGGTGGGATATTCATACCCACTTGCGTCCGAAGACCTCCGCCCCCACTTTTGTTGATATTTAGTCGGTCATTCGCACGGTCATTTTGGCAAACTATGGCCTTCTTGCAGCCAAACACCTCTGATCTCGCTTTTGATGATGTAAGGTTGGGCATTCAAACCTTGCTTCACCTGCTTTTCACCAAATATAGTCGGACATTCACACCTTCTTGCAGCCGAACACTTTCGCTCCACCTTTTAGTGTTCTATGGGGCATTCACACCTTTTTTTTACCGCATTTTATAGATTATGGTTGGAAATTCTCACCCACTCTCATCCGAAGACCTCTCCTCTCGCTTTTGGTAATATATAGTCGAGCATTCGAACCTTGTCTTACCCGCTTTTTACAAATTATGGTCGGACATTCACACCTACTTGCAGCCGAATACTTCCGCTCCACCTTTTAGTGATGTATGGTTGGCATTTGCACCTTTTCTTACCCTCTTTTTATACTGATTGCTGAAGATTAAGTTGTTCTTTCTCAAACTACAAAATTGCCTTGTCTTTTACTCTGTGCAAAAGACAAGGCAGCAACAAAAACACCACGGGAACACCGTATTGAGGCTTTGTTCTGACCGCTCATTCGGTGTCGCGTTTCTTTCAATCAATTCTCCTGGTTAGCCCACACTCGGCTTGCTCCCAGAGCCGTGTTAAAGTCTACTTCGCATTCACTCTCTTTTCTCAGCAGACTAAAAGAAACTTTCGTCTTGGGCTCCCTGAAACTTCCATCCTGCACCGCTGTTTGCTTTTTCACAAGAGCAGAGAAGAGCGCACCGTTCCCAGCGGCACTGCAGTACTGGGTCGATGCTTGAAGTGAACGGAGCAAGCTTCTTTTTCAACTCCTATTGCAAAAAATCCATTTAACATGTAGTCCTCGTATAGAGGACATATCAGACATTAAACTGATAAGAACAGATACTACACTTGAGCTCAGCCAAAAGGCCGAGAAGCGATAACTGTCCACTGGTTCAGGTCCCAGGGCCCTTCCTGGCACAATGCGCACTTGTAGCGGTATTCTTTTTATGGCCATAGGTGGCCAGAGTGTCACTTTCCACCTCCGCCCACCCGCTGCACTGAGCACTCTTCAGCCCTTTTAAATGGTATAACTTTGCACTCCCGCACGCTCCAGCGAGCACCATTCAAGCAACAACTTTGTACTCCAGCTTTGAACATCGGCACAGTCGCAACAAGTAAGGCGTCTCTACTCAGAGAAGTCATTCTGCACAGTAACAAGATTTCTTTTGCACAGAGACAAAGGGCTTCACCCGCAAAAGTAAAGCCTGCCAAAAATAGAAACAACTCATTAGTGCTGCTCTCCACTTAAATCATTAGTAAAAGGCGAAAGACTTGTACGTTATGAGGAGAAACCAGAGTACGATTATCCGTCACTGCGGGAGCAGGGCATCAGGCTAGTTGGCATAGCCACCTTCCCCATGGTGAGCTTTGCTTGGTTGAGATTCTTGTTCCCCCCCTTGCTCCTCGGCTGACCAAGTAGGAACAATCGGGCCCTATTCGATGGCTGCAACACCTGAAAGAGATATTGATGCGAGACCCGATCAAAAGCTTTTTCAAAGTCTAAATTTAAGATGACAAGCCGGGTGTCTCTGTCTCTAGCGTAATCAATGATGTCTGGAATCAGTATGAGGCTGTCGGTGAGTTGTCTCCCTGAGATGGCACAAGCCTGGTCTGGGTGAATTACCTCCTCTAAACTAGAGGACATCCGTGTCGCTAAAACCTTGCTAAAAAGTTTACAGTCAAAGTTTAAAATTGTGATGGGCCTCCAATTCTTTAGGTCAGTCTTATCATTTTTTTTATAAAGTAGAGTCACTATTCCCACTCTAAAATTGTCAGGAAGTCGGTCGAGTTTTTCAAAATCTTTAAAACCATCTAAAATATCTGATAATAAAAGGTCCCAAAAGGTCAGATAGAATTCTGCAGGAAGCCCGTCTAAACCCGGAGCTCGACTTCTCTTAAAACCTGTTAGGCATTTTTTTAACTCTAAAGCAGTAAAATCCTGTGTCAAGTGTGCATTCTCTTTTACGGTTTTGTCAACGAATTTTAAAATTTCTGCCGATGTTTCCAAGTGCACTGCTTTCTCTTTGTACATGTTACTATAAAAGGTATATAGAGTTTCAATCATCTCTTGTGTGGATTTTGTTAAAAACCCATCTTCTCTCTTTAGATTTTGAATACACTCCTTTTTATTTATAACTTTCTTAAAAAAGTACCATGTGCATGTTTCACCTTCCTCAATTTCCTGCTCCCTGCTTCTTACAAAAATTCCTTTACTCTTTATTTCTGCTAAAACTGACATTTCCTTTTTGACATCTTTGATTTCTTCATTAAAGTCTATGCCACACTGATTTAGTTTAAAGTAGCGCTGTAGTCCCATCATACATCTATTCTCTTTCCTTTTTTTACGTTTACCTTGCTGTTTAAAAAAAGTCTGGGTCATTTCCTTCACCATTTCCCACCATTGTGCATGTGTTTCGTAGAGGTCTTGAAGGTTCTGCCACTCTTTATAACATTCCCTGTACTGACTGACTATGATTTCATCCTCCAACAGGGAACAGTTGAGTTTCCACAGACCACTTCCTACCGTCACACCAGAAGGGGGTGAAAGGGTGCAGGAGAGCATAAGGTGGTCTGAAAAGAAAACAGGGGTTAATCTAACATCAGTGGGTGGGCAATCTCTAGTAAAGAAATAATCAATGCGAGAGGCTCTGGTGCCATCATGACTAAACCAGGTGAAGCCCTCCTCTCTGGGATGCATGGTTTTAAAACAGTCAGTAAGCTTAAAATCCCTGCACATGCCCTGAAGTAAAATCGAAGTCTTATCCATTTTAAAATATCCCCCTGCTCTTTTTCTATCTTTTCTGCTCAAGATAAAGTTAAAATCCCCTCCTACAACTTAAGGTACTTGCCCTAGCATGTAAAGCTGTATATCTTCTAAAATGTCATACCTGTCATTTTTTCCATTGAAACCATAAATATTTAAGAGGTTAAAGTCTTGCCCCATAAAATTCAAGTGTGCTAAAAGTGCCCGTCCGTCTCTCACCACTGTGCTACCTTTCACCAGAACATGCGGATTTTTAATTAGAATGGCCACACCATCATTTTTATTTTGATTTGAGCCACTCCATATCGATAAATGGGGCAACATTTCCTCCCATTGTCTATGGTTTTTTAAAAAAGGTAGTCCACATTCTTGTATTAAAAACACATCTGATTTTATGGAGTCTAGGAAGGATAAAATACTCTGGGCTCTTGTCTTTGATTTCACACTTCTCACATTTAGTGTTGAGAAGGTGAGAACCATTAAAAGGATAAAGGAAAGTAGGTATGTCATTATCGTTTTTCTAAGTTATCAAAACAAATTACACACTCAGGTTATTTCTTGGGAAACTATTTCTTCCTTCATTTCTTTAGGTGAAAAGTGAGTAGGGTGATCTATATTTCCTTTTCGGACTCTCGGTGTTGGCCTCTGACGCAATGTTTCATTTAACTTTGAGTCCCTGGGGGTTGATTGCAGAGCTAAAGTTAAAAAGGAGACCTCATTTTGTGAGTCGGAGGGGGAAGACTCTAGGTTCTTCCACTGAAGAACTGTCTGAAAGGGACCTAACCCTTCCCCTCTTCTCTGATACCACTGGGGAATCATAGGACAACTCAGATGCCGTCCTCTTCGGCTGTTGACCTTCGGGGAGGTGAGTATCTTCACTAGACTCACCTGTCTGCTCTTCCTCCTCATTTAGCGTATCTCCACCCTCTGCCTGTGAATTCTCACAGACTTAAGCACTGAGTGGTGAGGCCTCTACAGGCCCTACCCCTTTTTGCTCCTCACTTCCAACCCAAGCTTTTGGCGGGAAGTTTGAATTTATTGAGTCAACCTCTTCACTTTGTTCACCAACTGCCACCTCTGGTCCTTCTCTTTGTTGGCTTGACTGTGGCTTTAGCGTCTTTAATTTGTTGGCAAAAGATTTAGGGCAATCTCTGAAGAGGTGATTTAATTCTCCACAGAGATTACATTTCCTGCCATTTGGACACTCTCCAAAAGTGTGCCCAATTTCTCTGCACTTCCCACATATCACCTTGGTACAAGCCTCAACCAGGTGCCCATGCTCACCGCACTTGCGGCAGAGCTTGGGCTGCCCCTGGTAGTGGATGTAACCTCGGTTTTCGAGGTGGCCAGAGTGTCACTTTGCATCTCCGCCCACCCGCTGCACTGAGCAAGCTCCAATTTCAACTCCTATTGCTAAAAATCCATTTAATATGTAGTCCTCGTATATAGGACATATAAGATATTAAACTGATAAGAACAGATACTTCACTTGATCTTAGCCAAAAGGCAGAGAAGCGATAACTGTCCACTGGTTCACGTCCGAGGGCCCTTCCTGGCACATTGCGCACTTGTAGCGGTGTTCTTTTTATGGCCATAGGTGGCCAGAGTGTCACTTTGCACCTCCGCCCACCCGCTGCACTGAGCACTCTTCAGCCCTTTTAACTGGTATAACTTTGCACTTCTGCACGCTCAAGCGAGCACCATTCAAGCAACAACTTTGCACTCCAGCTTCGAACATCGGCACAGTCGCAACAAGTAAGGCGACTCTACTCAGAGAAGTCACTCTGCACAGTAATAAGATTTCTTTTGCACAGACAGAAAGGGCTTCACCCGCATAGGTACAACTCATTAGTGCTGCTCTCCACAGAAGTTTTTAGTAAAAGGCGAAAGACTTGTACGTTATGAAGAGAAACCAGAGTACGATTATCCGTCACTGCGGGAGCAGGGCATCAGGCTAGTTGGCATAGCCACCTTCCCCATGGTGAGCTGTGCTTGGTTGAGACGCTTGCTCCCCCCCCTTGCTCCTCGGCTGACCAAGTAGGAACAATCGGGCCCTATTCGATGGCTGCCTTGTCTTTTACTCTGTGCAAAAGACAAGGCAGCAACTAAAACACCACAGGAACACCGTATTGAGGCTTTGTTCTGACCGCTCATTCGGTATTGCGTTTCTTTCAAGCAATTCTCCCGGTTAGCCCATACTCGGCTCGCTCCCAGAGCCGTGTTAAAGTCTACTTCGCATTCACTCTCTTTTCTCAGCAGACTCTTGGGATTTTATCTATAAAATGAATTCCTTCACTCAAACTATGTTAAAACTGCTTTGTCCTTCATATTTACCATGTCTAGAAAGATTTAAACAGAAAAACAACGTTGTACTTTGCAGTAAAAGAAAGAGCAAATCTAAAGTTTCAGGAATCCGAGAATAAGCTTACTTTCATGAGTTCTTCACGATTTCGGATTTTGCTATAAAATGAATTCCTTCACTCAAACTAAATTAAAACTGCTAAACCGCTAATCTGTTACATGTAAGGCAGATGTCAAATTCACTGAAATAGGATCTAAGGGTATTCGGCCAATCAAGCTGTAGCAGCTTCGGTAAAAGAGTATAAGTTGAAGAGTTTGTGAATAAAGGTGTGCGCACACATAGTGAGCTGTAGGAAAATAGGCAGGGAGCAATGCCGGCTGGGGTATATGTTCTTGTATGTTGTCTGACTGTTTGATTTGAATGTGTTGTGTAAGTGTCCTGTTGAATGTTACATGTTTGGGCTTTGACACGCTTCACTGTGGTTGTTAACTGTGTGGTGTGTCCTGAAATGTTATATGTTTGGGCTGTGTGACATGCTTAATGCTTGTCAGTAGCTACCCACTTATTCATATATAGCAACTGACAACATAAGAAGTCCGGACATACTTTGATAGTAGTTGTAGAAGTATCCTTATTGATAATAGATAAAATGGGTGTATGATTGCTGACGGCAGAGCCATACTGCCAAACTTATGAGTTCTTGTGGCAAACTTGATTCAGTGTCTTGACGTGTATACGCTGTTTTGCTGACTTGATTGTCACAAGAAACAAAGTGTGTTTGATAAGATCCGACCATTTTATTACGGGAGGATCAGTATGTATGGATTCTGATGTGACTGATAAACCCATTCGTATCTTAAGCATAATCTAATACGTGAGACAACGCCCTGGCACGCAATCAAAAAAAAAAATGAGAGAGCGGTTTTGTGTCACCACAGTCCATAATGTAGAAAAGAGAGAAAAAAGCCTTTCTGATTTGGTGTGTGTGCTAACAGTGCAGAGTGTAGAGAAAAGAGAGAAAAGAAAGCCGTTTTGGTGTCACGGGTGTTGTGACTTACACACACATTTCTGAATTGAGAAAGGAAATTATTTTAGAGGAAGCACTAGAGTTTAGATCCCACATTTGTTGATAGGCATTCATTTATTTCTTCACTTCTGATGAAGTTTCAACAATAAACAACATACTTTGTATTATGAGAAAGAACCAGACTCATTCTTCAGGAATCCGAAAATAAGCTCTATTTTACGAGTTATGCACGAATTCGGATTCTCCTATAAAACGAATTCCTTAACTCAAACCAAGTTAAAACTGCTTTGTCCTTCATATTTATTCATGTCTAATCAAGTTTCAACGAAAAACAACGTTGTACTTTGTAGAATGAGAAAGAACTTCTTTAGCAATAAGCATCTCTCGACATATGACGAAGTACAGATTTTGCTATAAAATTAATTCCTTCTATCAGCCTGACTTAAAACTGTTTGTCCTCCTTATTTATCCACTTCAAATCAAATTTCAACAATTAAAAAAATTTTGTAGTTTGAGAAAGAACATCTTAATCTTCAGCAATCAGTAAAAAAAAGAGGGTAAGAAAAGGTGCAAATGCCAACCATACATCACTAAAAGGTGGAGCGGAAGTATTCGGCTGCAAGTAGATGTGAATGTCCGACCATAATTTGTAAAAAGCGGGTAAGAAAAGGTTCTAATGCCCGACAATATATTAACAAAAGCGGGAGGAGAGGTCTTCGGATGAGAGTGGGTGAGAATTTCCAACCATAATCTATAAAATGCGGTGAAAAAAAAGGTGTGAATGCCCCATAGAACATTAAAAGGTGGAGCGGAAGTGTTCGGCTGCAAGAAGGTGTGAATGTCCGACTATATTTGGTGAAAAGCAGGTGAAGCAAGGTCTGAATGCCCAACCTTACATCAGAGGTGTTTGGCTGCAGGAAGGCCATAGTTTGCCAAAAGCGGATGCGAATGACCGACTAAATATCAACAAAAGTGGGGGCGGAGGTCTTCGGATGCAAGTGGGTGTGAATAACCCACTATACAAGTATGGACGAGAGGAAGCTGTGAATGGGCGATCATAGTTTGCAAAAAGCGGGTGAGAAAAGGTGCGAATGTCAAACCATACATTATCAAAACAGGGAGCGGAAGTGGTTCAGCTGCAAGGTGTGAATTTCCGACTAAAGTTTGTAAAAAGCGGGTAAGACAAGGTGCGAATGCCCGACAATGTATGATCAAAAGAGGGAGCGGAGGTTTTTCGGCTGCAAGGTCTGAATGTCCAACCATAATTTGTAAAAACCGGGGATGAAAAGGCTCGAAAGCACGACTATTCACCATCAAAAGCGGGAGCGGAGGTGTTCAGCTGCAAGAAGGTCTGAATGTCCACCAATAATTACTGAAAAATGGTTAAGAAAAGATGTGAATGCCCAACCATACATCATCAAAAGCAGGAGTGGATGTGTTCGGCTACAAGAAGGTTTGAATGTCCGACAATAGTTTGTAAAAGGCGGGCAAGAAAAGGTTCGAATGCCCGAACATACACCATCAAAAGAGGGAGCGGAGGTGTTCCGGTGTAAGAAGGTGTGAATGTCCGACCATAGTTGGTAAAAAGGGGGTAAGAAAAGGTTAAAATACCCGACTGTAAACAATCAAAAGAGGGAGCGGAGTTGTTCAGCTAAGAGAAGGTGTGAAAGTCCGACCATGGTTTGTAAAAAGCGGTTAAGAAAAGGTCCGAATATCTAACCAAACATAATCAAAAGCGGGAGCAGAGCTGTTCGACTGCAAGTAGGTGTGAATGTCAGATCATAATTTGCAAAAAGCTGATGAGAAAGGGTGAGAATGCCCGACTATACACCATCAAATGCGGTAGCGGAGTTGTTCGGCTGTGAGTAGGTGTGAATCTCCGACCATAATTGCTGAAAAATATGTTAGAAAAGGTAAGAATGCCGGTCCATACATCATCAAAAGCAGGAGAAGTGGTGTTCGGCTGCAAGTAGGTGTGAATGTCCAGCCATAATTACTCACAAACGGGTAAGAAAAGGTAGTATTGCCAGACCATACATGATCAAAACAGGGAGCGGAGGTGGTTCAGCTGCAAGAAGGGGTGAATGTCCGACTAAAGTTTGTAAAATGTTGGTAAGACAAGGTGCGAATGCCTGACCATGTATGATCAAAAGAGGGAGCGGAGGTGTTCCGCTGCAAGAAGGTCTGAATGTCCACCCATAATTTGTAAAAACCAGGAAGAAAAGGCTCGAAAGCCCGACTATACACCATCAAAAGCGGGAGCAAAAGGGTTCAACTGCAAGAAGGTCTGAATGTCCATCAATAATTGCTTTAAAAAAATAAAGAAAATTTTCGAATTTCAAACCGCACATGATCATAAGTGGGAGAGGAGGTGTTCAGCTGCAAGAAGGTTTGAATGTCCACCCATAATTCCTGAAAAATTGGTAAGAAAAGGTGCGAATGCCCAACCATACATAATCGAAAGCAGGAGTTGATGTGTTTGGCGAAGAGAAGGTTTGAATGCCCGACCATAGTTTGAAAAAAGCGGGTAAGAAAAGGTTCTAATGCCCGAAGATACACCATCAAAAGAGGGAGCGGAGGTGTTCCGGTGTAAGACGGTGTGAATGTCCGACCATAGTTGGCAAAAAGCGGGTAAGAAAAGGTTAAAATACCCGACTGTACACAATCAATAGCGGGAGCGGAGTTGTTCGGCTACAGGAAGGTGTGAAAGTCCGACCATGGTTTGTAAAAAGCAGTTAAGAAAACGTTCGAATACCTAACCAAACATAATCAAAAGCGGGAGCAGAGCTGTTCGACTGCAAGTAGGTGTGAATGTCAGATCATAATTTGCAAAAAGGTGATGAGAAAGGGTGAGAATGCCCGACTATACACCATCAAATGCGGGAGCGGAGGTGTTCGGCTGTGAGTAGGTGTGAATATCCGACCATAATTGCTGAAAAATGTGTTAGAAAAGGTACGAATGCCGGACCATTCATCATCAAAAGTGGGAGAAGTGGTGTTCGGCTGCAAGTAGGTGTGAATGTCCAGCCATAATTACTCAAAAACGGGTAAGAAAAGGTAGTATTGCCAGACCATACATGATCAAAACAGGGAGCGGAGGTGGTTCATTTGCAAGAAGGTGTGAATGTCCGACTAAAGTTTGTAAAAAGCGGGTAAGACAAGGTGCGAATGCCCGACAATGTATGAGATTTTCACGAGGTTTTCGGCTGCAAGAAAGTCTGAATGTCTGACTTATGGGTGGTCTGAATGTCCACCCATAATTCCTGAAAAATGGGTAAAAAAAGGTGCGAATGCCCAACCATACATCATCAAAAGCAGTAGAGAATGTGTTCAGCTTCAAGAAGGTGTGAATGTTCGACTAAAGTTTGTAAAAAGCGGGTAAGACTAGGTGCGAATTTCCGACATTGTATGATCAAAAGCGGGAGCGGAGGTGTTCAGCTGCAAGAAGGTCTGAATGTCCATCGATAATTGCTTTTCTAGCAATTATGAAAGAAACATGAAAACATGAAAGAAAATTTTCGAATATCTAACCACACATGATCATAAGCGGGAGAGGAGGTTTTCAGCTGCAAGAAGGTGTGAATGTCCACCCATAATTACTGAAAAATGGGTAAGAAAAGGTGCGAATGCCCAACCATACACCATCAAAAGCAGGAGTGGATATGTTTGGCGACAAGGTTTGAATGCCCGACCATAGTTTGTAAAAAGCGTGTAAGAAAAGGTTTGAATGCCCGAACATACACCATCAAAAGAGGGAGCGGAGGTGTTCAGCTGCAAGAAGGTCTGAATGTCTGAATTATGGGTGGTCTGAATGTCCACCCATAATTCCTGAAAAATGGGTAAAAAAAGGTGCGAATGCCCAATCATACATCATCAAAAGCAGGAGAGGATGTGTTCAGCTGCAAGAAGGTATGAATGTTCAACTAAAGTTTGTAAAAAGCGGGTAGGGAAAGGTTCAAATGCCCGAACATACACTATCAAAAGAGGGAGCGGAGGAGCTACACTGTAAGACGGTCTGAATGTCCATTAATAATTGCTAAAAAACATGAAAGAAAATGTTCGAATATCAAACTGCACATGATCATAAGCGGGAGAGAAGGTGTTCGACTGCAAGTGGGTGTGAATGTCAGATCATAATTAGTAAAAAGCGGGTAAGAAAAGGTAAGAATGCCCAACCATAAATTATCAAAAGTGGCAGCAGAGATGTTCGGCTGGTATTTATCAATGTCCAGATAGATTTCAACAAAAAAAAACGTTGTACTTTGCAGTAAAAGAAAGAGCATATCAAAAGTTTTAGGAATCCGAGAAAAAGCTTATTTTCATGAGTTCTGTACGATTTCGGATTTTACTATAAAATGAATTCCTTCCCTCAAACTATGTTAAAACAGCTTTTACCTTCATATTTATCAATGTCTAGATAGATTTAAACAAAAAAAACCCCAACGTTGTACTCTGCAGTACAAGAAAGATTAAATCAAAAGTTTTCGGAATCCGAGAATAAGCTTATTTTCATGAGTTCTGCATGATTTGGGATTTTATCTATAAAATGAATTACTTCACTCAAACCAAGTGAAAACTGCTTTGTCCTTCATATGTACCCATTTCTACATATATTTCAAGCATAAACTTCCTCATATTACCCTGAATGAGAAAGAACCACAATTGTGATTAAGCCACACGCCCCTTTTGACGAGTTCTGCATGATTTGGGATTTTATCTATAAAATGAATTCCTTCACTCAAACTATGTTAAAACAGCTTTTACCTTCATATTTATCAATGTCTAGATAGATTTAAACAAAAAAAACCAACGTTGTACTTTGCAGTAAAAGAAAGATTAAATCAAAAGGTTTCGGAATCCGAGAATAAGCTTATTTTCATGAGTTCTGCATGATTTGGGATTTTATGTATAAAATGAATTCCTTCACTCAAACCAAGTGAAAACTGCTTTGTCCTTCATATTTATCTATGTGTAGATCGACTTCAACAAAGAGCAACATTGTATTTTGCAGTAGAAGAAAGAGCATCACTGAAGGATCAGGAATCCGAGAATAAGCTTATTTTCATACGTTCTGCAGGATTTGGGATTTTGCTATAAAATGAATTCCTTCACTCAAACCAAGTAAAAACTGCTTTGTCCTTCATATTTATCAATGTCTAGATTGATTTCAACAAAGAACAACATTGGATTTCGCAGTAGAGGAAAGAGCAACACTGAAGGATCAGGTATCCGAGAATAAGCTTATTTTCATACATTCTGCATGATTTGGGATTTTATGTATAAAATGAATTCCTTCACTCAAACCAAGTTAAAACTGCTTTGTCCTTCATATTTATCAATGTCTAGATCGATTTCAACTTCTTCTACTGCAAAGTCCAATGTTGTTCTTTGTTGTAGTCGATTTTTCAGTAATTGGTGGACATTCAGACCTTCTTGCAGCTGATCACCTCCACTCCAGCTTTTGATCATGTATGGTCTGGCAATACTACCTTTTCTTACCCGTTTGTGAGTAATTATGGCTGGACATTCACACCTACTTGCAGCCGAACACCACCTCTCTTGCTTTTGATGATGTATGGACCGGCATTCTTACCTTTTAACACATTTTTCAGCAATTATGGTCGGACATTCACACCTACTTGCAGCCGAACACCACCTCTCCCGCTTTAGATGATGTATGGACCGGCATTCTTACCTTTTAACACATTTTTCAGCAATTATGGTCGGACATTCACACCTACTCACAGCCGAACAACTCCGCTCCAGCATTTGATGGTGTATAATCGGGCTTTCTCACCCTTTCTCATCATCTTTTTGCAAATTATGATCTGACATTCACACCTACTTGCAGTCAAACACCTTCTCTCCCGCTTATGATCATGTGCGGTTTGATTTTCAAAAATTTTCTTTCATGTTTTATACTAATTATTGATTGACATTCAGACCGTCTTACAGCGTAGCTCCTCCGCTCCCTCTTTTGATGGTGTATGTTCGGGCATCCGAACCTTTCCCTACCCGCTTTTTACAAACTATAGTCGGACATTCAAACCTTCTTGTAGCCGAACACATCCACTCCTGCTTTTGATGATGTATGGTTGGGCATTCGCACCGTTTTTTTTACCCATTTTTCAGGAATTATGGGTGGACATTCAGACCTTCTTGCAGCCGAAAACCTCCGCTCCCTCTTTTGATCATACATTGTCGGGCATTCGCACCTTGTCTTACCCGCTTTTTGCAAACTTTAGTCGGACATTCACACCTTCTTGCAGCTGAACCACCTCCGCTCCCTGTTTTTGCAATACTACCTTTTCTTACCCATTTGTGAGTAATTATGGCTGGACATTCCCACCTACTTGCAGCCGAACACCACCTCTCCCGCTTTAGATGATGTATGGACCGGCATTCTTACCTTTTCTAACACATTTTTCAGCAATTATGGTTGGAGATTCACACCTACTCACAGCCGAACACTTCCGCTCCCGCATTTGATGGTGTATAATCGGGCTATCTCACCCTTACTCATCATCTTTTTGCAAATTATGATCTGACATTCACACCTACTTGCAGTCAAACACCTTCTCTCCCGCTTATGATCATGTGCGGTTTGATTTTCGAAAATTTTCTTTCATGTTTTATACTAATTATTGATGGACATTCAGACCGTCTTACAGCGGAGCTCCTCCGCTCCCTCTTTTGATGGTGTATGTTCGGGCATCCGAACCTTTCCTTACCCGCTTTTTACAAACTATAGTCGGACATTCAAACCTTCTTGTAGCCGAACACATCCACTCCTGCTTTTGATGATGTATGGTTGGGCATTCGCACCTTTTCTTACCCATTTTTCAGTAATTATGGGTGGACATTCAGACCTTATTACAGCCGCACACCTCCTCTGCCGCTTTTGATGGTGTATAGTCTGGCTTTCGAGCGTTTTCTTCCCCGGTTTTTACAAATTATGGTTGGACATTCAGACCTTCTTGCAGCCGAAAACCTCCGCTCCCTCTTTTGATCATACATTGTCGGGCATTCGCACCTTGTCTTACCCGCTTTTTACAAACTTTAGTCGGTCATTCGCACCTTACCCGCTTTTGACGAACTATGGCCTTCTTGCAGCCAAACACCTCTGATCTCGCTTTTGATGAATTAAGGTTGGGCTATCAGACCTTGCTTCACCTGCTTTTCACCAAATATAGTCGGACATTCACACCTTCTTGCAGCCGAACACTTCCGCTCCACCTTTTAGTGTTCTATCACACCTTTTTTTTCACCGCATTTTATAGATTATGGTTTCTAAATTCTCAACCACTCTCATCCGAAGACCTCTCCTCCCGCTTTTGTTAATATATTTCAACTTTAGTCGGACATTCACACCTTCTTGCAGCTGAACCACCTCCGCTCCCTGTTTTGATCATCTATGGTCTGGCAATACTACCTTTTCTTACCCGTTTGTGAGTAATTATGGCTGGACATTCACACCTACTTGCAGCCGAACACCACCTCTCTTGCTTTTGATGATGTAGGGACCAGCATTCTGACCTTTTCTAACACATTTTTCAGCAATAATGGTCGGACATTCACACCTACTCACAGCCGAACAACTCCGCTCCCGCATTTGATGGTGTATAGTTGGGCATTCTCACCCTTTCTCATCAGCTTTTTGCAAATTATGATCTGACATTCACACCTACTTGCAGTCGAACAGCTCTGCTCCCGCTTTTGATTATGTTTGGTTGGATATTCGAACCTTTTCTTAACTGCATTTTACAAACTTTGGTCGGACGTTCACACCTTCTTGCAGCCGAACACCTCCGCTTCCGCTTTTGATGGTATATATTCGGGCATTCGTACCTTTTGTTACCCGCTTTTTACAAACCATGGGTGGACTTTCACACCTTCTTGTAGCTGAACAACTCCGCTCCCGCTATTGATTGTGTACAGTCGAGTATTTTAACCTGTTCTTACCCGCTTTTTACCAACTATGGTCGGACATTCACACCGTCTTACAGCGGAACACCTCCGCTCCCGCTTTTGATAGTGTATAGTTGGGCATTCAAACCTTTTCTTACCCGCTTTTTACAAACTATGGTCGGACATTCAAACCATCTTGTAGCCGAAAACCTCCGCTCCCTCTTTTTGATCATACATTGTCGGGCATTCGCAACTTTTCTTACGCGCTTTTTACAAACCATGGTCGGACTATCACACCTTCTTGTAGCCGAACACCTCCGCTCTTGATATTGATTGTGTACAGTCGGGTATTTTAACCTTTTCTTTCCCGCTTTTTACCAACTATGGTCAGACATTCACACCTTCATACAGCGGAACACCTCCACTCCCTCTTTTGATGATGTATGGCTGGGCATTAGCACTTTTCTTACCCATTTTTCAGTAATTATGGATGGACATTCAGACCTTCTTGCAGTCGAACACCTCCGCTCCCTCTTTTGATCATACATTGTCATGCATTCGCACCTTGTCTTACCCACTTTTTACAAACTTTAGTCGGACATTCAAACCTTCTTGTAGCCGAACACATCCACTCCTGCTTTTGATGATGTATCGTTGGGCATTCGCACCTTTTCTTACCCATTTTCCAGTAATTATGGGTGGACATTCACACCTTCTTGCAGCTGAACACCTCCTCTCCCGCTTATGATCATGTGCGGTTTGATATTCGAAAATTTTCTTTCATGTTTTAAAGCAATTATTGATGGACATTCAAACCTTCTTGTAGCCGAACACATCCACTCCTGCTTTTGATGATGTATGGTTGGGCGTTCGCGCCGTTTTTTTACCCATTTTTCAGGAATTATGGGTGGACATTCAGACCTTCTTGCAGCCGAAAACCTCCGCTCCCTCTTTTGATCATACATTGTCGGGCATTCGCACCTTGTCTTACCCGCTTTTTGCAAACTATAGTCGGACATTCACAACTTATTGCAGCTGAACCACCTCCGCTCCCTGTTTTGATCATGTATGGTCTGGCAATACTAACTTTTCTTACCCATTTGTGAGTAATTATGGCTGGACATTCACACCTACTTGCAGCCGAACCCCACCTCTCCCGCTTTTGATTATGTATGGACTGGCATTCTTACCTTTTCTAACACATTTTTTAGCAATTATGGTTGGAGATTCACACCTACTCACAGCCGAACAACTCCGCTCCCGCATTTGATGGTGTATAGTCGGGCATACTCACCCTTACTCATCACCTTTTTGCAAATTATGATCTGATATTCACACCTACTTGCAGTCGAACAGCTCTGCTCTCGCTATTGATTATGTTTGGTTGGATATTCGAACCTTTTCTTAACTGCTTTTTACAAACTTTGGTCGGACGTTCACACCTTGCAGCCGAACACCTCCGCTTCCGCTTTTGATGGTATATATTCGGGCATACGAACCTTTTCTTACCAGCTTTTTACAAACCATGGTCAGACTTTCACACCTTCTTGTAGCCGAACAACTCCGCTCCCTCTTTTGATTGTGTACAGTCGGGTATTTTAACCTTTTCTTACCCGCTTTTTACCAACTATGGTCGGACATTCACACCTTCTTACAGCGGAACTCCTCTGCTCCCTCTTTTGATGGTGTATGTTCGGGCATTCGAACCTTTTCTTACCCGCTTTTTACAAACTACGGTCGGATATTCAAACCTTCTTGTAGCCGAACACATCCATTCCTGCTTTTGATGATGTATGGTTGGGCATTCGAACCTACTTGTTGCCCGCTTTTAATTAATTATGGGTGGATATTCACACCTTGTCGCTGCCAAACACCTCCGCTCCCTTTTTTGATAATGTATGCTTTGACATTCGTACCTTCTCTCACCCGCTTTTTACTATGGTCGGCCATTCACAGCTTCCTCTCCACCATACCTGTATGGTGGGATATTCACACCCACTTGCATCCGAAGACCTCCGCCCCCACTTTTGTTGATATTTAGTCGGTCATTCGCACGGTCATTTTGGCAAACTATGGCCTTCTTGCAGCCAAACACCTCTGATCTCGCTTTTGATGATGTAAGGTTGGGCTATCTGACCTTGCTTCACCTGCTTTTCACCAAATATAGTCGGACATTCACACCTTCTTGCAGCCGAAAACTTCCGCTCCACCTTTTAGTGTTCTATGGGTCATTCACACCTTTTTTTCACCGCATTTCATAGATTATGGTGGGAAATTCTCACCCACTCCCATCCGAAGACCACTCCTCTCGCTTTTGGTAATATATAGTCAGGCATTCGAACCTTGTCTTACCCGCTTTTTACAAATTATGGTCGGACATTCACACCTACTTGCAGCCGAATACTTCCGCTCCACCTTTTAGTGATGTATGGTTGGCATTTGCACCTTTTCTTACCCTCTTTTTAACTGATTGCTGAAGATTAAGTTGTTCTTTCTCAAACTAAAAAATTGCCTTGTCTTTTACTCTGTGCAAAAGACAAGGCAGCAACAAAAACACCACGGGAACACTATATTGAGGCTTTGTTCTGACCGCTCATTCGGTGTCGCGTTTCTTTCAAGCAATTCTCCCGGTTAGCCCGCACTCGGCTTGCTCCCAGAGCCGTGTTAAAGTCTACTTCGCATTCACTCTCTTTTCTCAGCAGACTAAAAGAAATCATCATGGGCTCCCTGAAACTTCCATCCTGCACCGCTGTTTGCTTTTTCACAAGAGCAGAGAGGAGCCTACCGTTCCCAGCGGCACTGCAGTACTGGGTCGATGCTTGAAGTGAACGGAGCAAGCTCCTTTTTCAACTCCTATTGCAAAAAATCCATTTAACATGTAGTCCTCATATAGAGGACATATCAGACATTAAACTGATAAGAACAGATACTACACTTGAGCTCAGCCAAAAGGCCGAGAAGCGATAACTGTCCACTGGTTCACGTCCGAGGGCCCTTCCTGGCACAATGCGCACTTGTAGCGGTATTCTTTTTATGGCCATAGGTGGCCAGAGTGTCACTTTGCACCTCCGCCCACCCGCTGCACTGAGCACTCTTCATCACTTTTAAATGGCATAACTTTGCCCTCCCGCACGCTCCAGCGAGCACCATTCAAGCAACAACTTTGCACTCCAGCTTCGAACATCGGCACAGTCGCAACAAGTAAGGCGTCTCTACTCAGAGAAGTCATTCTGCACAGTAACAAGATTTCTTTTGCACAGAGACAAAGGGCTTCACCCGCAAAAGTAAAGCCTGCCAAAAATAGAAACACTCATTAGTGCTGCTCTCCACGGAAATCATTAGTAAAAGGCGAAAGACTTGTACGTTATGAGGAGAAACCAGAGTACGATTATCCGTCACTGCGGGAGCAGGGCATCAGGCTAGTTGGCATAGCCACCTTCCCCATGGTGAGCTTTGCTTGGTTGAGACGCTTGCTCTCCCCCCTTGCTCCTCCGCTGACCAAGTAGGAACAATCGGGCCCTATTCGATGGCTGCAACACCTGAAAGAGATATTGATGCGAGACCCGATCAAAAGCTTTTTCAAAGTCTAAATTTAAGATGACAAGCCGGGTGTTTCTGTCTCTAGCGTAATCAATGATGTCTGGAATCAGTACGAGGCTGTTGGTGAGTTGTTTCCCTGAGATGGCACAAGCCTGGTCTGGGTGAATTACCTCCTCTAAACTAGAGGACATCCGTGTCGCTAAAACCTTGCTAAAAAGTTTACAGTCAAAGTTTAAAAGTGTGATGGGCCTCCAATTCTTTAGGTCAGTCTTATCATTTCTTTTATAAAGTAGAGTCACTATTCCCACTCTAAAATTGTCAGGAAGTCGGTTGAGTTTTTCAAAATCTTTAAAAACATCTAAAATATCTGATGATAAAAGGTCCCAAAAGGTCAGATAGAATTCTGCAGGAAGCCCGTCTAAACCCGGAGCTCGACTTCTCTTAAAACCTGTTAGGCATTTTTTTAACTCTAAAGCAGTAAAATCCTGTGTCAAGTGTGCATTCTCTTTTTCGGTTTTGTCAACGAATTTTTAAATTTCTGCAGATGTTTCCAAGTGCACTGCTTTCTCTTTGTACATATTACTATAAAAGGTATGTAGAGTTTCAATCATCTCTTGTGTGGATTTTGTTAAAAACCCATCTTCTCTCTTTAGATTTTGAATACACTCCTTTTTATTTATAACTTTCTTAAAAAAGTACCATGTGCATGTTTCACCTTCCTCAATTTCCTGCTCCCTGCTTCTTACAAAAATTCCTTTACTCTTTATTTCTGCTAAAACTGACATTTCCTTTTTGACATCTTTGATTTCTTCATTAAAGTCTATGCCACACTGATTTAGTTTAAAGTAGCGCTGTAAGCGTTTCTGTAGTCCCATCATACATCTATTCTCTTTCCTTTTTTTACGTTTACCTTGCTGTTTAAAAAAAGTCTAGGTCGTTTCCTTCACCATTTCCCACCATTGTGCATGTGTTTGGTAGAGGTCTTGAAGGGTCTGCCACTCTTTATAACATTCCCTGTACTGACTGACTATGATTTCATCCTCCAACAGGGAACAGTTGAGTTTCCACAGACCACTTCCTACCGTCACACCAGAAGGGGGTGAAAGGGTGCAGGAGAGCATAAGGTGGTCTGAAAAGAAAACAGGGGTTAATCTAACATCAGTGGGTGGGCAATCTCTAGTAAAGAAATAATCAATGCGAGAGGCTCTGGTGCCATCATGACTAAACCAGGTGAAGCCCTCCTCTCTGGGATGCATGGTTTTAAAACAGTCAGTAAGCTTAAAATCCCTGCACATGCCCTGAAGTAAAATCGAAGTCTTATCCATTTTAAAATCTCCCCCTGCTCTTTTTCTATCTTTTCTGCTCAAGATAAAGTTAAAATCCCTTCCTACAACTAAAGGTACTTGCCCTAGCATGTAAAGCTGTATATCTTCTAAAATGTCATACCTGTCATTTTTTCCATTGAAACCATAAATATTTAAGAGGTTAAAGTCTTGCCCCATAAAATTCAAGTGTGCTAAAAGTGCCCGTCTGTCTCTCACCACTGTGCTACCTTTCACCAGAATATGCGGATTTTTAATTAGAATGGCCACACCATCATTTTTATTTTGATTTGAGCCACTCCATATCGATAAATGGGGCCACATTTCCGCCCATTGTCTATGGTTTTTTAAAAAAGGTAGTCCACATTCTTGTATTAAAAACACATCTGATTTTATGGAGTCTAAGAAAGATAAAATACTCTGGGCTCTTGTCTTTGATTTCACACTTCTCACATTTAGTGTTGAGAAGGTGAGAACCATTAAAAGGATAAAGGAAAGTAGGTATGTCATTTTCGTTTTTCTAAGTTATCAAAACAAATTACACACTCAGGTTATTTATTGGAAACTAGCTCTTCCTTCATTTCTTTAGGTGAAAAGTGAGTAGGGTGATCTATATTTCCTTTTCAGACTCTCGGTGTTGGCCTCTGACGCATTGTTGCATTTAACTTTGAGTCCCTGGGGGTTGATTGCAGAGCTAAAGTTAAAAAGGAGACCTCATTTTGTGAGTCGGAGGGGAAGACTCTAGGTTCTTCCACTGAAGAACTGTCTGAAAGGGACCTAACCCTTCCCCTCTTCTCTGATAACACTGGGGAATCAGAGGACAACTCAGATGCCGTCCTCTTCGGCTGTTGACCTTCGGGGAGGTGAGTATCTTCACTAGACTCACCTGTCTGCTCTTCCTCCTCATTTAGCGTATCTCCACCCTCTGCCTGTGAATTCTCACAGACTTAAGCACTGAGTGGTGAGGCCTCTACAGGCCCTACCCCTTTTTGCTCCTCACTTCCAACCCAATCTTTTGGCGGGAAGTTTGAATTTATTGGGTCAACCTCTTCACTTTGTTCACCAACTGCCACCTCTGTTCCTTCTCTTTGTTGGCTTGACTGTGGCTTTAGCGTCTTTAATTTGTTGGCAAAAGATTTAGGGCAATCTCTGAAGAGGTGATTTAATTCTCCACAGAGATTACATTTCCTGCCATTTGGACACTCTCCAAAAGTGTGCCCAATTTCTCTGCACTTCCCACATATCACCTTGGTACAAGCCTCAACCAGGTGCCCACGCTCACCGCACTTGCGGCAGAGCTTGGGCTGCCCCTGGTAGTGGATGTAACCTCGGTTTTCGAGGTGGCCAGAGTGTCACTTTGCACCTCCGCCCACCCGCTGCACTGAGCACTCTTCAGCCCTTTTAACTGGTATAACTTTGCACTCCCGCACGCTTAAGCGAGCACCATTCAAGCAACAACTTTGCACTCCAGCTTCGAACATCGGCACAGTCGCAACATGTAAGGCGACTCTACTCTGAGAAGTCACTCTGCACAGTAACAAGATTTCTTTTGCACAGACAGAAAGGGCTTCACCCGCATAGGTAAAGCCTGCCAAAAATAGAAACAACTCATTAGTGCTGCTCTCCACAGAAGTTTTTAGTAAAAGGCGAAAGACTTGTACGTTATGAAGAGAAACCAGAGTACGATTATCCGTCACTGCGGGAGCAGGGCATCAGGCTAGTTGGCATAGCCACCTTCCCCATGGTGAGCTGTGCTTGGTTGAGACGCTTGCTCCCCCCCCTTGCTCCTCGGCTGACCAAGTAGGAACAATCGGGCCCTATTCGATGGCTGCCTTGTCTTTTACTCTGTGCAAAAGACAAGGCAGCAACTAAAACACCACGGGAACACCGTATTGAGGCTTTGTTCTGACCGCTCATTCGGTGTTGCGTTTCTTTCAAGCAATTCTCCCGGTTAGCCCATACTCGGCTCGCTCCCAGAGCCGTGTTAAAGTCTACTTCGCATTCACTCTCTTTTCTCAGCAGACTCTTGGGATTTTATCTATAAAATGAATTCCTTCACTCAAACTATGTTAAAACTGCTTTGTCCTTCATATTTACCATGTCTAGAAAGATTTAAACAAAAAAAACAACGTTGTACTTTGCAGTAAAAGTAAGAGCAAATCTAAAGTTTCAGGAATCCGAGAATAAGCTTACTTTCATGAGTTCTTCACGATTTTGGATTTTGCTATAAAATGAATTCCTTCACTCAAACTAAATTAAAACTGCTAAACCGCTAATCTGTTACATGTAAGGTAGATGTCAAATTCACCGAAATAGGATCTAAGGGTATTCGGCCAATCAAGCTGTAGCAGCTTCGGTAAAAGAGTATAAGTTGAAGAGTTTGTGAATAAAGGTGTGCGCACACATAGTGAGCTGTAGGAAAATAGGCAGGGAGCAATGCCGGCTGGGGTATATGTTCTTGTATGTTGTCTGACTGTTTGATTTGAATGTGTTGTGTAAGTGTCCTGTTGAATGTTACATGTTTGGGCTTTGACACGCTTCACTGTGGTTGTTAACTGTGTGGTGTGTACTGAAATGTTATATGTTTGGGTGTGACATGCTTAATGCTTGTGAGTAGCTACCCACTTATTCATATATAGCAACTGACAACATAAGAAGTCCGGACATACTTTGATAGTAGTTGTAGAAGTATCCTTATTGATAATAGATAAACTAATTCATAGTGATAGAACAGTAGATGAACAGGTGCCTGCACATGTCTCACGAAAATAAAATGGGTGTATGATTGCTGATGGCAGAGCCATACTGCCAAACTTATGAGTTCTTGTGGCAAACTTGATTCAGTGTCTTGACGTGTATACGCTGTTTCGCTGACTTGATTGTCACAAGAAACAAAGTGTGTTTGATAAGATCCGACCATTTTATTAGGGGAGGATCAATATGTATGGATTCTGATGTGACTGATAAACCCATTCGTATCTTAAGCATAATCTAATACGTGAGACAACGCCCTGGCACACAATCAAAAAAAAAAAAAGAGAGCGGTTTTGTGTCACCACAGTCCATAAAGTAGAAAAGAGAGAAAAAAGCCTTTCTGATTTGGTGTGTGTGCTAACAGTGCAGAGTGTAGAGAAAAGAGAGAAAAGAAAGCCGTTTTGGTGTCACGGGTGTTGTGACTTACACACACATTTCTGAATTGAGAAAGGAAATTTTTTTAGAGGAAGCACTAGAGTTTAGATCCCACATTTGTTGATAGGCATTCATTTATTTCTTCACTTCTGATGAAGTTTCAACAATAAACAACATACTTTGTATTATGAGAAAGAACCAGACTCATTCTTCAATAATCCGAAAAAAAGCTCTATTTTACGAGTTATGCACGAATTCGGATTCTCCTATAAAACGAATTCCTTATCTCAAACCAAGTTAAAACTGCTTTGTCCTTCATATTTATTCATGTCTAATCAAGTTTCAACGATAAACAACGTTGTACTTTGTAGAATGAGAAAGAACTTCTTTAGCAATAAGCATCTCTCGACATATGACGAAGTACAGATTTTGCTATAAAATGAATTCCTTCTATCAGCCTGACTTAAAACTGTTTGTCCTCCTTATTTATCCACTTCAAATCAAATTTCAACAATTAAAAAAAATTTGTAGTTTGAGAAAAAACAACTTACTCTTCAGCAATCAGTAAAAAAGAGGGTAAGAAAAGGTGCAAATGCCAACCATACATCACTAAAAGGTGGAGCGGAAGTATTCGGCTGCAAGTAGATGTGAATGTCCGACCATAATTTGTAAAAAGCGGGTAAGAAAAGGTTCGAATGCCCGACAATATATTAACAAAAGCGGGAGGAGAGGTCTTCGGATGAGAGTGGGTGAGAATTTCCAACCATAATCTATAAAATGCGGTGAAAAAAAAGGTGTGAATGCCCCATAGAACACTAAAAGGTGGAGCGGAAGTGTTCGGCTGCAAGAAGGTGTGAATGTCCGACTATATTTGGTGAAAAGCAGGTGAAGCAAGGTCTGAATGCCCAACCTTACATCATCAAAAGCGAGATAAGAGGTGTTTGGCTGCAGGAAGGCCATAGTTTGCCAAAAGCAGGGTGCGAGTGACCGACTAAATATCAACAAAAGTGGGGGCGGAGGTCTTCGGATGCAAGTGGGTGTGAATAACCCACTATACAAGTATGGTGGAGAGGAAGCTGTGAATGGGCGATCATAGTTTGCAAAAAGCGGGTGAGAAAAGGTGCAAATGTAAAACCATACATGATCAAAACAGGGAGCGGAGGTGTTTGGCTGCGACAAGGTGTGAATGTCCACCCAAAATTAATGAAAAGCGGGCAACAAGTAGGTTCGAATGCCCAACCATACATCATTAAAAGCAGGAGTGGATGTGTTCGGCTACAAGAAGGTTTGAATGTCCGACCATAGTTTGTAAAAAGCGGGTAAGAAAAGGTTCGAATGCCCGAATATATACCATCAAAAGCGGAAGCGGAGGTGTTCGGCTGCAAGAAGGTGTGAACGTCCGACCAAAGTTTGTAAAAAGCAGTTAAGAAAAGGTTCAAATATCCAGCCAAACATAATCAAAAGCGGAAGCAGAGCTGTTCGACTGCAAGTAGGTGTGAATGTCAGATCATAATTTGTAAAAAGCTGATGAGAAAGGGTGAGAATGCCCGACTATACACCATCAAATGCGGGAGCGGAAGTGTTCGGCTGTGAGTAGGTGTGAATGTCTGACCATAATTGCTGAAAAATGTGTTAGAAAAGACTAGAATGCCGGATCATACATCATCAAAAGCGGGAGAGGTGGTATTGGGCTGCAATAGGTGTGATTGTCCAGCCATAATTACTCAAAAATGGGTAGGAAACGGTAGTATTGCCAGACCATACATGATCAAAACAGGGAGCGAAGGTGGTTCAGCTGCAAGGTGTGAATTTCTGACTAAAGTTTGTAAAAATGGGGTAAGACAAGGTGCGAATGCCAGACAATGTATGATCAAAAGAGGGAGCGGAGGTTTTTCGGCTGCAAGGTGTGAATGTCCAACCATAATTTGTAAAAACCGGGGATGAAAAATCTCGAAAGCACGACTATAAACCATCAAAAGCGGGAGCGGAGGTGTTCAGCTGTAAGAAGGTGTGAATATCCGACCATAGTTTGTAAAAAGCGGGTAAGAAAAGGTTAAAATACCCGACTGTAAACAATCAAAAGAGGGAGCGGAGTTGTTCAGCTAAGAGAAGGTGTGAAAGTCCGACCATGGTTTGTAAAAAGCGGTTAAGAAAAGCTCCGAATATCTAACCAAACATAATCAATAGCGGGAGCAGAGCTGTTCGACTGCAAGTAGGTGTGAATGTCAGATCATAATTTGCAAAAAGCTGATGAGAAAGGGTGAGAATGCCCGACTATACACCATCAAATGCGGTAGCGGAGTTGTTCGGCTGTGAGTAGGTGTGAATCTCCGACCATAATTGCTGAAAAATATGTTAGAAAAGGTAAGAATGCCGGTCCATACATCATCAACAGCGGGAGAAGTGGTGTTCGGCTGCAAGTAGGTGTGAATGTCCAGCCATAATTACTCACAAACGGGTAAGAAAAGGTAGTATTGCCAGACCATACATGATCAAAACAGGGAGCGGAGGTGGTTCAGCTGCAAGAAGGTCTGAATGTCCAACCATAATTTGTAAAAACCGGGGAAGAAAAGGCTCGAAAGCCAGACTATACACCATCAAAAGCGGCAGAGAAGGTGTTCGGCTGTAAGAAGGTCTGAATGTCCACCCATAATGACTGAAAAATGTGTAAGAAAAGGTGCGAATGCCCAACCATACATCATCAAAAGCAGGAGTGGATGTGTTCGGCTACAAGAAGGTTTGAATGTCCGACTATAGTTTGTAAAAAGCGGGTAGGGAAAGGTTTGAATGCCCGACTATACACCATCAAAAGAGGGAGCAAAGGAGCTCCGCTGTAAGATGGTCTGAATGTCCATGAATAATTTCTATAAAACATGAAAGAAAATTTTCGAATATCAAACCGCACATGATCATAAGCGGGAGAGAAGGTGTTCGACTGCAAGTGGGTGTGAATGATGATGTATGGTTGGGAATTAGCACTTTTCTTACCCATTTTTCAGTAATTATGGATGGACATTCACACCTTCTTGCAGCTGAACACCTCCTCTCCCGCTTATGATCATGTGCGGTTTGATATTCGAAAATTTTCTTTCATGTTTTAAAGCAATTATTGATGGACATTCAAACCTTCTTGTAGCCGAACAGATCCACTCCCGCTTTTGATGATGTATGGTTGGGCATTCGCACCGTTTTTTTACCCATTTTTCAGGAATTATGGGTGGACATTCAGACCTTCTTGCAGCTGAACACCTCTGCTTCCGCTTTTGATGGTATATATTCGGGCATACGAACCTTTTCTTACAAGCTTTTTACCTTCTTGCAGCCGAAAACCTCCGCTCCCTCTTTTGATCATACATTGTCGGGCATTCGCACCTTGTCTTACCCGCTTTTTGCAAACTTTAGTCGGACATTCACACCGTCTTACAGCTGAACCTCCTCCGCTCCCTGTTTTGATCATGTATGGTCTGGCAATACAACCTTTTCTTACCCATTTGTGAGTAATTATGGTTGGACATTCACACCTACTTGCAGCCGAACACCACCTCTCCCGCTTTAGATGATGTATGGACTGGCATTCTTACCTTTTCTAACACATTTTTCAGCAATTATGGTTGGAGATTTACACCTACTCACAGTCGAACACCTCCGCTCCCTCTTTTGATCATACATTGTCATGCATTCGCACCTTGTCTTACCCACTTTTTACAAACTATGGTCGGACATTCAAACTTTCTTGTAGCCGAACACATCCACTCCTGCTTTTGATGATGTATGGTTGGGCATTCGAACCTACTTGTTGCCCGCTTTTCATTAATTTTGGGTGGACATTCACACCTTGTCGCAGCCAAACACCTCCGCTCCCTGTTTTGATCATGTATGGTTTGACATTCGCACCTTTTTTCACCCGCTTTTTGCAAACTATGATCGCCCATTCACAGCTTCCTCTCCACCTTACTTGTATAGTGGGTTATTCACACCCACTTGCATCCGAAGACATCTGCCCCCACTTTTGTTGATATTTAGTCGGTCATTCGCACCCGCTTTTGGCAAACTATGGCCTTCCTGCAGCCAAACACCTCTGATCTCGCTTTTGATGACGTAAGGTTGGGCATTCAGACCTTGCTTTACCTGCTTTTCACCAAATATAGTCGGACATTCACACCTTCTTGCAGCCGAACACTTCCGCTCCACCTTTTAGTGTTCTATGGGGCATTCACACCTTTTTTTTCACCGCATTTTATAGATTATGGTTGGAAATTCTAACCCACTCTCATCCGAAGACCTCTCCTCCCGCTTTTGTTAATATATTGTCGGGCATTCGAAACTTTTCTTACCCGCTTTTTACAAATTATGGTCGGACATTCACACCGTCTTACAGCGGAACACCTCCGCTCCCTCTTTTGATGGTGTATAGTCGGGCATTCTAACCTTTTCTTACCCTCTTTTTTTACTGATTGCTGAAGATTAAGTTATTCTTTCTCAAACTACAAAATTTTTTTAATTGTTGAAATTTGATTTGAAGTGGATAAATAAGGAGGACAAACAGTTTTAAGTCAGGGTGATAGAAGGAATTAATTTTATAGCAAAATCTGTACTTTGTCATATGTCGAGAGATGCTTAGTGCTAAAGAAGTTCTTCCTCATTCTACAAAGTACAACGTTGTTTATCGTTGAAACTTGAGTAGACATGAATAAATATGAAGGACAAAGCAGTCTTAACTTGGTTTGAGTTAAGGAATTCGTTTTATAGGAGAATCCGAATTCGTGAATAACTCGTAAAATAGAGCTTATTTTCGGATTCCTGAAGAATGAGTCTGGTTCTTTCTCATAATACAAAGTATGTTGTTTATTGTTGAAACTTCATCAGAAGTGAAGAAATAAATGATTGCCTATCAACAAATGTGGGATCTAAAATCTAGTGCTTCCTCTAAAATAATTTCCTTTCTCAATTCAGAAATGTGTGTGTAAGTCACAACACCCGTGACACCAAAACGGCTTTCTTGTCTCTCTTTTCTCTACACTCTGCACTGTTAGCACAAACACCAAATCAGAAAGGATTTTTTCTCTCTTTTCTACATTATGGACTGTGGTGACACAAAACCGCTCTCTCTTTTTTTTTTTTGATTGTGTGCCAGAGCGTTGTCTCACGTATTAGATTATGCTTAAGATACGAATGGGTTTATCAGTCACATCAGAATCCATACATACTGATCCTCCCATAATAAAATGGTCGGATCTTATCAAACACACTTTGTTTCTTGTGACAATCAAGTCAGCGAAACAGCGTATACACGTCAAGACACTGAATCAAGTTTGCCACAAGAACTCATAAGTTTGGCAGTATGGCTCTGCCGTCAGCAATCATACACCCATTTTATTTTCGTGAGACATGTGCAGGCACCTGTTCATCTACTGTTCTATCACTATGAATTAGTTTATCTATTATCAATAAGGATACTTCTACAACTACTATCAAAGTATGTCCAGACTTCTTATGTTGTCAGTTGCTATATATGAATAAGTGGGTAGCTACTGACAAGCATTAAGCATGTCACACAGCCCAAACATATAACATTTCAGGACACACCACACAGTTAACAACCACAGTGAAGCATGTCAAAGCCCAAACATGTAATATTCAACAGGACACTTACACAACACATTCAAATCAAACAGTCAGACAACATACAAGAACATATACCCCAGCCGGCATTGCTCCCTGCCTATTTTCCTACAGCTCACTATGTGTGCGCACACCTTTATTCACAAACTCTTCAACATATACTCTTTTACCGAAGCTGCTACAGCTTGATTGGCCGAATACCCTTAGATCCTATTTCGGTGAATTTGACATCTGCCTTACATGTAACAGATTAGCAGTTTAGCAGTTTTAATTTAGTTTGAGTGAAGGAATTCATTTTATAGCAAAATCCGAAATCGTGAAGAACTCATGAAAGTAAGCTTATTCTCGAATTCCTGAAACTTTAGATTTGCTCTTTCTGTTACTGCAAAGTACAACGTTGTTTTTTTTGTTTAAATCTTTCTAGACATGGTAAATATGAAGGACAAAGCAGTTTTAACATAGTTTGAGTGAAGGAATTCATTTTATAGATAAAATCCCAAGAGTCTGCTGAGAAAAGAGAGTGAATGCGAAGCAGACTTTAACACGGCTCTGGGAGCGAGCCGAGTATGGGCTAACCGGGAGAATTGCTTGAAAGAAACGCAACACCGAATGAGCGGTCAGAACAAAGACTGTGTTTTAGTTGCTGCCTTGTCTTTTGCACAGAGTAAAAGACAGTGAAGCCCTTTCTGTCTGTGCAAAAGAAATCTTGTTACTGTGCAGAGTGACTTCTCTGAGTAGAGTCGCCTTACTTGTTGCGACTGTGCCGATATTCGAAGCTGGAGTGCAAAGTTGTTGCTTGAATGGTGCTCGCTTGAGCGTGCGGGAGTGCAAAGTTATACCAGTTAAAAGGGCTGAAGAGTGCTCAGTGCAGCGGGTGGGCGGGGGTGCAAAGTGACACTCTGGCCACCTATGGCCATAAAAAGAACACCGCTACAAGTGCGCAATGTGCCAGGAAGGGCCCTCGGACGTGAACCAGTGGACAGTTATCGCTTCTCGGCCTTTTGGCTAAGATCAAGTGAAGTATCTGTTCTTATCAGTTTAATATCTGATATTTCCTATATACGAGGACTACATATTAAATGGATTTTTAGCAATAGAAGTTGAAATTGGAGCTTGCTCAGTGCAGCGGGTGGGCGGAGATGCAAAAGTGACACTGTGGCCACCTCGAAAACCGAGGTTACATCCATTACCAGGGAGAGCCCAAGCTCTGCCGCAAGTGCGGTGAGCATGGGCACCTGATTGAGGCTTGTACCAAGGTGATATGTGGGAAGTGCAGAGAAATTGGGCACACTTTTGGAGAGTGTCCAAATGGCAGGAAATGTAATCTGTGTGGAGAATTAAATCACCTCTTCAGAGATTGCCCTAAATCTTTTGCCAACAAATTAAAGACGCTAAAGCCACAGTCAAGCCAACAAAGAGAAGGACCAGAGGTGGCAGTTGGTGAACAAAGTGAAGAGGTTGACCCAATAAATTCAAACTTCCCGCCAAAAGCTTGGGTTGGAAGTGAGGAGCAAAAAGGGGTAGGTCCTGTAGAGGCCTCACCACTCAGTGCTTAAGTCTGTGAGAATTCACAGGCAGAGGGTGGAGATACGCTAAATGAGGAGGAAGAGCAGACAGGTGAGTCTAGTGAAGATACTCACCTCCTCGAAGGTCAACAGCCGAAGAGGACGGCATCTGAGTTGTCCTCTGATTCTCCAGTGTTATCAGAGAAGAGGGGAAGGGTTAGGTCCCTTTCAGACAGTTCTTCAGTGGAAGAACCTAGAGTCTTCCCCTACGACTCACAAAATGAGGTCTCCTTTTTAACTTTAGCTCTGCAATCAACCCCCAGGGACTCAAAGTTAAATGCAACATTGCGTCAGAGGCCAAAACCGAGAGTCTGAAAAGGAAATATAGATCACCCTACTCACTTTTCACCTAAAGAAATTAAGGAAGAGATAGTTTCGCAAGAAATAACCTGAGTGTGTAATTTGTTTTGATAACTTAGAAAAACGAAAATGACATACCTACTTTCCTTTATCCTTTTAATGGTTCTCACCTTCTCAACACTAAATGTGAGAAGTGTGAAATCAAAGACAAGAGCCCAGAGTATTTTATCCTTCTTAGACTCCATAAAATCAGATGTGTTTTTATACAAGAATGTGGACTACCTTTTTTAAAAAACCATAGACAATGGGAGGAAATGTGGCCCCATTTATCGATATGGAGTGGCTCAAATAAAAAAAAAAATGATGGTGTGGCCATTCTAATTAAAAATCCGCATGTTCTGGTGAAAGGTA
This sequence comes from Leuresthes tenuis, assembly GCF_036924035.1. Lineage (NCBI taxonomy): Eukaryota > Metazoa > Chordata > Actinopteri > Atheriniformes > Atherinopsidae > Leuresthes > Leuresthes tenuis. The sequence continues at coordinate 33,100,662 of NW_027325365.1, read as the reverse complement.
GCACAGTGGTGAGAGACGGACGGGCACTTTTAGCACACTTGAATTTTATGGGGCAAGACTTTAACCTCTTAAATATTTATGGTTTCAATGGAAAAAATGACAGGTATGACATTTTAGAAGATATACAGCTTTACATGCTAGGGCAAGTACATTTAGTTGTAGGAGGGGATTTTAACTTTATCTTGAGCAGAAAAGATAGAAAAAGAGCAGGGGGAGATTTTAAAATGGATAAGACTTCGATTTTACTTCAGGGCATGTGCAGGGATTTTAAGCTTACTGACTGTTTTAAAACCATGCATCCCAGAGAGGAGGGCTTCACCTGGTTTAGTCGTGATGGCACCAGAGCCTCTCGCATTGATTATTTCTTTACTAGAGATTGCCCACCCACTGATGTTAGATTAACCCCTGTTTTCTTTTCAGACCACCTTATGCTCTCCTGCACCCTTTCACCCCCTTCTGGTGTGACGGTAGGAAGTGGTCTGTGGAAACTCAACTGTTCCCTGTTGGAGGATGAAATCATAGTCAGTCAGTACAGGGAATGTTATAAAGAGTGGCAGACCCTTCAAGACCTCTACGAAACACATGCACAATGGTGGGAAATGGTGAAGGAAACGACCCAGACTTTTTTTAAACAGCAAGGTAAACGTAAAAAAACAAAAGAGAATAGATGTATGATGGGACTACAGAAACGCTTACAGCGCTACTTTAAACTAAATCAGTGTGGCATAGACTTTAATGAAGAAATCAAAGATGTCAAAAAGGAAATGTGAGTTTTAGCAGAAATAAAGAGTAAAGGAATTTTTGTAAGAAGCAGGGAGCAGGAAATTGAGGAAGGTGAAACATGCACATGGTACTTTTTTAAGAAAGTTATAAATAAAAAGGAGTGTATTCAAAATCTAAAGAGAGAAGATGGGTTTTTAACAAAATCCACACAAGAGATGATTGAAACTCTACATACCGTTTATAGTAACATGTACAAAGAGAAAGCAGTGCACTTGGAAACATCGGCAGAAATTTTAAAATTCGTTGACAAAACCGTAAAAGAGAATGCACACTTGACACAGGATTTTAGATGTTTTTAAAGATTTTGAAAAACTCGACCGACTTCCTGACAATTTTAGAGTGGGAATAGTGACTCTACTTTATAAAAAAAATGATAAGACTGACCTAAAGAATTGGAGGCCCATCACACTTTTAAACTTGGACTGTAAACTTTTTAGCAAGGTTTTAGCGACACGGATGTCCTCTAGGTTAGAGGAGGTAATTCACCCAGACCAGGCTTGTGCCATCTCAGGGAAACAACTCACCAACAGCCTCGTACTGATTCCAGACATCATTGATTAAGCTAGAGACAGAAACACCCGGCTTGTCATCTTAAATTTAGACTTTGAAAAAGCTTTTGATCGGGTCTCGCATCAATATCTCTTTCAGGTGTTGCAGCCATCGAATAGGGCCCGATTGTTCCTACTTGGTCAGCCGAGGAGCAAGGGGGGGGAACAAGCGTCTCAACCAAGCAAAGCTCACCATGGGGAAGGTGGCTATGCCAACTAGCCTGATGGCCTGCTCCCGCAGTGACGGATAATCGTACTCTGGTTTCTCCTCATAACTTACAAGTCTTTCGCCTTTTACTAAAGACTTCTGTGGAGAGCAGCACTAATGAGTTGTTTCTATTTTTGGCAGGCTTTACTTTTGCGGGTGAAGCCCTTTGTCTCTGTGCAAAAGAAATCTTGTTACTGTGCAGAGGGACTTCTCTGAGTAGAGTCGCCTTACTTGTTGCGACTGTGCCGATGTTCTAAGCTGGACTGCAAAGTTGTTGCTTGAATGGTGCTTGCTGGAGCATGCGGGAGTGCAAAGTTATACCAGTTAAAAGGGCTGAAGAGTGCTCAGTGCAGCGGGTGGGCGGAGGTGCAAAGTGACACTCTGGCCACCTATGGCCATAAAAAGAACACCGCGACAAGTGCGCAATGTGCCAGGAAGGAACCTCCAACGTGACCCAGTGGACAGTTATCGCTTCTCGGCCTTTTGGCTGAGATCAAGTGTACCGAAAATAAGCTCTATTTTACGAGTTATGCACGAATTCGGATTCCTTAACTCAAACCAAGTTAAGACTGCTTTGTCCTTCATATCTATTCAAGTCTAATCAAGTTTCAATGATAAACAACATTATACTTTGTAGAATGAGAAAGAACTTCTTCAGCAATAAGCATCTCTCGACATATGACGAAATACAGATTTTGCAATAAAATTAATTCCTTCTATCAGCCTGACTTAAAACTGTTTGTTCTCCTTATTTATCCACTTCAAATCAAGTTTCAACAATTAAAAAAAATTTGTAGTTTGAGAAAGAACAACTTAATCTTCAGCAATCAGTATAAAAAGAGGGTAAGAAAAGGTGGAAATGCCAACCCTATATCACTAAAAGGTGGAACGGAAGTATTCGGCTGCAAGTAGGTGTGAATGTTCGACCATAATTTGTAAAAAGCGGGTAAGAAAAGGTTCGAATGCCCGACTATATATTAACATAATCGGGAGGAGAGGTCTTCGGATGAGAGTGGGTTAGAATTTCCAACCATAATCTATAAAATGCGGTGAAAAAAAAGGTGTGAATACCCCATAGAACACTAAAAGGTGGAGCGGAAGTGTTCGGCTGCAAGAAGGTGTGAATGTCAGACTATATTTGGTGAAAAGCAGGTGAAGCAAGGTCTGAATGCCCAACCTTACATCATCAAAAGCGAGATCAGGGGTGTTTGGCTGGCTGGCCATAGTTTGCCAAAAGCGGGTAAGGTGCGAATGACCGACTAAATATCAACAAAAGTGGGGGCGTAGGTCTTCGGATGCAGGTGGGTGTGAATATCCCACCATACAAGTATGGTGGAGAGGAAGCTGTGAATGGGCGATCATAGTTTGCAAAAAGCGCGTGAGAAAAGGTGCGAATGTCAAACCATACATGATCAAAACAGGGAGCGGAGGTGTTTGGCTGCGACAAGGTGTGAATGTCCACCCATAATTAATGAAAAGCGGGCAACAAGTAGGCTCGAATGCCCAACCATACATCATCAAAAGCAGGAGTGGATGTGTTTGGCTACAAGAAGGTTTGAATGTCCGACCATAGTTTGTAAAAAGCGGTTAAGAAAAGGTTCGAATGCCCGAACATACACCATCAAAAGAGGGAGCGGAGGTGTTCCGCTGTAAGAAGGTGTGAATGTCCAGCCATAGTTTGTAAAAAGCGGGTAGGAAAACGTGAAAATACCCGACTCTACACAATCAATAGCGGGAGCGGAGTTGTTCGGCTACTAAAAAGTGTTAAAGTCCGACCCTAGTTTGTAAAAAGCGGGTAAGAAAAGTGCGAATGCCCGACAATGTATGATCAAAAGAGGGAGCGGAGGTTTTCGGCTGCAAGAAGGTCTGAATGTCCAACCATAATTTGTAAAAACTAGTGCAGAAAAGGGTCGAAAGCCCGACTATACACCATCAACAGCTGGAGCGGAGCTGTTCAGCTGCAAGAAGGTCTGAATGTCCATCAATAATTGCCACAAAAAGTTAAAGAAAATTTTCGAATATCAAACCGCACATGATCATAAGCGGGAGAGAAAGTGTTCAGTTGCAAGAAGGTGTGAATGTCCACACATAATTACTGAAAAATGGGTAAGAAAAGGTGAGAATGCCCAACCATACATCATCAAAAGCAGGAGTGGATGTCTTCGGCTACAAGAAGGTTTGAATGTCTGACCACAGTTTGTAAAAAGCGGGTAAGGAAAGGTTCGAATGCCTGAACATACACCATCAAAAGAGGAAGCGGAGGTGTTCTGCTGTAAGAAGGTGTGAATGTCCAGCCATAGTTTGTAAAAAGCGGGTAAAAAAACGTGAAAATACCCGACTCTACACAATCAATAGCGGGAGCGGAGTTGTTCGGCTACTAAAAAGTGTTAAAGTCCGACCCTAGTTTGTAAAAAGCGGGTAAGAAAAGTGCGAATGCCCGACAATGTATGATCAAAAGAGGGAGCGGAGGTTTTCTGCTGCAAGAAGGTCTGAATGTCCAACCATAATTTGTAAAAACCAGTGAAGAAAAGGCTCGAAAGCCCGACTATACACCATCAAAAGTGGGAGCGGAGGTGTTCAGCTGCAAGAAGGTCTGAATGTCCATCAATAATTACTGAAAAATGGGTAAGAAAAGGTGCGAATGCACAACCATACACCATCAAAAGCAGGAGTGGATGTGTTTGGCGACAAGAAGGTTTGAATGCCCGACCATAGTTTGTAAAAAGCGGGTAAGAAAAGGTTTGAATGCCCGAATATACACCATCAAAACAGGGAGCGGAGGTGGTTCAGCTGCAAGAAGGTGTGAATGTTCGACTAAAGTTTGTAAAAAGCGGGTAAGACAAGGTGCGAATGTCCGACAATGTATCATCCAAAGCGGGAGCGGAGGTGTTCAGCTGCAAGAAGGTCTAAATGTCTGAAATATGGGTGGTCTGAATGTCCACCCATAATTCCTGAAAAATGGGTAAAAAAAGGTGCAAATGCCCAACCATACATCATCAAAAGCAGGAGAGGATGTGTTCAGCTGCAAGAAGGTGTGAATGTTTGACTTCAACAAAGAGCAACATTGTATTTTGCAGTAGAAGAAAGAGCAACACTGAAGGATCAGGAATCCAAGAATAAGCTTATTTTCATACGTTCTGCATGATTTTGGATTTTGCTATAAAATGAATTCTTTCACTCAAACCAAGTTAAAACTGCTTTGTCCTTCATATTTATCAATGTCTAGATCGATTTCAACAAAGAACAACATTGGATTTTGCAGTAGAAGAAAGAGCAACACTGAAGGATCAGGAATCCAAGAATAAGCTTATTTTCATACGTTCTGCATGATTTGGGATTTTATGTATAAAATTTATTCCTTCACTCAAACCAAGTTAAAACTGGTTTGTCCTTCATTTGTACCCATTTCTACATATATTTCAACCATAAACTTCCTCATATTACCCTGAATGAGAAAGAACCACGCTTGTGATTAAGCTATACGCCCCTTTTGAGGAGTTCTACATGATTTGGGATTTTATCTATAAAATGAATTCCTCCACTCAAACTATGTTAAAACAGCTTTTACCTTCATATTTATCAATGTCTAGATAGATTTAAACAAAAAAAACAACAACGTTGTACTCTGCAGTACAAGAAAGATTAAATCAAAAGTTTTCGGAATCCGAGAATAAGCTTATTTTCATGAGTTCTGCATGATTTGGGATTTTATCTATAAAATGAATTCCTTCACTCAAACCAAGTGAAAACTGCTTTGTCCTTCATATTTATCAATGTCTAGATCGACTTCAACAAAGAGCAACATTGTATTTTGCAGTAGAAGAAAGAGCAACACTGAAGGATCAGGAATCCGAGAATAAGCTTATTTTCATACGTTCTGCATGATTTGGGATTTTGCTATAAAATGAATTCCTTCACTCAAACTAAGTTAAAACTGCTTTGTCCTTCATATGTATCAATGTCTAGATCGATTTCAACAAAGAACAACATTGGATTTCGCAGTAGAGGAAAGAGCAACACTGAAGTATCAGGAATCCAAGAATAAGCTTATTTTCATACATTCTGCATGATTTGGGATTTTATGTATAAAATTAATTCCTTCACTCAAACCAAGTTAAAACCGCTTTTTCCTTCATACTTATCAATGTCAAAATCGATTTCAACTTCTTCTACTGCAAAGTCCAATGTTGTTCTTTGTTGTAGTCGATTTTTCAGTAATTGGTGGACATTCAGATCTTCTTGCAGCTGATCACCTCCACTCCAGCTTTTGATCATGTATGGTCTGGCAATACTACCTTTTCTTACCCGTTTGTGGGTAATTATGGCTGGACATTCACACCTACTTGCAGCCGAACACCTCCGCTTCCGCTTTTGATGGTATATATTCTGGCATTCGAACCTTTTGTTACCCGCTTTTTACAAACCATGGGTGGACTTTCACACCTTCTTGTAGCTGAACAACTCCGCTCCCGCTATTGATTGTGTACAGTCGGGTATTTTAACCTTTTCTTACCCGCTTTTTACCAACTATGGTCGGACATTCACACCGTCTTACAGCGGAACACCTCCGCTCCAGCTTTTGATGGTGTATAGTCGAGCATTCTAACCTTTTCTTACCCGCTTTTTACAAACTATGCTTGGACATTCAAACCTTCTTGTAGCCGAACACATCCCCTCCTGCTGTTGATGATGTATGGTTGGGCATTCGAACCTACTTGTTGCCCGCTTTTCATTAATTATGAGTGGACATTCAGACCTTGTCGCAGCCAAACACCTCCGCTCCCTGTTTTGATCATGTGTGGTTGGACATTTGCACCTTTTCTCACCCGCTTTTTGCAAACTATGGTCGGCCATTCAAAGCTTCCTCTCCACCATACTTGTATGATGGGATATTCACACCCACTTGAATCCGAAGACCTCCACCCCCACTTTTGTTGATATTTAGTCGGTCATTCGCACCTTACCCGCTTTTGGCAAACTATGGCATTCTTGCAGCCAAACACTTCTGATCTTGCTTTTGATGATGTAAGGTTGGGCATTCAGACCTTGCTTCACCTGCTTTTCACCAAATATAGTCGGACATTCACACCTTCTTGCAGCCAAACACTTCCGCTCCACCTTTTAGTGTTCTATCACACCTTTTTTTTCACCGCATTTTATAGATTATGGTTGGAAATTCTCAACCACTCTCATCCAAAGACCTCTCCTCCCGCTTTTGTTAATATATTTGAACTTTAGTCGGACATTCACCCCTTCTTGCAGCTGAACCACCTCCGCTCCCTGTTTTGATCATGTATGGTCTGGCAATACTACCTTTACTTACCCGTTTGTGAGTAATTATGGCTGGACATTCACACCTACTTGCAGCCGAACACCAACTCTCTTGCTTTTGATGATGTATGGACCGGCATTCTTACCTTTTCTAACACATTTTTCAGCAATTATGGTCGGACATTCACACCTACTCACAGCCGAACAACTCCGCTCCCGCATTTGATGGTGTATAGTCGGGCATTCTCACCCTTTCTCATCAGGTTTTTAAAAATTATGATCTGACATTCACACCTACTTGCAGTCGAACAGCTCTGCTCCCGCTTTTGATTATGTTTGGTTGGATATTCGAAACTTTTCTTAACTGCTTTTTACAAACTTTGGTCGGACGTTCACACCTTCTTGCAGCCGAACACCTCCGCTTCCGCTTTTGATCATATATATTCGGACATTCGTACCTTTTGTTACCCGCTTTTTACAAACCATAGGTGGACTTTCACACCTTGTTGTAGCTGAACAACTCCGCTCCCGCTATTGATTGTGTACAGTCGGGTATTTTAACCTGTTCTTACCCGCTTTTTACCAACTATGGTCTGACATTCACACCGTCTTACAGCGGAACACCTCCGCTCCCGCTTTTGATGGTGTATAGTTGGGCATTCTAACCTTTTGTTACCCGCTTTTTACAAACCATGGGTGGACTTTCACACCTTCTTGTAGCTGAACAACTCCGCTCCCGCTATTGATTGTGTACAGTCGGGTATTTTAACCTTTTCTTACCCGCTTTTTACCAACTATGGTCGGACATTCACACCGTCTTACAGCGGAACACCTCTGCTCCAGCTTTTGATGGTGTATAGTCGAGCATTCTAACCTTTTCTTACCCGCTTTTTACAAACTATGCTTGGACATTCAAACCTTCTTGTAGCCGAACACATCCCCTCCTGCTGTTGATGATGTATGGTTGGGCATTCGAACCTACTTGTTGCCCGCTTTTCATTAATTATGAGTGGACATTCAGACCTTGTCGCAGCCAAACACCTCCGCTCCCTGTTTTGATCATGTGTGGTTGGACATTTGCACCTTTTCTCACCCGCTTTTTGCAAACTATGGTCGGCCATTCAAAGCTTCCTCTCCACCATACTTGTATGATGGGATATTCACACCCACTTGAATCCGAAGACCTCCACCCCCACTTTTGTTGATATTTAGTCGGTCATTCGCACCTTACCCGCTTTTGGCAAACTATGGCATTCTTGCAGCCAAACACTTCTGATCTTGCTTTTGATGATGTAAGGTTGGGCATTCAGACCTTGCTTCACCTGCTTTTCACCAAATATTGTCGGACATTCACACCTTCTTGCATCCAAACACTTCCGCTCCACCTTTTAGTGTTCTATCACACCTTTTTTTTCACCGCATTTTATAGATTATGGTTGGAAATTCTCAACCACTCTCATCCAAAGACCTCTCCTCCCGCTTTTGTTAATATATTTGAACTTTAGTCGGACATTCACCCCTTCTTGCAGCTGAACCACCTCCGCTCCCTGTTTTGATCATGTATGGTCTGGCAATACTACCTTTACTTACCCGTTTGTGAGTAATTATGGCTGGACATTCACACCTACTTGCAGCCGAACACCAACTCTCTTGCTTTTGATGATGTATGGACCGGCATTCTTACCTTTTCTAACACATTTTTCAGCAATTATGGTCGGACATTCACACCTACTCACAGCCGAACAACTCCGCTCCCGCATTTGATGGTGTATAGTCGGGCATTCTCACCCTTTCTCATCAGGTTTTTAAAAATTATGATCTGACATTCACACCTACTTGCAGTCGAACAGCTCTGCTCCCGCTTTTGATTATGTTTGGTTGGATATTCGAAACTTTTCTTAACTGCTTTTTACAAACTTTGGTCGGACGTTCACACCTTCTTGCAGCCGAACACCTCCGCTTCCGCTTTTGATAGTATATATTCGGACATTCGTACCTATTGTTACCCGCTTTTTACAAACCATGGGTGGACTTTCACACCTTGTTGTAGCTGAACAACTCCGCTCCCTCTATTGATTGTGTACAGTCGGGTATTTTAACCTGTTCTTACCCGCTTTTTACCAACTATGGTCTGACATTCACACCGTCTTACAGCGGAACACCTCCGCTCCCGCTTTTGATGGTGTATAGTTGGGCATTCTAACCTTTTCTTACCCGCTTTTTACAAACTATGGTCGGACATTCAAACCTTCTTGTAGCCGAAAACCTCCGCTCCCTCTTTTTGAACATACATTGTCGGGCATTCGCAACTTTTCTTACGCGCTTTTTACAAACCATGGTCGGACTATTACACCTTCTTGTAGCCGAACACCTCCGCTCCCGCTATTGTTTGCGTATAGTCGGGTTTTTTAACGTTTTCTTACCCGCTTTTTACCAACTATGGTCGGACATTCACACCTTCTTAAAGCGGAACACCTCCGCTCCCTCTTTTGATGATGTATGGTTGGGCATTAGCACTTTTCTTACCCATTTTTCAGTAATTATGGATGAACATTCAGACCTTCTTGCAGTCGAACACCTCCGCTCCCTCTTTTGATCATACATTGTCATGCATTCGCACCTTGTCTTACCCACTTTTTACAAACTTTAGTCGGACATTCAAACCTTCTTGTAGCCGAACACATCCACTCCTGCTTTTGATGATGTATCGTTGGGCATTCGCACCTTTTCTTACCCATTTTCCAGTAATTATGGGTGGACATTCACACCTTCTTGCAGCTGAACACCTCCTCTCCCGCTTATGATCATGTGCGGTTTGATATTCGAAAATTTTCTTTCATGTTTTAAAGCAATTATTGATGGACATTCAAACCTTCTTGTAGCCGAACACATCCACTCCTGCTTTTGATGATGTATGGTTGGGCGTTCGCACCGTTTTTTTACCCATTTTTCAGGAATTATGGGTGGACATTCACACCTACTCACAGCCGAACACTTCCGCTCCCGCATTTGATGGTGTATAATCCGGCTTTCTCACCCTTTCTCATCATCTTTTTGCAAACTATGATCTGACATTCACACCTACTTGCAGTCAAACACCTTCTCTCCCGCTTATGATCATGTGCGGTTTGATTTTCGAAAATTTTCTTTCATGTTTTATACTAATTATTTATGGACATTCAGACCGTCTTACAGCGGAGCTCCTCCGCTCCCTCTTTTGATGGTGTATGTTCAGGCATTCGAACCTTTCCTTACCCGCTTTTTACAAATTGTGGTCAGACATTCAAACCTTCTTGTAGCCAAAGACATCCACTCCTGCTTTTGATGATGTATGGTTGGGCTTTCGCACCTTTTCTTACCCATTTTTCAGTAATTATGGGTGGACATTAAGACCTTCTTACAGCCGAACACCTCCTCTGCCGCTTTTGATGGTGTATAGTCTGGCTTTCGAGCCTTTTCTTCCCCGGTTTTTACAAATTATGGTTGGACATTCAGACATTCATGCAGCCGAAAACCTCCGCTCCCTCTTTTGATCATACATTGTCGGGCATTCGCACCTTGTCTTACCCGCTTTTTAAAAACTTTAGTCGGTCATTCGCACCTTACCCGCTTTTGGCAAACTATGGCCTTCTTGCAGCCAAACACCCCTGATCTCGCTTTTGATGATGTAAGGTTGGGCATTCAGACCTTGCTTCACCTGCTTTTCACCTAATATAGTCGGACATACACACCTTCTTGCAGCCGAACACTTCCGCTCCACTATTTAGTGTTCTATCACACCTTTTTTTTCACCGCATTTTATAGATTATGGTTTCTAAATTATCAACCACTCTCATCCGAAGACCTCTCCTCCCGCTTTTGTTAATATATTTCAACTTTAGTCGGACATTCACACCTTCTTGCAGCTGAACCACCTCCGCGCCCTGTTTTGATCATCTATGGTCTGGCAATACTACCTTTTCTTACCCGTTTGTGAGTAATTATGGCTGGACATTCACACCTACTTGCAGCCGAACACCACCTCTCTTGTTTTTGATGATGTATGGACCAGCATTCTTACCTTTTCTAACACATTTTTCAGCAATATTGGTCGGACATTCACACCTACTCACAGCCGAACAACTCCGCTCCCGCATTTGATGGTGTATAGTCGGGCATTCTCACCCTTTCTCATCAGCTTTTTGCAAATTATGATCTGACATTCACACCTACTTGCAGTCGAACAGCTCTGCTCCCGCTTTTGATTATGTTTGGTTGGATATTCGAACCTTTTCTTAACTGCTTTTTACAAACTTTGGTCGGACGTTCACACCTTCTTGCAGCCGAACACCTCCGCTTCCGCTTTTGATGGTATATATTTGGGCATTCGAACCTTTTCTTACCCGCTTTTTACAAACTATGGTCGGACATTCAAACTTTCTTGTAGCCGAACACATCCACTCCTGCTTTTGATGATGTATGGTTGGGCATTCGAACCTACTTGTTGCCCGCTTTTCATTAATTTTGGGTGGACATTCACACCTTGTCGCAGCCAAACACCTCCGCTCAATGTTTTGATCATGTATGGTTTGACATTCGCACCTTTTTTCACCCGCTTTTTGCAAACTATCATCGCCCATTCACAGCTTCCTCTCCACCTTACTTGTATGGTGGGTTATTTACACCCACTTGCATCCGAAGACCTCTCCTCCCGCTTTTGTTAATATATTTCAACTTTAGTCGGACATTCACACCTTCTTGCAGCTGAACCACCTCCGCGCCCTGTTTTGATCATCTATGGTCTGGCAATACTACCTTTTCTTACCCGTTTGTGAGTAATTATGGCTGGACAATCACACCTACTTGCAGCCGAACACCACTTCTCCCGCTTTTGATGATGTATGGTCCGGCATTCTAGTCTTTTCTAACACATTTTTCAGCAATTATGGTCAGACATTCACACCTACTCACAGCCGAACACTTCCGCTCCCGCATTTGATGGTGTATAGTTGGGCATTCTCACCCTTTCTCATCAGCTTTATGCAAATTATGATCTGACATTCACACCTACTTGCAGTCGAACAGCTCTGCTCCCGCTTTTGATTATGTTTGGTTAGATATTCGGACCTTTTCTTAACCGCTTTTTACAAACCATGGTCGGACTTTCACACCTTCTCTTAGCTGAACAGCTCCGCTCCCTCTTTTGATTGTTTACAGTCGGGTATTTTAACCTTTTCTTACCCCCTTTTTACCAACTATGGTCGGACATTCACACCTTCTTGTAGCCGAACACATCCACTCCTGCTTTTGATGATGTATGGTTGGGCATTCACACCTTTTCTTAACCATTTTTCAGTAATTATTGGTGGACATTCAGACCTTCTTGCAGCTGAACACCTCCGCTCCCGCTTTTGATGGTGTATAGTCGTGCTTTCGAGCCTTTTCATCCCCGGTTTTTACAAATTATGGTTGGACATTCAGACCTTGCAGCCGAAAAACCTCCGCTCCCTGTTTTGATAATGTATGGTTTGACATTCGCATCTTTTCTCACCCGCTTTTTGCAAACTATGATCGCCCATTCACAGCTTCCTCTCCACCATACTTGTATAGTGGGTTATTCACACCCACTTGCATCTGAAGACCTCCGCCCCCACTTTTGTTGATATTTAGTCGGTCATTCGCACCCGCTTTTGAAAAACTATGGCCTTCCTGCAGCCAAACACCTCTGATCTCGCTTTTGATGATGTAAGGTTGGGCATTCAGACCTTGCTTCACCTGCTTTTCACCAAATATAGTCGGACATTCACACCTTCTTGCAGCCGAACACTTCCGCTCCACCTTTTAATGTTCTATGGGGCATTCACACCTTTTTTTTCACTGCATTTTATAGATTATGGTTGGAAATTCTCACCCACTCTCATCCGAAGACCTCTCCTCCCGCTTTTGTTAATATATTGTCGGGCATTCGAACCTTTTCTTACCCGCTTTTTACAAATTATGGTCGGACATTCACATCTACTTGCAGCCGAATACTTCCGCTCCACCTTTTAGTGATGTATGGTTGGCATTTGCACCTTTTCTTACCCTCTTTTTTTACTGATTGCTGAAGATTAAGTTGTTCTTTCTCAAACTACAAAATTTTTTTAATTGTTGAAATTTGATTTGAAGTGGATAAATAAGGAGGACAAACAGTTTTAAGTCAGGCTGATAGAAGGAATTAATTTTATAGCAAATTTTGTACTTCGTCATATGTCGAGAGATGCTTATTGCTAAAGAAGTTCTTTCTCATTCTACAAAGTATAACGTTGTTTATCGTTGAAACTTGATTAGACATGAATAAATATGAAGGACAAAGCAGTTTTAACTTGGTTTGAGTTAAGGAATTCGTTTTATAGGAGAATCCGAATTCGTGCATAACTCGTAAAATAGAGCTTATTTTCGGATTCCTGAAGAATGAGTCTGGTTCTTTCTCATAATACAAAGTATGTTGTTTATTGTTGAAACTTCATCAGAAGTGAAGAAATAAATGAATGCCTATCAACAAATGTGGGATCTAAACTCTAGTGCTTCCTCTAAAATAATTTCCTTTCTCAATTCAGAAATGTGTGTGTAAGTCACAACACAGGGCGTTGTCTCACGTATTAGATTATGCTTAAGATACGAATGGGTTTATCAGTCACATCAGAATCCATACATACTGATCCTCCCGTAATAAAATGGTCGGATCTTATCAAACACACTTTGTTTCTTGTGACAATCAAGTCAGCAAAACAGCGTATACACGTCAAGACACTGAATCAAGTTTGCCACAAGAACTCATAAGTTTGGCAGTATGGCTCTGCCGTCAGCAATCATACACCCATTTTATCTATTATCAATAAGGATACTTCTACAACTACTATCAAAGTATGTCCGGACTTCTTATGTTGTCAGTTGCTATATATGAATAAGTGGGTAGCTACTGACAAGCATTAAGCATGTCACACAGCCCAAACATATAACATTTCAGGACACACCACACAGTTAACAACCCCAGTGAAGCATGTCAAAGCCCAAACATGTAACATTCAACAGGACACTTACACAACACATTCAAATCAAACAGTCAGACAACATAAAAGAACATATACCCCAGCCGGCATTGCTCCCTGCCTATTTTCCTACAGCTCACTATGTGTGCGCACACCTTTATTCACAAACTCTTCAACTTATACTCTTTTACCGAAGCTGCTACAGCTCGATTGGCCGAATACCCTTAGATCTTATTTCGGTGAATTTGACATCTGCCTTACATGTAACAGATTAGCGGTTTAGCAGTTTTAATTTAGTTTGAGTGAAGGAATTCATTTTATAGCAAAATCCGAAATCGTGAAGAACTCATGAAAGTAAGCTTATTCTCGGATTCCTGAAACTTTAGATTTGCTCTTTCTTTTACTGCAAAGTACAACGTTGTTTTTTTTGTTTAAATCTTTCTAGACATGGTAAATATGAAGGACAAAGCAGTTTTAACATAGTTTGAGTGAAGGAATTCATTTTATAGATAAAATCCCAAGAGTCTGCTGAGAAAAGAGGTAGAGACTTAGACTTTACAAGTAGACTTTAACACGCTCTGGGAGCGAGCCGAGTATGGGCTAACCGGGAGAATTGCTTGAAAGAAACGCAACACCGAATGAGCGGTCAGAACAAAGCCTCAATACGGTGTTCCCGTGGTGTTTTAGGGGAAGGTGGCTATGCCAACTAGCCTGATGCCCTGCTCCCGCAGTGACGGATAATCGTACTCTGGTTTCTCTTCATAACGTACAAGTCTTTCGCCTTTTACTAAAAACTTCTGTGGAGAGCAGCACTAATGAGTTGTTTCTATTTTTGGCAGGCTTTACCTATGCGGGTGAAGCCCTTTCTGTCTGTGCAAAAGAAATCTTGTTACTTTGCAGAGTGACTTCTCTGAGTAGAGTCGCCTTACTTGTTGCGACTGTGCCGATGTTCGAAGCTGGAGTGCAAAGTTGTTGCTTGAATGGTGCTCGCTTGAGCGTGCGGGAGTGCAAAGTTATACCAGTTAAAAGGGCTGAAGAGTGCTCAGTGCAGCGGGTGGGCGGAGGTGCAAAGTGACACTCTGGCCACCTATGGCCATAAAAAGAACACCGCTACAAGTGCGCAATGTGCCAGGAAGGGCCCTCGGACGTGAACCAGTGGACAGTTATCGCTTCTCGGCCTTTTGGCTAAGATCAAGTGAAGTATCTGTTCTTATCAGTTTAATATCTGATATATCCTATATACGAGGACTACATATTAAATGGATTTTTAGCAATAGGAGTTGAAATTGGAGCTTGCTCAGTGCAGCGGGTGGGCGGAGATGCAAAGTGACACTCTGGCCACCTCGAAAACCGAGGTTACATCCACTACCAGGGGCAGCCCAAGCTCTGCCGCAAGTGCGGTGAGCATGGGCACCTGGTTGAGGCTTGTACCAAGGTGATATGTGGGAAGTGCAGAGAAATTGGGCACACTTTTGGAGAGTGTCCAAATGGCAGGAAATGTAATCTCTGTGGAGAATTAAATCACCTCTTCAGAGATTGCCCTAAATCTTTTGCCAACAAATTAAAGACGCTAAAGCCACAGTCAAGCCAACAAAGAGAAGGACCAGAGGTGGCAGTTGGTGAACAAAGTGAAGAGGTTGACTCAATAAATTCAAACTTCCCGCCAAAAGCTTGGGTTGGAAGTGAGGAGCAAAAAGGGGTAGGGCCTGTAGAGGCCTCACCACTCAGTGCTTAAGTCTGTGAGAATTCACAGGCAGAGGGTGGAGATACGCTAAATGAGGAGGAAGAGCAGACAGGTGAGTCTAGTGAAGATACTCACCTCCCCGAAGGTCAACAGCCGAAGAGGACGGCATTTGAGTTGTCCTCTGATTCCCCAGTGTTATCAGAGAAGAGGGGAAGGGTTAGGTCCCTTTCAGACAGTTCTTCAGTGGAAGAACCTAGAGTCTTCCCCTCCGACTCACAAAATGAGGTCTCCTTTTTAACTTTAGCTCTGCAATCAACCCCCAGGGACTCAAAGTTAAATGCAACATTGCGTCAGAGGCCAACACCGAGAGTCCGAAAAGGAAATATAGATCACCCTACTCACTTTTCACCTAAAGAAATGAAGGAAGAGATAGTTTCCCAAGAAATAACCTGAGTGTGTAATTTGTTTTGATAACTTAGAAAAACGAAAATGACATACCTACTTTCCTTTATCCTTTTAATGGTTCTCACCTTCTCAACACTAAATGTGAGAAGTGTGAAATCAAAGACAAGAGCCCAGAGTATTTTATCCTTCCTAGACTCCATAAAATCAGATGTGTTTTTAATACAAGAATGTGGACTACCTTTTTTAAAAAAACAGAGACAATGGGAGGAAATGTGGCCCAATTTATTGATATGGAGTGGCTCAAATCAAAATAAAAATGATGGTGTGGCCATTCTAATTAAAAATCCGCATGTTCTGGTGAAAGGTAGCACAGTGGTGAGAGACGGACGGGCACTTTTAGCACACTTGAATTTTATGGGGCAAGACTTTAACCTCTTAAATATTTATGGTTTCATTGGAAAAAATGACAGGTATGACATTTTAGAAGATATACAGCTTTAAATGCTAGGGCAAGTACCTTAAGTTGTAGGAGGGGATTTTAACTTTATCTTGAGCAGAAAAGATAGAAAAAGAGCAGGGGGAGATTTTAAAATGGATAAGACTTCGATTTTACTTCAGGGCATGTGCAGGGATTTTAAGCTTACTGACTTTTTTAAAACCATGCATCCCAGAGAGGAGGGCTTCACCTGGTTTAGTCATGATGGCACCAGAGCCTCTCGCATTGATTATTTCTTTACTAGAGATTGCCCACCCACTGATGTTAGATTAACCCCTGTTTTCTTTTCAGACCACCTTATGCTCTCCTGCACCCTTTAACCCCCTTCTGGTGTTACGGTAGGAAGTGGTCTGTGGAAACTCAACTGTTCCCTGTTGGAGGATGAAATCATAAGCAGTCAGTACAGGGAATGTTATAAAGAGTGGCAGACCCTTCAAGACCTCTACGAAACACATGCACAATGGTGGGAAATGGTGAAGGAAACGACCCAGACTTTTTTTAAACAGCAAGGTAAACGTAAAAAAAGGAAAGAGAATAGATGTATGATGGGACTACAGAAACGCTTACAGCGCTACTTTAAACTAAATCAGTGTGGCATAGACTTTAATGAAGAAATCAAAGATGTCAAAAAGGAAATGTCAGTTTTAGCAGAAATAAAGAGTAAAGGAATTTTTGTAAGAAGCAGGGAGCAGGAAATTGAAGAAGGTGAAACATGCACATAGTACTTTTTTAAGAAAGTTATAAATAAAAAGGAGTGTATTCAAAATCTAAAGAGAGAAGATGGGATTTTAACAAAACCCACACAAGAGATGATTGAAACTCTATATACCTTTTATAGTAACATGTACAAAGAGAAAGCAGTGCACTTGGAAACATCGGCAGAAATTTAAAAATTCGTTGACAAAACCGTAAAAGAGAATGCACACTTGACACAGGATTTTACTGCTTTAGAGTTAAAAAAATGCCTAACAGGTTTTAAGAGAAGTCGAGCTCCGGGTTTAGACGGGCTTCCTGCAGAATTCTATCTGACCTTTTGGGACCTTTTATCATCAGATATTTTAGATGGTTTTAAAGATTTTGAAAAACTCGACCGACTTCCTGACAATTTTAGAGTGGGAATAGTGACTCTACTTTATATAAAAAATGATAAGACTGACCTAAAGAATTGGAGGCCCATCACATTTTTAAACTTTGACTGTAAACTTTTTAGCAAGGTTTTAGCGACACGGATGTCCTCTAGTTTAGAGGAGGTAATTCACCCAGACCAGGCTTGTGCCATCTCAGGGAGACAACTCACCGACAGCCTCGTACTGATTCCAGACATCATTGATTACGCTAGAGACAGAAACACCCGGCTTGTCATCTTAAATTTAGACTTTGAAAAAGCTTTTGATCGGGTCTCGCATCAATATCTCTTTCAGGTGTTGCAGCCATGGAATAGGGCCCGATTGTTCCTACTTGGTCAGCCGAGGAGCAAGGGGGGGAACAAGCGTCTCAACCAAGCAAAGCTCACCATGGGGAAGGTGGCTATGCCAACTAGCCTGATGCCCTGCTCCCGCAGTGACGGATAATCGTACTCTGGTTTCTCTTCATAACGTACAAGTCTTTCGCCTTTTACTAATGATTTCCGTGGAGAGCAGCACTAATGAGTTGTTTCTATTTTTGGCAGGCTTTACTTTTGCGGGTGAAGCCCTTTGTCTCTGTGCAAAAGAAATCTTGTTACTCTGCAAAATGACTTCTCTGAGTAGAGACGCCTTACTTGTTGCGACTGTGCCGATGTTGCTTGAATGGTGCTCGCCGGAGCGTGCGGGACTGCAAAGTTATACCATTTAAAAGGGCTGAAGAGTGCTCAGTGCAGCGGGTGGGCGGAGGTGCAAAGTGACACTCTGGCCACCTATGGCCATAAAAAGAATACCGCTACAAGTGCGCATTGTGCCAGGAAGGGCCCTGGGACGTGAACCAGTGGACAGTTATCGCTTCTCGGCCTTTTGGCTGAGCTCAAGTGTAGTATCTGTTCTTATCAGTTTAATGTCTGATATGTCCTCTATACGAGGACTACATGTTAAATGGATTTTTAGCAATAGGAGTTGAAAAAGGAGCTTGCTCCGTTCACTTCAAGCATCGACCCAGTACTGCAGTGCCGCTGGGAACGGTGCGCTCTTCTCTGCTCTTGTGAAAAAGCAAACAGCGGTGCAGGATGGAAGTTTCAGGGAGCCCAAGACGAAAGTTTCTTTTAGTCTGCTGAGAAAAGAGAGTGAATGCGAAGTAGACTTTAACACGGCTCTGGGAGCAAGCCGAGTGTGGGCTAACCAGGAGAATTGCTTGAAAGAAACGCGACACCGAATGAGCGGTCAGAACAAAGCCTCAATATGGTGTTCCCGTGGTGTTTTTGTTGCTGCCTTGTCTTTTACTCTGTGCAAAAGACAAGGCAGCAACAAAAACATTTTGTAGTTTGAGAAAGAACAACTTAATCTTCAGCAATCAGTATAAAAAGAGGGTAAGAAAAGGTGCAAATGCCAACCATACATCACTAAAAGGTGGAGCGGAAGTATTCGGCTGCAAGTAGGTGTGAATGTCCGACCATAATTTGTAAAAAGCGGGTAAGACAAGGTTCGAATGCCCGACTTTATATTACCAAAAGCGAGAGGAGAGGTCTTCGGATGGGAGTGGGTGAGAATTTCCAACCATAATCTATGAAATGCGGTGAAAAAAAGGTGTGAATGCCCCATAGAACACTAAAAGGTGGAGCGGAAGTGTTCGGCTGCAAGAAGGTGTGAATGTCCGACTATATTTGGTGAAAAGCAAGTGAAGCAAGGTCTGATAGCCCAACCTTACATCATCAAAAGCGAGATCAGAGGTGTTTGGCTGCAAGAAGGCCATAGTTTGCCAAAATGACCGTGCGAATGACCGACTAAATATCAACAAAAGTGGGGGCGGAGGTCTTCGGACGCAAGTGGGTGTGAATATCACACCATACAGGTATGGTGGAGAGGAAGCTGTGAATGGCCGACCATAGTAAAAAGTGGGTGAGAGAAGGTGCGAATGTGAAAGCATACATGATCAAAACAGGGAGCGGAGGTGTTTGGCAGCGACAAGGTGTGAATATCCACCCATAATTAATTAAAAGCGGGCAACAAGTAGGTTCGAATGCCCAACCATACATCATCAAAAGCAGGAATGGATGTGTTCGGCTACAAGAAGGTTTGAATATCCGACCGTAGTTTGTAAAAAGCGGGTAAGAAAAGGTTCGAATGCCCGAACATACACCATCAAAAGAGGGAGCGGAGGAGTTCCGCTGTAAGAAGGTGTGAATGTCCGACCATAGTTGGTAAAAAGCGGGTAAGAAAAGGTTAAAATACCCGACTGTACACAATTAATAGCGGGAGCGGGAGAAGTGGTGTTCGGCTGCAAGTAGGTGTGAATGTCCAGCCATAATTACTCACAAACGGGTAAGAAAAGGTAGTATTGCCAGACCATACATTGTCAAAACAGGGAGCGGAGGTGGTTCAGCTGAAAGGTGTGAATTTCCGACTAAAGTTTGTAAAAAGCGGGTAAGACAAGGTGCGAATGCCCGACAATGTATGATCAAAAGAGGGAGCGAATGTCCATCAATAATTGCTTTAAAACAAGAAAGAAAAATTTCGAATATCAAACTGGACATGATCATAAGCGGGAGAGGAGGTGTTCAGCTGCAAGAAGGTGTGAATGTCCACCCATAATTACTGAAAAATGGGTAAGAAAAGGTGCAAATGCCAAACCATACATCATCAAAAGAGGGAGCAGAGGTGTTCCGCTGTAAGACGGTGTGAATGTCCGACCATAGTTGTTAAAAAGCGGGTAAGAAAAGGTTAAAATACCCGACTGTACACAATCAATAGAGGGAGCGGAGTTGTTCGGCTACAAGAAGGTGTGAAAGTCTTACCATGGTTTGTAAAAAGCTTGTAAGAAAAGGTTCGTATGCCCGAATATATACCATCAAAAGCGGAAGCGGAGGTGTTCGGCTGCAAGAAGGTGTGAACGTCCGACCAAAGTTTGTAAAAAGCGGGTAAGAAAAGGTTCGTATCCCCGAATATACACCATCAAAAGTGGAAGCGGAGGTGTTCAGCTGCAAGAAGGTCTGAATGTCCACTCATAATTCCTGAAAAATGGGTAAAAAAATGGTGCGAATGCCCAACCACACATCATCAAAAGCGAGAGTGGATCTGTTCGGCTACAAGAAGGTTTGAATGTCCATCAATAATTGCTTTAAAACATGAAAGAAAATTTTCGAATATCAAACCGCACATGATCATAAGCGGGAGAGGAGGTGTTCAGCTGCAAGAAGGTGTGAATTTCCACCCATAATTACTGAAAAATGGGTAAGAAAAGGTGCGAATGCCTAACGATACATCATCAAAAGCAGGAGTGGATGTGTTCGGCTACAAGACGGTTTGAATGTCCGACAATAGTTTGTAAAAAAGTGGGTAAGACAAGTTGCGAATGCATGACGATGTATGATCAAAAGAGGGAGCGGAGGTGTTCGACTGCAAGAAGGTCTGAATGTCCATCCATAATTACTGAAAAATGGGTAAGAAAAGTGCGAATGCCAAACCATACATCATCAAAAGAGTGAGCGGAGGTGTTCCGCTGTAAGAAGGTGTGAATGTCCGACCATAGTTGGTAAAAAGCGGGTAAGAAAACGTTAAAATACCCGACTGTACACAATCAATAGCGGGAGCGGAGTTTTTCGGCTACAAGAAGGTGTGATAGTCCGACCATGGTTTGTAAAAAGCACGTAAGAAAAGGTGCGAATGCCCGACAATGTATGATCAAAACGAGGGAGCGGAGGTTTTTGGCTACAAGAAGGTTTGAATGTCCGACCATAGTTTTTTAAAAAGCGGGTAAGAAAAGGTTCGAATGCCCAACTATACATCATCAAAAGCAGGAGTGGATGTGTTCGGCTACAAGAAGGTTTGAATGTCCGACCATAGTTTGTAAAAGGCGGGTAAGAAAAAGTTTGAATGCCCGAACATACACCATCAAAAGAGGGAGCGAAGGTGTTCTGCTGTAGGAAGGTGTGAATGTCCGACCATAGTTGGTAAAAGGCGGGTAAGAAAAGGTTAAAATACCTGACTGTACACAATCAAAAGAGGGAGCGGAGTTGTTCAGTTAAGAGAAGGTGTGAAAGTCCGACAATGGTTTGTAAAAAGCGGGTAAGAAAAGGTTGGTATGCCCGAATATACACCATCAAAAGCGGAAGCGGAGGTGTTCGGCTGCAAGAAGGTGTGAATATCCGACCGTAGTTTGTAAAAAGCGGGTAAGAAAAGGTTCGAATGCCCGAACATACACCATCAAAAGAGGGAGCGGAGGTTTTCCGCTGTAAGAAGGTGTGAATGTCCGACCATAGTTGGTAAAAAGCTGGTAAGAAAACGTTAAAATACCCGACTGTACACAATCAATAGCGGGAGCGGAGTTGTTTGGCTACAAGAAGGTGTGATAGTCCGACCATGGTTTGTAAAAAGCGGGCAAGAAAAGTTGCGAATGCCCGACAATGTATGTTCAAAAAGAGGGAGCGGAGGTTTTCGGCTACAAGAAGGTTTGAATGTCCGACCATAGTTTGTAAAAAGCGGGTAAGAAAAGGTTCGAATGCCCAACTATACACCATCAAAAGCGGGAGCAGAGGTGTTCCGCTGTAAGAAGGTGTGAACGTCCGACCAAAGTTTCTAAAAAGCAGTTAAGAAAAGGTTCCAATATCCAACCAAACACAATCAAAAGCGGGAGCAGAGCTGTTCGACTGCAAGTAGGTGTGAATGTCAGATCATAATTTGCAAAAAGCTGATGAGAAAGGGTGAGAATGCCCGACTATACACCATCAAATGTGGGAGCGGAAGTGTTCGGCTGTGAGTAGGTGTGAATGTCCGACCATAATTACTGAAAAATGTGTTAGAAAAGACTAGAATGCCGGACCATACATCATCAAAAGCGGGAGAAGTGGTGTTCGGCTGCAAGTAGGTGTGATTGTCCAGCCATAATTACTCACAAACGGGTAAGAAAAGGTAGTATTGCCAGACCATACATGATCAAAACAGGGAGCGGAGGTGGTTCAGCTGCAAGGTGTGAATTTCTGACTAAAGTTTGTAAAAAGCGGGTAAGACAAGGTGCGGATGCCCGACAATGTATGATCAAAAGAGGGAGCGGAGGTTTTCGGCTGCAAGGTCTGAATGTCCAACCATAATTTGTAAAAACCGGGGATGAAAAGGCTCGAAAGCACGACTATACACCATCAAAAGCGGGAGCGGAGGTGTTCAGCTGCAAGAAGGTCTGAATGTCCACCAATAATTACTGAAAAATGGTTAAGAAAAGGTGTGAATGCCCAACCATACATCATCAAAAGCAGGAGTGGATGTGTTCGGCTACAAGAAGGTTTGAATGTCCGACAATAGTTTGTAAAAGGCGGGCAAGAAAAGGTTCGAATGCCAGAACATACACCATCAAAAGAGGGAGCGGAGGTGTTCCGCTGTAAGAAGGTGTGAATATCCGACCATAGTTGGTAAAAAGGGGGTAAGAAAAGGTTAAAATACCCGACTGTAAACAATCAAAAGAGGGAGCGGAGTTGTTCAGCTAAGAGAAGGTGTGAAAGTCCGACCATGGTTTGTAAAAAGCGGTTAAGAAAAGTTCCGAATATCTAACCAAACATAATCAAAAGCGGGAGCACAGCTTTTCGACTGCAAGTAGGTGTGAATGTCAGATCATAATTTGCAAAAAGCTGATGAGAAAGCGTGAGAATGCCCGACTATACACCATCAAATGCGGGAGCGGAGTTGTTCGGCTGTGAGTAGGTGTGAATGTCCGACCATAATTGCTGAAAAATATGTTAGAAAAGACTAGAATGCCAGTCCATACATCATCAAAAGCGTGAGAAGTGGTGTTCGGCTGCAAGTAGGTGTGAATGTCAAGCCATAATTACTCACAAACGGGTAAGAAAAGGTAGTATTGCCAGACCATACATGATCAAAACAGGGAGCGGAGGTGGTTGAGCTGCAAGGTGTGAATGTCCGACTAAAGTTTGTAAAATGTTGGTAAGACAAGGTGCGAATGCCTGACAATGTATGATCAAAAGAGGGAGCGGAGGTTTTCCGCTGCAAGAAGGTCTGAATGTCCAACCATAATTTGTAAAAACCGGGAAGAAAAGGCTCGAAAGCCCGACTATACACCATCAAAAGCGGGAGCAGAGGGGTTCAACTGCAAGAAGGTCTGAATGTACATCAATAATTGCTTTAAAAAAATAAAGAAAATTTTCGAATTTCAAACCGCACATGATCATAAGTGGGAGAGGAGGTGTTCAGCTGCAAGAAGGTTTGAATGTCCACCCATAATTCCTGAAAAATGGGTAAGAAAAGGTGCGAATGCCCAACCATACATCATCAAAAGCAGGAGTTGATGTGTTTGGCGAAGAGAAGGTTTGAATGCCCGACCATAGTTTGTAAAAAGTGGGTAAGAAAAGGTTCTAATGCCCGAAGATACACCATCAAAAGAGGGAGCGGAGGTGTTCCGGTGTAAGACGGTCTGAATGTCCGACCATGGTTGGCAAAAAGAGGGTAAGAAAAGGTTAAAATACCCGACTGTACACAATCAATAGCGGGAGTGGAGTTGTTCGGCTACAGGAAGGTGTGAAAGTCCGACCATGGTTTGTAAAAAGCGGATAAGAAAAGGTTTGTATGATTGGGCATTCGCACCTTGTTTTAAAAAGCGGGTAAGAAAAGGTTTGAATGGCCGAACATACACCATCAAAAGAGGGAGCGGAGGTGGTTCAGCTGCAAGAAGGTGTGAATGTCCGACTAAAGTTTGTAAAAAGCGGGTAAGACAAGGTGCGAATGCCCGACAATGTATGATCCAAAGCAGGAGCGGAGGTGTTCAGCAGCAAGAGTGTCTGAATGTCTGAATTATGGGTGGTCTGAATGTCCACCCATAATTCCTGAAAATGGGTAAAAAAAGTGCGAATGCCCAATCATACATCATCAAAAGCAGGATAGGATGTGTTCAGCTGCAAGAAGGTATGAATGTCCGACTAAAGTTTGTAAAAAGCGGGTAGGGAAAGGTTCAAATGCCCGAACATACACTATCAAAAGAGGGAGCGGAGGAGCTCCGCTGTAAGACGGTCTAAATGTCCATTAATAATTGCTAGAAAACATGAAAGAAAATTTTCGAATATCAAACCGCACATGATCATAAGCGGGAGAGAAGGTGTTTGACTGCAAGTGGGTGTGAATGTCAGATCATAATTTGTAAAAAGCGGGTAAGAAAAGGTAAGAATGCCCAACCATAAATTATCAAAAGTGGCAGCAGAGATGTTCGGCTGGTATTTATCAATGTCCAGATAGATTTCAACAAAAAACAACGTTGTACTTTGCAGTAAAAGAAAGAGCAAATCAAAAGTTTTAGGAATCCGAGAATATGCTTATTTTCATGAGTTCTGTACGATTTCGGATTTTACTATAAAATGATTTCCTTCCCTTAAACTATGTTAAAACTGCTTTTAACTTCATATTTATCAATGTCTAGATCGATTTCAACAAAGAACAACATTGGATTTTGCAGTAGAAGAAAGAGCAACACTGAAGGATCAGGAATACAAGAATAAGCTTCTTTTCATACGTTCTGCATGATTTGGGATTTTATGTATAAAATGAATTCCTTCACTCAAACCAAGTTAAAACTGGTTTGTCCTTCATATGTACCCATTTCTACATATATTTCAAGCATAAACTTCCTCATATTACCCTGAATGAGAAAGAACCACAATTGTGATTAAGCCACACACCCCTTTTGAGGAGTTCTGCATGATTTGGGATTTTATCTATAAAATGAATTCCTTCACTCAAACTATGTTAAAACGGTTTTTACCTTCATATTTATCAATGTCTAGATAGATTTAAACAAAAAAAAACAACGTTGTACTTTGCAGTAAAAGAAAGATTAAATCAAAAGTTCGAGAATCCGAGAATAATCTTATTTTCACGAGTTCTGCATGATTTGGGATTTTATCTATAAAATGAATTCCTTCACTCAAACCAAGTGAAAACTGCTTTGTACTTCATATGTACCCATTTCTACATATATTTCAAGCATAAACTTCCTCATATTACCCTGAATGAGAAAGAACCACAATTGTGATTAAGCCACACACCCCTTTTGAGGAGTTCTGCATGATTTGGGATTTTATCTATAAAATGAATTCCTTCACTCAAACTATGTTAAAACGGTTTTTACCTTCATATTTATCAATGTCTAGATAGATTTAAACAAAAAAAAACAACGTTGTACTTTGCAGTAAAAGAAAGATTAAATCAAAAGTTCGAGAATCCGAGAATAAGCTTATTTTCATGAGTTCTGCATGATTTGGGATTTTATGTATAAAATGAATTCCTTCACTCAAACCAAGTGAAAACTGCTTTGTCCTTCATATTTATCTATGTCTAGATCGACTTCAACAAAGAGCAACATTGTATTTTGCAGTAGAAGAAAGAGCAACACTGAAGGATCAGGAATCCGAGAATAAGCTTATTTTCATACGTTCTGCATGATTTGGGATTTTGCTATAAAATGAATTCCTTCACTCAAACCATTTTAAAACTGCTTTGTCCTTCATATTTATCAATGTCTAGATTGATTTCAACAAAGAACAACATTGGATTTCGCAGTAGAGGAAAGAGCAACACTGAAGGATCAGGAATCCGAGAATAAGCTTATTTTCATACATTCTGCATGATTTGGGATTTTATGTATAAAATGAATTCCTTCACTCAAACCAAGTTAAAACTGCTTTGTCCTTCATATTTATCAATGTCTAGATCGATTTCAACTTCTTCTACTGCAAAGTCCAATGTTGTTCTTTGTTGAAGTCGATTTTTCAGTAATTGGTGGACATTCAGACCTTCTTGCAGCTGATCACCACTTCTCCCGCTTTTGATGATGTATGGTCCGGCATTCTAGTCTTTTCTAACACATTTTTCAGCAATTATGGTCGGACATTCACACCTACTCCGCTCCCGCATTTGATGGTGTATAGTCGGGCATTCTCACCCTTTCTCATCAGCTTTTTGCATATTATGATCTGACATTCACACCTACTTGCAGTCGAACAGCTCTGCTCCCGCTTTTAATTATGTTTGGTTGGATATTCGAACCTTTTCTTAACTGCTTTTTACAAACTTTGGTCGGATGTTCACACCTTCTTGCAGCCGAACAACTCCGCTCCCGCTATTGATTGTGTACAGTCGGGTATTTTAACCTTTTCTTACCCGCTTTTTACCAACTATGGTTGGACATTCACACCGTCTTACAGCGGAACACCTCCGCTCCACCTTTTGATGGTGCATAGTCGAGCATTCGAACCTTTTCTTACCCGCTTTTTACAAACTACGCTTGGACATTCAAACCTTCTTGTAGCCGAACACATCCCCTCCTGCTGTTGATGATGTATAGTTGGACATTCAAACCTACTTGTTGCCCACTTTTCTTTAATTATGAGTGGACATTCACACCTTGTCGCAGCCAAACACCTCCGCTCCCTTTTTTGATCATGTATGGTTGGACATTCGCACCTTTTCTCACCCGCTTTTTGCAAACTATGGTCGGCCATTCACAGCTTCCTCTCCACCATACTTGTATGGTGGGATATTCACACCAACTTGCATCCGAAGACCTCCACCCCCACTTTTGTTGATATGTAGTCGGTCATTCGCACCTTACCCGCTTTTGGCAAACTATGGCCTTCTTGCAGCCAAACACCTCTGATCTCGCTTTTGATGATGTAAGGTTGGGCATTCATACCTTACTTCACCTGCTTTTCACCAAATATAGTCGGACATTCACACCTTCTTGCAGCCGAACACATCCGCTCCACCTTTTAGTGTTCTATAACACCTTTTTTTTCACCGCATTTTATAGATTATGGTTGGAAATTCTCAACCACTCTCATCCGAAGACCTCTCCTCCTGCTTTTGTTAATATATTTGAACTTAAGTCGGACATTCAGACCTTCTTGCAGCTGAACACCTCCGCTCCCGCTTTTGATGGTATATAGTCGGGCTTTCGAGCCTTTTCATCCCCGGTTTTTACAAATTATGGTTGGACATTATGACCTTGCAGCCGAAAACCTCCGCTCCCTATTTTGATCATACATTGTCGGGCATTCGCACCTTGTCTTACCCGCTTTTTACAAACTTTAGTCAGAAATTCACACCTTGCAGCTGAACCACCTCCGCTCCCTGTTTTGATCATGTAAGGTATGGCAATACTACCTTTTCTTATCCGTTTGTGAGTAATTATGGCTGGACAATCACACCTACTTGAAGCCGTACACCACTTCTCCCGCTTTTGATGATGTATGGTCCGGCATTCTAGTCTTTTCTAACACATTTTTCAGCAATTATGGTCGGACATTTACACCTACTCACAGCCGAACACTTCCGCTCCCGCATTTGATGGTGTATAGTCGGGCATTCTCACCCTTTCTCATCAGCTTTTTGCAAATTATGATCTGACATTCACACCTTCTTGCAGCCGAACACCTCCGCTTCCGCTTTTGATGGTGTATATTTGGGCATACGAACCTTTTCTTACCCGCTTTTTACAAACCATTGTCGGACTTTCACACCTTCTCTTAGCTGAACATCTCCGCTCCCTCTTTTGATCGTGTACAGTCGGGTATTTTAACCTTTTCTGACCTGCTTTTTACCAACTATGGTCGGACATTCACACCGTCTTACAGCGGAACACTTCTGCTCCCTCTTTTGATGGTGTATGTTCGGGCATTCGAACCTTTTCTTACCCGCCTTTTTACAAACTATGGTCGGACATTCAAACCTTCTTGTAGCCGAACACATCCACTCCTGCTTTTGATGATGTATAGTTGGGCATTCGAACCTTTTCTTACCCGCTTTTTACAAACTATGGTCGGACATTCAAACCTTCTTGTAGCCGAAAACCTCCGCTCCCTCTTTTTGATCATACATTGTCGGGCATTCGCACCTTTTCTTACGCGCTTTTTACAAACCATGGTCGGACTATCACACCTTCTTGTAGCCGAACACCTCCGCTCCCGCTATTGATTGTGTAGAGTCGGGTATTTTAACATTTTCTTACCCGCTTTTTACCAACTATGGTCGGACATTCACACCTTCTTACAGCGGAACACCTCCGCTCCCTCTTTTGATGATGTATGGTTGGGCATTCGCACTTTTCTTACCCATTTTTCAGTAATTATGGATGGACATTCAAACCTTCTTGCAGTCGAACACCTCCGCTCCCTCTTTTGATCATACATCGTCATGCATTCGCACCTTGTCTTACCCACTTTTTTACAAACTATGGTCGGACATTCAAACCGTCTTGTAGCCGAACACATCCACTCCTGCTTTTGATGATGTATTGTTGGGCATTCGCACCTTTTCTTACCCATTTTTCAGTAATTATGGGTGGACATTCAGACCATCTTGCAGCTGAACACCTCCTCTCCCGCTTATGATCATGTGCGGTTTGATATTCGAAAATTTTCTTTCATGTTTTAAAGCAATTATTGATGGACATTCAAACCTTCTTGTAGCCAAACAGATCCACTCCCGCTTTTGATGATGTATGGTTGGGCATTCGCACCGTTTTTTTACCCATTTTTCAGGAATTATGGGTGGACATTCAGACCTTCTTGCAGCTGAACACCTCCGCTTCCACTTTTGATGGTGTATATTCGGGGATACGAACCTTTTCTTACCCGATTTTTACAAACTTTGGTCGGACGTTCATACCTTCTTGTAGCCGAACAACTCCGCTCCCTCTATTGATTGTGTACAGTCGGGTATGTTCACCTTTTCTTACCCGCTTTTTAACAACTATGGTCGGACATTCACACCGTCTTACAGCGGAACACCTCTGCTCCCTCTTTTGATGATGTATGGTTTGGCATTCGCACCTTTTCTTACCCATTTTTCAGTAATTATGGGTGGACATTCACACCTTCTTGCAGCTGAACACTTCCTCTCCCGCTTATGATCATGTGCAGTTTGATATTCGAAATTTTTTTTTCATGTTTTAAAGCAATTATTGATGGACATTCAGACCTTCTTGCAGCTGAACCCCTCTGCTCCCGCTTTTGATGGTGTATAGTCGGGCTTTCGAGCCTTTTCTTCCCGTTTTTACAAATTATGGTTGGACATTCAGACCTTCTTGCAGCCGAACACCTCCGCTCCCTCTTTTGATCATACATTGTCGGGCATTCGCACCTTGTCTTACCCGCTTTTTACAAACTTTAATCGGAAATTCACACCTTGCAGCTGAACCACCTCCGCTCCCTGTTTTGATCATGTATGGTCTGGCAATAGTACCTTTTCTTACCCGTTTGTGAGTAATTATGGCTGGACATTCACACCTACTTGCAGCCGAACACCACTTCTCCCGCTTTTGATGATGTATGGTCCGGCATTCTAGTCTTTTCTAACACATTTTTCAGCAATTATGGTCGGACATTCAAACCGTCTTGTAGCCGAACACATCCACTCCTGCTTTTGATGATGTATCGTTGGGCATTCGCACCTTTTCTTACCCATTTTTCAGGAATTATGGGTGGACATTCAGACCTTCTTGCAGCTGAACACCTCCGCTTCCACTTTTGATGGTGTTTATTCGGGGATAGGAACCTTTTCTTACAAGCTTTTTACAAACCATGATCAGACTTTCACACCTTCTTGTAGCCGAACAACTCCGCTCCCTCTATTGATTGTGTACAGTCGGGTATGTTAACCTTTTCTTACCCGCTTTTTAACAACTATGGTCGGACATTCACACCGTCTTACAGCGGAACACCTCTGCTCCCTCTTTTGATGATGTATGGTTTGGCATTCGCACCTTTTCTTACCCATTTTTCAGTAATTATGGGTGGACATTCACACCTTCTTGCAGCTGAACACCTCCTCTCCCGCTTATGATCATGTGCAGTTTGATATTCGAAATTTTTTTTTCATGTTTTAAAGCAATTATTGATGGACATTCAGACCTTCTTGCAGCTGAACCCCTCTGCTCCCGCTTTTGATGGTGTATAGTCGGGCTTTCGAGCCTTTTCTTCCCGGTTTTTACAAATTATGGTTGGACATTCAGACCTTCTTGCAGCCGAACACCTCCGCTCCCTCTTTTGATCATACATTGTCGGGCATTCGCACCTTGTCTTACCCGCTTTTTACAAACTTTAGTCGGAAATTCACACCTTGCAGCTGAACCACCTCCGCTCCCTGTTTTGATCATGTATGGTCTGGCAATACTACCTTTTCTAACCCGTTTGTGAGTAATTATGGCTGGACATTCACACCTACTTGCAGCCGAACACCACTTCTCCCGCTTTTGATGATGTATGGTCCGGCATTCTAGTCTTTTCTAACACATTTTTCAGCAATTATGGTCGGACATTCACACCTACTTGCAGCCGAACACTTCCGCTCCCGCATTTGATGGTGTATAGTCGGGCAATCTCACCCTTTCTCATCAGCTTTTTGCCAATTATGATCTGACATTCACACCTACTTGAAGTTGAACAGCTCTGCTCCCGCTTTCGATTATGTTTGGTTGGATATTATAACCTTTACTTAACTGCTTTTTACAAACTTTTGTCAGACGTTCACACCTTCTTGCAGCCGACCACCTCCGCTTCCGCTTTTGATGGTATATATTCGGGCATTTGAACCTTTTCTTACCCGCTTTTTACAAACTATGGTCGGACATTCAAACCTTCTTGTAGCCGAACACATCCACTCCTGCTTTTGATGATTTATGGTTGGGCATTCGCACCTTTTCTTACCCATTTTTCAGTAATTATGGGTGGACATTCACACCTTCTTGCAGCTGAAAACCTCCTCTCCCGCTTATGATCATGTGCGGTTTGATATTTGAAAATTTTCTTTCATGTTTGAAAGCAATTATTGATGGACATTCAAACCTTCTTGCAGCTGAACACCTCCGCTTCCACTTTTGATGGTGTATATTCGGTCATACGAACCTTTTCTTACCCGATTTTTACAAACTTTGGTCGGACGTTCACACCTTTTTGCAGCCGAACACCTCTGCTTCCGCTTTTGATGGTATATATTCGGGCATACGAACCTTTTCTTACCAGCTTTTTACAAACCATGGTCAGACTTTCACACCTTCTTGTAGCCGAACAACTCCGCTCCCGCTATTGATTGTGTACAGTCGGGTATTTTAACCTTTTCTTACCCGCTTTTTAACAACTATGTTCGGACATTCACACCGTCTTACAGCGGAACACCTCTGCTCCCTCTTTTGATGATGTATGGTTTGGCATTCACACCTTTTCTTACCCATTTTTCAGTAATTATGGGTGGACATTCACACCTTCTTGCAGCTGAACACCTCCTCTCCCGCTTATGATCATGTGCAGTTTGATATTCGAAAATTTTCTTTCATGTTTTAAAGCAATTATTGATGGACATTCAGACCTTCTTGCAGCTGAACCCCTCTGCTCCCGCTTTTGATGATGTATTGTTCGGCTTCCGAGCATTTTCTTCCCGGTTTTTACAAATTATGATTGGACATTCAGACCTTCTTGCAGCCGAAAACCTCCGCTCCTTCTTTTGATGGTGTATGTTCGGGCATTCGAACCTTTTCTTACCCGCTTTTTACAAACTACGGTCGGATATTCAAACCTTCTTGTAGCCGAACACATCCATTCCTGCTTTTGATGATGTATGGTTGGGCATTCGAACCTACTTGTTGCCCGCTTTTAATTAATTATGGGTGGATATTCACACCTTGTCGCTGCCAAACACCTCCGCTCCCTGTTTTGATCATGTGTGGTTGGACATTCGCACCTTTTCTCACCCGCTTTTTGCAAACTATGGTCGGCCATTCACAGCTTTCTCTCCACCATACTTCACATACTTCACATACTTCACACCCACTTGCATCCGAAGACCTCCGCCCCCACTTTTGTTGATATTTAGTCGGTCATTCGCACGGTCATTTTGGCAAACTATGGCCTTCTTGCAGCCAAACACCTCTGATCTCGCTTTTGATGATGTAAGGTTGGGCTATCAGACCTTGCTTCACTTGCTTTTCACCAAATATAGTCGGACATTCACACCTTCTTGCAGCCGAACACTTCCGCTCCACCTTTTAGTGTTCTATGGGGCATTCACACCTTTTTTTCACCGCATTTCATAGATTATGGTTGGAAATTCTCACCCACTCCCATCCGAAGACCTCTCCTCTCGCTTTTGGTAATATAAAGTCGGGCATTCGAACCTTGTCTTACCCGCTTTTTACAAATTATGGTCGGACATGCACACCTACTTGCAGCCGAATACTTCCGCTCCACCTTTTAGTGATGTATGGTTGGCATTTGCACCTTTTCTTACCCTCTTTTTATACTGATTGCTGAAGATTAAGTTGTTCTTTCTCAAACTACAAAATTGCCTTGTCTTTTACTCTGTGCAAAAGACAAGGCAGCAACAAAAACACCACGGGAACACCATATTGAGGCTTTGTTCTGACCGCTCATTCGGTGTCGCGTTTCTTTCAAGCAATTCTCCCGGTTAGCCCGCACTCGGCTTGCTCCCAGAGCCGTGTTAAAGTCTACTTCGCATTCACTCTCTTTTCTCAGCAGACTAAAAGAAACTTCCATCCTGCACCGCTGTTTGCTTTTTCACAAGAGCAGAGAAGAGCCTACCGTTCCCAGCGGCACTGCAGTACTGGGTCGATGCTTGAAGTGAACGGAGCAAGCTCCTTTTTCAACTCCTATTGCAAAAAATCCATTTAACATGTAGTCCTCATATAGAGGACATATCAGACATTAAACTGATAAGAACAGATACTACACTTGAGCTAAGCCAAAGGGCCGAGAAGCGATAACTGTCCACTGGTTCACGTCCGAGGGCCCTTCCTGGCACAATGCGCACTTGTAGCGGTATTCTTTTTATGGCCATAGGTGACCAGAGTGTCACTTTGCACCTCCGCCCACCCGCTGCACTGAGCACTCTTCAGCCCTTTTAAATGGTATAACTTTGCAGTCCCGCACGCTCCGGAGAGCACCATTCAAGCAACAACTTTGCACTCCAGCTTCGAACATCGGCACAGTCGCAACAAGTAAGGCGTCTCTACTCAGAGAAGTCATTCTGCACAGTAACAAGATTTCTTTTGCACAGAGACAAAAGACCCGCAAAAGTAAAGCCTGCCAAAAATAGAAACAACTCATTAGTGCTGCTCTCCACGGAAATCATTAGTAAAAGGCGAAAGACTTGTACGTTATGAGGAGAAACCAGAGTACGATTATCCGTCACTGCGGGAGCAGGGCATCGGGCTAGTTGGCATAGCCACCTTCCCCATGGTGAGCTTTGCTTGGTTGAGACGCTTGCTCTCAAAAGACGCTTAACTCTAAAGCAGTAAAATCCTGTGTCAAGTGTGCATTCTCTTTTACGGTTTTGTCAACGAATTTTAAAATTTCTGCCGATGTTTCCAAGTGCACTGCTTTCTCTTTGTACATGTTACTATAAAAGGTATGTAGAGTTTAAATCATCTCTTGTGTGGATTTTGTTAAAAACCCATCTTCTCTCTTTAGATTTTGAATACACTCCTTTTTATTTATAACTTTCTTAAAAAAGTACCATGTGCATGTTTCACCTTCCTCAATTTCCTGCTCCCTGCTTCTTACAAAAATTCCTTTACTCTTTATTTCTGCTAAAACTGACATTTCCTTTTTGACATCTTTGATTTCTTCATTAAAGTCTATGCCACACTGATTTAGTTTAAAGTAGCGCTGTAAGCGTTTCTGTAGTCCCATCATACATCTATTCTATTTTTACGTTTACCTTGCTGTTTAAAAAAAGTCTGGGTCGTTTCCTTCACCATTTCCCACCATTGTGCATGTATTTGGTAGAGGTCTTGAAGGGTCTGCCACTCTTTATAACATTCCCTGTACTGACTGACTATGATTTTCATCCTCCAACAGGGAACAGTTGAGTTTCCACAGACCACTTCCTACCGTCACACCAGAAGGGGGTGAAAGGGTGCAGGAGAGCATAAGGTAGTCTGAAAAGAAAACAGGGGTTAATCTAACATCAGTGGGTGGGCAATCTCTAGTAAAGAAATAATCAATGCGAGAGGCTCTGGTGCCATCATGACTAAACCAGGTGAAGCCCTCCTCTCTGGGATGCATGGTTTTAAAACAGTCAGTAAGCTTAAAATCCCTGCACATGCCCTGAAGTAAAATCGAAGTCTTATCCATTTTAAAATCTCCCCCTGCTCTTTTTCTATCTTTTCTGCTCAAGATAAAGTTAAAATCCCCTCCTACAACTAAAGGTACTTGCCCTAGCATGTAAAGCTGTATATCTTCTAAAATGTCATACCTGTCATTTTGTCCATTGAAACCATAAATATTTAAGAGGTTAAAGTCTTGCCCCATAAAATTCAAGTGTGCTAAAAGTGCCCGTCTGTCTCTCACCACTGTGCTACCTTTCACCAGAACATGCGGATTTTTAATTAGAATGGCCACACCATCATTTTTATTTTGATTTGAGCCACTCCATATCGATAAATGGGGCCACATTTCCTCCCATTGTCTCTGGTTTTTTAAAAAAAGGTAGTCCACATTCTTGTATTAAAAACACATCTGATTTTATGGAGTCTAAGAAGGATAAAATACTCTGGGCTCTTGTCTTTGATTTCACACTTCTCACATTTAGTGTTGAGAAGGTGAGAACCATTAAAAGGATAAAGGAAAGTAGGTATGTCATTTTCGTTTTTCTAAGTTATCAAAACAAATTACACACTCAGGTTATTTCTTGGGAAACTAGCTCTTCCTTCATTTCTTTAGGTGAAAAGTGAGTAGGGTGATCTATATTTCCTTTTCGGACTCTCGGTGTTGGCCTCTGACGCAATGTTGCATTTAACTTTGAGTCCCTGGGGGTTGATTGCAGAGCTAAAGTTAAAAAGGAGACCTCATTTTGTGAGTCGGAGGGGAAGACTCTAGGTTCTTCCACTGAAGAACTGTCTGAAAGGGACCTAACCCTTCCCCTCTTCTCTGATACCACTGGGGAATCATAGGACAACTCAGATGCCGTCCTCTTCGGCTGTTGACCTTCGGGGAGGTGAGTATCTTCACTAGACTCACCTGTCTGCTCTTCCTCCTCATTTAGCGTATCTCCACCCTCTGCCTGTGAATTCTCACAGACTTAAGCACTGAGTGGTGAGGCCTCTACAGGCCCTACCCCTTTTTGCTCCTCACTTCAAACCCAAGCTTTTGGCGGGAAGTTTGAATTTATTGGGTCAACCTCTTCACTTTGTTCACCAACTGCCACCTCTGGTCCTTCTCTTTGTTGGCTTGACTGTGGCTTTAGCGTCTTTAATTTGTTGGCAAAAGATTTAGGGCAATCTCTGAAGAGGTGATTTAATTCTCCACAGAGATTACATTTCCTGCCATTTGGACACTATCCAAAAGTGTGCTCAATTTCTCTGCACTTCCCACATATCACCTTGGTACAAGCCTCAACCAGGTGCCCATGCTCACCGCACTTGCGGCAGAGCTTGGGCTGCCCCTGGTAGTGGATGTAACCTCGGTTTTCGAGGTGGCCAGAGTGTCACTTTGCATCTCCGCCCACCCGCTGCATTGAGCAAGCTCCAATTTCAACTCCTATTGCTAAAAAATCAATTTAATATGTAGTCCTCGTATATAGGACATATCAGATATTAAACTGATAAGAACAGATACTGAACTTGATCTTAGCCAAAAGGCAGAGAAGCGATAACTGTCCACTGGTTCACGTCCGAGGGCCCGTCCTGGCACATTGCGCACTTGTAGCGGTGTTCTTTTTATGGCCATAGGTGGCCAGAGTGTCACTTTGCACCTCCGCCCACCCGCTGCACTGAGCACTCTTCAGCCCTTTTAACTGGTATAACTTTGCACTCCCGCACGCTCAAGCGAGCACCATTCAAGCAACAACTTTGCACTCCAGCTTCGAACATCGGCACAGTCGCAACAAGTAAGGCGTCTCTACTCAGAGAAGTCACTCTGCACAGTAACAAGATTTCTTTTGCACAGACAGAAAGGGCTTCACCCGCATAGGTAAAGCCTGCCAAAAATAGAAACAACTCATTAGTGCTGCTCTCCACGGAAATCATTAGTAAAAGGCGAAAGACTTGTACGTTATGAAGAGAAACCAGAGTACAATTATCCATCACTGCGGGAGCAGGGCATCAGGCTAGTTGGCATAGCCACCTTCCCCATGGTGAGCTGTGCTTGGTTGAGACGCTTGCTCCCCCCCCTTGCTCCTCGGCTGACCAAGTACGAACAATCGGGCCCTATTCGATGGCTGCCTTGTCTTTTACTCTGTGCAAAAGACAAGGCAGCAACTAAAACACCACGGGAACACCGTATTGAGGCTTTGTTCTGACCGCTCATTCGGTGTTGCGTTTCTTTCAAGCAATTCTCCCGGTTAGCCCACACTCGGCTCGCTCCTAGAGCCGTGTTAAAGTCTACTTCGCATTCACTCTCTTTTCTCAGCAGACTCTTGGGATTTTATCTATAAAATGAATTCCTTCACTCAAACTATGTTAAAACTGCTTTGTCCTTCATATTTACCATGTCTAGAAAGATTTAAACAAAAAAAACAACGTTGTACTTTGCAGTAAAAGAAAGAGCAAATCTAAAGTTTCAGGAATCCGAGAATAAGCTTACTTTCATGAGTTCTTCACGATTTCGGATTTTGCTATAAAATGAATTCCTTCACTCAAACTAAATTAAAACTGTTAAACCGCTAATCTGTTACATGTAAGGTAGATGTTAAATTCACCGAAATAGGATCTAAGGGTATTCGGCCAATCAAGCTGTAGCAGCTTCGGTAAAAGAGTATAAGTTGAAGAGTTTGTGAATAAAGGTGTGCGCACACATAGTGAGCTGTAGGAAAATAGGCAGGGAGCAATGCCGGCTGGGGTATATGTTCTTGTATGTTGTCTGACTGTTTGATTTGAATGTGTTGTGTAAGTGTCCTGTTGAATGTTACATGTTTGGGCTTTGACACGCTTCACTGTGGTTGTTAACTGTGTGGTGTGTCCTGAAATGTTATATGTTTGGGCTGTGTGACATGCTTAATGCTTGTCAGTAGCTACCCACTTATTCATATATAGACACTGACAACATAAGAAGTCCGGACATACTTTGATAGTAGTTGTAGAAGTATCCTTATTGATAATGGATAAACTAATTCATAGTGATAGAACAGTAGATGAACAGGTGCCTGCACATGTCTCACGAAAATAAAATGGGTGTATGATTGCTGATGGCAGAGCCATACTGCCAAACTTATGAGCTCTTGTGGCAAACTTGATTCAGTGTCTTGACGTGTATACGCTGTTTCGCTGACTTGATTGTCACAAGAAACAAAGTGTGTTTGATAAGATCCGACCATTTTATTAGGGGAAGATCAGTATGTATGGATTCTGATGTGACTGATAAACCCATTCGTATCTTAAGCATAATCTAATACGTGAGACAACGCCCTGGCACACAATCAAAAAAAAAAAAAGAGAGAGCGGTTTTGTGTCACCACAGTCCATAATGTAGAAAAGAGAGAAAAAAGCCTTTCTGATTTGGTGTGTGTGCTAACAGTGCAGAGTGTAGAGAAAAGAGAGAAAAGAAAGCCGTTTTGGTGTCACGGGTGTTGTGACTTACACACACATTTCTGAATTGAGAAAGGAAATTATTTTAGAGGAAGCACTAGAGTTTAGATCCCACATTTGTTGATAGGCATTCATTTATTTCTTCACTTCTGATGAAATTTCAACAATAAACAACATACTTCGTATTATGAGAAAGAACCAGACTCATTCTTCAATAATCCGAAAATAAGCTCTATTTTACGAGTTATGCACGAATTCGGATTCTCCTATAAAACGAATTCCTTAACTCAAACCAAGTTAAAACTGCTTTGTCCTTCATATTTATTCATGTCTAATCAAGTTTCAACGATAAACAACGTTGTACTTTGTAGAATGAGAAAGAACTTCTTTAGCAATAAGCATCTCTCGACATATGACGAAGTATAGATTTTGCTATAAAATTAATTCCTTCTATCAGCCTGCCTTAAAACTGTTTGTCCTCCTTATTTATCCACTTCAAATCAAATTTCAACAATTAAAAAAATGTTGTAGTTTGAGAAAGAACAACTTAATCTTCAGCAATCAGTAAGAAAAGAGGGTAAGAAAAGGTGCAAATGCCAACCATACATCAATAAAAGGTGGAGCGGAAGTATTCGGCTGCAAGTAGATGTGAATGTCCGACCATAATTTGTAAAAAGCGGGTAAGAAAAGGTTCGAATGCCCGACAATATATTAAAAAAAGCGGGAGGAGAGGTCTTCGGATGAGAGTGGGTGAGAATTTCCAACCATAATCTATAAAATGCGGTGAAAAAAAAGGTGTGAATGCCCCATAGAACACTAAAAGGTGGAGCGGAAGTGTTCGGCTACAAGAAGGTGTGAATGTCCGACTATATTTGGTGAAAAGCAGGTGAAGCAAGGTCTGAATGCCCAACCTTACATCATCAAAAGCGAGATAAGAGGTGTTTGGCTGCAGGAAGGCCATAGTTTACCAAAAGCAGGGTGCGAATGACCGACTAAATATCAACAAAAGTGGGGGCGGAGGTCTTCGGATGCAAGTGGGTGTCAATAACCCACTACACAAGTATGGTGGAGAGGAAGCTGTGAATGGGCGATCATAGTTTGCAAAAAGCGGGTGAGAAAAGGTGCTAATGTCAAACCATACATGATCAAAACAGGGAGCGGAGGTGTTTGGCTGCGACAAGGTGTGAATGTCCACCCAAAATTAATGAAAAGGGGCAACAAGTAGGTTCGAATGCCAAACCATACATCATAAAAAGCAGGAGTGGATGTGTTCGGCTACAAGAAGGTTTGAATGTCCGACCATAGTTTGTAAAAAGCGGGTAAGAAAAGGTTCGAATGCCCGAATATATACCATCAAAAGCGGAAGCGGAGGTGTTCGGCTGCAAGAAGGTGTGAACGTCCGACCAAAGTTTGTAAAAAGCAGTTAAGAAAAGGTTCGAATATCCAACCAAACATAATCAAAAGCGGGAGCAGAGCTGCTCGACTGTGAGTAGGTGTGAATCTCCGACAATAATTGCTGAAAAATATGTTAGAAAAGGTAAGAATGCCGGTCCATACATCATCAAAAGCGGGAGAAGTGGTGTTCGGCTGCAAGTAGGTGTGAATGTCCAGCCATAATTACTGACAAACGGGTAAGAAAAGGTAGTATTGCCAGACCATACATGATCAAAACAGGGAGCGGAGGTGGTTCAGCTGCAAGAAGGTGTGAATGTCCGACTAAAGTTTGTAAAATGTTGGTAAGACAAGGTGCGAATGCCTGACAATGTATGATCAAAAGAGGGAGCGGAGTTGTTCGGCTACAGGAAGGTGGGAAAGTCCGACCATGGTTTGTAAAAAGCGGATAAGAAAAGGTTTGAATTCCCAAACATACACCATCAAAAGAGGGAGCGGAGGTGTTCCGGTGTAAGAGGGTGTGAATAACCCACTATACAAGTATGGTGGAGAGGAAGCTGTGAATGGGCGATCATAGTTTGAAAAAAGCGGGTGAGAAAAGGTGCGAATGTCAAACCATACATGATCAACACAGGGAGCGGAGGTGTTTGGCTGCGACAAGGTGTGAATGTCCACCCAAAATTAATGAAAAGCGGGCAACAAGTAGGTTCGAATGCCCAACCATTCATCATTAAAAGCAGGAGTGGATGTATTCGGCTACAAGAAGGTTTGAATGTCCGACCATAGTTTGTAAAAAGCGGGTAAGAAAAGGTTCAAATGCCCGAATATATACCATCAAAAGCGGAAGCGGAGGTGTTCGGCTGCAAGAAGGTGTGAACGTCCGACCAAAGTTTGTAAAAAGCACTTAAGAAAAGGTTCGAATATCCAACCAAACATAATCAAAAGCGGGAGCAGAGCTGTTCGACTGCAAGTAGGTGTGAATGTCAGATCATAATTTGCAAAAAGCTGATGAGAACGGGTGAGAATGCCCGACTATACACCATCAAATGCGGGAGCGGAAGTGTTCGGCTGTGAGTAGGTGTGAATGTCTGACCATAATTGCTGAAAAATGTGTTAGAAAAGACTAGAATGCCGGATCATACATCATCAAAAGCGGGAGAGGTGGTGTTGGGCAGCAAGTAGGTGTTAATATCCAGCCGTAATTACTCACAAACGGGTAAGAAACGGTAGTATTGCCAGACCATACATGATCAAAACAGGGAGCGAAGGTGGTTCAGCTGCAAGGTGTGAATTTCTGACTAAAGTTTGTAAAAATGGGGTAAGACAAGGTGCGAATGCCAGACAATGTATGATCAAAAGAGGGAGCGGAGGTTTTTCGGCTGCAAGGTCTGAATGTCCAACCATAATTTGTAAAAACCGGGGATGAAAAGGCTCGAAAGCACGACTATACACCATCAAAAGCGGGAGCGGAGGTGTTCAGCTGCAAGAAGGTGTGAATGTCCACCAATGATTACTGAAAAATGGTTAAGAAAAGGTGTGAATGCCCAACCATACATCATCAAAAGCAGGAGTGGATGTGTTCGGCTACAAGAAGGTTTGAATGTCCGACAATAGTTTGTAAAAGGTGGGTAAGAAAAGGTTCGAATGCCCGAACATACACCATCAAAAGAGGGAGCGGAGGTGTTCCGCTGTAAGAAGGTGTGAATGTCCGACCGTAGTTGGTAAAAAGGGGGTAAGAAAAGGTTCAAATACCCGACTGTAAACAATCAAAAGAGGGAGCGGAGTTGTTCGGCTGTGAGTAGGTGTGAATCTGCGACCATAATTGCTGAAAAATATGTTAGAAAAGGTAAGAATGCCGGTCCATACATCATCAAAAGCGGGAGAAGTGGTGTTCGGCTGCAAGTAGGTGTGAATGTCAGATCATAATTTGCAAAAAGCTGATGAGAAAGGGTGAGAATGCCCGACTATACACCATCAAATGCGGTAGCG
Source organism: Leuresthes tenuis (assembly GCF_036924035.1). Taxonomy (NCBI): domain Eukaryota; kingdom Metazoa; phylum Chordata; class Actinopteri; order Atheriniformes; family Atherinopsidae; genus Leuresthes; species Leuresthes tenuis. Next base: position 33,059,222 of record NW_027325365.1, on the reverse strand, counting down.
GAGTTGTTCGGCTGTGAGTAGGTGTGAATCTCCGACAATAATTGCTGAAAAATATGTTAGAAAAGGTAAGAATGCCCGTCCATACATCATCAAAAGCGGGAGAGGTGGTGTTCGGCTGCAAGTAGGTGTGAATGTCCAGCCATAATTACTCACAAACGGGTAAGAAAAGGTAGTATTGCCAGACCATACATGATCAAAACAGGGAGCGGAGGTGGTTCAGCTGCAAGAAGGTGTGAATGTCCGACTAAAGTTTGTAAAATGTTGGTAAGACAAGGTGCGAATGCCTGACAATGTATGATCAAAAGAGGGAGCGGAGTTGTTCGGCTACAGGAAGGTGGGAAAGTCCGACCATGGTTTGTAAAAAGCGGATAAGAAAAGGTTTGAATTCCCAAACATACACCATCAAAAGAGGGAGCGGAGGTGTTCCGGTGTAAGAGGGTGTGAATGTCCGACCATAGTTGGCAAAAAGCGGGTAAGAAAAGGTTAAAATACCCGACTGTACACCATCAAAAGCGGGAGCGGAGGTGTTCAGCTGCAAGAAGGTCTGAATGTCCGTCAATACTTGCTAGAAAACATGAAAGAAAATTTTCCAATATCAAACCGCACATGATCATAAGCGGGAGAGGAGGTGTTCAGCTGCAAGAAGGTGTGAATGTCCACCCATAATTACTGAAAAATGGGTAAGAAAAGGTGCGAATGCCCAACCATGCATCATCAAAAGCAGGAGTGGATGTGTTTGGCGACAAAATGTTTGAATGTCCGACCATAGTTTGTAAAAAGCGGGTAAGAAAAGGTTCGAATGCCCGAAGATACGCCATCAAAAGAGGGAGCGGAGGTGTTCCGTTGTAAGAAGGTGTGAACGTCCGACCAAAGTTGGTAAAATGCGGGTAAGAAAAGGTTAAAATACCCGACTGTACACAATCAAAAGAGGGAGCGTAGTTGTTCAGCAACAAAGTGTGAAAGTCCAGCCATGGTTTGTAAAAAGCGGTTAAGAAAAGGTTCGAATGCCCGAATATATACCATCAAAAGCGGAAGCGGAGGTGATCGGCGTCAAGAAGGTGTGAACGTCCGACCAAAGTTTGTAAAAAGCAGTTAAGAAAAGGTAAGAATATCCAACCAAACATAATCAAAAGCGGGAGCAGAGATGTTCGACTGCAAGTAGGTGTGAATATCAGATCATAATTTGCAAAAAGCTGATGAGAAAGGGTGAGAATGCCCGACTATACACCATCAAATGCGGGAGCGGAGGTGTTCGTCTTTAAGTAGGTGTGAATGTCCAACCATAATTGCTGAAAAATGTGTTAGAAAAGGTAAGAATGCCGGACCATACATCATCAAAAGCGGGAGAGGTGGTGTTCGGCTGCAAGAAGGTGTGAACGTCCGACCAAAGTTTGTAAAAAGCAGTTAAGAAAAGGTTCGAATATCCAACCAAACATAATCAAAAGCGGGAGAAGAGCTGTTCGACTGCAAGTAGGTGTGAATGTCAGATGATAATTTGCAAAAAGCTGATGAGAAAGGGTGAGAATGCCCAACTATACACCATCAAATGCGGGAGCGGAGGTGTTCGTCTGTGAGTAGGTGTGAATGTCCAACCATTATTGCTGAAAAATGTGTTAGAAAAGGTAAGAATGCCGGACCATACATCATCAAAAGCGGGAGAGTTGGTGTTCGGCTGCAAGTAGGTGTGAATGTCCAGCCATAGTTACTCACAAACAGGTAAGAAAAGGTAGTATTGCCAGACCATACATGATCAAAACAGGGAGCGGAGGTGGTTCAGCTGCAAGAAGGTGTGAATGTCCGACTAAAGTTTGTAAAATGTTGGTAAGACAAGGTGCGAATGCCTGACAATGTATGATCAAAAGAGGGAGCGGAGTTGTTCGGCTACAGGAAGGTGGGAAAGTCCGACCATGGTTTGTAAAAAGCGGATAAGAAAAGGTTTGAATTCCCAAACATACACCATCAAAAGAGGGAGCGGAGGTGTTCCGGTGTAAGAGGGTGTGAATAACCCACTATACAAGTATGGTGGAGAGGAAGCTGTGAATGGGCGATCATAGTTTGAAAAAAGCGGGTGAGAAAAGGTGCGAATGTCAAACCATACATGATCAACACAGGGAGCGGAGGTGTTTGGCTGCGACAAGGTGTGAATGTCCACCCAAAATTAATGAAAAGCGGGCAACAAGTAGGTTCGAATGCCCAACCATTCATCATTAAAAGCAGGAGTGGATGTATTCGGCTACAAGAAGGTTTGAATGTCCGACCATAGTTTGTAAAAAGCGGGTAAGAAAAGGTTCAAATGCCCGAATATATACCATCAAAAGCGGAAGCGGAGGTGTTCGGCTGCAAGAAGGTGTGAACGTCCGACCAAAGTTTGTAAAAAGCACTTAAGAAAAGGTTCGAATATCCAACCAAACATAATCAAAAGCGGGAGCAGAGCTGTTCGACTGCAAGTAGGTGTGAATGTCAGATCATAATTTGCAAAAAGCTGATGAGAACGGGTGAGAATGCCCGACTATACACCATCAAATGCGGGAGCGGAAGTGTTCGGCTGTGAGTAGGTGTGAATGTCTGACCATAATTGCTGAAAAATGTGTTAGAAAAGACTAGAATGCCGGATCATACATCATCAAAAGCGGGAGAGGTGGTGTTGGGCAGCAAGTAGGTGTTAATATCCAGCCGTAATTACTCACAAACGGGTAAGAAACGGTAGTATTGCCAGACCATACATGATCAAAACAGGGAGCGAAGGTGGTTCAGCTGCAAGGTGTGAATTTCTGACTAAAGTTTGTAAAAATGGGGTAAGACAAGGTGCGAATGCCAGACAATGTATGATCAAAAGAGGGAGCGGAGGTTTTTCGGCTGCAAGGTCTGAATGTCCAACCATAATTTGTAAAAACCGGGGATGAAAAGGCTCGAAAGCACGACTATACACCATCAAAAGCGGGAGCGGAGGTGTTCAGCTGCAAGAAGGTGTGAATGTCCACCAATGATTACTGAAAAATGGTTAAGAAAAGGTGTGAATGCCCAACCATACATCATCAAAAGCAGGAGTGGATGTGTTCGGCTACAAGAAGGTTTGAATGTCCGACAATAGTTTGTAAAAGGTGGGTAAGAAAAGGTTCGAATGCCCGAACATACACCATCAAAAGAGGGAGCGGAGGTGTTCCGCTGTAAGAAGGTGTGAATGTCCGACCGTAGTTGGTAAAAAGGGGGTAAGAAAAGGTTCAAATACCCGACTGTAAACAATCAAAAGAGGGAGCGGAGTTGTTCGGCTGTGAGTAGGTGTGAATCTGCGACCATAATTGCTGAAAAATATGTTAGAAAAGGTAAGAATGCCGGTCCATACATCATCAAAAGCGGGAGAAGTGGTGTTCGGCTGCAAGTAGGTGTGAATGTCAGATCATAATTTGCAAAAAGCTGATGAGAAAGGGTGAGAATGCCCGACTATACACCATCAAATGCGGTAGCGGAGTTGTTCGGCTGTGAGTAGGTGTGAATCTCCGACAATAATTGCTGAAAAATATGTTAGAAAAGGTAAGAATGCCGGTCCATACATCATCAAAAGCGGGAGAAGTGGTGTTCGGCTGCAAGTAGGTGTGAATGTCCAGCCATAATTACTCACAAACGGGTAAGAAAAGGTAGTATTGCCAGACCATACATGATCAAAACAGGGAGCGGAGGTGGTTCAGCTGCAAGAAGGTGTGAATGTCCGACTAAAGTTTGTAAAATGTTGGTAAGACAAGGTGCGAATGCCTGACAATGTATGATCAAAAGAGGGAGCGGAGTTGTTCGGCTACAGGAAGGTGGGAAAGTCCGACCATGGTTTGTAAAAAGCGGATAAGAAAAGGTTTGAATTCCCAAACATACACCATCAAAAGAGGGAGCGGAGGTGTTCCGGTGTAAGAGGGTGTGAATGTCCGACCATAGTTGGCAAAAAGCGGGTAAGAAAAGGTTAAAATACCCGACTGTACACCATCAAAAGCGGGAGCGGAGGTGTTCAGCTGCAAGAAGGTCTGAATGTCCGTCAATACTTGCTAGAAAACATGAAAGAAAATTTTCCAATATCAAACCGCACATGATCATAAGTGGGAGAGGAGGTGTTCAGCTGCAAGAAGGTGTGAATGTCCACCCATAATTACTGAAAAATGGGTAAGAAAAGGTGCGAATGCCCAACCATGCATCATCAAAAGCAGGAGTGGATGTGTTTGGCGACAAAATGTTTGAATGCCCGACCATAGTTTGTAAAAAGCGGGTAAGAAAAGGTTCGAATGCCCGAAGATACGCCATCAAAAGAGGGAGCGGAGGTGTTCCGTTGTAAGAAGGTGTGAACGTCCGACCAAAGTTGGTAAAATGCGGGTAAGAAAAGGTTAAAATACCCGACTGTACACAATCAAAAGAGGGAGCGTAGTTGTTCAGCAACAAAGTGTGAAAGTCCAGCCATGGTTTGTAAAAAGCGGTTAAGAAAAGGTTCGAATGCCCGAATATATACCATCAAAAGCGGAAGCGGAGGTGATCGGCGTCAAGAAGGTGTGAACGTCCGACCAAAGTTTGTAAAAAGCAGTTAAGAAAAGGTAAGAATATCCAACCAAACATAATCAAAAGCGGGAGCAGAGATGTTCGACTGCAAGTAGGTGTGAATATCAGATCATAATTTGCAAAAAGCTGATGAGAAAGGGTGAGAATGCCCGACTATACACCATCAAATGCGGGAGCGGAGGTGTTCGTCTTTAAGTAGGTGTGAATGTCCAACCATAATTGCTGAAAAATCTGTTAGAAAAGGTAAGAATGCCGGACCATACATCATCAAAAGCGGGAGAGGTGGTGTTCGGCTGCAAGAAGGTGTGAACGTCCGACCAAAGTTTGTAAAAAGCAGTTAAGAAAAGGTTCGAATATCCAACCAAACATAATCAAAAGCGGGAGAAGAGCTGTTCGACTGCAAGTAGGTGTGAATGTCAGATGATAATTTGCAAAAAGCTGATGAGAAAGGGTGAGAATGCCCAACTATACACCATCAAATGCGGGAGCGGAGGTGTTCGTCTGTGAGTAGGTGTGAATGTCCAACCATTATTGCTGAAAAATGTGTTAGAAAAGGTAAGAATGCCGGACCATACATCATCAAAAGCGGGAGAGTTGATGTTCGGCTGCAAGTAGGTGTGAATGTCCAGCCATAGTTACTCACAAACAGGTAAGAAAAGGTAGTATTGCCAGACCATACATGATCAAAACAGGAAGCGGAGGTGGTTCAGCTGCAAGAAGGTCTGAATGTCCAACCATAATTTGTAAAAACCGGGGAAGAAAAGGCTCGAAAGCCAGACTATACACCATCAAAAGCGGCAGAGAAGGTGTTCGGCTGTAAGAAGGTCTGAATGTCCACCCATAATTACTGAAAAATGGGTAAGAAAAGGTGCGAATGCCCAAACATACATCATCAAAAGCAGGAGTGGATGTGTTCGGCTACAAGAAGGTTTGATTGTCCGACTATAGTTTGTAAAAAGCGGGTAGGGAAAGGTTTGAATGCCCGACTATACACCATCAAAAGAGGGAGGAAAGGAGCTCCGCTGTAAGATGGTCTGAATGTCCATTAATAATTTCTATAAATCATGAAAGAAAATTTTCGAATATCAAACCGCACATGATCATAAGCAGGAGAGAAGGTGTTCGACTGCAAGTGGGTGTGAATGTCAGATCATAATTTGTAAAAAGCGGGTAAGAAAAGGTAAGAATGCCCAACCATAAATTATCAAAAGTGGCAGCAGAGATGTTTGGCTGGTATTTATCAATGTCCAGATAGATTTCAACAAAAAACAACGATGTACTTTGCAGTAAAAGAAAGAGCAAATCAAAAGTTTTAGGAATCCGAGAATAAGCTTATTTTCATGAGTTTTGCATGATTTGGGATTTTATCTATAAAATGAATTCCTTCACTCAATACAAGTGAAAACTGCTCTGTCCTTCATATGTACCCATTTCTACATATATTTCAAGCATAAACTTCCTCATATTGCTCTGAATGAGAAAGAACCACAATTGTGATTAAGCCACACGCCCCTTTTGAGGAGTTCTGCATGATTTGGGATTTTATCTATAAAATGAATTCCTTCACTCAAACTATGTTAAAACAGCTTTTACCTTCATATTTATCAATGTCTAGATAGATTTAAACAAAAAAACCAACGTTGTACTTTGCAGTAAAAGAAAGATTAAATCAAAAGTTTTCGGAATCCGAGGATAAGCTTATTTTCATGAGTTCTGCATGATTTGGGATTTTATGTATAAAATGAATTCCTTCACTCAAACCAAGTTAAAACAGCTTTGTCCTTCATATTTATCAATGTCTAGATCGATTTAAACTTCTTCTACTGCAAAGTCCAATGTTGTTCTTTGTTGTAGTCGATTTTTCAGTAATTGGTGGACATTCAGACCTTCTTGCAGCTGATCACCTCCACTCCAGCTTTTGATCATGTATGGTCCAGCATTCTAGTCTTTTCTAACACATTTTTCAGCCATTACGGTTCGACATTCACACCTACTTACAGCCGAACACTTCCACTCCCGCATTTGATGGTGTATAGTCAGGCATTCTCACCCTTTCTCATCAGCTTTTTGCATATTATGATCTGACATTCACACCTACTTGCAGTCGAACAGCTCTGCTCCCGCGTTTAATTATGTTTGGTTGGATATTCGAACCTTTTCTTAACTACTTTTTACAAGCTTTGGTCGGACGTTCACACTTTCTTGCAGCCGAACACCTCCACTTCCGCTTTTGATGGTATATATTCGGGCATTCGAACCTTTTGTTACCCGCTTTTTACAAACCATGGGTGGACTTTCACACCTTCTTGTAGCTGAACAACTCCGCTACCGCTATTGATTGTGTACAGTCGGGTATTTTAACCTTTTTTTACCCGCTTTTTACCAACTATGGTCGGACATTCAGACAGTCTTACACCGGAACACCTCCGCTCCCTCTTTTGATGGTGTATCTTCGGGTATTAGAACCTTTTCTTACCCGCTTTTTACAAACTATGGTCGGGCAGTCAAACCTTCTCTTCGCCAAACACATCAACTCCTGCTTTTGATGATGTATGGTTGGGCATTCGCACCTTTTCTTACCCATTTTTCAGGAATTATGGGTGGACATTCACACCTTCTTGCAGCTGAACACCTCCTCTCCCGCTTATGATCATGTGCGGTTTGATATTGGAAAATTTTCTTTCATGTTTTCTAGCAAGTATTGACGGACATTCAAACCTTCTTGCAGCTGAACACCTCCTCTCCCGCTTTTGATGGTGTATAGTCGGGCTTTCGAGCCTTTTCTTCCCGGTTTTTACAAATTATGGTTGGACATTCAGACCTTCTTGCAGCGGAACACCTCCGCTCCCTCTTTTGATCATACATTGTCAGGCATTCGCACCTTGTCTTACCAACATTTTACAAACTTTAGTCGGACATTCACACCTTCTTGCAGCTGAACCACCTCCGCTCCCTGATTTGATCATGTATGGTCTGGCAATACTACTTTTTCTTACCCGTTTGTGAGTAATTATGGCTGGACATTCACACCTACTTGCAGCCGAACACCACTTCTCCCACTTTTGATGATGTATGGACCGGCATTCTTACCTTTTTTAACATATTTTTCAGCAATTATGGTCGGACATTCACACCTACTAACAGCCGAACAACTCCGCTACCGCATTTGATGGTGTATAGTCGGGCATTCTCATCCTTTCTCATCAGCTTTTTGCAAATTATGATCTGACATTCACACCTACTTGCAGTCAAACAGCTCTGCTCCCGCTTTTGATTATGTTTGGTTAGATATTCGGACCTTTTCTTAACCGCTTTTTACAAACCATGGTTGGACTTTCACACCTTCTCTTAGCTGAACAACTCCGCTCCCTCTTTTGATTGTGTACAGTCGGGAATTCTAACCTTTTCTTACCCCCTTTTTACCAACTATGGACGGACATTCACACCTTCTTACAGCGGAACACCTCCGCTCCCTCTTTTGATGGTGTATGTTCGGGCATTCGAACCTTTTCTTGCCCGCCTTTTACAAACTATTGTCGGACATTCAAACCTTCTTGTAGCCGAACACATCCACTCCTGCTTTTGATGATGTATGGTTGGGCATTCACACCTTTTCTTAACCATTTTTCAGTAATTATTGGTGGACATTCAGACCTTCTTGCAGCTGAACACCTCCGCTCCCGCTTTTGATGGTGTATAGTCATGCTTTCGAGTCTTTTCATCCCCGGTTTTTACAAATTATGGTTGGACATTCAGACCTTGCAGCCGAAAAACCTCCGCTCCCTCTTTTGATCATACATTGTCGGGCATTCTCACCTTGTCTTACCCGCTTTTTACAAACTTTAGTCGGAAATTCACACCTTGCACCTCCGCTCCCTGTTTTGATAATGTATGGTTTGACATTCGCACCTTTTCTCACCCGCTTTTTGCAAACTATGATCGCCCATTCACAGCTTCCTCTCCACCATACTTGTGTAGTGGGTTATTCACACCCACTTGCATCCGAAGACCTCCGCCCCCACTTTTGTTGATATTTAGTCGGTCATTCGCACCCGCTTTTGGCAAACTATGGCCTTCCTGCAGCCAAACACCTCTGATCTCGCTTTTGTTGATGTAAGGTTGGGCATTCAGACCTTGCTTCACCTGCTTTTCACCAAATATAGTCGGACATTCACACCTTCTTGCAGCCGAACACTTCCGCTCCACCTTTTAATGTTCTATGGGGCATTCACACCTTTTTTTTCACCGTATTTTATAGATTATGGTTGGAAATTCTCACCCACTCTCATCCGAAGACCTCTCCTCCCGCTTTTGTTAATATATTGTCGGGCATTCGAACCTTTTCTTACCCGCTTTTTACAAATTATGGTCGGACATTCACATCTACTTGCAGCCGAATACTTCCGCTCCACCTTTTAGTGATGTATGGTTGGCATTTGCACCTTTTCTTACCCTCTTTTTTTTACTGATTGCTGAAGATTAAGTTGTTCTTTCTCAAACTACAAAATTTTTTTAATTGTTGAAATTTGATTTGAAGTGGATAAATAAGGAGGACAAACAGTTTTAAGTCAGGCTGATAAAAGGAATTAATTTTATAGCAAAATCTGTACTTCGTCATATGTCGAGAGATGCTTATTGCTAAAGAAGTTCTTTCTCATTCCACAAAGTACAACGTTGTTTATCGTTGAAACATGATTAGACATGAATAAATATGAAGGACAAAGCAGTTTTAACTTGGTTTGAGTTAAGGAATTCGTTTTATAGGAGAATCCGAATTCGTGCATAACTCGTAAAATAGAGCTTATTTTCGGATTCCTGAAGAATGAGTCTGGTTCTTTCTCATAATACAAAGTATGTTGTTTATTGTTGAAACTTCATCAGAAGTGAAGAAATAAATGAATGCCTATCAACAAATGTGGGATCTAAACTCTAGTGCTTCCTCTAAAATAATTTCCTTTCTCAATTCAGAAATGTGTGTGTAAGTCACAACACCCGTGACACCAAAACGGCTTTCTTTTCTCTCTTTTCTCTACACTCTGCACTGTTAGCACACACACCAAATCAGAAAGGCTTTTTTCTCTCTTTTCTACATTATGGACTGTGGTGACACAAAACCGCTCTCTCTTTTTTTTTTTTGATTGTGTGCCAGGGCGTTGTCTCACGTATTAGATTATGCTTAAGATACGAATGGGTTTATCAGTCACATCAGAATCCATACATACTGATCCTCCCGTAATAAAATGGTCGGATCTTATCAAACACACTTTGTTTCTTGTGACAATCAAGTCAGCGAAACAGCGTATACACGTCAAGACACTGAATCAAGTTTGCCACAAGAACTCATAAGTTTGGCAGTAGGGCTCTGCCGTCAGCAATCATACACCCATTTTATCTATTATCAATAAGGATACTTCTACAACTACTATCAAAGTATGTCCGGACTTCTTATGTTGTCAGTTGCTATATATGAATAAGTGGGTAGCTACTGACAAGCATTAAGCATGTCACACAGCCCAAACATATAACATTTCAGGACAAACCACACAGTTAACAACCACAGTGAAGCGTGTCAAAGCCCAAACATGTAACATTCAACAGGACACTTACACAACACATTCAAATCAAACAGTCAGACAACATACAAGAACATATACCCCAGCCAGCATTGCTCCCTGCCTATTTTCCTACAGCTCACTATGTGTGCGCACACCTTTATTCACAAACTCTTCAACTTATACTCTTTTACCGAAGCTACTACAGCTTGATTGGCCGAATACCCTTAGATCCTATTTCGGTGAATTTGACATCTGCCTTACATGTAACAGATTAGCGGTTTAGCAGTTTTAATTTAGTTTGAGTGAAGGAATTCATTTTATAGCAAAATCCGAAATCGTGAAGAACTCATGAAAGTAAGCTTATTCTCGGATTCCTGAAACTTTAGATTTACTCTTTCTTTTACTGCAAAGTACAACGTTGTTTTTTTTGTTTAAATCTTTCTAGACATGGTAAATATGAAGGACAAAGCAGTTTTAACATAGTTTGAGTGAAGGAATTCATTTTATAGATAAAATCCCAAGAGCCTGCTGAGAAAAGAGAGTGAATGCGAAGTAGACTTTAACACGGCTCTGGGAGCGAGCCGAGTATGGGCTAACCGGGAGAATTGCTTGAAAGAAACGCAACACCGAATGAGCGGTCAGAACAAAGCCTCAATACGGTGTTCCCGTGGTGTTTTAGTTGCTGCCTTGTCTTTTGCACAGAGTAAAAGACAAGGCAGCCATCGAATAGGGCCCGATTGTTCCTACTTGGTCAGCCGAGGAGCAAGGGGGGGGAGCAAGCGTCTCAACCAAGCACAGCTCACCATGGGGAAGGTGGCTATGCCAACTAGCCTGATGCCCTGCTCCCGCAGTGACGGATAATCGTACTCTGGTTTCTCTTCATAACGTACAAGTCTTTCGCCTTTTACTAAAAACTTCTGTGGAGAGCAGCACTAATGAGTTGTTTCTATTTTTGGCAGGCTTTACTTTTGCGGGTGAAGCCCTTTGTCTCTGTGCAAAAGAAATCTTGTTACTGTGCAGAATGACTTCTCTGAGTAGAGACGCCTTACTTGTTGCGACTGTGCCGATGTTCGAAGCTGGAGTGCAAAGTTGTTGCTTGAATGGTGCTCGCTGGAGCGTGCGGGAGTGCAAAGTTATACCATTTAAAAGGGCTGAAGAGTGCTCAGTGCAGCGGGTGGGCGGAGGTGCAAAGTGACACTCTGGCCACCTATGGCCATAAAAAGAATACCGCTACAAGTGCGCATTGTGCCAGGAAGGGCCCTGGGACCTGAACCAGTGGACAGTTATCGCTTCTCAGCCTTTTGGCTGAGCTCAAGTGTAGTATCTGTTCTTATCAGTTTAATGTCTGATATGTCCTCTATACAAGGACTAGATGTTAAATGGATTTTTTGCAATAGGAGTTGAAAAAGGAGCTTGCTCCGTTCACTTCAAGCATCGACCCAGTACTGCAGTGCCGCTGGGAACGGTGCGCTCTTCTCTGCCCTTGTGAAAAAGCAAACAGCAGTGCAGGATGGAAGTTTCAGGGAGCCCAAGACGAAAGTTTCTTTTAGTCTGCTGAGAAAAGAGAGTGAATGCGAAGTAGACTTTAACACGGCTCTGGGAGCAAGCCGAGTGTGGGCTAACCAGGAGAATTGCTTGAAAGAAACGCGACACCGAATGAGCGGTCAGAACAAAGCCTCAATACGGTGTTCCCGTGGTGTTTTTGTTGCTGCCTTGTCTTTTGCACAGAGTAAAAGACAAGGCAATTTTGTAGTTTGAGAAAGAACAACTTAATCTTCAGCAATCAGTATAAAAAGAGGGTAAGAAAAGGTGCAAATGCCAACCCTACATCACTAAAAGGTGGAGCGGAAGTATTCGGCTGCAAGTAGGTGTGAATGTCCGACCATAATTTGTAAAAAGCGGGTAAGACAAGGTTCGAATGCCCGACTATATATTACCAAAATCAAGAGGAGAGGTCTTCGGATGAGAGTGGGTGAGAATTTCCAACCATAATCTATAAAATGCGGTGAAAAAAAGGTGTGAATGCCCCATAGAACACTAAAAGGTGAAGCGGAAGTGTTCGGCTGCAAGAAGGTGTGAATGTCCGACAATATTTGGTGAAAAGCAGGTGAAGCAAGGTTTGAATGCCCAACCTTACATAATCAAAAGCGAGATCAGAGGTGTTTGGCTGCAAGAAGGCCAAAGTTTGCCAAAATGACCGTGCGAATGACCGACTAAATATCAACAAAAGTGGGGGCGGAGGTCTTTGGACGCAAGTGGGTGTGAATATCCCACCATACAGGTATGGTGGAGAGGAAGCTGTGAATGGCCGACCATAGTAAAATGCGGGTGAGAGAAGGTGCGAATGTGAAAGCATACATGATCAAAACAGGGAGCGGAGGTGTTTGGCAGCGACAAGGTGTGAATATCCACCCATAATTAATTAAAAGCGGGCAACAAGTAGGTTCGAATGCCCAACCATACATCATCAAAAGCAGGAATGGATGTGTTCGGCTACAAGAAGGTTTGAATATCCGACCGTAGTTTGTAAAAAGCGGGTAAGAAAAGGTTCGAATGACCGAACATACACCATCAAAAGAGGGAGCGGAGGAGTTCCGCTGTAAGAAGGTGTGAATGTCCGACCATAGTTGGTAAAAAGCGGGTAAGAAAAGGTTAAAATACCCGACTGTACACAATCAATAGCGGGAGCGGAGTTGTTCGGCTACTAAAAGGTGTGAAAGTCCGACCATGGTTTGTAAAAAGCGGGTAAGAAAAGGTGCGAATGCCCGACAATGTATGATCAAAAGAAGGAGCGGAGGTTTTCGGCTGCAAGAAGGTCTGAATGTCCAATCATAGTTTGTAAAAACCGGGAAGAAAAGGCTCGGAAGCCCGACTATACATCATCAAAAGCGGGAGCAGAGGGGTTCAGCTGCAAGAAGGTCTGAATGTCCGACTTAAGTTCAAATATATTAACAAAAGCGGGAGGAGAGGTCTTCGGATGAGAGTGGTTGAGAATTTCCAACCATAATCTATAAAATGCGGTGAAAAATAAGGTGTCATAGAACACTAAAAGGTGGAGCGGAAGTGTTCGGCTGCAAGAAGGTGTGAATGTCCGACTATATTTGGTGAAAAGCAGGTGAAGCAAGGTTTGAATGCCCAACCTTACATCATCAAAAGCGAGATCAGAGGTGTTTGGCTGCAAGAAGGCCATAGTTTACCAAAAGCAGGGTGCGAATGACCGACTAAATATCAACAAAAGTGGGGGCAAAGGTCTTCGGATGCAAGTGGGTGTGAATATCCCACCATACAAGTATGGTGGAGAGGAAGCTGTGAATGGCCGACCATAGTTTGCAAAAAGCGGGTGAGAAAAGGTGCGAATGTAAAACCATACATTATCAAAACAGGGAGCGGAGGTGTTTGGCTGCGACAAGGTGTGAATGTCCACCCATAATTAATGAAAAGCGGGCAACAAGTAGGTTCGAATGCCCAACCATACATCATCAAAAGCAGGAGTGGATGTGTTTGGCTACAAGAAGGTTTGAATGTCCGACCATAGTTTGTAAAAAGCGGTTAAGAAAAGGTTCGAATGCCCGAACATACACCATCAAAAGAGGGAGCGGAGGAGTTCCGCTGTAAGAAGGTGTGAATGTCCGACCATAGTTGGTAAAAAGCGGGTAAGAAAACGTTAAAATACCCGACTGTACACAATCAATAGCGGGAGTTTGCCAAAATGACCGTGCGAATGACCGACTAAATATCAACAAAAGTGGGGGCGGAGGTCTTTGGACGCAAGTGGGTGTTAATATCCCACCATACAGGTATGGTGGAGAGGAAGCTGTGAATGGCCGACCATAGTAAAAAGCGGGTGAGAGAAGGTGCGAATGTGAAAGCATACATGATCAAAACAGGGAGCGGAGGTGTTTGGCAGCGACATGGTGTGAATATCCACCCATAATTAATTAAAAGCGGGCAACAAGTAGGTTCGAATAGCCAACCATACATCATCAAAAGCAGGAATGGATGTGTTCGGCTACAAGAAGGTTTGAATATCCGACCGTAGTTTGTAAAAAGCGGGTAAGAAAAGGTTCGAATGACCGAACATACACCATCAAAAGAGGGAGCGGAGGAGTTCCGCTGTAAGAAGGTGTGAATGTCCGACCATAGTTGGTAAAAAGCGGGTAAGAAAAGGTTAAAATACCCGACTGTACACAATCAATAGCGGGAGCGGAGTTGTTCGGCTACTAAAAGGTGTGAAAGTCCGACCATGGTTTGTAAAAAGCGGGTAAGAAAAGGTGCGAATGCCCGACAATGTATGATCAAAAGAAGGAGCGGAGGTTTTCGGCTGCAAGAAGGTCTGAATGTCCAATCATAGTTTATAAAAACCGGGAAGAAAAGGCTCGGAAGCCCGACTATACATCATCAAAAGCGGGAGCAGAGGGGTTCAGCTGCAAGAAGGTCTGAATGTCCGACTTAAGTTCAAATATATTAACAAAAGCGGGAGGAGAGGTCTTCAGATGAGAGTGGTTGAGAATTTCCAACCATAATCTATAAAATGCGGTGAAAAAAAAGTTGTCATAGAACACTAAAAGGTGGAGCGGAGGTGTTCGGCTGCAAGAAGTTGTGAATGTCCGACTATATTTGGTGAAAAGCAGGTGAAGCAAGGTCTGATAGCCCAACCTTACATCATCAAAAGCGAGATCAGAGGTGTTTGGCTGCAAGAAGGCCATAGTTTGCCAAAAGCGGGTAAGGTGCGAATGACCGACTAAATATCAACAAAAGTGGGGGCAAAGGTCTTCGGATGCAAGTGGGTGTGAATATCCCACCATACAAGAATGGTGGAGAGGAAGCTGTGAATGGCCGACCATAGTTTGCAAAAAGCGGGTGAGAAAAGGTGCGAATGTCAAACCATACATTATCAAAACAGGGAGCGGAGGTGTTTGGCTGCGACAAGGTGTGAATGTCCACCCATAATTAATGAAAAGCGGGCAACAAGTAGGTTCGAATGCCCAACCATACATCATCAAAAGCAGGAGTGGATGTGTTTGGCTACAAGAAGGTTTGAATGTCCGACCATAGTTTGTAAAAAGCGGTTAAGAAAAGGTTCGAATGCCCGAACATACACCATCAAAAGAGGGAGCGGAGGTTTTCCGCTGTAAGAAGGTGTGAATGTCCGACCATAGTTGGTAAAAAGCGGGTAAGAAAACGTTAAAATACCCGACTGTACACAATCAATAGCGGGAGCGGAGTTGTTTGGATACAAGAAGGTGTGAATGTCCGACCATGGTTTGTAAAAAGCGGGTAAGAAAAGTTGCGAATGCCCGACAATGTATGATCAAAAAGAGGGAGTGGAGGTTTTCGGCTACAAGAAGGTTTGAATGTCTGACCATAGTTTGTAAAAAGCGGGTAAGAAAAGGTTTGAATGCCCGAACATACACCATCAAAAGAGGGAGCGGCGGTGGTTCACCTGCAAGAAGGTGTGAATGTCCGACTAAAGTTTTTAAAAAGCGGGTAAGACAATGTGCGAATGCCCGACAATGTATGATCAAAAGAGGGAGCGGAGGTTTTCGGCTGCAAGAAGGTCTGAATGTCCAACCATAATTTGTAAAAACCGGGGAAGAAAAGGCTCGAAAGCCAGACTATACACCATCAAAAGTGGCAGAGGAGGTGTTTGGCTGTAAGAAGGTCTGAATGTCCACCCATAATTACTGAAAAATGGGTAAGAAAAGGTGCGAATGCCCAACCATACATCATCAAAAGCAGGTGCGAACCTTCTTCTCAAACAAGAAGGTTTGAATGTCCGACTATACTTTGTAAAAAGCGGGTAGGGAAAGGTTCGAATGCCCGAACATACACTATCAAAAGAGGGAGCGGAGGAGCTCCGCTGTAAGACGGTCTGAATGTCCATTAATAATTGCTAGAAAACATGAAAGAAAATTTTCGAATATCAAACCGCAGATGATCATAAGCGGGAGAGAAGGTGTTCGACTGCAAGTGGGTGTGAATGTCAGATCATAATTTGTAAAAAGCGGGTAAGAAAAGGTAAGAATGCCCAACCATAATTTATCAAAAGTGGCAGCAGAGATGTTCGGCTGGTATTTATCAATGTCCAGATAGATTTCAACAAAAAACAACGATGTACTTTGCAGTAAAAGAAAGAGCAAATCAAAAGTTTTAGGAATCCGAGAATAAGCTTATTTTCATGAGTTCTGCACGATGTCGGATTTTACTATAAAAATAATTCCTTCCCTCAAACCAGGTGAAAACTGCTTTGTCCTTCGAGCAACATTGTATTTTGCAGTAGAAGAAAGACCAACACTGGAGGATCAGGAATCCGAGAATAAGCTTCTTTTCATACGTTCTGCATGATTTGGGATTTTATGTATAAAATGAATTCCTTCACTCAAACCAAGTGAAAACTGCTTTGTCCTTCATATGTACCCATTTCTACATATATTTCAAGCATAAACGTCCTCATATTACCCTGAATGAGAAAGAACCACAATTGTGATTAAGCCACACGCCCCTTTTGAGGAGTTCTGCATGATTTGGGATTTTATCTATAAAATGAATTCCTTCACTCAAACTATGTTAAAACAGCTTTTATCTTCATATTTATCAATGTCTAGATAGATTTAAACAAAAAAAAACAACGTTGTACTTTGCAATAAAAGAAAGATTAAATCAAAAGTTTTCGGAATCCGAGAATAAGCTTATCTTCATACATTCTGCATGATTTGGGATTTTATGTATAAAATGAATTCCTTCACTCAAACCAAGTGAAAACTGCTTTGTCCTTCATATTTATCAATGTCTAGATCGACTTCAACAAAGAGCAACATTGTATTTTGCAGTAGAAGAAAGAGCAACACTGAAGGATCAGGAATCCGAGAATAAGCTTATTGTCATACGTTCTGCATGATTTGGGATTTTGCTATAAAATGAATTCTTTCACTCAAACCAAGTTAAAACTACTTTGTCCTTCATATTTATCAATGTCTAGATCGATTTCAACAAAGAACAACATTGGATTTCGCAGTAGAGGAAAGAGCAACACTGAAAGATCAGGAATCCGAGAATAAGCTTCTTTTCATACGTTCTGCATGATTTGGGATTTTATGTATAAAATGAATTCCTTCACTCAAACCAAGTGAAAACTGCTTTGTCCTTCATATGTACCCATTTCTACATATATTTCAAGCATAAACGTCCTCATATTACCCTGAATGAGAAAGAACCACAATTGTGATTAAGCCACACGCCCCTTTTGAGGAGTTCTGCATGATTTGGGATTTTATCTATAAAATGAATTCCTTCACCCAAACTATGTTAAAACAGCTTTTATCTTCATATTTATCAATGTCTAGATAGATTTAAACAAAAAAAAAACAACGTTGTACTTTGCAATAAAAGAAAGATTAAATCAAAAGTTTTCGGAATCCGAGAATAAGCTTATTTTCATGAGTTCTGCATGATTTGGGATTTTATGTATAAAATGAATTCCTTCACTCAAACCAAGTGAAAACTACTTTGTCCTTCATATTTATCAATGTCTAGATCGACTTCAACAAAGAGCAACATTGTATTTTGCAGTAGAAGAAAGAGCAACACTGAAGGATCAGGAATCCGAGAATAAGCTTATTGTCATACGTTCTGCATGATTTGGGATTTTGCTATAAAATGAATTCTTTCACTCAAACCAAGTTAAACCTGCTTTGTCCTTCATATTTATCAATGTCTAGATCGATTTCAACAAAGAACAACATTGGATTTCGCAGTAGAGGAAAGAGCAACACTGAAAGATCAGGAATCCGAGAATAAGCTTATCTTCATACATTCTGCATGATTTGGGATTTTATGTATAAAATGAATTCCTTCACTCAAACCAAGTGAAAACTGCTTTGTCCTTCATATTTATCAATGTCTAGATCAACTTCAACAAAGAGCAACATTGTATTTTGCAGTAGAAGAAAGAGCAACACTGAAAGATCAGGAATCCGAGAATAAGCTTTTTTTCATACGTTCTGCATGATTTCGGATTTTATGTATAAAATGAATTCCTTCACTCAAACCAAGTTTAAACTGCTTTGTCCTTCATATTTATCAATGTCTAGATCGATTCCAACTTCTACTGCAAAGTCCAATATTGTTCTTTGTTGTAGTAAATTTTTCAGTAATTGGTGGACATTCAGACCTTCTTGCAGCTGATCACCTCCACTCCCGCTTTTGATCATGTATGGTCTGGCAATACTACCTTTTCTTACCCGTTTGTGAGTAATTATGGCTGGACATTCACACCTACTTGCAGCCGAACACCACCTCTCTTGCTTTTGATGATGTATGGACTGGCATTCTTACCTTTTCTAACACATTTTTCAGCAATTATGGTCGGACATTCACACCTACTCACAGCCGAACAACTCCGCTCCCGCATTTGATGGTGTATAGTCGGGCATTCTCACCCTTTCTCATTAGCTTTTTGCAAATTATGATCTGACATTCACACCTACTCACAGCCGAACACTTCCGCTCCCGCATTTGATGGTGTATAGTCGGGCATTCTCACCCTTTCTCATCAGCTTTTTGCATATTATGATCTGACATTCACACCTACTTGCAGTCGAACAGCTCTGCTCCCGCTTTTAATTATGTTTGGTTGGATATTCGAACCTTTTCTTAACTGCTTTTTACAAACTTTGGTCGGACGTTCACACCTTCTTGCAGCCGAACACCTCCGCTTCCGCTTTTGATGGTATATATTCGGGCTTTCGTACCTTTTTTTACCCGCTTTTTACAAACCATGTGTGGACTTTCACACCTTCTAGTAGCTGAACAACTCCGCTCCCGCTATTGATTGTGTACAGTCGGGTATTTTAACCTTTTCTTACCCGCTTTTTACCAACTATGGTCGGACATTCACACCGTCTTACAGCGGAACACCTCCGCTCCCTCTTTTGATGGTGTATGTTCGGGCATTTGAACCTTTTCTTAACCGCTTTTTACAAACTATGCTCGGACATTAAAACCTTCTTGTAGCCAAACACATCCACTCCTGCTTTTGATGATGTATGGTTGGGCATTCGAACCTACTTTTTGCCCGCTTTTCATTAATTATGGGTGGTTATTCACACCTTGTCGCAGCCAAACACCTCCGCTCCCTGTTTTGATCATATATGGTTGGACATTCGCACCTTCTCTCACCCGCTTTTTGCAAGCTATGGTCGGCCATTCACAGCTTCCTCTCCACCATACTTGTATGGTGAAATTTTCACACCCACTTGCATCCGAAGACCTCTGCCCCCACTTTTGTTGATATTTAGTCAGTCATTCGCACCTTACCCGCTTTTGGCAAACTATGGCCTTCTTGCAGCCAAACACCTCTGATCTCGCTTTTGATGACGTAAGGTTGGGCTATCAGACCTTGCTTCACCTGCTTTTCACCAAATATAGTCGGACATTCACACCTTCTTGCAGCCGAACACTTCTGCTCCACCTTTTAGTGTTCTATAACACCTTTTTTTTCACCGCATTTTATAGATTATGGTTGGAAATTCTTAACCACTCTCATCCAAAGACCTCTCCTCCAGCTTTTGTTAATATATTTGAACTTAAGTCGGACATTCAGACCTTCTTGCAGCTGAACACCTCCGCTCCCGCTTTTGATGGTATATAGTCGGGCTTTCGAGCCTTTTCATCCCCAGTTTTTACAAATTATGGTTGGACATTCAGACCTTGCAGCCGAAAACCTCCGCTCCCTCTTTTGATCATACATTGTCGGGCATTCGCATCTTGTCTTACCCGCTTTTTACAAACTTTAGTCAGAAATTCACACCTTGCAGCTGAACCACCACTGCTCCCTGATTTGATCATGTATGGTCTGGCAATACTACCTTTTCTTACCCGTTTGTGAGTAATTATGGCTGGACAATCACACCTACTTGCAGCCGAACACCACTTCTCCCGCTTTTGATGATGTATGGTCCGGCATTCTAGTCTTTTCTAACACATTTTTCAGCAATTATGGTCGGACATTCACACCTACTCACAGCCGAACACTTCCGCTCCCGCATTTGATGGTGTATAGTCGGGCATTCTCACCCTTTCTCATCAGCTTTTTGCAAATTATGATCTGACATTCACACCTACTTGCAGTCGAACAGCTCTGCTCCCGCTTTTGATTGTGTTTGGTTGGATATTCGAACCTTTTCTTAACTGCTTTTTACAAACTTTGGTCGGACGTTCACACCTTCTTGCAGCGGAACACCTCCGCTCCCGCTTTTGATGGTGTATAGTTGGGCATTCGAACCTTTTCTTACCCGCTTTTTACAAACTATGGTCGGACATTCAAACCTTCTTGTAGCCGAAAACCTCCGCTCCCTCTTTTTGATCATACATTGTCGGGCATTCGCAACTTTTCTTACCCGCTTTTTACAAACCATGGTCGGACTATCACACCTTCTTGTAGCCGAACAACTCTGCTCCCGCAATTGGTTGTGTACAGTCGGGTATTTTAACGTTTTCTTACCTGCTTTTTACCAACTATGATCGGACATTCACACCTTCTTACAGCGGAACACCTCCGCTCCCTCTTTTGATGGTGTATGTTCGGGCATTTGAACCTTTTCTTAACCGCTTTTTACAAACTATGCTCGGACATTAAAACCTTCTTGTAGCCAAACACATCCACTCCTGCTTTTGATGATGTATGGTTGGGCATTCGAACCTACTTGTTGCCCGCTTTTCATTAATTATGGGTGGTTATTCACACCTTGTCGCAGCCAAACACCTCCGCTCCCTGTTTTGATCATATATGGTTGGACATTCGCACCTTCTCTCACCCGCTTTTTGCAAGCTATGGTCGGCCATTCACAGCTTCCTCTCCACCATACTTGTATGGTGGGATTTTCACACCCACTTGCATCCGAAGACCTCCGCCCCCACTTTTGTTGATATTTAGTCGGTCATTCGCACCTTACCCGCTTTTGGCAAACTATGGCCTTCTTGCAGCCAAACACCTCTGATCTCGCTTTTGATGACGTAAGGTTGGGCTATCAGACCTTGCTTCACCTGCTTTTCACCAAATATAATCGGACATTCACACCTTCTTGCAGCCGAACACTTCCGCTCCAACTTTTAGTGTTCTATAACACCTTTTTTTTCACCGCATTTTATAGATTATGGTTGGAAATTCTCAACCACTCTCATCCAAATACCTCTCCTCCCGCTTTTGTTAATATATTTGAACTTAAGTCGGACATTCAGACCTTCTTGCAGCTGAACACTTCCGCTCCCGCATTTGATGGTATATAGTCGGGCTTTCGAGCCTTTTCATCCCCGGTTTTTACAAATTATGGTTGGACATTCAGACTTTGCAGCCGAAAACCTCCGCTCCCTCTTTTGATCATACATTGTCGGGCATTCGCACCTTTTCTTACCCGCTTTTTAAAAACCATGGTCGGACTTTCACACCTTTTCGTAGCCGAACAACTCCTCTCCCGCTATTGATTGTGTACAGTCGGGTATTTTAACCTTTTCTTACCCGCTTTTTACCAACTATGGTCGGACATTCTAACCTTCTTACAGCGGAACTCCTCCGCTCCCTCTTTTGATGGTGTATGTTCGGGCTTTCGAACCTTTTCTTACCCGCTTTTTACAAACTACGGTCGGATATTCAAACCTTCTTGTAGCCGAACACATCCATTCCTGCTTTTGATGATGTATGGTTGGGCATTCGAACCTACTTGTTGCCCGCTTTTAATTAATTATGGGTGGATATTCACACCTTGTCGCTGCCAAACACCTCCGCTCCCTGTTTTGATCATGTATGGTTTGACATTCGCACCTTCTCTCACCCTCTTTTTACTATGGTCGGCCATTCACAGCTTCCTCTCCACCATACCTGTATGGTGGGATATTCACACCCACTTGCGTCCGAAGACCTCCGCCCCCACTTTTGTTGATATTTAGTCGGTCATTCGCACGGTCATTTTGGCAAACTATGGCCTTCTTGCAGCCAAACACCTCTGATCTCGCTTTTGATGATGTAAGGTTGGGCATTCAGACCTTGCTTCACCTGCTTTTCACCAAATATAGTCGGACATTCACACCTTCTTGCAGCCGAACACTTCCGCTCTACCTTTTAGTGTTCTATGGGGCATTCACACCTTTTTTTCACCGCATTTTATAGATTATGGTTGGAAATTCTCACCCACTCTCATCCGAAGACCTCTCCTCTCGCTTTTGGTAATATATAGTCGGGCATTCGAACCTTGTCTTACCCGCTTTTTACAAATTATGGTCGGACATTCACACCTACTTGCAGCCGAATACTTCCGCTCCACCTTTTAGTGATGTATTGTTGGCATTTGCACCTTTTCTTACCCTCTTTTTATACTGATTGCTGAAGATTAAGTTGTTCTTTCTCAAACTACAAAATTGCCTTGTCTTTTACTCTGTGCAAAAGACAAGGCAGCAACAAAAACACCACGGGAACACCGTATTGAGGCTTTGTTCTGACCGCTCATTCGGTGTCGCGTTTCTTTCAAGCAATTCTCCCGGTTAGCCCGCACTCGGCTTGCTCCCAGAGCCGTGTTAAAGTCTACTTCGCATTCACTCTCTTTTCTCAGCAGACTAAAAGAAAGTTTCATCTTGGGCTCCCTGAAACTTCCATCCTGCACCGCTGTTTGCTTTTTCACAAGAGCAGAGAAGAGCGCACCGTTCCCAGCGGCACTGCAGTAATGGGTCGATGCTTGAAGTGAACGGAGCAAGCTCCTTTTTCAACTCCTATTGCAAACAATCCATTTAACATGTAGTCCTCGTATAGAGGACATATCAGACATTAAACTGATAAGAACAGATACTACACTTGAGCTCAGCCAAAAGGACGAGAAGCGATAACTGTCCACTGGTTCACGTCCGAGGGCCCTTCCTGGCACAATGCGCACTTGTAGCAGTATTCTTTTTATGGCCATAGGTGGCCAGAGTGTCACTTTGCACCTCCGCCCACCCGCTGCACTGAGCACTCTTCAGCCCTTTTAACTGGTATAACTTTGCACTCCCGCACGCTCAAGCGAGCACCATTCAAGGAACAACTTTGCACTTCAGCTTCGAACATTGGCACAGTCGCAACAAGTAAGGCGACTCTACTCAGAGAAGTCACTCTGCACAGTAACAAGATTTCTTTTGCACAGACAGAAAGGGCTTCACCCGCATAGGTAAAGCCTGCCAAAAATAGAAACAACTCATTAGTGCTGCTCTCCACAGAAGTTTTTAGTAAAAGGCAAAAGACGTTATGAAGAGAAACCAGAGTACGATTATCCGTCACTGCGGGAGCAGGGCATCAGGCTAGTTGGAATAGCCACCTTCCCCATGGTGAGCTGTGCTTGGTTGAGACGCTTGCCCCCCCCCCCTTGCTCCTCGGCTGACCAAGTAGGAACAATCGGGCCCTATTCGATGGCTGCCTTGCCTTATTGAGGCTTTGTTCTGACCGCTCATTCGGTGTTGCGTTTCTTTCAAGCAATTCTCCCGGTTAGCCCATACTCGGCTCGCTCCCAGAGCCATCTTAAAGTCTACTTCGCATTCACTCTCTTTTCTCAGCAGACTCTTGGGATTTTATCTATAAAATGAATTCCTTCACTCAAACTATGTTAAAACTGCTTTGTCCTTCATATTTACCATGTCTAGAAAGATTTAAACAAAAAAACAACATTGTACTTTGCAGTAAAAGAAAGAGCAAATCTAAAGTTTCAGGAATCCGAGAATAAGCTTACTTTCATGAGTTCTTCACGATTTCGGATTTTGCTATAAAATGAATTCCTTCACTCAAACTAAATTAAAACTGCTAAACTGCTAATCTGTTACATGTAAGGCAGATGTCAAATTCACCGAAATAGGATCTAAGGGTATTCGGCCAATCAAGCTGTAGCAGCTTCGGTAAAAGCGTATAAGTTGAAGAGTTTGTGAATAAAGGTGTGCGCACACATAGTGAGCTGTAGGAAAGTAGGCAGGGAGCATTGCCGGCTGGGGTATATGTTCTTGTATGTTGTCTGACTGTTTGATTTGAATGTGTTGTGTAAGTGTCCTGTTGAATGTTACATGTTTGGGCTTTGACACGCTTCACTGTGGTTGTTAACTGTGTGGTGTGTCCTGAAATGTTATATATTTGGGCTGTGTGACATGCTTAATGCTTGTCAGTAGCTACCCACTTATTCATATATAGCAACTGACAACATAAGAAGTCCGGACATACTTTGATAGTAGTTGTAGAAGTATCCTTATTGATAATAGATAAACTAATTCATAGTGATAGAACAGTAGATGAACAGGTGCCTGCACATGTCTCACGAAAATAAAATGGGTGTATGATTGCTGACGGCAGAGCCATACTGCCAAACTTATGAGTTCTTGTGGCAAACTTGATTCAGTGTCTTGACGTGTATACGCTGTTTCGCTGACTTGATTGTCACAAGAAACAAAGTGTGTTTGATAAGATCCGACGATTTTATTACGGGAGGATCAGTATGTATGGATTCTGATGTGACTGATAAACCCATTCGTATCTTAAGCATAATCTAATACGTGAGACAACGCCCTGGCACACAATCAAAAAAAAAAAAGAGAGAGCGGTTTTGTGTCACCACAGTCCATAATGTAGAAAAGAGAGAAAAAAGCCTTTCTGATTTGGTATGTGTGCTAACAGTGCAGAGTGTAGAGAAAAGAGAGCAAAGAAAGCCGTTTTGGTGTCACGGGTGTTGTGACTTACACACACATTTCTGAATTGAGAAAGGAAATTATTTTAGAGGAAGCACTAGAGTTTAGATCCCACATTTGTTGATAGGCATTCATTTATTTCTTCACTTCTGATGAAGTTTCAACAACAAACAACATACTTTGTATTATGAGAAAGAACCAGACTCATTCTTCAGGAATCCGAAAAAAAGCTCTATTTTACGAGTTATGCACGAATTCGGATTCTCCTATAAAACGAATTCCTTAACTCAAACCAAGTTAAGACTGCTTTGTCCTTCATATTTATTCATGTCTAATCAAGTTTCAACGATAAACAACGTTGTACTTTGTAGAATGAGATAGAACTTCTTCAGCAATAAGCATCTCTCGACATATGACGAAGTACAGATTTTGCTATACAATTAATTCCTTCTATCAGCCTGACTTAAAACTGTTTGTCCTCCTTATTTATCCACTTC
This sequence comes from Leuresthes tenuis, assembly GCF_036924035.1. NCBI lineage: Eukaryota > Metazoa > Chordata > Actinopteri > Atheriniformes > Atherinopsidae > Leuresthes > Leuresthes tenuis. The sequence goes on along the minus strand of NW_027325365.1, from coordinate 33,033,952 downwards.
AAATCAAATTTCAACAATTAAAAAAATTTTGTAGTTTGAGAAAGAACAACTTAATCTTCAGCAATCAGTACAAAAAGAGGGTAAGAAAAGGTTAGAATGCCCGACTATACACCATCAAAAGCTGGAGCGGAGGTGTTCCGCTGTAAGACGGTGTGAATGTCCGACCATAGTTGGTAAAAAGCAGTTAAGAAAAGGTTCGAATATCCAACCAAACATAATTAAAAGCGGGAGCAGAGCTGTTCGACTGCAAGTAGGTGTGAATGTCAGATCATAATATGCAAAAAGCTGATGAGAAAGGGTGAGAATGCCTGACTATACACCATCAAATGCAGGAGCGGAAGTGTTCGGCTGTGAGTAGGTGTGAATGTCCGACCGTAATGGCTGAAAAATGTGTTAGAAAAGACTAGAATGCTGGACCATACATCATCAAAAGCGGGAGAAGTGGTGTTCGGCTGCAAGTAGGTGTGAATGTCAAGCCATAATTACCCACAAACGGGTAAGAAAAGGTAGTATTGCCAGACCATACATGATCAAAACAGGGAGCGGAGGTGGTTCAGCTGCAAGGTGTGAATTTCTGACTAAAGTTAGTAAAAAGCGGGTAAGACAAGGTGCGAATGCCCAACAATGTATGATCAAAAGAGGGAGCGGAGGCAAAAAGCTGATGAGAAAAGGCTCGAAAGCCTGACTATATACCATCAAAAGCAGGAGCAGAGGTGTTCAGCTGCAAGAAGGTCTGAATGTCCGACTTAAGTTCAAATATATTAACAAAAGCGGGAGGAGAGGTCTTCGGATGAGAGTGGTTTAGAATTTCCAACCATAATCTATAAAATGCGGTGAAAAAAAAGGTGTCATAGAACACTAAAAGGTGGAGCGGAAGTGTTCGGCTGCAAGAAGGTGTGAATGTCCGACTATATTTGGTGAAAAGCAGGTGAAGCAAGGTCTGATAGCCCAACCTTACATCATCAAAAGCGAGATCAGAGGTGTTTGGCTGCAAGAAGGCCATAGTTTGCCAAAAGCGGGTAAGGTGCGAATGACCGACTAAATATCAACAAAAGTGGGGGCAGAGGTCTTCGGATGCAAGTGGGTGTGAATATCCCACCATACAAGTATGGTGGAGAGGAAGCTGTGAATGGCCGACCATAGTTTGCAAAAAGCGGGTGAGAAAAGGCGCGAATTTCAAAACATACATGATCAAAACAGGGAGCGGAGGTGTTTGGCTGCGACAAGGTGTGAATGTCCACCCATAATTAATGAAAAGCGGGCAACAAGTAGGTTCGAATGCCAAACCATACATCATCAAAAGAAGGAGTGGATGTGTTTGGCTACACGAAGGTTTGAATGTCCGACCATAGTTTGTAAAAAGCGGTTAAGAAAAGGTTCGAATGCCCGAACATACACCATCAAAAGAGGGAGCGGAGGTTTTCCGCTGTAAGAAGGTGTGAATGTCCGACCATAGTTGGTAAAAAGCGGGTAAGAAAAGGTTAAAATACCCGACTGTACACAATCAATAGCGGGAGCGGAGTTGTTCAGCTACTAAAAGGTGTGAAAGTCCGACCATGGTTTGTAAAAAGCGGGTAAGAAAAGGTGCGAATGCCCGACAATTTATGATCAAAAGAAGGAGCGGAGGTTTTCGGCTGCAAGAAGGTCTGAATGTCCAATCATAGTTTGTAAAAACCGGGAAGAAAAGGCTCGGAAGCCCGACTATACATCATCAAAAGCGGGAGCAGAGGGGTTCAGCTGCAAGAAGGTCTGAATGTCCGACTTAAGTTCAAATATATTAACAAAAGCGGGAGGAGAGGTCTTCGGATGAGAGTGGTTGAGAATTTCCAACCATAATCTATAAAATGCGGTGAAAAAAAAGGTGTCATAGAACACTAAAAGGTGGAGCGGAAGTGTTCGGCTGCAAGAAGTTGTGAATGTCCGACTATATTTGGTGAAAAGCAGGTTAAGCAAGGTTTGAATGCCCAACCTTACATCATCAAAAGCGAGATCAGAGGTGTTTGGCTGCAAGAAGGCCATAGTTTGCCAAAAGCGGGTAAGGTGCGAATGTCCGACTAAATATCAACAAAAGTGGGGGCAAAGGTCTTCGGATGCAAGTGGGTGTGAATATCCCACCATACAAGTATGGTGGAGAGGAAGCTGTGAATGGCCGACCATAGTTTGCAAAAAGCGGGTGAGAAAAGGTGCGAATGTCAAACCATACATTATCAAAACAGGGAGCGGAGGTGTTTGGCTGCGACAAGGTGTGAATGTCCACCCATAATTAATGAAAAGCGGGCAACAAGTAGGTTCGAATGCCCAACCATACTTCATCAAAAGCAGGAGTGGATGTGTTTGGCTACAAGAAGGTTTGAATGTCCGACCATAGTTTGTAAAAAGCGGGTAAGAAAACGTTAAAATACCCGACTGTACACAATCAATAGCGGGAGTTTGCCAAAATGACCGTGCGAATGACCGACTAAATATCAACAAAAGTGGGGGCGGAGGTCTTTGGACGCAAGTGGGTGTGAATATCCCACCATACAGGTATGGTGGAGAGGAAGTTGTGAATGGCCGACCATAGTAAAAAGCGGGTGAGAGAAGGTGCGAATGTGAAAGCATACATGATCAAAAAAGGGAGCGGAGGTGTTTGGCAGCAACAAGGTGTGAATATCCACCCATAATTAATTAAAAGCGGGCAACAAGTAGGTTCGAATGCCCAACCATACATCATCAAAAGCAGGAATGGATGTGTTCGGCTACAAGAAGGTTTGAATATCCGACCGTAGTTTGTAAAAAGCGGGTAAGAAAAGGTTCGAATGACCGAACATACACCATCAAAAGAGGGAGCGGAGGAGTTCCGCTGTAAGAAGGTGTGAATGTCCGACCATAGTTGGTAAAAAGCGGGTAAGAAAAGGTTAAAATACCCGACTGTACACAATCAATAGCGGGAGCGGAGTTGTTCGGCTACTAAAAGGTGTGAAAGTCCGACCATGGTTTGTAAAAAGCGGGCAAGACAAGGTGCGAATGCCCAACAATGTATGATCGAAAGAGGGAGCGGATGTCTGAATGTCCACCCATAATTCCTGAAAATGGGTAAAAAAAGGTGCGAATGCCCAATCATACATCAACAAAAGCAGGAGAGGATGTGTTCAGCTGAAAGAAGGTATGAATGTTCGACTTAAGTTTGTAAAAAGCGGATAGGGAAAGGTTCAAATGCCCGAACATACACTATCAAAAGAGGGAGCGGATGAACTCCGCTGTAATACGGTCTGAATGTCCATTAATAATTGCTAGAAAACATGAAAGAAGATTTTCGAATATCAAACCGCACATGATCATAAGCGGGAGAGAAGGTGTTCGACTGCAAGTGGGTGTGAATGTCAGATCATAATTTGTAAAAAGCGGGTAAGATAAGGTAAGAATGCCCAACCATAAATTATCAAAAGTGGCAGCAGAGATGTTCGGCTGGTATTTATCAATGTCCAGATAGATTTAAACAAAAAACAACGTTGTACTTTGCAGTAAAAGAAAGATTAAATCAAAAGTTTTCGGAATCCGAGAATAAGCTTATTTTCATGAGTTCTGCATGATTTGGGATTTTATGTATAAAATGAATTCCTTCACTCAAACCAAGTGAAAACTGCATTGTCCTTCATATTTATCTATGTCTAGATCGACTTCACCAAAGAGCAACATTGTATTTTGCAGTAGAAGAAAGAGCAACACTGAAGGATCAGGAATCCGAGAATAAGCTTATTTTCATACGTTCTGCATGATTTGGGATTTTGCTATAAAATGAATTACTTCACTCAAACCATTTTAAAACTGCTTTGTCCTTCATATCTATCAATGTCTAGATTTATTTCAACAAAGAACAACATTGGATTTCGCAGTAGAGGAAAGAGCAACACTGAAGGATCAGGAATCCGAGAATAAGTTTATTTTCATACATTCTGCATGATTTGGGATTTTATGTATAAAATGAATTCCTTCACTCAAACCAAGTTAAAACTGCTTTGTCCTTCATATTTATCAATGTCTAGATCGATTTCAACTTCTTCTACTGCAAAGTCCAATGTTGTTCTTTGTTGTAGTCGATTTTTCAGTAATTGGTGGACATTCAGACCTTCTTGCAGCTGATCACCAATTCTCCCGCTTTTGATGATGTATGGTCCAGCATTCTAGTCTTTTCTAACACATTTTTCAGCAATTATGGTCGGACATTCACACCTACTCACAGCCGAAGACTTCCGTTCCCGAATTCTCACCCTTTCTCATCAGCTTTTTGCATATTATGATCTGACATTCACACCTACTTGCAGTCGAACAGCTCTGCTCCCGCTTATAATTATGTTTGGTTGGATATTCGAACTTTTTCTTAACTGCTTTTTACAAACTTTGGTCGGACGTTCACACCTTCTTGCAGCCGAACACCTCCGCTTCCGCTTTTGATGGTATATATTCGGGCATTCGAACCTTTTGTTACCCGCTTTTTACAAAACATGGGTGGACTTTCACACCTTCTTGTAGCTGAACAACTCCGCTCCCGCTATTGATTGTGTACAGTCGGGTATTTTAACCTTTTCTTACCCGCTTTTTACCAACTATGGTCGGACATTCACACCGTCTTACAGCGGAACACCTCCGCTACAGCTATTGATTGTGTAGAGTCGGGTATTTTCACCTTTTCTTATCCGCTTTTTACAAACTATGGTCGGACATTCACACCTTCTTACAGCGGAACACCTCCGCTCCCTCTTTTGATGGTGTATAGTCGAGCATTCTAACCTTTTCTTACCCGCTTTTTACAAACTATGCTTGGACATTCAAACCTTCTTGTAGCCGAACACATCCCCTCCTGCTGTTGATGATGTATGGTTGGGCATTCGAACCTACTCGTTGCCCGCTTTTCATTAATTATGAGTGGAAATTCACACCTTGTCGCAGCCAAACACCTCCGCTCCCTTTTTTGATCATGTGTGGTTGGACATTTGCACCTTTTCTCACTCGCTTTTTGCAAACTATGGTCGGCCATTCACAGCTTCCTCTCCACCATACTTGTATGGTGGGATATTCACACCCACTTGCATCCGAAGACCTCCGCCCCCACTTTTGTTGATATTTAGTCGGTCATTCGCACCTTACCCGCTTTTGGCAAACTATGGCCTTCTTGCAGCCAAACACCTCTGATCTCGCTTTTGATGATGTAAGGTTGGGCATTCAGACCTTGCTTCACCTGCTTTTCACCAAATATAGTCGGACATTCACACCTTCTTGCAGCCGAACACTTCCGCTCCACCTTTTAGTGTTCTATCACACCTTTTTTTTCACCGCATTTTGTAGATTATGGTTGGAAATTCTCAACCACTCTCATCCAAAGACCTCTCCTCCCACTTTTGTTAATATATTTGAACTTTAGTCGGACATTCACCCCTTCTTGCAGCTGAACCACCTCCGCTCCCTGTTTTGATCATGTATGGTCTGGCAATACTACCTTTTCTTACCCGTTTGTGAGTAATTATGGCTGGACATTCACACCTACTTGCAGCCGAACACCACTTCTCCCGCTTTTGATGATGTATGGACCGGCATTCTTACCTTTTTTAACATATTTTTCAGCAATTATGGTCGGACATTCACACCTACTCAGAACTGAACACTTCCGCTCCCGCATTTGATGGTGTATAGTCGGGCATTCTCACCCTTTCTCATCAGCTTTTTGCAAATTATGATCTGACATTCACACCTACTTGCAGTCGAACAGCTCTGCTCCCGCTTTTGATTATGTTTGGTTGGATATTCGAACCTTTTCTTAACTGCTTTTTACCAACTATGGTCGGACATTAACACCGTCTTACAGCGGAACACCTCCGCTCCAGCTTTTGATGGTGTATAGTCGGGCATTCGAACCTTTTCTTACCCGCTTTTTACAAATTATGGTCGGACATTCACATCTACTTGCAGCCGAATACTTCCGCTCCACCTTTTAGTGATGTATGGTTGGCATTTGCACCTTTTCTTACCCTCTTTTTTTACTGATTGCTGAAGATTAAGTTGTTCTTTCTCAAACTACAAAATTTTTTTAATTGTTGAAATTTGATTTGAAGTGGATAAATAAGGAGGACAAACAGTTTTAAGTCAGGCTGATAGAAGGAATTAATTTTATAGCAAAATCTGTACTTCGTCATATGTCGAGAGATGCTTATTGCTGAAGAAGTTCTCTCTCATTCTACAAAGTACAACGTTGTTTATCGTTGAAACTTGATTAGACATGAATAAATATGAAGGACAAAGCAGTCTTAACTTGGTTTGAGTTAAGGAATTCGTTTTATAGGAGAATCCGAACTCGTGCATAACTCGTAAAATAGAGCTTTTTTTCGGATTCCTGAAGAATGAGTCTGGTTCTTTCTCATAATACAAAGTATGTTGTTTATTGTTGAAACTTCATCAGAAGTGAAGAAATAAATGAATGCCTATCAACAAATGTGGGATCTAAACTCTAGTGCTTCCTCTAAAATAATTTCCTTTCTCAATTCAGAAATGTGTGTGTAAGTCACAACACCCGTGACACCAAAACGGCTTTCTTTGCTCTCTTTTCTCTACACTCTGCACTGTTAGCACACATACCAAATCAGAAAGGCTTTTTTCTCTCTTTTCTACATTATGGACTGTGGTGACACAAAACCGCTCTCTCTTTTTTTTTTTTGATTGTGTGCCAGGGCGTTGTCTCACGTATTAGATTATGCTTAAGATACGAATGGGTTTATCAGTCACATCAGAATCCATACATACTGATCCTCCCGTAATAAAATCGTCGGATCTTATCAAACACACTTTGTTTCTTGTGACAATCAAGTCAGCGAAACAGCGTATACACGTCAAGACACTGAATCAAGTTTGCCACAAGAACTCATAAGTTTGGCAGTATGGCTCTGCCGTCAGCAATCATACACCCATTTTATTTTCGTGAGACATGTGCAGGCACCTGTTCATCTACTGTTCTATCACTATGAATTAGTTTATCTATTATCAATAAGGATACTTCTACAACTACTATCAAAGTATGTCCGGACTTCTTATGTTGTCAGTGGCTATATATGAATAAGTGGGTAGCTACTGACAAGCATTAAGCATGTCACACAGCCCAAACATATAACATTTCAGGACACACCACACAGTTAACAACCACAGTGAAGCGTGTCAAAGCCCAAACATGTAACATTCAACAGGACACTTACACAACACATTCAAATCAAACAGTCAGACAACATACAAGAACATATACCCCAGCCAGCATTGCCCCCTGCCTACTTTCCTACAGCTCACTATGTGTGCGCACACCTTTATTCACAAACTCTTCAACTTATACGCTTTTACCGAAGCTGCTACAGCTTGATTGGCCGAATACCCTTAGATCCTATTTCGGTGAATTTGAAATCTGCCTTACATGTAACAGATTAGTAGTTTAGCAGTTTTAATTTAGTTTGAGTGAAGGAATTCATTTTATAGCAAAATCCGAAATCGTGAAGAACTCATGAAAGTAAGCTTATTCTCGGATTCCTGAAACTTTAGATTTGCTCTTTCTTTTACTGCAAAGTACAACGTTGTTTTTTTGTTTAAATCTTTCTAGACATGGTAAATATGAAGGACAAAGCTGTTTTAACATAGTTTGAGTGAAGGAATTCATTTTATAGATAAAATCCCAAGAGTCTGCTGAGAAAAGAGAGTGAATGCGAAGTAGACTTTAAGACGGCTCTGGGAGCGAGCCGAGTATGGGCTAACCGGGAGAATTGCTTGAAAGAAACGCAACACCGAATGAGCGGTCAGAACAAAGCCTCAATAAGGCAATAACCAAGCACAGCTCACCATGGGGAAGGTGGCTATTCCAACTAGCCTGATGCCCTGCTCCCGCAGTGACGGATAATCGTACTCTGGTTTCTCTTCATAACGTACAAGTCTTTTGCCTTTTACTAAAAACTTCTGTGGAGAGCAGCACTAATGAGTTGTTTCTATTTTTGGCAGGCTTTACCTATGCGGGTGAAGCCCTTTCTGTCTGTGCAAAAGAAATCTTGTTACTGTGCAGAGTGACTTCTCTGAGTAGAGTCGCCTTACTTGTTGCGACTCTGCCGATGTTGCTTGAATGGTGCTCGCTTGAGCGTGCGGGAGTGCAAAGTTATATCAGTTAAAAGGGCTGAAGAGTGCTCAGTGCAGCGGGTGGGCGGAGGTGCAAAGTGACACTCTGGCCACCTATGGCCATAAAAAGAACACCGCTACAAGTGCGCAATGTGCCAGGAAGGGCCCTCGGACGTGAACCATTGGACAGTTATCGCTTCTCGGCCTTTTGGCTAAGATCAAGTGTAGTATCTGTTCTTATCAGTTTAATATCTGATATGTCCTATATACGAGGACTACATATTAAATGTATTTTTAGCAATAGGAGTTGAAATTGGAGCTTGCTCAGTGCAGCGGGTGGGCGGAGATGCAAAGTGACACTCTGGCCACCTCGAAAACCGAGGTTACATCCACTACCAGGGGCAGCCCAAGCTCTGCCGCAAGTGCGGTGAGCATGGGCACCTGGTTGAGGCTTGTACCAAGGTGATATGTGGGAAGTGCAGAGAAATTGGGCACACTTTTGGAGAGTGTCCAAATGGCAGGAAATGTAATCTCTGTGGAGAATTAAATCACCTCTTCAGAGATTGCCCTAAATCTTTTGCCAACAAATTAAAGACGCTAAAGCCACAGTCAAGCCAACAAAGAGAAGGAACAGAGGTGGCAGTTGGTGAACAAAGTGAAGAGGTTGACCCAATAAATTCAAACTTCCCGCCAAAAGATTGGGTTGGAAGTGAGGAGCAAAAAGGGGTAGGGCCTGTAGAGGCCTCACCACTCAGTGCTTAAGTCTGTGAGAATTCACAGGCAGAGGGTGGAGCAACGCTAAATGAGGAGGAAGAGCAGACAGGTGAGTCTAGTGAAGATACTCACCTCCCCGAAGGTCAACAGCCGAAGAGGACGGCATCTGAGTTGTCCTCTGATTCCCCAGTGTTATCAGAGAAGAGGGGAAGGGTTAGGTCCCTTTCAGACAGTTCTTCAGTGGAAGAACCTAGAGTCTTCCCCTCCGACTCACAAAATGAGGTCTCCTTTTTAACTTTAGCTCTGCAATCAACCCCCAGGGACTCAAAGTTAAATGCAACATTGCGTCAGAGGCCAACACCGAGAGTCCGAAAAGGAAATATAGATCACCCTACTCACTTTTCACCTAAAGACATGAAGGAAGAGATAGCTTCCCAAGAAATAACCTGAGTGTGTAATTTGTTTTGATAACTTAGAAAAACGAAAATGACATACCTACTTTCCTTTATCCTTTTAATGGTTCTCACCTTCTCAACACTAAATGTGAGAAGTGTGAAATCAAAGACAAGAGCCCAGAGTATTTTATCCTTCTTAGACTCCATAAAATCAGATGTGTTTTTAATACAAGAATGTGGACTACCTTTTTTAAAAAACCAGAGACAATGTGAGGAAACGTGGCCCCATTTATCGATATGGAGTGGCTCAAATCAAAATAAAAATGATGGTGTGGCCATTCTATTTAAAAATCCGCATGTTCTGGTGAAAGGTAGCACAGTGGTGAGAGACGGACGGGCACTTTTAGCACACTTGAATTTTATGGGGCAAGACTTTAACCTCTTAAATATTTATGGTTTCAATGGAAAAAATGACAGGTATGACATTTTAGAAGATATACAGCTTTACATGCTAGGGCAAGTACCTTTAGTTGTAGGAGGGGATTTTAACTTTATCTTGAGCAGAAAAGATAGAAAAAGAGCAGGGGGAGATTTTTAAATGGATAAGACTTCGATTTTACTTCAGGGCATGTGCAGGGATTTTAAGCTTACTGACTGTTTTAAAACCATGCATCCCAGAGAGGAGGGCTTCACCTGGTTTAGTCATGATGGCACCAGAGACTCTCGCATTGATTATTTCTTTACTAGAGATTGCCCACCCACTGATGTTAGATTAACCCCTGTTTTCTTTTCAGACCACCTTATGCTCTCCTGCACCCTTTCACCCCCTTCTGGTGTGACGGTAGGAAGTGGTCTGTGGAAACTCAACTGTTCCCTGTTGGAGGATGAAATCATAGTCAGTCAGTACAGGGAATGTTATAAAGAGTAGCAAACCCTTCAAGACCTCTACGAAACACATGCACAATGGTGGGAAATGGTGAAGGAAACGACCCAGACTTTTTTTAAACAGCAAGGTAAACATAAAAAAAGGAAAGAGAACAGATGTATGATGGGACTACAGAAACGCTTACAGCGCTACTTTAAACTAAATCAGTGTGGCATAGACTTTAATGAAGAAATCAAAGATGTCAAAAAGGAAATGTCAGTTTTAGCAGAAATAAAGAGTAAAGGAATTTTTGTAAGAAGCAGGGAGCAGGAAATTGAGGAAGGTGAAACATGCACATGGTACTTTTTTAAGAAAGTTATAAATAAAAAGGAGTGTATTCAAAATCTAAAGAGAGAAGATGGGTTTTTAACAAAATCCACACAAGAGATGATTGAAACTCTACATACCTTTTATAGTAACATGTACAAAGAGAAAGCAGTGCACTTGGAAACATCGGCAGAAATTTTAAAATTCGTTGACAAAACTGTAAAAGAGAATGCACACTTGACACAGGATTTTACTGCTTTAGAGTTAAAAAAATGCCTAACAGGTTTTAAGAGAAGTCGAGCTCCGGGTTTAGACGGGCTTCCTGCAGAATTCTATCTGACCTTTTGGGACCTTTTATCATCAGATATTTTAGATGTTTTTAAAGATTTTGAAAAACTCGACCGACTTCCTGACAATTTTAGAGTGGGAATAGTGACTCTACTTTATAAAAAAAATGATAAGACTGACCTAAAGAATTGGAGGCCCATCACACTTTTAAACTCTGACTGTAAACTTTTTAGCAAGGTTTTAGCGACACGGATGTCCTCTAGTTTAGAGGAGGTAATTCACCCAGACCAGGCTTGTGCCATCTCAGGGAAACAACTCACCGACAGCCTCGTACTGATTCCAGACATCATTGATTAAGCTAGAGACAGAAACACCCGGCTTGTCATCTTAAATTTAGACTTTGAAAAAGCTTTTGATCGGGTCTCGCATCAATATCTCTTTCAGGTGTTGCAGCCATCGAATACGGCCCGATTGTTCCTACTTGGTCAGCCGAGGAGCAAGGGGGGGGAACAAGCGTCTCAACCAAGCAAAGCTCACCATGGGGAAGGTGGCTATGCCAACTAGCCTGATGCCCTGCTCCCGCAGTGACGGATAATTGTACCCTGGTTTCTCTTCATAACGTACAAGTCTTTCGCCTTTTACTAAAGACTTCCGTGGAGAGCAGCACTAATGAGTTGTTTCTATTTTTGGCAGGCTTTACCTTTGCGGGTGAAGCCCTTTCTGTCTGTGCAAAAGAAATCTTGTTACTGTGCAGAGTGACTTCTCTGAGTAGAGTCGCCTTACTTGTTGCGACTGTGCCGATGTTGCTTGAATGGTGCTTGCTGGAGCGTGCGGGAGTGCAAAGTTATACCATTTAAAAGGGCTGAAGAGTGCTCAGTGCAGCGGGTGGGCGGAGGTGCAAAGTGACACTCTGGCCACCTATGGCCATAAAAAGAACACCGCGACAAGTGCGCAATGTGCCAGGAAGGAACCTCCGACGTGACCCAGTGGACAGTTATCGCTTCTCGGCCTTTTGGCTGAGATCAAGTGTACCGAAAATAAGCTCTATTTTACGAGTTATGCACGAATTCGGATTCCTTAACTCAAACCAAGTTAAGACTGCTTTGTCCTTCATATTTATTCATGTCTAATCAAGTTTCAATGATAAACAACGTTATACTTTTTAGAATGAGAAAGAACTTCTTCAGCAATAAGCATCTCTCGACATATGACGAAATACAGATTTTGCAATAAAATTAATTCCTTCTATCAGCCTGACTTAAAACTGTTTGTCCTCCTTATTTATCCACTTCAAATCAAGTTTCAACAATTAAAAAAAATTTGTAGTTTGAGAAAGAACAACTTAATCTTCAGCAATCAGTATAAAAAGAGGGTAAGAAAAGGTGGAAATGCCAACCCTACATCACTAAAAGGTGGAGCGAAAGTATTCGGCTGCAAGTAGGTGTGAATGTTCGACCATAATTTGTAAAAAGTGGGTAAGAAAAGGTTCGAATGCCCGACTATATATTAACAAAATCGGGAGGAGAGGTATTCGGATGAGAGTGGGTTAGAATTTCCAACCATAATCTATAAAATGCGGTGGAAAAAAGGTGTGAATACCCCATAGAACACTAAAAGGTGGAGCGGAAGTGTTCGGCTGCAAGAAGGTGTGAATGTCCGACTATATTTGGTGAAAAGTAGGTGAAGCAAGGTCTGAATGCCCAACCTTACATCATCAAAAGCAAGATCAGAGGTGTTTGGCTGCAAGAAGGCCATAGTTTGCCAAAAGCGGGTAAGCTGCGAATGATCGACTAAATATCAACAAAAGTGGGGGCGTAGGTCTTCGGATGCAAGTGGGTGTGAATATCCCACCATACAAGTATGGTGGAGAGGAAGCTGTGAATGGGCGATCATAGTTTGCAAAAAGCGGGTGAGAAAAGGTGCGAATGTCAAACCATACATGATCAAAACAGGGAGCGGAGGTGTTTGGCTGCGACAAGGTGTGAATGTCCACCCAAAATGAATGAAAAGCGGGCAATAAGTAGGTTTGAATGCCCAACCATACATCATCAAAAGCAGGAGTGGATGTGTTCGGCTACAAGAAGGTTTGAATGTCCGACCATAGTTTGTAAAAAGCGGGTAAGAAAAGGTTCGAACACCCGAACATACACCATGAAAAGAGGGAGCGGAGGTGTTCCGCTGTAAGAAGGTGTGAATGTCCGACCATAGTTTGTAAAAAGCGGGTAAGAAAAGATGAAAATACCTGACTGTACACAATAAATAGCGGGAGCGGAGTTGTTTGGCTACTAAAAGGTGTGAAAGTCCGACCATGGCTTGTAAAAAGCGGGTAAGAAAACGTGCGAATGCCCGACAATGTATGATCAAAAGAGGGAGCTGAGGTTTTCGGCTGAAAGAAGATCTGAATGTCCAACCATAATTTGAAAAACCGGGTAAGAAAAGGCTCGAAAAACCCGACTATACACCATCAACAGCTGGAGCGGAGTTGTTCAGCTGCAAGAAGGTCTGAATGTCCATCAATAATTGCCAGAAAACATTAAAGAAAATTTTCGAATATCAAACCGCATATGATCATAAGCGGGAGAGAAAGTGTTCAGCTGCAAGAAGGTGTGAATGTCCACCCATAATTACTGAAAAATGGGTAAGTGCGAATGCCCAACCATACATCATCAAAAGCAGGAGTGGATGTCTTCGGCTACAAGAAGGTTTGAATGTCTGACCACAATTTGTAAAAAGCGGGTAAGGAAAGGTTCGAATGCCCAACCATACATCATCAAAAGCAGGAGTGGATGTCTTCGGCTACAAGAAGGTTTGAATGTCTGACCACAATTTGTAAAAAGCGGGTAAGGAAAGGTTCGAATGCCTGAACATACACCATCAAAAGAGGCAGCGGACGTGTTCCGCTGTAAGAAGGTGTGAATGTCCGACCATAGTTTGTAAAAAGCGGATAAGAAAAGGTGAAAATACCCGACTCTACACAATCATTAGCGGGAGCGGAGTTGTTCGGCTACTAAACAGTGTGAAAGTCCGACCCTAGTTTGTAAAAAGCGGGTAAGAAAAGGTGCGAATGCCCGACAATGTATGATCAAAAGAGGGAGCGGAGGTTTTCGGCTGCAAGAAGGTCTGAATGTCCAACCATAATTTGTAAAAACCAGGGAAGAAAAGGCTCGAAAGTACGACTATACACCATCAAAAGCGGGAGCGGAGGTGTTCAGCTGCAAGAAGGTCTGAATGTCTGAATTATGGGTGGTCTGAATGTCCACCCTTAATTACTGAAAAATGGGTAAGGAAAGGTGCGAATGCCCAACCATACACCATCAAAAGCAGGAGTGGATGTGTTCGGCTACAAGAAGGTTTGAATGTCCGACTATAGTTTGTAAAAAGCGGGTAGGGAAAGATTCGGATGCCCGAACATACAGCATCAAAAGAGGGAGCGGAGGAGCTCCGCTGTAAGACAGTCTGAATGTCCATCAATAATTAGTATAAAACATGAAAGAAAATTTTCGAATATCAAACTGCACATGATCATAAGCGGGAGAGAAGGTGTTTGACTGCAAGTAGGTGTGAATGTCAGATCATAATTTGCAAAAATATGATGAGAAAGGGTGAGAAAGCCCGATTATACACCATCAAATGCGGGAGCAGAAGTGTTCGGCTGTGAGTAGGTGTGAATGTCCAGCCATAATTACTCACAAATGGGTAAGAAAAGATAGTATTGCCAGACCATACATGATCAAAACAGGGAGCGGAGGTGGTTCAGCTGCAAGGTGTGAATTTCTGACTAAAGTTTGTAAAAAGCGGGTAAGACAAGATGCGAATGCCCGACAATGTATGATCAAAAGAGGAAGCGGAGATTTTCGGCTGCAAGGTCTGAATGTCCAACCATAATTTGTAAAAACCGGGGATGAAAAGGCTCGAAAGCCCGACTATACACCATCAAAAGCGGGAGCGGAGGTGTTCAGCTGCAAGAAGGTCTGAATGTCCACCCATAATTCCTGAATAATGGGTAAAAAAACGGTGCGAATGCCCAACCATACATCATCAAAAGCAGGAGTGGATGTGTTCGGCTACAAGAAGGTTTGAATGTCCATCAATAATTGCTTTAAAACATGAAAGAAAATTTTCGAATATCAAACCGCACATGATCATAAGCGGGAGAGGAGGTGTTCAGCTGCAAGAAGGTGGGAATGTCCACCCATAATTACTGGAAAATGGGTAAGAAAAGGTGCGAATGCCCAACGATACATCATCAAAAGCAGGAGTGGTTGTGTTCGGCTACAAGAAGGTTTTAATGTCCGACTAAAGTTTGTAAAAAGTGGGTAAGACAAGGTGCGAATGCATGACAATGTATGATCAAAAGAGTGAGCGGAGATTTTCGGCTGCAAGGTCTGAATGTCCAACCATAATTTGTAAAAACCGGGGATGAAAAGGCTCGAAAGCCCGACTATACACCATCAAAAGCGGGAGCGGAGGTGTTCAGCTGCAAGAAGGTCTGAATGTCCTCCAATAATTACTGAAAAATGGTTAAGAAAAGGTGCGAATGCCCAACCATACATCATCAAAAGCAGGAGTGGATGTGTTCGGCTACAAGAAGGTTTGAATGTCCAACCATAGTTTGTAAAAGGCGGGTAAGAAAAGGTTAGAATGCCCGAACATACATCATCAAAAGAGGGAGCGGAGGTGTTCCGCTGTAAGAAGGTGTGAATGTCCGACCATAGTTGGTAAAAGCGGGTAAGAAAAGGTGAAAATACCCGACTGTACACAATCAAAAGAGGGAGCGGAGTTGTTCAGCTAAGAGAAGGTTTGAAAGTCCGACAATGGTTTGTAAAAAACGGGTAAGAAAAGGTTCGTATGCCCGAATATACACCATCAAAAGCGGAAGCGGAGGTGTTCGGCTGCAAGAAGGTGTGAACGTCCGACCAAAGTTTGTAAAAAGCAGTTAAGAAAAGGTTCGAATATCCAACCAAACATAATCAATAGCGAGAGCAGAGCTGTTCGACTGCAAGTAGGTGTGAATATCAGATCATAATTTGCAAAAAGCTGATGAGAAAGGGTGAGTATGCCTGACTATACACCATCAAATGCGGAAGCGGAGTTGTTCGGCTGTGAGTAGGTGTGAATCTCCAACCATAATTGCTGAAAAATGTGTTAGAAAAGGTAAGAATGCCGGTCCATACATCATCAAAAGCGGGAGAGGTGGGGTTCGGCTGCAAGTAGGTGTGATTGTCCAGCCATAATTACTCACAAATGGGTAAGAAAAGGTAGTATTGCAAAAACAGGGAGCGGAGGTGGTTCAGCTGCAAGAAGGTGTGAATGTCCGACTATATTTGGTGAAAAGCAGGTGAAGCAAGGTCTGAATGCCCAACCTTACATCATCAAAAGCGAGATCAGAGGTGTTTGGCTGCAAGAAGGCCATAGTTTGCCAAAAGCAGGTAAGGTGCGAATGACCGACTAAATATCAACAAAAGTGGGGGCAGAGGTCTTCGGATGCAAGTGGGTGTGAATATCCCACCATACAAGTATGGTGGAGATGAAGGTGTGAATGGCCGACCATAGTTTGCAAAAAGCGGGTGAGAAAAGGTGCGAATGTCCAACCATACATGATCAAAAAAGGGAGCGGAGGTGTTTGGCTGCGACAAGGTGTGAATGTCCACTCATAATTAATGAAAAGCGGGCAACAAGTAGGTTCGAATGCCCAACTATACATCATCAACAGCAGGAGGGGATGTGTTTGGCTACATGAAGGTTTGAATGTCCAAGCATAGTTTGTAAAAAGCGGGTAAGAAAAGGTTAGAATGCTCGACTATACACCATCAAAAGCTGGAGCGGAGTTGTTCAGCTACAAGAAGGTGGGAAAGTCCACCCATGGTTTGTAAAAAGCGGGTAAGAAAAGGTTCGAATGCCCAACTATACATCATCAACAGCAGGAGGGGATGTGTTCCGCTACAAGAAGGTGTGAATGTCCAACCATAGTTGGTAAAAAGCGGGTAAGAAAAGGTTAAAATACCCGACTGTACACAATCAATAGCGGAAGCAGAGTTGTTCAGCTACAAGAAGGTGGGAAAGTCCACCCATTGTTTGTAAAAAGCGGGTAAGAAAAGGTTCGAATGCCCGAATATATACCATCAAAAGCGGAAGCGGAGGTGTTCGGCTGCAAGAAGGTGTAAACGTCCGATCGTAATGGCTGAAAAATGTGTTAGAAAAGACTAGAATGCTGGACCATACATAATCAAAAGCGGGAGAAGTGGTGTTCGGCTGCAAGTAGGTGTGAATGTCAAGCCATAATTACCCACAAACGGGTAAGAAAAGGTAGTATTGCCAGACCATACATGATCAAAAGCGGGAGTGGAGGTGATCAGCTGCAAAAAGGTCTGAATGTCCACCAATTACTGAAAAATTTACTACAACAAAGAACAATATTGGACTTTGCAGTAGAAGTTGAAATCGATCTAGACATTGATAAATATGAAGGACAAAGCAGTTTTAACTTGGTTTGAGTGAAGGAATTCATTTTATACATAAAATCCGAAATCATGCAGAACGTATGAAAAAAAGCTTATTCTCGGATTCCTGATCCTTCAGTGTTGCTCTTTCTTCTACTGCAAAATACAATGTTGCTCTTTGTTGAAGTCGATCTAGACATTGATAAATTTGAAGGACAAGGCAGTTTTCACTTGGTTTGAGTGAAGGAATTCATTTTATACATAAAATCCCAAATCATGCAGAATGTATGAAGATAAGCTTATTCTCGGATTCCTGATCTTTCAGTGTTGCTCTTTCCTCTACTGCGAAATCCAATGTTGTTCTTTGTTGAAATCGATCTAGACATTGATAAATATGAAGGACAAAGCAGTTTTAACTTGGTTTGAGTGAAAGAATTCATTTTATAGCAAAATCCCAAATCATGCAGAACGTATGACTATAAGCTTATTCTCGGATTCCTGATCCTTCAGTGTTGCTCTTTCTTCTACTGCAAAATACAATGTTGCTCTTTGTTGAAGTCGATCTAGACATTGATAAATATGAAGGACAAAGTAGTTTTCACTTGGTTTGAGTGAAGGAATTCATTTTATACATAAAATCCCAAATCATGCAGAACTCATGAAAATAAGCTTATTCCCGGATTCCGAAAACTTTTGATTTAATCTTTCTTTTATTGCAAAGTACAACGTTGTTTTTTTTTTTGTTTAAATCTATCTAGACATTGATAAATATGAAGATAAAAGCTGTTTTAACATAGTTTGAGTGAAGGAATTCATTTTATAGATAAAATCCCAAATCATGCAGAACTCCTCAAAAGGGGCGTGTGGCTTAATCACAATTGTGGTTCTTTCTCATTCAGGGTAATATGAGGACGTTTATGCTTGAAATATATGTAGAAATGGGTACATATGAAGGACAAAGCAGTTTTCACTTGGTTTGAGTGAAGGAATTCATTTTATACATAAAATCCCAAATCATGCAGAACGTATGAAAAGAAGCTTATTCTCGGATTCCTGATCCTCCAGTGTTGCTCTTTCTTCTACTGCAAAATACAATGTTGCTTGAAGGACAAAGCAGTTTTCACCTGGTTTGAGGGAAGGAATTATTTTTATAGTAAAATCCGAAATCGTGCAGAACTCATTAAAATAAGCTTATTCTCGGATTCCTAAAACTTTTGATTTGCTCTTTCTTTTACTGCAAAGTACATCGTTGTTTTTTGTTGAAATCTATCTGGACATTGATAAATACCAGCCGAACATCTCTGCTGCCACTTTTGATAATTTATGGTTGGGCATTCTTACCTTTTCTTACCCGCTTTTTACAAATTATGATCTGACATTCACACCCACTTGCAGTCGAACACCTTCCTCTCCCGCTTATGATCATGTGCGGTTTGATATTCGAAAATTTTCTTTCATGTTTTCTAGCAATTATTAATGGACATTCAGACCGTCTTACAGCGGAGCTCCTCCGCTCCCTCTTTTGATAGTGTATGTTCGGGCATTCGAACCTTTCCCTACCCGCTTTTTACAAAGTATAGTCGGACATTCAAACCTTCTTGTTTGAGAAGAAGGTTCGCACCTGCTTTTGATGATGTATGGTTGGGCATTCGCACCTTTTCTTACCCATTTTTCAGTAATTATGGGTGGACATTCAGACCTTCTTACAGCCGAACACCTCCTCTGCCACTTTTGATGGTGTATAGTCTGGCTTTCGAGCCTTTTCTTCCCCGGTTTTTACAAATTATGGTTGGACATTCAGACCTTCTTGCAGCCGAAAACCTCCGCTCCCTCTTTTGATCATACATTGTCGGGCATTCGCACATTGTCTTACCCGCTTTTTACAAACTTTAGTCGGACATTCACACCTTCTTGCAGGTGAACCACCGCCGCTCCCTCTTTTGATGGTGTATGTTCGGGCATTCAAACCTTTTCTTACCCGCTTTTTACAAACTATGGTCGGGCATTCAAACCTTCTTGTCGCCAAACACATCCACTCCTGCTTTTGATGGTGTATGGTTGGGCATTCGCACCTTTCCTTACCCATTTTTCAGTAATTATGGGTGGACATTCAGACCACCCATAATTCAGACATTCAGACCTTCTTGCAGCTGAACACCTCCGCTCCCGCTTTTGATGGTGTATAGTCGGGCTTTCGAGCCCTTTCTTCCCTGGTTTTTACAAATTATGGTTGGACATTCAGACCTTCTTGCAGCCGAAAACCTCCGCTCCCTCTTTTGATCATACATTGTCGGGCATTCGCACCTTTTCTTACCCGCTTTTTACAAGCCATGGTCGGACTTTCACACCTTTTAGTAGCCAAACAACTCCGCTCCCGCTATTGATTGTGTACAGTCAGGTATTTTCATCTTTTCTTACCCGCTTTTTACAAACTATGGTCGGACATTCACACCTTCTTACAGCGGAACACCTCCGCTCCCTCTTTTGATGGTGTATGTTCGGGTGTTCGAACCTTTTCTTACCCGCTTTTTACAAACTATGGTCGGACATTCAAACCTTCTTGTAGCCGAACACATCCACTCCTGCTTTTGATGATGTATGGTTGGGCATTCAAACCTACTTATTTCCCGCTTTTCATTAATTTTGGGTGGACATTCACACCTTGTCACAGCCAAACACCTCCGCTCCCTGTTTTGATCATGTATGGTTTGACATTCGCACCTTTTCTCACCCGCTTTTTCCAAACTATGATCGCCCATTCACAGCTTCCTCTCCACCATACTTGTATGGTGGGATATTCACACCCACTTGCATCCGAAGACCTACGCCCCCACTTTTGTTGATATTTAGTCGGCCATTCGCACCTTACCCGCTTTTGGCAAACTATGGCCTTCTTGCAGCCAAACACCTCTGATCTTGCTTTTGATGATGTAAGGTTGGGCATTCAGACCTTGCTTCACCTACTTTTCACCAAATATAGTCGGACATTCACACCTTCTTGCAGCCGAACACTTCCGCTCCACCTTTTAGTGTTCTATGGGGTATTCACACCTTTTTTCCACCGCATTTTATAGATTATGGTTGGAAATTCTAACCCACTCTCATCCGAATACCTCTCCTCCCGATTTTGTTAATATAATGTCGGGCATTCGAACCTTTTCTTACCCGCTTTTTACAAATTATGGTCGAACATTCACACCTACTTGCAGCCGAATACTTCCGCTCCACCTTTTAGTGATGTAGGGTTGGCATTTCCACCTTTTCTTACCCTCTTTTTATACTGATTGCTGAAGATTAAGTTGTTCTTTCTCAAACTACAAATTTTTTTTAATTGTTGAAACTTGATTTGAAGTGGATAAATAAGGAGGACAAACAGTTTTAAGTCAGGCTGATAGAAGGAATTAATTTTATTGCAAAATCTGTATTTCGTCATATGTCGAGAGATGCTTATTGCTGAAGAAGTTCTTTCTCATTCTACAAAGTATAACGTTGTTTATCATTGAAACTTGATTAGACATGAATAAATATGAAGGACAAAGCAGTCTTAACTTGGTTTGAGTTAAGGAATCCGAATTCGTGCATAACTCGTAAAACAGAGCTTATTTTCGGTACACTTGATCTCAGCCAAAAGGCCGAGAAGCGATAACTGTCCACTGGGTCACGTCGGAGGTTCCTTCCTGGCACATTGCGCACTTGTCGCGGTGTTCTTTTTATGGCCATAGGTGGCCAGAGTGTCACTTTGCACCTCCGCCCACCCGCTGCACTGAGCACTCTTCAGCCCTTTTAAATGGTATAACTTTGCACTCCCACACGCTCCAGCAAGCACCATTCAAGCAACAACTTTGCACTCCCGCTTTGAACATCGGCACAGTCGCAACAAGTAAGGCGACTCTACTCAGAGAAGTCACTCTGCACAGTAACAAGATTTCTTTTGCACAGACAGAAAGGGCTTCACCCGCAAAGGTAAAGCCTGCCAAAAATAGAAACAACTCATTAGTGCTGCTCTCCACGGAAGTCTTTAGTAAAAGGTGAAAGACTTGTACGTTATGAAGAGAAACCAGAGTACGATTATCCGTCACTGCGGGAGCAGGGCATCAGGCTAGTTGGCATAGCCACCTTCCCCATGGTGAGCTTTGCTTGGTTGAGACGCTTGTTCCCCCCCCTTGCTCCTCGGCTGACCAAGTAGGAACAATCGGGCCCTATTCGATGGCTGCAACACCTGAAAGAGATATTGATGCGAGACCCGATCAAAAGCTTTTTCAAAGTCTAAATTTAAGATGACAAGCCGGGTGTTTCTGTCTCTAGCTTAATCAATGATGTCTGGAATCAGTACGAGGCTGTCGGTGAGTTGTTTCCCTGAGATGGCACAAGCCTGGTCTGGGTGAATTACCTCCTCTAAACTAGAGGACATCCGTGTCGCTAAAACCTTGCTAAAAAGTTTACAGTCAGAGTTTAAAAGTGTGATGGGCCTCCAATTCTTTAGGTCAGTCTTATCATTTTTTTTATAAAGTAGAGTCACTATTCCCACTCTAAAATTGTCAGGAAGTCGGTCGAGTTTTTCAAAATCTTTAAAAACATCTAAAATATCTGATGATAAAAGGTCCCAAAAGGTCAGATAGAATTCTGCAGGAAGCCCGTCTAAACCCGGAGCTCGACTTCTCTTAAAACCTGTTAGGCATTTTTTTTAACTCTAAAGCAGTAAAATCCTGTGTCAAGTGTGCATTCTCTTTTACGGTTTTGTCAACGAATTTTAAAATTTCTGCCGATGTTTCCAAGTGCACTGCTTTCTCTTTGTACACGTTACTATAAAAGGTATGTAGAGTTTCAATCATCTCTTGTGTGGATTTTGTTAAAAACCCATCTTCTCTCTTTAGATTTTGAATACACTCCTTTTTATTTATAACTTTCTTAAAAAAGTACCATGTGCATGTTTCTCCTTCCTCAATTTCCTGCTCCCTGCTTCTTACAAAAATTCCTTTACTCTTTATTTCTGCTAAAACTGACATTTCCTATTTGACATCTTTGATTTCTTCATTAAAGTCTATGCCACACTGATTTAGTTTAAAGTAGCGCTGTAAGCGTTTCTGTAGTCCCATCATACATCTGTTCTCTTTCCTTTTTTTATGTTTACCTTGCTGTTTAAAAAAAGTCTGGGTCGTTTCCTTCACCATTTCCCACCATTGTGCATGTGTTTCGTAGAGGTCTTGAAGGGTTTGCCACTCTTTATAACATTCCCTGTACTGACTGACTATGATTTCATCCTCCAACAGGGAACAGTTGAGTTTCCACAGACCACTTCCTACCGTCACACCAGAAGGGGGTGAAAGGGTGCAGGAGAGCATAAGGTGGTCTGAAAAGAAAACAGGGGTTAATCTAACATCAGTGGGTGGGCAATCTCTAGTAAAGAAATAATCAATGCGAGAGGCTCTGGTGCCATCATGACTAAACCAGGTGAAGCCCTCCTCTCTGGGATGCATGGTTTTAAAACAGTCAGTAAGCTTAAAATCCCTGCACATGCCCTGAAGTAAAATCGAAGTCTTATCCATTTAAAAATCTCCCCCTGCTCTTTTTCTATCTTTTCTGCTCAAGATAAAGTTAAAATCCCCTCCTACAACTAAAGGTACTTGCCCTAGCATGTAAAGCTGTATATCTTCTAAAATGTCATACCTGTCATTTTTTCCATTGAAACCATAAATATTTAAGAGGTTAAAGTCTTGCCCCATAAAATTCAAGTGTGCTAAAAGTGCCCGTCCGTCTCTCACCACTGTGCTACCTTTCACCAGAACATGCAGATTTTTAATTAGAATGGCCACACCATCATTTTTATTTTGATTTGAGCCACTCCATATCGATAAATGGGGCCACATTTCCTCCCATTGTCTCTGGTTTTTTAAAAAAGGTAGTCCACATTCTTGTATTAAAAACACATCTGATTTTATGGAGTCTAAGAAGGATAAAATACTCTGGGCTCTTGTCTTTGATTTCACACTTCTCACATTTAGTGTTGAGAAGGTGAGAACCATTAAAAGGATAAAGGAAAGTAGATATGTCATTTTTGTTTTTCTAAGTTATCAAAACAAATTACACACTCAGGTTATTTCTTGGGAAACTATCTCTTCCTTCATTTCTTTAGGTGAAAAGTGAGTAGGGTGATCTATATTTCCTTTTCGGACTCTCAGTGTTGGCCTCTGACGCAATGTTGCATTTAACTTTGAGTCCCTGGGGGTTGATTGCAGAGCTAAAGTTAAAAAGGAGACCTCATTTTGTGAGTCGGAGGGGAAGACTCTAGGTTCTTCCACTGAAGAACTGTCTGAAAGGGACCTAACCCTTCCCCTCTTCTCTGATAACACTGGGGAATCAGAGGACAACTCAGATGCCGTCCTCTTCGGCTGTTGACCTTCGAGGAGGTGAGTATCTTCACTAGACTCACCTGTCTGCTCTTCCTCCTCATTTAGCGTATCTCCACCCTCTGCCTGTGAATTCTCACAGACTTAAGCACTGAGTGGTGAGGCCTCTACAGGCCCTACCCCTTTATGCTCCTCACTTCCAACCCAAGCTTTTTGCGGCAAGTTTGAATCTATTGGGTCAACCTCTTCACTTTGTTCACCAACTGCCACCTCTGGTCCTTCTCTTTGTTGGCTTGACTGTGGCTTTAGCGTCTTTAATTTGTTGGCAAAAGATTTAGGGCAATCTCTGAAGAGGTGATTTAATTCTCCACAGAGATTACATTTCCTGCCATTTGGACACTCTCCAAAAGTGTGCCCAATTTCTCTGCACTTCCCACATATCACCTTGGTACAAGCCTCAACCAGGTGCCCATGCTCACTGCACTTGCGGCAGAGCTTGGGCTGCCCCTGGTAGTGGATGTAACCTCGGTTTTCGAGGTGGCCAGAGTGTCACTTTGCATCTCCGCCCACCCGCTGCACTGAGCAAGCTCCAATTTCAAATCCTATTGCTAAAAATACATTTAATATGTAGTCCTCGTATATAGGACATATCAGATATTAAACTGATAAGAACAGATACTACACTTGATCTTAGCCAAAAGGCCGAGAAGCGATAACTGTCCAATGGTTCACATCCGAGGGCCCTTCCTGGCACATTGCGCACTTGTAGCGGTGTTCTTTTTATGGCCATAGGTGGCCAGAGTGTCACTTTGCACCTCCGCCCACCCGCTGCACTGAGCACTCTTCAGCCCTTTTAACTGATATAACTTTGCACTCCCGCACGCTCAAGCGAGCACCATTCAAGCAACATCGGCACAGTCGCAACAAGTAAGGCGACTCTACTCAGAGAAGTCACTCTGCACAGTAAAAAGATTTCTTTTGCACAGACAGAAAGGGCTTCACCCGCATAGGTAAAGCCTGCCAAAAATAGAAACAACTCATTAGTGCTGCTCTCCACAGAAGTTTTTAGTAAAAGGCAAAAGACTTGTACGTTATGAAGAGAAACCAGAGTACGATTATCCGTCACTGCGGGAGCAGGGCATCAGGCTAGTTGGAATAGCCACCTTCCCCATGGTAAGCTGTGCTTGGTTGAGACGCTTGCTCCCCCCCCTTGCTCCTCGGCTGACCAAGTAGGAACAATCGGGCCCTATTCGATGGCTGCCTTGCCTTATTGAGGCTTTGTTCTGACCGCTCATTCGGTGTTGCGTTTCTTTCAAGCAATTCTCCCGGTTAGCCCATACTCGGCTCGCTCCCAGAGCCGTCTTAAAGTCTACTTCGCATTCACTCTCTTTTCTCAGCAGACTCTTGGGATTTTATCTATAAAATGAATTCCTTCACTCAAACTATGTTAAAACTGCTTTGTCCTTCATATTTACCATGTCTAGAAAGATTTAAACAAAAAAAACAACGTTGTACTTTGCAGTAAAAGAAAGAGCAAATCTAAAGTTTCAGGAATCCGAGAATAAGCTTACTTTCATGAGATCTTCACGATTTCGGATTTTGCTATAAAATTAATTCCTTCTCTCAAACTAAATTAAAACTTCTAAACCGCTAATCTGTTACATGTAAGGCAGATGTCAAATTCACCGAAATAGGATCTAAGGGTATTCGGCCAATCAAGCTGTAGCAGCTTCGGTAAAAGAGTATAAGTTGAAGAGTTTGTGAATAAAGGTGTGCGCACATATAGTGAGCTGTAGGAAAGTAGGCAGGGAGCAATGCCGGCTGGGGTATATGTTCTTGTATGTTGTCTGACTGTTTGATTTGAATGTGTTGTGTAAGTGTCCTGTTGAATGTTACATGTTTGGGCTTTGACACGCTTCACTGTGGTTGTTAACTGTGTGGTGTGTCCTGAAATGTTATTTATTTGGGCTGTGTGACATGCTTAATGCTTGTCAGTAGCTACCCACTTATTCATATATAGCAACTGACAACATAAGAAGTCCGGACATACTTTGATAGTAGTTGTAGAAGTATCCTTATTGATAGTAGATAAACTAATTCATAGTGATAGAACAGTAGATGAACAGGTGCCTGCACATGTCTCACGAAAATAAAATGGGTGTATGATTGCTGACGGCAGAGCCATACTGCCAAACTTATGAGTTCTTGTGGCAAACTTGATTCAGTGTCTTGACGTGTATACGCTGTTTCGCTGACTTGATTGTCACAAGAAACAAAGTGTGTTTGATAAGATCCGACCATTTTATTACGGGAGGATCAGTATGTATGGATTCTGATGTGACTGATAAACCCATTCGTATCTTAAGCATAATCTAATACGTGAGACAACGCCCTGGCACACAATCAAAAAAAAAAAAAGAGAGAGCGGTTTTGTGTCACCACAGTCCATAATGTAGAAAAGAGAGAAAAAAGCCTTTCTGATTTGGTATGTGTGCTAACAGTGCAGAGTGTAGAGAAAAGAGAGCAAAGAAAGCCGTTTTGGTGTCACGGGTGTTGTGACTTACACACACATTTCTGAATTGAGAAAGGAAATTATTTTAGAGGAAGCACTAGAGTTTAGATCCCACATTTGTTGATAGGCATTCATTTATTTCTTCACTTCTGATGAAGTTTCAACAATAAACAACATACTTTGTATTATGAGAAAGAACCAGACTCATTCTTCAGGAATCCGAAAAAAAGCTCTATTTTACGAGTTATGCACGAATTCGGATTCTCCTATAAAACGAATTCCTTAACTCAAACCAAGTTAAGACTGCTTTGTCCTTCATATTTATTCATGTCTAATCAAGTTTCAACGATAAACAACGTTGTACTTTGTAGAATGAGATAGAACTTCTTCAGCAATAAGCATCTCTCGACATATGACGAAGTACAGATTTTGCTATAAAATTAATTCCTTCTATCAGCCTGACTTAAAACTGTTTGTCCTCCTTATTTATCCACTTCCAATCAAATTTCAACAATTAAAAAAATTTTGTAGTTTGAGAAAGAACAACTTAATCTTCAGCAATCAGTACAAAAAGAGGGTAAGAAAAGGTTAGAATGCCCGACTATACACCATCAAAAGCTGGAGCGGAGGTGTTCCGCTGTAAGACGGTGTGAATGTCCGACCATAGTTGGTAAAAAGCAGTTAAGAAAAGGTTCGAATATCCAACCAAACATAATTAAAAGCGGGAGCAGAGCTGTTCGACTGCAAGTAGGTGTGAATGTCAGATCATAATATGCAAAAAGCTGATGAGAAAAGGTGAGAATGCCTGACTATACACCATCAAATGCAGGAGCGGAAGTGTTCGGCTGTGAGTAGGTGTGAATGTCCGACCGTAATGGCTGAAAAATGTGTTAGAAAAGACTAGAATGCTGCACCATACATCATCAAAAGCGGGAGAAGTGGTGTTCGGCTGCAAGTAGGTGTGAATGTCAAGCCATAATTACCCACAAACGGGTAAGAAAAGGTAGTATTGCCAGACCATACATGATCAAAACAGGGAGCGGAGGTGGTTCAGCTATAAGGTGTGAATTTCTGACTAAAGTTAGTAAAAAGCGGGTAAGACAAGGTGCGAATGCCCAACAATGTATGATCAAAAGAGGGAGCGGAGGTTTTCGGCTGCAAGGTCTGAATACCCAACCATAATTTGTAAAAACCGGGGATGAAAAGGCTCGAAAGCCTGACTATATACCATCAAAAGCAGGAGCAGAGGTGTTCAGCTGCAAGAAGGTCTGAATGTCCGACTTAAGTTCAAATATATTAACAAAAGCGGGAGGAGAGGTCTTCGGATGAGAGTGGTTTAGAATTTCCAACCATAATCTATAAAATGCGGTGAAAAAAAAGGTGTTATAGAACACTAAAAGGTGGAGCGGAAGTATTCGGCTGCAAGAAGGTGTGAATGTCCGACTATATTTGGTGAAAAGCAGGTGAAGCAAGGTCTGATAGCGCAACCTTACATCATCAAAAGCGAGATCAGAGGTGTTTGGCTGCAAGAAGGCCATAGTTTGCCAAAAGCGGGTAAGGTGCGAATGACTGACTAAATATCAACAAAAGTGGGGGCAGAGGTCTTCGGATGCAAGTGGGTGTGAATATCCCACCATACAAGTATGGTGGAGAGGAAGCTGTGAATGGCCGACCATAGTTTGCAAAAAGCGGGTGAGAAAAGGTGCGAATTTCAAACCATACATGATCAAAACAGGGAGCGGAGGTGTTTGGCTGCGACAAGGTGTGAATGTCCACCCAAAATTAATGAAAAGCGGGCAACAAGTAGGTTCGAATGCCCAACCATACATCATCAAAAGCAGGAGTGGATGTGTTCGGCTACAAGAAAGTTTGAATGTCCGACCATAGTTTGTAAAAAGCGGGTAAGAAAAGGTTCGAATGCCCGAATATATACCATCAAAAGCGGAAGCGGAGGTGTTTGGCTGCAAGAAGGTGTGAATGTCCGACCAAAGTTTGTAAAAAGCAGTTAAGAAAAGGTTCGAATATCCAACCAAACATAATCAAAAGCGGGAGCAGAGCTGTTCGACTGCAAGTAGGTGTGAATGTCAGATCATAATTTGCAAAAAGCTGATGAGAAAGGGTGAGAATGCCCGACTATACACCATCAAATGCGGGAGCGGAGTTGTTCGGCTGTGAGTAGGTGTGAATGTCCGACCATTATTGCTGAAAAATGTGTTAGAAAATGTAAGAATGCTGGTCCATACATCATCAAAAGCAAGAGAGGTGGTGATCGGCTGCAAGTAGGTGTGAATGTCCAGCCATAATTACTCACAAACGGGTAAGAAAAGGTAGTATTGCCAGACCATAGATTATCAAAACAGGGAGCGGAGGTGGTTCAGCTGCAAGAAGGTGTGAATGTCCGACTAAAGTTGAAATATATTAACAAAAGCGGGAGGAGAGGTCTTCGGATGAGAGTGGTTGAGAATTTAGAAACCATAATCTATAAAATGCGGTGAAAAAAAAGGTGTGATAGAACACTAAAAGGTGGAGC
This sequence comes from Leuresthes tenuis, assembly GCF_036924035.1. Lineage (NCBI taxonomy): Eukaryota > Metazoa > Chordata > Actinopteri > Atheriniformes > Atherinopsidae > Leuresthes > Leuresthes tenuis. The sequence goes on along the minus strand of NW_027325365.1, from coordinate 33,005,419 downwards.
GGAAGTTTTCGGCTGCAAGAAGGTGTGAATGTCCAACTATATTTGGTGAAAAGCAGGTGAAGCAAGGTCTGAATGCCCAACCTTACATCATCAAAAGCGAGATCAGAGGTGTTTGGCTGCAAGAAGGCCATAGTTTGCCAAAAGCGGGTAAGGTGCGAATGACCGACTAAAGTTTGTAAAAAGCGGGTAAGACAAGGTGCGAATGCCCGACAATGTATGATCAAAAGAGGGAGCGGAGGTTTTCGGCTGCAAGAAGGTCTGAATGTCCAACCATAATTCGTAAAAACCGGGGAAGAAAAGGCTCGAAAGCCAGACTATACACCATCAAAAGCGGCAGAGGAGGTGTGCGGCTGTAAGAAGGTCTGAATGTCCACCCATAATTACTGAAAAATGGGTAAGAAAAGGTGCGAATGCCCAACCATACATCATCAAAAGCAGGAGTGGATGTGTTCGGCTACAAGAAGGTTTGAATGTCCGACTATAGTTTGTAAAAAGCGCGTAGGGAAAGGTTCGGATGCCCGAACATACACCATCAAAAGAGGGAGCGGAGGAGCTACGCTGTAAGACGGTCTGAATGTCCATCAATAATTACTATAAAACATGAAAGAAAATTTTCGAAAATCAAACCGCACATGATCATAAGCGGGAGAGAAGGTGTTTGACTGCAAGTAGGTGTGAATGTCAGATCATAATTTGCAAAAAGATGATGAGAAAGGGTGAGAAAGCCCGATTATACACCATCAAATGCGGGAGCGGAAGTGTTCGGCTGTGAGTAGGTGTGAATCTCCAACCATAATTGCTGAAAAATGTGTTAGAAAAGGTAAGAATGCCGGTCCATACATTCTCTAAAGCGGGAGAGGTGGTGTTCGGCTGCAAGTAGGTGTGAATGTCCACCCATAATTACTGGAAAATGGGTAAGAAAAGGTGCGAATGCCCAACGATACATCATCAAAAGCAGGAGTGGATGTGTTCGGCTACAAGAAGGTTTGAGTGTCCGACCATAGTTTGTAAAAAGCGGGTAAGAAAAGGTTCGAATGCCCGAACATGCATCATCAAAAGAGGGAGCGGAGGTGTTCCGCTGTAAGAAGGTGTGAATGTCCGACCATAGTTGGTAAAAAGCGGGTAAGAAAAGGTGAAAATACCCGACTGTACACAATCAAAAGAGGGAGCGGAGATGTTCAGCTAAGAGAAGGTGTGAAAGTCCGACAATTGTTTGTATAAAACGGGTAAGAAAAGGTTCGTATGCCCGAATATACACCATCAAAAGCGGGAGAGGAGGTGTTCGGCTTCAAGAAGGTGTGAATGTCCACCCATAATTACTGGAAAATGGGTAAGAAAAGGTGCGAATGCCCAACCATACATCATCAAAAGCAGGAGTGGATGTGTTCGGCTACAAGAAGGTTTGAATGTCCGACTAAAGTTTGTAAAAAGTGGGTAAGACAAGGTGCGAATGCATGACAATGTATGATCAAAAGAGGGAGCGGAGGTGTTCGACTGCAAGAAGGTCTGAATGTCCATCCATAATTACTGAAAAATGGGTAAGAAAAGTGCTAATGCCCAACCATACATCATCAAAAGCAGGAGGGGATGTGTTCGGCTACAAGAAGGTTTGAATGTCCGACCATAGTTTGTAAAAAGCGGGTAAGAAAAGGTTTGAATGCCCGAATATATACCATCAAAAGCGGAAGCGGAGGTGTTCGGCTGCAAGAAGGTGTGAACGTCCGACCAAAGTTTGTAAAAAGCAGTTAAGAAAAGGTTCGAATATCCAACCAAACATAATCAATAGCGAGAGCAGAGCTGTTCGACTGCAAGTAGGTGTGAATATCAGATCATAATTTGCAAAAAGGTGATGAGAAAGGGTGAGTATGCCCAACTATACACCATCAAATGCGGGAGCGGAAGTGTTCGGCTGTGAGTAGGTGTGAATCTCCAACCATAATTGCTGAAAAATGTGTTAGAAAAGGTAAGAATGCCAGTCCATACATCATCAAAAGCGGGAGAGGTGGGGTTCGGCTGCAAGTAGGTGTGAATGTCCAGCCATAATTACTCACAAATGGGTAAGAAAAGGTAGTATTGCCAGACCATACATGATCAAAACAGGGAGCAGAGGAGGTTCAGCTGCAATAAGGTGTGAATGTCCGACTATAGTTTGCAAAAAGCGGGTAAGACAAGATGCGAATGCCCGACAATGTATGATAAAAAGAGGGAGAGGAGGTTTTCGGCTGCAAGAAAGTCTGAATGTCCATCCATAATTCCTGAAAAATGGGTAAAAAAAACGGTGCGAATGCCCAACCATACATCATCAAAAGCAGGAGTGGATGTGTTCGGCTACAAGAAGGTTTGAATGTCCATAAATAATTGCTTTAAAACATGAAAGAAAATTTTCGAATATCAAACCGCACATGATCATAAGCGAGAGAGGAGGTGTTCAGCTGCAAGAAGGTGTGAATGTCAAACCATAATTACTGAAAAATGGGTAAGAAAAGGTGCGAATTCCCAACGATACATCATCAAAAGCAGGAGTGGATGTGTTCGGCTAAAAGAAGGTTTGAATGTCCGACCATAGTTTGTAAAAAGCGGGTAAGAAAAGGTTCGAATGCCCGGATATATACCATCAAAAGCGGAAGCGGAGGTGTTCGGCTGCAAGAAGGTGTGAACGTCCGACCAAAGATTGTAAAAAGCAGTAAAGAAAAGTTTCGAATATCCAACCAAACATAATCAAAAGCGGGAGCAGAGCTGTTTGACTGCAAGTAGGTGTAAATGTCAGATCATAATTTGCAGAAAGCTGAAGAGAAAGGGTGAGAATGCCCGACTATACACCATCAAATGCGGAAGCGGAAGTGTTCGGCTGTGAGTAGGTGTGAATGTCTGACGATAATTGCTGAAAAATGTGTTAGAAAAGACTAGAATGCCGGACCATACATCATCAAAAGCGGGAGAAGTGGTGTACGGCTGGGAGTAGGTGTGAATGTCCAGCCATAATTACTCACAAACGGATAAGAAAAGGTATTATTGCCAGACCATACATGATCAAAACAGGGAGCGGAGGTGGTTCAGCTGTAAGGTGTGAATTTCTGAATAAAGTTTGTAAAAGCGGGTAAGACAAGATGCGAATGCCCGACAATGTATGATCAAAAGAGGAAGCGGAGATTTTCGGCTGCAAGGTCTGAATGTCCAACCATAATTTGTAAAAACCGGGGATGAAAAGGCTCGAAAGCCCGACTATACACCATCAAAAGCGGGAGCAGAGGTGTTCAGCTGCAAGAAGGTCTGAATGTCCACCAATAATTACTGAAAAATGGTTAAGAAAAGGTGTGAATGCCCAACCATACATCATCAAAAGCAGGAGTGGATGTGTTCGGCTACAAGAAGGTTTGAGTGTCCGACCATAGTTTGTAAAAAGCGGGTAAGAAAAGGTTCGAATGCCCGAACATGCATCATCAAAAGAGGGAGTGGATGTGTTCGGCTACAAGAAGGTTTGAGTGTCCGACCATAGTTTGCAAAAAGCGGGTAAGACAAGGTGCGAATGCCCGACAATGTATGATCAAAAGAGGGAGCGGAGGTTTTCGGCTGCAAGAAGGTCTGAATGTCCACCCATAATTCCTGAAAAATGGGTAAAAAAACGGCGCTAGTGCCCAACCATACATTATCAAAAGCAGGAGGGGATGTGTTCGGCTACAAGAAGGTTTGAATGTCCATCAATAATTGCTTTAAAACATGAAAGAAAATTTTCGAATATCAAACCGCACATGATCATAAGCGGGAGAGGAGGTGTTCAGCTTCAAGAAGGTGTGAATATCCACCCATAATTACTGGAAAATGGGTAAGAAAAGGTGCGAATGCCCAACGATACATCATCAAAAGCAGGAGTGGATGTGTTCGGCTACAAGAAGGTTTGAATGTCCGACTAAAGTTTGTAAAAATTGGGTAAGACAAGGTACGAATGCATGACAATGTATGATCAAAAGAGGGAGCGGAGGTGTTCGACTGCAAGAAGGTCTGAATGTCCATCCATAATTACTGAAAAATGGGTAAGAAAAGTGCTAATGCCCAACCATACATCATCAAAAGAGGGAGTGGAGGTGTTCCGCTGTAAGAAGGTGTGAATGTCCGACCATAGTTGGTAAAAAGCGGGTAAGAAAACGTTAAAATACCCGATTGTACACAATCAATAGCGGGAGCGGAGGTGTTCGGCTACAAGAAGGTGTGATAGTCCGACCATGGTTTGTAAAAAGCGCATAAGAAAAGGTGCGAATGCTCGACAATGTATGATCAAAAAGAGGGAGCGGAGGTTTTCGGCTGTAAGAAGATGTGAATGTCCGACCATAGTTGGTAAAAAGCGGGTAAGAAAACGTTAAAATACCCAACTGTACACAATCAATAGCGGGAGCGGAGGTGTTCGGCTACAAGAAGGTGTGATAGTCCGACCATAGTTTGTAAAAAGCGGGTAAGAAAAGGTTTGAATGCCCGAATATATACCATCAAAAGCGGAAGCGGAGGTGTTCGGCTTCAAGAAGGTGTGAACGTCCGACCAAAGTTTGTAAAAAGCAGTTAAGAAAAGGTTCGAATATCCAACCAAACATAATCAATAGCGAGAGCAGAGCTGTTCGACTGCAAGTAGGTGTGAATATCAGATCATAATTTGCAAAAAGGTGATGAGAAAGGGTGAGTATGCCCAACTATACACCATCAAATGCGGGAGCGGGAGTGTTCGGCTGTGAGTAGGTGTGAATCTCCAACCATAATTGCTGAAAAATGTGTTAGAAAAGGTAAGAATGCCAGTCCATACATCATCAAAAGCGGGAGAGGTGGGGTTCGGCTGCAAGTAGGTGTGAATGTCCAGCCATAATTACTCACAAATGGGTAAGAAAAGGTAGTATTGCCAGACCATACATGATCAAAACAGGGAGCAGAGGAGGTTCAGCTGCAATAAGGTGTGAATGTCCGACTACAGTTTGCAAAAAGCGGGTAAGACAAGGTGCGAATGCCCGACAATGTATGATCAAAAGAGGGAGCGGAGGTTTTCGGCTGCAAGAAGGTCTGAATGTCCAACCATAATTCCTGAAAAATGGGTAAAAAAACGGCGCTAGTGCCCAACCATACATCATCAAAAGCAGGAGGGGATGTGTTCGGCTACAAGAAGGTTTGAATGTCCATCAATAATTGCTTTAAAACATGAAAGAAAATTTTCGAATATCAAACCGCACATGATCATAAGCGGGAGAGGAGGTGTTCAGCTTCAAGAAGGTGTGAATATCAACCCATAATTACTGGAAAATGGGTAAGAAAAGGTGCGAATGCCCAACGATACATCATCAAAAGCAGGAGTGGATGTGTTAGGCTACAAGAAGGTTTGAATGTCCGACTAAAGTTTGTAAAAAGTGGGTAAGACAAGGTGCGAATGCATGACAATGTATGATCAAAAGAGGGAGCGGAGGTGTTCGACTGCAAGAAGGTCTGAATGTTCATCCATAATTACTGAAAAATGGGTAAGAAAAGTGCTAATGCCCAACCATACATCATCAAAAGAGGGAGCGGAGGTGTTCCGCTGTAAGAAGGTGTGAATGTCCGACCATAGTTGGTAAAAAGCGGGTAAGAAAACGTTAAAATACCCGACTGTACACAATCAATAGCGGGAGCGGAGGTGTTCGGCTACAAGAAGGTGTGATAGTCCGACCATAGTTTGTAAAAAGCGGGTAAGAAAAGGTTTGAATGCCCGAATATATACCATCAAAAGCGGAAGCGGAGGTGTTCGGCTGCAAGAAGGTGTGAACGTCCGACCAAAGTTTGTAAAAAGCAGTTAAGAAAAGGTTCGAATATCCAACCAAACATAATCAATAGCGAGAGCAGAGCTGTTCGACTGCAAGTAGGTGTGAATATCAGATCATAATTTGCAAAAAGGTGATGAGAAAGGGTGAGTATGCCCAACTATACACCATCAAATGCGGGAGCAGAAGTGTTCGGCTGTGAGTAGGTGTGAATCTCCAACCATAATTGCTGAAAAATGTGTTAGAAAAGGTAAGAATGCCAGTCCATACATCATCAAAAGCGGGAGAGGTGGGGTTCGGCTGCAAGTAGGTGTGAATGTCCAGCCATAATTACTCACAAATGGGTAAGAAAAGGTAGTATTGCCAGACAATACATGATCAAAACAGGGAGCAGAGGAGGTTCAGCTGCAATAAGGTGTGAATGTCCGACTATACTTTGCAAAAAGCGGGTAAGACAAGGTGCGAATGCCCGACAATGTATGATCAAAAGAGGGAGCAGAGGTTTTCGGCTGCAAGAAGGTCTGAATGTCCACCCATAATTCCTGAAAAATGGATAAAAAAACGGCGCTAATGCCCAACCATACATCATCAAAAGCAGGAGGGGATGTGTTCGGCTACAAGAAGGTTTGAATGTCCATCAATAATTGCTTTAAAACATGAAAGAAAATTTTCGAATATCAATCCGCACATAATCATAAGCGGGAGAGGAGGTATTCAGCTTCAAGAAGGTGTGAATATCCACCCATAATTACTGGAAAATGGGTAAGAAAAGGTGCGAATGCCCAACGATACATCATCAAAAGCAGGAGTGGATGTGTTCGGCTACAAGAAGGTTTGAATGTCCGACTAAAGTTTGTAAAAAGTGGGTAAGACAAGGTGCGAATGCATGACAATGTATGATCAAAAGAGGGAGCGGAGGTGTTCGACTGCAAGAAGGTCTGAATGTCCATCCATAATTACTGAAAAATGGGTAAGAAAAGTGCTAATGCCCAACCATACATCATCAAAAGAGGGAGTGGAGGTGTTCCGCTGTAAGAAGGTGTGAATGTCCGACCATAGTTGGTAAAAAGCGGGTAAGAAAACGTTAAAATACCCGATTGTACACAATCAATAGCGGGAGCGGAGGTGTTCGGCTACAAGAAGGTGTGATAGTCCGACCATGGTTTGTAAAAAGCGGGTAAGAAAAGGTTCGAATGCCCAACTATACATCATCAAAAGCAGGAGTGGATGTGTTTGGCCACAAGAAGGTTTGAATGTCCGACCATAGTTTGTAAAAAGCAGTTAAGAAAAGGTTCGAATATCCAACCAAACATAATCAAAAGCGGGAGCAGAGCTGTTCGACTGCAAGTAGGTGTGAATATCAGATCATAATTTGCAAAAAAGGTGATGAGAAAGGTTGAGTATGCCCGACTATACACCATCAAATGCGGGAGCGGAGTTGTTCGGCTGTGAGTAGGTGTGAATCTCCAACCATAATTGCTGAAAAATGTGTTAGAAAAGGTAAGAATGCCGGTCCATACATCATCAAAAGCGGGAGAGGTGGGGTTCGGCTGCAAGTAGGTGTGAATGTCCAGCCATAATTACTCACAAATGGGTAAGAAAAGGTAGTATTGCCAGACCATACATGATCAAAACAGGGAGCGGAGGTGGTTCAGCTGCAATAAGGTTTGAATTTTCGACTATAGTTTGCAAAAAGCGGGTAAGACAAGGTGCGAATGCCCGACAATGTATGATCAAAAGAGGGAGCGGAGGTTTTCGGCTGCAAGAAGTTCTGAATGTCCACCCATAATTCCTGAAAAATGGGTAAAAAAACTGTGCGAATACCCAACCATACATCATCAAAAGCAGGAGTCGATGTGTTCGGCTACAAGAAGGTTTGAATGTCCATCAATAATTGCTTTAAAACATGAAAGAAAATTTTCGAATATCAAACCGCACATGATCATAAGCGGGAGAGGAGGTGTTCAGCTGCAAGAAGGTGTGAATATCCACCCATAATTACTGGAAAATGGATAAGAACAGGTGCGAATGCCCAACGATACATCATCAAAAGCAGGAGTGGATGTGTTCGGCTACAAGAAGGTTTGAATGTCCGACTAAAGTTTGTAAAAAGTGGGTAAGACAAGGTGCGAATGCATGACAATGTATGATCAAAAGAGGGAGCGGAGGTGTTCGACTGCAAGAAGGTCTGAATGTCCATCCATAATTACTGAAAAATGGGTAAGAAAAGTGCTAATGCCCAACCATACATCATCAAAAGAGGGAGCGGAGGTGTTCCGCTGTAAGAAGGTGTGAATGTCCGACCATAGTTGGTAAAAAGCGGGTAAGAAAACGTTAAAATACCCGACTGTACACAATCAATAGCGGGAGCGGAGGTGTTCGGCTACAAGAAGGTGTGATAGTCCGACCATAGTTTGTAAAAAGCGGGTAAGAAAAGGTTTGAATGCCCGAATATATATCATCAAAAGCGGAAGCGGAGGTGTTCGGCTGCAAGAAGGTGTGAACGTCCGACCAAAGTTTGTAAAAAGCAGTTAAGAAAAGGTTCGAATATCCAACCAAACATAATCAATAGCGAGAGCAGAGCTGTTCGACTGCAAGTAGGTGTGAATATCAGATCATAATTTGCAAAAAGGTGATGAGAAAGGGTGAGTATGCCCAACTATACACCATCAAATGCGGGAGCGGAAGTGTTCGGCTGTGAGTAGGTGTGAATCTCCAACCATAATTGCTGAAAAATGTGTTAGAAAAGGTAAGAATGCCAGTCCATACATCATCAAAAGCGGGAGAGGTGGGGTTCGGCTGCAAGTAGGTGTGAATGTCCAGCCATAATTACTCACAAATGGGTAAGAAAAGGTAGTATTGCCAGACCATACATGATCAAAACAGGGAGCAGAGGAGGTTCAGCTGCAATAAGGTGTGAATGTCCGACTATAGTTTGCAAAAAGCGGGTAAGACAAGGTGCGAATGCCCGACAATGTATGATCAAAAGAGGGAGCGGAGGTTTTCGGCTGCAAGAAGGTCTGAATGTCCACCCATAATTCCTGAAAAATGGATAAAAAAACGGCGCTAATGCCCAACCATACATCATCAAAAGCAGGAGGGGATGTGTTCGGCTACAAGAAGGTTTGAATGTCCATCAATAATTGCTTTAAAACATGAAAGAAAATTTTCGAATATCAAACCGCACATAACCATAAGCGGGAGAGGAGGTGTTCAGCTTCAAGAAGGTGTGAATATCCACCCATAATTACTGGAAAATGGGTAAGAAAAGGTGCGAATGCCCAACGATACATCATCAAAAGCAGGAGTGGATGTGTTCGGCTACAAGAAGGTTTGAATGTCCAACTAAAGTTTGTAAAAAGTGGGTAAGACAAGGTGCGAATGCATGACAATGTATGATCAAAAGAGGGAGCGGAGGTGTTCGACTGCAAGAAGGTCTGAATGTCCATCCATAATTACTGAAAAATGGGTAAGAAAAGTGCTAATGCCCAACCATACATCATCAAAAGAGGGAGCGGAGGTGTTCCGCTGTAAGAAGGTGTGAATGTCCGACCATAGTTGGTAAAAAGCGGGTAAGAAAACGTTAAAATACCCGACTGTACACAATCAATAGCGGGAGCGGAGGTGTTCGGCTACAAGAAGGTGTGATAGTCCGACCATGGTTTGTAAAAAGCGCATAAGAAAAGGTGCGAATGCCCGACAATGTATGATCAAAAAGAGGGAGCGGAGGTTTTCGGCTACAAGAAGGTTTGAATGTCCGACCATAGTTTGTAAAAAGCAGTTAAGAAAAGGTTCGAATATCCAACCAAACATAATCAAAAGCGGGAGCAGAGCTGTTCGACTGCAAGTAGGTGTGAATATCAGATCATAATTTGCAAAAAGGTGATGAGAAAGGTTGAGTATGCCCGACTATACACCATCAAATGCGGGAGCGGAGTTGTTCGGCTGTGAGTAGGTGTGAATCTCCAACCATAATTGCTGAAAAATGTGTTAGAAAAGGTAAGAATGCCGGTCCATACATCATCAAAAGCGGGAGAGGTGGGGTTCGGCTGCAAGTAGGTGTGAATGTCCAGCCATAATTACTCACAAATGGGTAAGAAAAGGTAGTATTGCCAAACCATACATGATCAAAACAGGGAGCGGAGGTGGTTCAGCTGCAATAAGGTTTGAATTTTCGACTATAGTTTCCAAAAAGCGGGTAAGACAAGGTGCGAATGCCCGACAATGTATGATCAAAAGAGGGAGCGGAGGTTTTCGGCTGCAAGAAGGTCTGAATGTCCACCCATAATTCCTGAAAAATGGGTAAAAAAACGGTGCGAATGCCCAACCATACATCATCAAAAGCAGGAGTCGATGTGTTCGGCTACAAGAAGGTTTGAATGTCCATCAATAATTGCTTTAAAACATGAAAGAAAATTTTCGAATATCAAACCGCACATGATCATAAGCGGGAGAGGAGGTGTTCAGCTGCAAGGTGTGAATGTCCACCCATAATTACTGGAAAACTGGTAAGAAAAGGTGCGAATGCCCAACGATACATCATCAAAAGCAGGAGTGGATGTGTTCGGCTACAAGAAGGTTTGAATGTCCGACTAAAGTTTGTAAAAAGTGGGTAAGACAAGGTGCGAATGCATGACAATGTATGATCAAAAGAGGGAGCGGAGGTGTTCGACTGCAAGAAGGTCTGAATGTCCATCCATAATTACTGAAAAATGGGTAAGAAAAGTGCTAATGCCCAACCATACATCATCAAAAGAGGGTGCGGAGGTGTTCCGCTGTAAGAAGGTGTGAATGTGCGACCATAGTTGGTAAAAAGCGGGTAAGAAAACGTTAAAATACCGGACTGTACACAATCAATAGCGGGAGTGGAGGTGTTCGGCTACAAGAAGGTGTGATATTCCGACCATGGTTTGTAAAAAGCGCGTAAGAAAAGGTGCGAATGCCCGACAATGTATGATCAAAAAGAGGGAGCGGAGGTTTTCGGCTACAAGAAGGTTTGAATGTCCGACCATAGTTTGTAAAAAGCGGGTAAGAAAAGGTTCGAATGCCCAACTATACATCATCAAAAGCAGGAGTGGATGTGTTCGGCTACAAGAAGGTTTGAATGTCCGACCATAGTTTGTAAAAGTCGGGTAAGAAAAGGTTCGAATGCCCGAACATACACCATCAAAAGAGGGAGCGGAGGTTTTCCGCTGTAAGTAGGTGTGAATGTCCGACCATAGTTGGTAAAAAGCGGGTAAGAAAAGGTTAAGATACCCGACTGTACACAATCAAATAAGGGAGCGGAGTTGTTCGGCTGCAAGAAGGTGTGAATGTCCGACTATATTTGGTGAAAAGCAGGTGAAGCAAGGTCTGAATGCCAAACCTTACATCATCAAAAGCGAGATCAGAGGTGTTTGGCTGCAGGAAGGCCATAGTTTGCCAAAAGCGGGTGCGAATGACCGACTAAATATCAACAAAAGTGGGGGCGGAGGTCTTCGGATGCAAGTGGGTGTGAATAACCCACTATACAAGTAAGGTGGAGAGGAAGCTGTGAATGGGCGATCATATTTTGCAAAAAGCGGGTGAGAAAAGGTGCGAATGTCAAACCATACATGATCAAAACAGGGAGCAGAGGTGTTTGGCTGCGACAAGGTGTGAATGTCCACCCAAAATTAATGAAAAGCGGGCAACAAGTAGGTTCGAATGCCCAACCATACATCATCAAAAGCAGGAGGGGATGTGTTCGGCTACAAGAAGGTTTGAATGTCCATCAATAATTGCTTTAAAACATGAAAGAAAATTTTCGAATATCAAACCGCACATAATCATAAGCGGGAGAGGAGGTATTCAGCTTCAAGAAGGTGTGAATATCCACCCATAATTACTGGAAAATGGGTAAGAAAAGGTGCGAATGCCCAACGATACATCATCAAAAGCAGGAGTGGATGTGTTCGGCTACAAGAAGGTTTGAATGTCCGACTAAAGTTTGTAAAAAGTGGGTAAGACAAGGTGCGAATGCATGACAATGTATGATCAAAAGAGGGAGCGGAGGTGTTCGACTGCAAGAAGGTCTGAATGTCCATCCATAATTACTGAAAAATGGGTAAGAAAAGTGCTAATGCCCAACCATATATCATCAAAAGAGGGAGTGGAGGTGTTCCGCTGTAAGAAGGTGTGAATGTCCGACCATAGTTGGTAAAAAGCGGGTAAGAAAACGTTAAAATACCCGATTGTACACAATCAATAGCGGGAGCGGAGGTGTTCGGCTACAAGAAGGTGTGATAGTCCGACCATGGTTTGTAAAAAGCGCATAAGAAAAGGTGCGAATGCTCGACAATGTATGATCAAAAAGAGGGAGCGGAGGTTTTCGGCTACAAGAAGGTTTGAATGTCCGACCATAGTTTGTAAAAAGCGGGTAAGAAAAGGTTCGAATGCCCAACTATACATCATCAAAAGCAGGAGTGGATGTGTTCGGCTACAAGAAGGTTTGAATGTCCGACCATAGTTTGTAAAAAGCAGTTAAGAAAAGGTTCGAATATCCAACCAAACATAATCAAAAACGGGAGCAGAGCTGTTCGACTGCAAGTAGGTGTGAATATCAGATCATAATTTGCAAAAAAGGTGATGAGAAAGGTTGAGTATGCCCGACTATACACCATCAAATGCGGGAGCGGAGTTGTTCGGCTGTGAGTAGGTGTGAATCTCCAACCATAATTGCTGAAAAATGTGTTAGAAAAGGTAAGAATGCCGGTCCATACATCATCAAAAGCGGGAGAGGTGGGGTTCGGCTGCAAGTAGGTGTGAATGTCCAGCCATAATTACTCACAAATGGGTAAGAAAAGGTAGTATTGCCAGACCATACATGATCAAAACAGGGAGCGGAGGTGGTTCAGCTGCAATAAGGTTTGAATTTTCGACTATAGTTTGCAAAAAGCGGGTAAGACAAGGTGCGAATGCCCGACAATGTATGATCAAAAGAGGGAGCGGAGGTTTTCGGCTGCAAGAAGGTCTGAATGTCCACCCATAATTCCTGAAAAATGGGTAAAAAAACTGTGCGAATGCCCAACCATACATCATCAAAAGCAGGAGTCGATGTGTTCGGCTACAAGAAGGTTTGAATGTCCATCAATAATTGCTTTAAAACATGAAAGAAAATTTTCGAATATCAAACCGCACATGATCATAAGCGGGAGAGGAGGTGTTCAGCTGCAAGAAGGTGTGAATATCCACCCATAATTACTGGAAAATGGGTAAGAACAGGTGCGAATGCCCAACGATACATCATCAAAAGCAGGAGTGGATGTGTTCGGCTACAAGAAGGTTTGAATGTCCGACTAAAGTTTGTAAAAAGTGGGTAAGACAAGGTGCGAATGCATGACAATGTATGATCAAAAGAGGGAGCGGAGGTGTTCGACTGCAAGAAGGTCTGAATGTCCATCCATAATTACTGAAAAATGGGTAAGAAAAGTGCTAATGCCCAACCATACATCATCAAAAGAGGGAGCGGAGGTGTTCCGCTGTAAGAAGGTGTGAATGTCCGACCATAGTTTGTAAAAAGCAGTTAAGAAAAGGTTCGAATATCCAACCAAACATAATCAAAAGCGGGAGCAGAGCTGTTCGACTGCAAGTAGGTGTGAATATCAGATCATAATTTGCAAAAAGGTGATGAGAAAGGTTGAGTATGCCCGACTATACACCATCAAATGCGGGAGCGGAGTTGTTCGGCTGTGAGTAGGTGTGAATCTCCAACCATAATTGCTGAAAAATGTGTTAGAAAAGGTAAGAATGCCGGTCCATACATCATCAAAAGCGGGAGAGGTGGGGTTCGGCTGCAAGTAGGTGTGAATGTCCAGCCATAATTACTCACAAATGGGTAAGAAAAGGTAGTATTGCCAAACCATACATGATCAAAACAGGGAGCGGAGGTGGTTCAGCTGCAATAAGGTTTGAATTTTCGACTATAGTTTGCAAAAAGCGGGTAAGACAAGGTGCGAATGCCCGACAATGTATGATCAAAAGAGGGAGCGGAGGTTTTCGGCTGCAAGAAGGTCTGAATGTCCACCCATAATTCCTGAAAAATGGGTAAAAAAACGGTGCGAATGCCCAACCATACATCATCAAAAGCAGGAGTCGATGTGTTCGGCTACAAGAAGGTTTGAATGTCCATCAATAATTGCTTTAAAACATGAAAGAAAATTTTCGAATATCAAACCGCACATGATCATAAGCGGGAGAGGAGGTGTTCAGCTGCAAGGTGTGAATGTCCACCCATAATTACTGGAAAACTGGTAAGAAAAGGTGCGAATGCCCAACGATACATCATCAAAAGCAGGAGTGGATGTGTTCGGCTACAAGAAGGTTTGAATGTCCGACTAAAGTTTGTAAAAAGTGGGTAAGACAAGGTGCGAATGCATGACAATGTATGATCAAAAGAGGGAGCGGAGGTGTTCGACTGCAAGAAGGTCTGAATGTCCATCCATAATTACTGAAAAATGGGTAAGAAAAGTGCTAATGCCCAACCATACATCATCAAAAGAGGGTGCGGAGGTGTTCCGCTGTAAGAAGGTGTGAATGTGCGACCATAGTTGGTAAAAAGCGGGTAAGAAAACGTTAAAATACCCGACTGTACACAATCAATAGCGGGAGTGGAGGTGTTCGGCTACAAGAAGGTGTGATAGTCCGACCATGGTTTGTAAAAAGCGCGTAAGAAAAGGTGCGAATGCCCGACAATGTATGATCAAAAAGAGGGAGCGGAGGTTTTCGGCTACAAGAAGGTTTGAATGTCCGACCATAGTTTGTAAAAAGCGGGTAAGAAAAGGTTCGAATGCCCAACTATACATCATCAAAAGCAGGAGTGGATGTGTTCGGCTACAAGAAGGTTTGAATGTCCGACCATAGTTTGTAAAAGTCGGGTAAGAAAAGGTTCGAATGCCCGAACATACACCATCAAAAGAGGGAGCGGAGGTTTTCCGCTGTAAGTAGGTGTGAATGTCCGACCATAGTTGGTAAAAAGCGGGTAAGAAAAGGTTAAGATACCCGACTGTACACAATCAAATAAGGGAGCGGAGTTGTTCGGCTGCAAGAAGGTGTGAATGTCCGACTATATTTGGTGAAAAGCAGGTGAAGCAAGGTCTGAATGCCAAACCTTACATCATCAAAAGCGAGATCAGAGGTGTTTGGCTGCAGGAAGACCATAGTTTGCCAAAAGCGGGTGCGAATGACCGACTAAATATCAACAAAAGCGGGGGCGGAGGTCTTCGGATGCAAGTGGGTGTGAATAACCCACTATACAAGTAAGGTGGAGAGGAAGCTGTGAATGGGCGATCATATTTTGCAAAAAGCGGGTGAGAAAAGGTGCGAATGTCAAACCATACATGATCAAAACAGGGAGCAGAGGTGTTTGGCTGCGACAAGGTGTGAATGTCCACCCAAAATTAATGAAAAGCGGGCAACAAGTAGGTTCGAATGCCCAACCATACATCATCAAAAGCAGGAGTGGATGTGTTCGGCTACAAGAAAGTTTGAATGTCCGACCATAGTTTGTAAAAAGCGGGTAAGAAAAGGTTCGAATGCCCGAATATATACCATCAAAAGCGGAAGCGGAGGTGTTTGGCTGCAAGAAGGTGTGAACGTCCGACCAAAGTTTGTAAAAAGCAGTTAAGAAAAGGTTCGAATATCCAACCAAACATAATCAAAAGCGGGAGCAGAGCTGTTCGACTGCAAGTAGGTGTGAATGTCAGATCATAATTTGCAAAAAGCTGATGAGAACGGGTGAGAATGCCCGACTATACACCATCAAATGCGGGAGCGGAAGTGTTCGGCTGTGAGTAGGTGTGAATGTCTGACCATAATTGCTGAAAAATGTGTTAGAAAAGACTAGAATGCCGGATCATACATCATCAAAAGCGGGAGAGGTGGTGTTGGGCAGCAAGTAGGTGTGAATGTCCAGCCGTAATTACTCACAAACGGGTAAGAAACGGTAGTATTGCCAGACCATACATGATCAAAACAGGGAGCGGAGGTGGTTCAGCTGCAAGAAGGTGTGAACGTCCGACCAAAGTTTGTAAAAAGCAGTTAAGAAAAGTTTTGAATATCCAACCAAACATAATCAAAAGCGGGAGCAGAGCTGTTCGACTGCAAGTAGGTGTGAATGTCAGATCATAATTTGCAAAAAGCTGATGAGAAAGGGTGAGAATGCCCGACTATACACCATCAAATGCGGGAGTGGAGTTGTTCGGCTGTGAGTAGGTGTGAATGTCCGACCATAATTACTCACAAACGGGTAAGAAAAGGTAGTATTGCCAGACCATACATGATCAAAACAGGGAACGGAGGTGGTTCGGCTGCAAGAAGGTGTGAACGTCCGACCAAAGTTTGTAAAAAGCAGTTAAGAAAAGTTTCGAATATCCAACCAAACATAATCAAAAGCGGGAGCAGAGCTGTTCGACTGCAAGTAGGTGTGAATGTCAGATCATAATTTGCAAAAAGCTGATGAGAAAGGGTGAGAATGCCCGACTATATACCATCAAATGCGGGAGCGGAGTTGTTCGGCTGTGAGTAGGTGTGAATGTCCGACCATAATTACTCACAAACGGGTAAGAAAAGGTAGTATTGCCAGACCGTACATGATCAAAACAGGGAACGGAGGTGGTTCGGCTGCAAGAAGGTGTGAACGTCCGACCAAAGTTTGTAAAAAGCAGTTAAGAAAAGTTTCGAATATCCAACCAAACATAATCAAAAGCGGGAGCAGAGCTGTTTGACTGCAAGTAGGTGTGAATGTCAGATCATAATTTGCAAAAAGCTGATGAGAAAGGGTGAGAATGCCCGACTATACACCATCAAATGCGGGAGCGGAGTTGTTCGGCTGTGAGTAGGTGTGAATGTCCGACCATAATTGCTGAAAAATGTGTTAGAAAGGGTAAGAATGCCAGTCCATACATCATCAAAAGCAAGAGAGGTGGTGTTCGGCTGCAAGTAGGTGTGAATGTCCAGCCATAATTACTCACAAAGGGTAAGAAAAGGTAGTATTGCCAGACCATACATGATCATAACAGGGAGCGGAGGTGTTCAGCTGCAAGAAGGTCTGATTGTCCGACTAAAGTTCAAATATATAAACAAAAGCAGGAGGAGAGGTCTTTGGATGAGAGTGGTTGAGAAATTCCAACCATAATCTATAAAATGCGGTGAAAAAAAAGGTGTGATAGAACACTAAAAGGTGGAGCGGAAGTGTTCAGCTGCAAGAAGGTGTGAATGTCCGACTATATTTGGTGAAAAGCAGGTGAAGCAAGGTCTGAATGCCCAAAATTACATCATCAAAAGCGAGATCAGAGGTGTTTGGCTTCAAGAAGGCCATAGTTTGCTAAAAGCGGGTAAGGTGCGAATGACCGACTAAATATCAACAAAAGTGGGGGCGGAGGTCTTCGGATGCAAGTGGGTGTGAATATCCCACCATACAAGTATGGTGGAGAGGAAGCTGTGAATGGCCGACCATAGTTTGCAAAAAGCGGGTGAAAAAAGGTGCGAATGTCCAACCATACATGATCAAAACAGGGAGCGGAGGTGTTTGGCTGCGACAAGGTTTGAATGTCCACCCATAATTAATGAAAAGCGGGCAACAAGTAGGTTCGAATGCCCAACCATACATAATCAAAAGCAGGAGTGGATGTGTTTGGCTACAAGAAAGTTTGACTGTCCGAGCATAGTTTGTAAAAAGCGGTTAAGAAAATCTTCAAATGCCCGAACATACAACATCAAAAGAGGGAGCGGAGGTGTTCCGCTGTAAGAAGGTGTGAATGTCCAACCATAGTTGGTAAAAAGCGGGTAAGAAAACGTTAAAATACCCGTCTGTACACAATCAATAGCGGGAGCGGAGTTGTTCGGCTACAAGAAGGTGTGATAGTCCGACCATGGTTTGTAAAAAGCGGGTAAGAAAAGTTGCGAATGCCCGACAATGTATGATCAAAAAGAGGGAGCGGAGGTTTTCGGCTACAAGAAGGTTTGAATGTCCGAACATAGTTGGTAAAAAGCGGTTAAGAAAAGGTTTGAATGCCCAACTATACACCATCAAATGAGGGAGCGGAGGTGTTCCGCTGTAAGAAGGTGTGAATGTCCGACCATAGTTGGTAAAAAGCGGGTAAGAACAGGTTAAAATACCCGACTGTACACAATCAATAGCGGGAGCGGAGTTGTTCAGCTAGAAGAAGGTGTGAAAGTCCACCAATGGTTTGTAAAAAGCGGGTAACAAAAGGTATGAATGCCCGAATATATACCATAAAAAGCGGAAGCGGAGGTGTTCGGCTGCAAGAAGGTGTGAACGTCCGACCAAAGTTTGTAAAAAGCAGTTAAGAAAAGTTTCGAATATCCAACCAAACATAATCAAAAGCGGGAGCAGAGCTGTTCGACTGCAAGTAGGTGTGAATGTCAGATCATAATTTGCAAAAAGCTGATGAGAAAGTGTGAGAATGCCCGACTATACACCATCAAATGCGGGAGCGGAGTTGTTCGGCTGTGAGTAGGTGTGAATGTCCGACCATAATTGCTGAAAAATATGTTAGAAAAGGTAAAAATGCCGGTCCATTCATCATCAAAAGCAAGAGAGGTGGTGTTCGGCTGCAAGTAGGTGTGAATGTCCAGCCATAATTACTCAAAAACGGGTAAGAAAAGGTAGTATTGCCAGACCATACATGATCAAAACAGGAAGCGGAGGTGGTTCAGCTGCAAGAAGGTGTGAACGTCCGACCAAAGTTTGTAAAAAGCAGTTAAGAAAAGTTTTGAATATCCAACCAAACATAATCAAAAGCGGGAGCAGAGCTGTTCGACTGCAAGTAGGTGTGAATGTCAGATCATAATTTGCAAAAAGCTGATGAGAAAGGGTGAGAATGCCCGACTATACACCATCAAATGCGGGAGCGGAGTTGTTCGGCTGTGAGTAGGTGTGAATGTCCGACCATAATTACTCACAAACGGGTAAGAAAAGGTAGTATTGCCAGACCATACATGATCAAAACAGGGAACGGAGGTGGTTCGGCTGCAAGAAGGTGTGAACGTCCGACCAAAGTTTGTAAAAAGCAGTTAAGAAAAGTTTCGAATATCCAACCAAACATAATCAAAAGCGGGAGCAGAGCTGTTCGACTGCAAGTAGGTGTGAATGTCAGATCATAATTTGCAAAATGCTGATGAGAAAGGGTGAGAATGCCCGACTATATACCATCAAATGCGGGAGCGGAGTTGTTCGGCTGTGAGTAGGTGTGAATGTCCGACCATAATTACTCACAAACGGGTAAGAAAAGGTAGTATTGCCAGACCGTACATGATCAAAACAGGGAACGGAGGTGGTTCGGCTGCAAGAAGGTGTGAACGTCTGACCAAAGTTTGTAAAAAGCAGTTAAGAAAAGTTTCGAATATCCAACCAAACATAATCAAAAGCGGGAGCAGAGCTGTTCGACTGCAAGTAGGTGTGAATGTCAGATCATAATTTGCAAAAAGCTGATGAGAAAGGGTGAGAATGCCCGACTATACACCATCAAATGCGGGAGCGGAGTTGTTCGGCTGTGAGTACAAATTATGGTTGGACATTCAGACATTCAGACCTTGCAGCCGGAAAAACCTCCGCTCCCTCTTTTGATCATACATTGTCTGGCATTCGCACTTGTCTTACCCCATTTTTACAAACTTTAGTCAGAAATTCACACCTTACAGCTGAACCACCTTCGCTCCCTGTTTTGATCATGTATGGTCTGGCAATACTACCGTTTCTTACCCGTTTGTGAGTAATTACGGCTGGACATTCACACCTACTTGCTGCCCTTCACCACCTCTCCCGCTTTTGATGATGTATGATCCGGCATTCTAGTCTTTTCTAACACATTTTTTCAGCAATTATGGTCAGACATTCACACCTACTCACAGCCAAACACTTCCGCTCCCGCATTTGATGGTGTATAGTCGGGCATTCTCACCCGTTCTCATCAGCTTTTTGCAAATTATGATCTGACATTCACACCTACTTGCAGTCGAACAGCTCTGCTCACGCTTTTGATTATGTTTGGTTGGATATTCGAACCTTTTCTTAACTGCTTTTTACAAACTTTTGGTCGAGACGTTCACACCTTCTTGCAGCCGAACACCTCCGCTTCCGCTTTTGATGGTATATATTCGGGCATTTGAACCTTTTCTTACCCGCCTTTTTACAAACTATGGTCGGACATTCAAACCTTTGTAGCCGAACACATCACTCCTGCTTTTAATGATGAATGGTTGGGCATTCGAACCTACTTTGTTGCCCGCTTTTCATTAATTTTTGGGTGGACATTCACACCTTGTCGCAGCCAAACACCTCCGCTCCCTGTGTTGATCATGTATGGTTTGACACATTAGTCACTTTTCTCACCCGCTTTTTTCAAACTATGATCGCCCATTCACAGCTTCCTCTCCACCATACTTGTATAGTGGGTTATTCACACCCACTTGCATCCGAAGACCTCCGCCCCCCACTTTTGTTGATATTTAGTCGGTCATTCGCACCCTGCTTTTGGCAAACTATGGCCTTCCTGCAGCCAAACACCTCTTATCTCGCTTTTGATGATGTAAGGTTGGGCATTCAGACCTTGCTTCACCTGCTTTTCACCAAATATAGTCGGACATTCACACCTTCTTGCAGCCGAACACTTCCGCTCCACCTTTTAGTGTTCTATGGGGTATTCACACCTTTTTTTTCACCGCATTTTATAGATTATGGTTGGAAATTCTCACCCACCTCATCCGAAGACCTCTCTCCCCCGCTTTTGTTAATATATTGTCGGGCATTCGAACCTTTTCTTACCCGCTTTTTACAAATTATGGTCGGACATTCACATCTACTTGCAGCCAAATACTTCCGCTCCACCTTTTAGTGATGTAGGGTTGGCATTTCCGCCTTTTCTTACCCTATTTTTATACTGATTGCTGAAGATTAAGTTGTTCTTTCTCAAACTACAAATTTTTTTTAATTGTTGAAACTTGATTTGAAGTGGATAAATAAGGAGGACAAACAGTTTTAAGTCAGGCTGATAGAAGGAATTGATTTTATAGCAAAATCTGTATATCGTCATATGTCGAGAGATGCTTATTGCTGAAGAAGTTCTTTCTCATTCTACAAAGTATAACGTTGTTTATCATTGAAACTTGATTAGACATGAATAAATATGAAGGACAAAGCAGTCTTAACTTGGTTTGAGTTAAGGAATCCGAATTTGTGCATAACTCGTAAAATAGAGCTTATTTTCGGTACACTTGATCTCAGCCAAAAGGCCGAGAAGCGATAACTGTCCACTGGGTCACGTCGGAGGTTCCTTCTTGGCACATTGCGCACTTGTCGCGGTGTTCTTTTTATGGCCATAGGTGGCCAGAGTGTCACTTTGCACCTCCGCCCACCCGCTGCACTGAGCACTCTTCAGCCCTTTTAAATGGTATAACTTTGCACTCCCGCACGCTCCAGCAAGCACCATTCAAGCAACAACTTTGCACTCCAGCTTCAAACATCGGCACAGTCGCAACAAGTAAGGCGACTCTACTCAGAGATGTCACTCTGCACAGTAACAAGATTTCTTTTGCACAGACAGAAAGGGCTTCACCCGCAAAGGTAAAGCCTGCCAAAAATAGAAACAACTCATTAGTGCTGCTCTCCACGGAAGTCTTTAGTAAAAGGCGAAAGACTTGTACGTTATGAAGAGAAACCAGAGTACGATTATCCGTCACTGCGGGAGCAGGGCATCAGGCTAGTTGGCATAGCCACCTTCCCCATGGTGAGCTTTGCTTGGTTGAGACGCTTGTTCCCCCCCCCCCCCTTGCTCCTCGGCTGACCAAGTAGGAACAATCGGGCCCTATTCGATGGCTGCAACACCTGAAAGATATTGATGCGAGACCCGATCAAAAGCTTTTTCAAAGTCTAAATTTAAGATGACAAGCCGGGTGTTTCTGTCTCTAGCTTAATCAATGATGTCTGGAATCAGTACGAGGCTGTCGGTGAGTTGTTTCCCTTCGATGGCACAAGCCTGGTCTGGGTGAATTACCTCCTCTAAATTAGAGGACAATCCGTGTCGCTAAAACCTTGCTAAAAAGTTTACAGTCAAAGTTTAAAAGTGTGATGGGCCTCCAATTCTTTAGGTCAGTCTTATCATTTTTTTTATAAAGTAGAGTCACTATTCCCACTCTAAAATTGTCAGGAAGTCGGTCGAGTTTTTCAAAATCTTTAAAAACATCTAAAATATCTGATGATAAAAGGTCCCAAAAGGTCAGATAGAATTCTGCAGGAAGCCCGTCTAAACCCGGAGCTCGACTTCTCTTAAAACCTGTTAGGCATTTTTTTTAACTCTAAAGCAGTAAAAATCCTGTGTCAAGTGTGCATTCTCTTTTACGGTTTTGTCAACGAATTTTAAAATTTCTGCCGATGTTTCCAAGTGCCACTGCTTTCTCTTTGTAGATGTTACTATAAAAGGTATGTAGAGTTTCAATCATCTCTTGTGTGGATTTTGTTAAAAACCCATCTTCTCTCTTTAGATTTTGAATACACTCCTTTTTATTTATAACTTTACTTTCTTAAAAAAGTACCATGTGCATGTTTCACCTTCCTCAATTTCCTGCTCCCTGCTTCTTACAAAAATTCCTTTACTCTTTATTTCTGCCTAAAACTGACATTTCCTTTTTCACATCTTTGATTTCTTCATTAAAGTCTATGCCACACTGATTTAGTTTAAAGTAGCGCTGTAAGCGTTTCTGTAGTCCCATCATACATCTATTCTCTTTCCTTTTTTTACGTTTACCTTGCTGTTTAAAAAAGGTAAAGTCTGGGTCGTTTCCTTCACCATTTCCCACCATTGTGCATGTGTTTCGTAGAGGTCTTGAAGGGTCTGCCACTCTTTATAACATTCCCTGTACTGACTGACTATGATTTCATCCTCCAACAGGGAACAGTTGAGTTTCCACAGACCACTTCCTACCGTCACACCAGAAGGGGGTGAAAGGGTGCAGGAGAGCATAAGGTGGTCTGAAAAGAAAACAGGGGTTAATCTAACATCAGTGGATGGGCAATCTCTAGTAAAAAAATAATCAATGCGAGAGGCTCTGGTGCCATCATGACTAAACCAGGTGAAGCCCTCCTCTCTGGGATGCATGGTTTTAAAACAGTCAGTAAGCTTAAAATCCCTGCACATGCCCTGAAGTAAAATCAAAGTCTTATCCATTTTAAAATCTCCCCCTGCTCTTTTTCTATCTTTTCCTGCTCAAGATAAAGTTAAAATCCCCTCCTACAACTAAAGGTACTTGCCCTAGCATGTAAAGCTGTATATCTTCTAAAATTTCATACCTGTCATTTTTTCCTTTGAAACCATAAATATTTAAGAGGTTAAAGTCTTGCCCCATAAAATTCAAGTGTGCTAAAAGTGCCCGTCCGTCTCTCACCACTTTGCTACCTTTCACCAGAACATGCGGATTTTTAATTAGAATGGCCACACCATCATTTTTATTTTGATTTGAGCCACTCCATATCGATAAATGGGGCCACATTTCCTCCCATTGTCTCTGGTTTTTTAAAAAAGGTAGTCCACATTCTTGTATTAAAAACACATCTGATTTTATGGAGTCTAAGAAGGATAAAATACTCTGGGCTCTTGTATTTGATTTCACACTTCTCACATTTAGTGTTGAGAAGGTGAGAACCATTAAAAGGATAAAGGAAAGTAGATATGTCATTTTTGTTTTTCTAAGTTATCAAAACAAATTACACACTCAGGTTATTTCTTGGGAAACTAGCTCTTCCTTCATTTCTTTAGGTGAAAAGTGAGTAGGGTGATCTATATTTCCTTTTCGGACTCTCGGTGTTGGCCTCTGACGCAATGTTGCATTTAACTTTGAGTCCCTGGGGGTTGATTGCAGAGCTAAAGTTAAAAAGGAGACCTCATTTTGTGAGTCGGAGGGGAAGACTCTAGGTTCTTCCACTGAAGAACTGTCTGAAAGGGACCTAACCCTTCCCCTCTTCTCTGATAACACTGGGGAATCAGTGGACAACTCAGATGCCGTCCTCTTCGGCTGTTGACCTTCGGGGAGGTGAGTATCTTCACTAGACTCACCTGTCTGCTCTTCCTCCTCATTTAGCGTATCTCCACCCTCTGCCTGTGAATTCTCACAGACTTAAGCACTGAGTGGTGAGGCCTCTACAGGCCCTACCCCTTTTTGCTCCTCACTTCCAACCCAAGCTTTTGGCGGGAAGTTTGAATTGATTGGGTCAACCTCTTCACTTTGTTCACCAACTGCCACCTCTGGTCCTTCTCTTTGTTGGCTTGACTGTGGCTTTAGCGTCTTTAATTTGTTGGCAAAAGATTTAGGGCAATCTCTGAAGAGGTGATTTAATTCTCCACAGAGATTACATTTCCTGCCATTTGGACACTCTCCAAAAGTGTGCCCAATTTCTCTGCACTTCCCACATATCACCTTGGTACAAGCCTCAACCAGGTGCCCATGCTCACCGCACTTGCGGCAGAGCTTGGGCTGCCCCTGGTAGTGGATGTAACCTCGGTTTTCGAGGTGGCCAGAGTGTCACTTTGCACCTCCGCCCACCCGCTGCACTGAGCACTCTTCAGCCCTTTTAACTGGTATAACTTTGCACTCCCGCACGCTCAAGCAACAACTTTGCACTCCAGCTTCGAACATCGGCACAGTCGCAACAAGTAAGGCGACTCTACTCAGAGAAGTCACTCTGCACAGTAACAAGATTTCTTTTGCACAGACAGAAAGGGCTTCACCCGCATAGGTAAAGCCTGCCAAAAATAGAAACAACTCATTAGTGCTGCTCTCCACAGAGGTTTTTAGTAAAAGGCGAAAGACTTGTACGTTATGAAGAGAAACCAGAGTACGATTATCCGTCACCTCGGCTGACCAAGTAGGAACAATTGGAACCTATTCGATGGCTGCCTTGTCTTTTACTCTGTGAAAAAGACAAGGCAGCAACTAAAACACCACGGGAACACCGTATTGAGGCTTTGTTCTGACCGCTCATTCGGTGTTGCGTTTCTTTCAAGCAATTCTCCCGGTTAGCCCATACTCGGCTCGCTCCCAGAGCCGTCTTAAAGTCTACTTCGCATTCACTCTCTTTTCTCAGCAGACTCTTGGGATTTTATCTATAAAATGAATTCCTTCACTCAAACTATGTTAAAACTGCTTTGTCCTTCATATTTACCATGTCTAGAAAGATTTAAACAAAAAAAACAACGTTGTACTTTGCAGTAAAAGAAAGAGCAAATCTAAAGTTTCAGGAATCCGAGAATAAGCTTACTTTCATGAGTTCTTCACGATTTCGGATTTTGCTATAAAATGAATTCCTTCACTCAAACTAAATTAAAACTGCTAAACCGCTAATCTGTTACATGTAAGGCAGATGTCAAATTCACCGAAATAGGATCTAAGGGTATTCGGCCAATCAAGCTGTAGTAGCTTCGGTAAAAGAGTATAAGTTGAAGAGTTTGTGAATAAAGGTGTGCGCACACATAGTGAGCTGTAGGAAAATAGGCAGGGAGCAATGCTGGCTGGGGTATATGTTCTTGTATGTTGTCTGACTGTTTGATTTGAATGTGTTGTGTAAGTGTCCTGTTGAATGTTACATGTTTGGGCTTTGACACGCTTCACTGTGGTTGTTAACTGTGTGGTGTGTCCTGAAATGTTATATGTTTGGGCTGTGTGACATGCTTAATGCTTGTCAGTAGCTACCCACTTATTCATATATAGCAACTGACAACATAAGAAGTCCGGACATACTTTGATAGTAGTTGTAGAAGTATCCTTATTGATAATAGATAAAATGGGTGTATGATTGCTGACGGCAGAGCCATACTGCCAAACTTATGAGTTCTTGTGGCAAACTTGATTCAGTGTCTTGACGTGTATACGCTGTTTCGCTGACTTGATTGTCACAAGAAACAAAGTGTGTTTGATAAGATCCGACCATTTTATTACGGGAGGATCAGTATGTATGGATTCTGATGTGACTGATAAACCCATTCGTATCTTAAGCATAATCTAATACGTGAGACAACGCCCTGGCACACAATCAAAAAAAAAAAAGAGAGAGCGGTTTTGTGTCACCACAGTCCATAATGTAGAAAAGAGAGAAAAAAGCCTTTCTGATTTGGTGTGTGTGCTAACAGTGCAGAGTGTAGAGAAAAGAGAGAAAAGAAAGCCGTTTTGGTGTCACGGGTGTTGTGACTTACAAACACATTTCTGAATTGAGAAAGGAAATTATTTTAGAGGAAGCACTAGAGTTTAGATCCCACATTTGTTGATAGGCATTCATTTATTTCTTCACTTCTGATGAAGTTTCAACAATAAACAACATACTTTGTATTATGAGAAAGAACCAGACTCATTCTTCAGGAATCCGAAAAAAAGCTCTATTTTACGAGTTATGCACGAATTCGGATTCTCCTATAAAACGAATTCCTTAACTCAAACCAAGTTAAAACTGCTTTGTCCTTCATATTTATTCATGTCTAATCAAGTTTCAACGATAAACAACGTTGTACTTTGTAGAATGAGAAAGAACTTCTTTAGCAATAAGCATCTCTCGACATATGACGAAGTACAGATTTTGCTATAAAATTAATTCCTTCTATCAGCCTGACTTAAAACTGTTTGTCCTCCTTATTTATCCACTTCAAATCAAATTTCAACAATTAAAAAAATTTTGTAGTTTGAGAAAGAACAACTTAATCTTCAGCAATCAGTAAAAAAAGAGGGTAAGAAAAGGTGCAAATGCCAACCATACATCACTAAAAGGTGGAGCGGAAGTATTCGGCTGCAAGTAGATGTGAATGTCCGACCATAATTTGTAAAAAGCGGGTAAGAAAAGGTTCGAATGCCCGACAATATATTAACAAAAGCGGGAGGAGAGGTCTTCGGATGAGAGTGGGTGAGAATTTCCAACCATAATCTATAAAATACGGTGAAAAAAAAGGTGTGAATGCCCCATAGAACATTAAAAGGTGGAGCGGAAGTGTTCGGCTGCAAGAAGGTGTGAATGTCCGACTATATTTGGTGAAAAGCAGGTGAAGCAAGGTCTGAATGCCCAACCTTACATCATCAAAAGCGAGATCAGAGGTGTTTGGCTGCAGGAAGGCCATAGTTTGCCAAAAGCGGGTGCGAATGACCGACTAAATATCAACAAAAGTGGGGGCGGAGGTCTTCGGATGCAAGTGGGTGTGAATAACCCACTACACAAGTATGGTGGAGAGGAAGCTGTGAATGGGCGATCATAGTTTGCAAAAAGCGGGTAAGAAAAGGTGCGAATGTCAAACCATACATTATCAAAACAGGGAGCGGAGGTGGTTAGGCTGCAAGGTGTGAATTTCCGACTAAAGTTTGTAAAAAGCGGGTAAGACAAGGTGAGAATGCCAGACAATGTATGATCAAAAGAGGGAGCGGAGGTTTTTCGGCTGCAAGGTCTGAATGTCCAACCATAATTTGTAAAAACCGGGAATGAAAAGACTCGAAAGCATGACTATACACCATCAAAAGCGGGAGCAGAGGTGTTCAGCTGCAAGAAGGTCTGAATGTCCACCAATAATTACTGAAAAATGGTTAAGAAAAGGTGTGAATGCCCAACCATACATCATCAAAAGCAGGAGTGGATGTGTTCGGCTACAAGAAGGTTTGAATGTCCGACAATAGTTTGTAAAAGGCGGGCAAGAAAAGGTTCGAATGCCCGAACATACACCATCAAAAGAGGGAGCGGAGGTGTTCCGCTGTAAGAAGGTGTGAATGTCCGTCCATAGTTGGTAAAAGGGGGTAAGAAAAGGTTAGAATACCCGACTGTAAACAATCAAAAGAGGGAGCGGAGTTGTTCAGCTAAGAGAAGGTGTGAAAGTCCGACCATGGTTTGTAAAAAGCGGTTAAGAAAAGGTCCAAATATCTAACCAAACATAATCAAAAGCGGGAGCAGAGCTGTTCGACTGCAAGTAGGTGTGAATGTCAGATCATAATTTGCAAAAAGCTGATGAGAAAGGGTGAGAATGCCCGACTATACACCATCCAATGCCTTGCGGGGTTGTTCGGCTGTGAGTAGGTGTGAATGTCCGACCATAATTGCTGAAAAATATGTTAAAAAAGGTAAGAATGCCGGTCCATACATCATCAAAAGCGGGGAAAGTGGTGTTCGGCTGCAAGTAGGTGTGAATGTTCAGCCATAATTATTCACAAACGGGTAAGAAAAAGTAGTATTGCCAGACCATACATGATCAAATCAGGGAGCGGAGGTGGTTCAGCTGCAAGAAGGTGTGAATGTCCGACTAAAGTTTGTAAAATGTTGGTAAGACAAGGTGCGAATGCCTGACAATGTATGATCAAAAGAGGGAGCGGAGGTGTTCCGCTGCAAGAAGGTCTGAATGTCCAACCATAATTTGTAAAAACCGGGAAGAAAAGGCTCGAAAGCCCGACTATACACCATCAAAAGCGGGAGAGGAGGTGTTCAGCTGCAAGAAGGTTTGAATGTCCACCCATAATTCCTGAAAAATGGGTAAGAAAAGTTGCGAATGCCCAACCATACATCATCAAAAGCAGGAGTTGATGTGTTTGGCGAAGAGAAGGTTTGACTGCCCGACCATAGTTTGTAAAAAGCGGGTAAGAAAAGGTTCTAATGCCCGAAGATACACCATCAAAAGAGGGAGCGGAGGTGTTCCGGTCTACGATTGTCTGAATGTCCGACCATAGTTGGCAAAAAGCGGGTAAGAAAAGGTTAAAATACCCGACTGTACACAATCAATAGCGGGAGCGGAGTTGTTCAGATACAGGAAGGTGTGAAAGTCCGACCATGGTTTGTAAAAAGCGGATAAGAAAAGGTTCGAATGCCCAAACACACACCATCAAAAGAGGGAGCGGAGGTGTTCCGGTGAAAGACGGTGTGAATGTCCAACCATAGTTGGCAAAAAGCGGGTAAGAAAAGGTTAAAATACCCACCTGTACACCATCAAAAGCGGAAGCGGAGGTGTTCGGCTGCAAGAAGGTGTGAAAGTCCGACCAAAGTTTGTAAAAAGCAGTTAAGAAAACCTTCGAATACCTAACCAAACATAATCAAAAGCGGGAGCAGAGCTGTTCGACTGCAAGTAGGTGTGAATGTCAGATCATAATTTGCAAAAAGGTGATGAGAAAGGGTGAGAATGCCCGACTATACACCATCAAATGCGGGAGCGGAGGTGTTCGGCTGTGAGTAGGTGTGAATATCCGACCATAATTGCTGAAAAATGTGTTAGAAAAGGTACGAATGCAGGACCATTCATCATCAAAAGTGGGAGAAGTGGTGTTCGGCTGCAAGTAGGTGTGAATGTCCAGCCATAATTACTCAAAAACGGGTAAGAAAAGGTAGTATTGCCAGATCATACATGATCAATACAGGGAGCGGAGGTGGTTCATTTGCAAGAAGGTGTGAATGTCCGACTAAAGTTTGTAAAAAGCGGGTAAGACAAGGTGCGAATGCCCGACAATGTATGAGGTTTTCATGAGGTTTTCGGCTGCAAGAAGGTCTGAATGTCTGAATTATGGGTGGTCTGAATGTCCACCCATAATTCCTGAAAAATGGGTAAGAAAATGTGCGAATGCCCAACCATACATCATCAAATGCAGTAGAGAATGTGTTCAGCTTCAAGGTGTGAATGTTCGACTAAAGTTTGTAAAAAGCGGGTAAGACTAGGTGCGAATTTCCGACATAGTATGATCAAAAGCGGGAGAGGTGTTCAGCTGCAAGAAGGTGTGAATGTCCACCCATAATTACTGAAAAATGGGTAAGAAAAGGTGCGAATGCCCAACCATACACCATCAAAAGCAGGAGTGGATGTGTTTGGCGACAAGGTTTGAATGCCCGACCATAGTTTGTAAAAAGCGGGTAAGAAAAGGTTTGAATGCCCGAACATACACCATCAAAAGAGGGAGCGGAGGTGGTTCAGCTGCAAGAAGGTGTGAATGTCCGACTAAAGTTTGTAAAGAGCGGGTCAGACAAGGTGCAAATGCCCGACAATGTATGATCCAAAGCAGGAGCGGAGGTGTTCAGCTGCAAGAAGGTCTGAATGTCTGAATTATGGGTGGTCTGAATGTCCACCCATAATTCCTGAAAATGGGTAAAAAAAGGTGCGAATGCCCAATCATACATCAACAAAAGCAGGAGAGGATGTGTTCAGCTGCAACAAGGTATGAATGTTCGACTAAAGTTTGTAAAAAGCGGATAGGGAAAGGTTCAAATGCCCGAACATACACTATCAAAAGAGGGAGCGGAGGAGCTCCGCTGTAATACGGTCTGAATGTCCATTAATAATTGCTAGAAAACATGAAAGAAGATTTTCGAATATCAAACCGCACATGATCATAAGCGGGAGAGAAGGTGTTCGACTGCAAGTGGGTGTGAATGTCAGATCATAATTTGTAAAAAGCGGGTAAGAAAAGGTAAGAATGCCCAACCATAAATTATCAAAAGTGGCAGCAGAGATGTTCGGCTGGTATTTATCAATGTCCAGATAGATTTCAACAAAAAACAACGTTGTACTTTGCAGTAAAAGAAAGAGCAAATCAAAAGTTTTAGGAATCCGAGAATAAGCTTATTTTCATGAGTTCTGTACGATTTCGGATTTTACTTTAAAATGAATTCCTTCCCTCAAACTATGTTAAAACTGCTTTTAACTTCATATTTATCAATGTCTAGATCGATTTCAACAAAGAACAACATTGGATTTTGCAGTAGAAGAAAGAGCAACACTGAAGGATCAGGAATCCAAGAATAAGCTTCTTTTCATACGTTCTGCATGATTTGGGATTTTATCTATAAAATTAATTCCTTCACTCAAACCAAGTTAAAACTGGTTTGTCCTTCATATGTACCCATTTCTACATATATTTCAAGCATAAACTTCCTCATATTACCCTGAATGAGAAAGAACCACAATTGTGATTAAGCCACACGCCCCTTTTGAGGAGTTCTGCATGATTTGGGATTTTATGTATAAAATGAATTCCTTCACTCAAACCAAGTGAAAACTGCTTTGTCCTTCATATTTATCAATGTCTAGATCGATTTCAACAAAGAACAACATTGGATTTCGCAGTAGAGGAAAGAGCAACACTGAAGGATCAGGAATCCGAGAATAAGCTTATTTTCATACATTCTGCATGATTTGGGATTTTATGTATAAAATGAATTCCTTCACTCAAACCAAGTTAAAACTGCTTTGTCCTTCATATTTATCAATGTCTAGATCGATTTCAACTTCTTCTACTGCAAAGTCCAATGTTGTTCTTTGTTGTAGTCGATTTTTCAGTAATTGGTGGACATTCAGACCTTCTTGCAGCTGATCACCAATTCTCCCGCTTTTGATGATGTATGGTCCAGCATTCTAGTCTTTTCTACCACATTTTTCAGCCATTACGGTCGGACATTCACACCTACTCACAGCCGAACACTTCCGTTCCCGAATTCTCACCCTTTCTCATCAGCTTTTTGCATATTATGATCTGACATTCACACCTACTTGCAGTCGAACAGCTCTGCTCCCGCTTATAATTATGTTTGGTTGGATATTTGAACTTTTTCTTAACTGCTTTTTACAAACTTTGGTCGGACGTTCACACCTTCTTGCAGCCGAACACCTCCGCTTCCGCTTTTGATGGTATATATTCGGGCATTCAAACCTTTTGTTACCCGCTTTTTACAAACCATGGGTGGACTTTCACACCTTCTTGTAGCTGAACAACTCCACTCCCGCTATTGATTTTGTACAGTCGGGTATTTTAACCTTTTCTTACCCGCTTTTTACAAACTATGGTCGGACATTCACACCGTCTTACAGCGGAACACCTCCGCTCCAGCTATTGATTGTGTAGAGTCGGGTATTTTCACCTTTTCTTATCCGCTTTTTACAAACTATGGTCGGACATTCACACCTTCTTACAGCGGAACACCTCCGCTCCCTCTTTTGATGGTGTATAGTCGAGCATTCTAACCTTTTCTTACCCGCTTTTTACAAACTATGCTTGGACATTCAAACCTTTTTGTAGCCGAACACATCCCCTCCTGCTGTTGATGATGTATGGTTGGGCATTCGAACCTACTCGTTGCCCGCTTTTCATTAATTATGAGTGGAAATTCACACCTTGTCGCAGCCAAACACCTCCGCTCCCTTTTTTGATCATGTGTGGTTGGACATTTGCACCTTTTCTCACTCGCTTTTTGCAAACTATGGTTGGCCATTCACAGCTTCCTCTCCACCATACTTGTATGGTGGGATATTCACACCCACTTGCATCCGAAGACCTCCGCCCCCACTTTTGTTGATATTTAGTCGGTCATTCGCACCTTACCCGCTTTTGGCAAACTATGGCCTTCTTGCAGCCAAACACCTCTGATCTCGCTTTTGATGATGTAAGGTTGGGCATTCAGACCTTGCTTCACCTGCTTTTCACCAAATATAGTCGGACATTCACACCTTCTTGCAGCCGAACACTTCCGCTCCACCTTTTAGTGTTCTATCACACCTTTTTTTTCACCGCATTTTATAGATTATGGTTGGAAATTCTCAACCACTCTCATCCAAAGACCTCTCCTCCCACTTTTGTAAATATATTTGAACTTTAGTCGGAAATTCACCCCTTCTTGCAGCTGAACCACCTCCGCTCCCTGTTTTGATCATGTATGGTCTGGCAATACTACCTTTTCTTACCCGTTTGTGAGTAATTATGGCTGGACATTCACACCTACTTGCAGCCGAACACCACTTGTCCCGCTTTTGATGATGTATGGATCGGCATTCTTACCTTTTTTAACATATTTTTCAGCAATTATGGTCGGACATTCACACCTACTCACAACTGAACACTTCCGCTCCCGAATTTGATGGTGTATAGTCGGGCATTCTCACCCTTTCTCATCAGCTTTTTGCAAATTATGATCTGACATTCACACCTACTTGCAGTCGAACGGCTCTGCTCCCGCTTTTGATTATGTTTTGTTGGATATTCGAAACTTTTCTTAACTGCTTTTTACAAACCATGGTCGGACTTTCACACCTTCTCTTAGCTGAACAACTCCGCTCCCTCTTTTGATTGTTTACAGTCGGGTATTTTAACCTTTTCTTACCCCCTTTTTACCAACTATGGTCGGACATTCACACCTTCTTACAGCGGAACACCTCCGCTTCCTCTTTTGATGGTGTATGTTCGGGCATTCGAACCTTTTCTTGCCCGCCTTTTACAAACTTTTGTCGGACTTTCACACCTCTTAGCTGAACACCTCCGCTCCCTCTTTTGATTGTGTACAGTCGGGTATTTTCACCTTTTCTTACCCGCTTTTTTACCAACTATGGTCGGACATTCACACCTTCTTACAGCGGAACACCTCCGCTCCCTCTTTTGATGATGTATGTTCGGGCATTCTAACCTTTTCTTACCCGCCTTTTACAAACTATGGTTGGACATTCAAACCTTCTTGTAGCCGAACACATCCACTCCTGCTTTTGATGATGTATGGTTGGGCATTCGCACCTTTTCTTAACCATTTTTCAGTAATTATTGATGGACATTCAGACCTTCTTGCAGCTGAACACCTCCGCTCCCGCTTTTGATGGTCTATAGTCGGGCTTTCGAGCCTTTTCATCCCCGGTTTTTACAAATTATGGTTGGACATTCAGACCTTGCAGCCGAAAATCTCCGCTTCCTCTTTTGATCATACATTGTCGGGCATTCGCATCTTGTCTTACCCGCTTTTTACACACTTTAGTCAGAAATTCACACTTTGCAGCTGAACCACCTCCGCTCCCTGTTTTGATCATGTATGGTCTAGCAATACTACCTTTTCTTATCCGTTTGTGAGTAATTATGGCTGGACAATCACACCTACTCTCAGCCGTACACCACTTCTCCCGCTTTTGATGATGTATGGTCTGGCATTCTAGTCTTATCTCACACATTTTTCACTAATTATGGTCAGACATTCACACCTACTCACAGCCGAACAACTCCGCTCCCGCATTTGATGGTGTATAGTCGGGCATTCTCACCCTTTCTCATCAGCTTTTTGCAAATTATGATCTGAAATTTACACCTACTTGCAGTCAAACAGCTCTGCTCCCGCTTTTGATTATGTTTGGTTGGATATTCTAAACTTTTCTTAACTGCTTTTTACAATCTTTGGTCGGACGTTCACACCTTCTTGCAGTCGAACACCTCCGCTTCCGCTTTTGATGGTATATATCCGGGCATTCGAACCTTTTCTTACCCGCTTCTTACAAACTATGGTCCGGCATTCAAACCTTCTTTTAGCCGAACACATCCACTCTTGCTTTTGATGATGTATAGTTGGGCATTCGCACCTTTTCTTACCCATTTTCCAGTAATTATGGGTGGACATTCACACATTCTTGCAGCTGAACACCTCCTCTCCCGCTTATAATCATGTGCGGTTTGATATTCGAAAATTTTCTTTCATGTTTTAAAGCAATTATTGATGGACATTCAAACCTTCTTGTAGCCGAACACATCCACTCCTGCTTTTGATGATGTATGGTTGGGCATTCGCACCATTTTTTTACCCATTTTTCAGGAATTATGGGTGGACATTCAGACCTTCTTGCAGCTGAACACCTCCGCTTCCACTTTTGATGGTGTATATTCGGGGATACGAACCTTTTCTTACCCGCTTTTTACAAACTTTGGTCGGACGTTCATACCTTCTTGCAGCCGAACACCTCCGCTTCCGCTTTTGATGGTATATATTCGGGCATACGAACCTTTTCTTACAAGCTTTTTACAAACCATGGTCAGACTTTCACACCTTCTTGTAGCCGAACAACTCCGCTCCCTCTATTGATTGTGTACAGTCGGGTATGTTAACCTTTTCTTACCCGCTTTTTAACAACTATGGTCGGACATTCACACCGTCTTACAGCGGAACACCTCTGCTCCCTCTTTTGATGATGTATGGTTTGGCATTCGCACCTTTTCTTACCCATTTTTCAGTAATTTTGGGTGGACATTCACACCTTCTTGCAGCTGAACACCTCCTCTCCCGCTTATGATCATGTGCAGTTTGATATTCGAAATTTTTTTTTCATGTTTTAAAGCAATTATTGATGGACATTCAGACCTTCTTGCAGCTGAACCCCTCTGCTCCCGCTTTTGATGGTGCATAGTCGGGCTTTCGAGCCTTTTCTTCCCGGTTTTTACAAATTATGGTTGGGCATTCAGAACTTCTTGCAGCCGAACACCTCCACTCCCTCTTTTGATCATACATTGTCAGGCATTCGCAGAGGTGTTCGACTGCAAGAAGGTCTGAATGTCCATCCATAATTACTGAAAAATGGGTAAGAAAAGTGCGAATGCCCAACCATACATCATCAAAAGGGGTAGCAGAGGTGTTCCGCTGTAAGAAGGTGTGAATGTCCGACCATAGTTGGTAAAAAGCGCGTAAGAAAAGGTGCGAATGCCCGACAATGTATGATCAAAAAGAGGGAGCGGAGGTTTTCGGCTACAAGGTTTGAATGTCCAACCAAAGTTTGTAAAAAGCGGGTAAGAAAAGGTTTGAATGCCCAACTATACACCATCAAAAGCGGGAGCGGAGGTGTTCCGCTGTAAGAAGGTGTGAATGTCCGACCATAGTTGGTAAAAAGCGGGTAAGAACAGGTTAAAATACCCGACTGTACACAATCAATAGCGGGAGCGGAGTTGTTCAGCTAGAAGAAGGTGTGAAAGTCCACCCATGGTTTGTAAAAAGCGGGTAACAAAAGGTATGAATGCCCGAATATATACCATCAAAAGCGGAAGCGGAGGTGTTCGGCTGCAAGAAGGTGTGAACGTCCGACCAAAGTTTGTAAAAAGCAGTTAAGAAAAGTTTCGAATTTCCAACCAAACATAATCAAAAGCGGGAGCAGAGCT
Source organism: Leuresthes tenuis (assembly GCF_036924035.1). NCBI lineage: Eukaryota > Metazoa > Chordata > Actinopteri > Atheriniformes > Atherinopsidae > Leuresthes > Leuresthes tenuis. Next base: position 32,969,741 of record NW_027325365.1, on the reverse strand, counting down.
GTTCGACTGCAAGTAGGTGTGAATGTCAGATCATAATTTGCAAAAAGCTGATGAGAAAGGGTGAGAATGCCCGACTATACACCATCAAATGCGGGAGCGGAGTTGTTCGGCTGTGAGTAAGTGTGAATGTCCGACCATAATTGCTAAAAAATATGTTAGAAAAGGTGAGAATGCCGGTCCATACATCATCAAAAGCAAGAGAGGTGGTGTTCGGCTGCAAGTAGGTGTGAATGTCCAGCCATAATTACTCAAAAACGGGTAAGAAAAGGTAGTATTGCCAGACCATACATGATCAAAACAGGGAGCGGAGGTGGTTCAGCTGCAAGAAGGTGTCAACGTCCGACCAAAGTTTGTAAAAAGCAGTTAAGAAAAGTTTTGAATATCCAACCAAACATAATCAAAAGCGGGAGCAGAGCTGTTCGACTGCAAGTAGGTGTGAATGTCAGATCATAATTTGCAAAAAGCTGATGAGAAAAGGTGAGAATGCCCGACTATACACCATCAAATGCGGGAGCGGAGTTGTTCGGCTGTGAGTAGGTGTGAATGTCCGACCATAATTACTCACAAACGGGTAAGAAAAGGTAGTATTGCCAGACCATACATGATCAAAACAGGGAACGGAGGTGGTTCGGCTGCAAGAAGGTGTGAACGTCCGACCAAAGTTTGTAAAAAGCAGTTAAGAAAAGTTTTGAATATCCAACCAAACATAATCAAAAGCGGGAGCAGAGCTGTTCGACTGCAAGTAGGTGTGAATGTCAGATCATAATTTGCAAAAAGCTGATGAGAAAGGGTGAGAATGCCCGACTATACACCATCAAATGCGGGAGCGGAGTTGTTCGGCTGTGAGTAGGTGTGAATGTCCGACCATAATTGCTGAAAAATGTGTTAGAAAAGGTAAGAATGCCAGTCCATACATCATCAAAAGCAAGAGAGGTGGTGTTCGGCTGCAAGTAGGTGTGAATGTCCAGCCATAATTACTCACAAACGGGTAAGAAAAGGTAGTATTGCCAGACCATACATGATCATAACAGGGAGCGGAGGTGTTCAGCTGCAAGAAGGTCTGATTGTCCGACTAAAGTTCAAATATATTAACAAAAGCAGGAGGAGAGGTCTTTGGATGAGAGTGGTTGAGAAATTCCAACCATAATCTATAAAATGCGGTGAAAAAAAAGATGTGATAGAACACTAAAAGGTGGAGCGGAAGTGTTCGGCTGCAAGAAGGTGTGAATGTCCGACTATATTTGGTGAAAAGCAGGTGAAGCAAGGTCTGAATGCCCAAAATTACATCATCAAAATTGAGATCAGAGGTGTTTGGCTGCAAGAAGGCCATAGTTTGCTAAAAGCGGGTAAGGTGCGAATGACCGACTAAATATCAACAAAAGTGGGGGCGTAGATCTTCGGATGCAAGTGGGTGTGAAGTATGTGAAGTATGTGAAGTATGGTGGAGAGAAAGCTGTGAATGGCCGACCATAGTTTGCAAAAAGCGGGTGAGAAAAGGTGCGAATGTCCAACCACACATGATCAAAACAGGGAGCGGAGGTGTTTGGCTGCGACAAGGTGTGAATGTCCACTCATAATTAATGAAAAGCGGGCGACAAGTAGGTTCGAATGCCCAACCATACATCATCAACAGCAGGAGGGGATGTGTTCGGCTACAAGAAGGTTTGAATGTCCAAGCATAGTTTGTAAAAAGCGGGTAAGAAAAGGTTAGAATGCTCGACTATACACCATCAAAAGCTGGAGCGGAGTTGTTCAGCTACAAGAAGGTGTGAAAGTCCACCCATGGTTTGTAAAAAGCGGGTAACAAAAGGTTCGAATGCCCGAATATATACCATCAAAAGCGGAAGCGGAGGTGTTCGGCTGCAAGAAAGTGTGAACGTCCGACCAAAGTTTGTAAAAAGCAGTTAAGAAAAGGTTCGAATATCCAACCAAACATAATTAAAAGCGGGGGCAGAGCTGTTCGACTGCAAGTAGGTGTGAATGTCAGATCATAATATGCAAAAAGCTGATGAGAAAGGGTGAGAATGCCCGACTATACACCATCAAATGCGGGAGTGGAAGTGTTCGGCTGTAAGTAGGTGTGAATGTCGAACCGTAATGGCTGAAAAATGTGGTAGAAAAGACTAGAATGCTGGACCATACATGATCAAAAGCTGGAGTGGAGGTGATCAGCTGCAAGAAGGTCTGAATGTCCACCAATTACTGAAAAATCGACTACAACAAAGAACAACATTGGACTTTGCAGTAGAAGAAGTTTAAATCGATCTAGACATTGATAAATATGAAGGACAAAGCAGTTTTAACTTGGTTTGAGTGAAGGAATTCATTTTATACATAAAATCCCAAATCATGCAGAATGTGTGGAAATACGCTTATTCTCGGATTCCTGATCCTTCAGTGTTGCTCTTTCCTCTACTGCGAAATCCAATGTTGTTCTTTGTTGAAATCGATCTAGACATTGATAAATATGAAGGACAAAGCAGTTTTCACTTGGTTTGAGTGAAGGAATTCATTTTATAGCAAAATCCCAAATCATGCAGAACGTATGAAAATAAGCTTATTCTCGGATTCCTGATCCTTCAGTGTTGCTCTTTCTTCTACTGCAAAATACAATGTTGCTCTTTGTTGAAGTCGATCTAGACATTGATAAATATGAAGGACAAAGCAGTTTTCACTTGGTTTGAGTGAAGGAATTCATTTTATACATAAAATCCCAAATCATGCAGAACTCATGAAAATAAGCTTATCCTCGGATTCCGAAAACTTTTGATTTAATCTTTCTTTTACTGCAAAGTACAACGTTGGTTTTTTTGTTTAAATCAATCTAGACATTGATAAATATGAAGGTAAAAGCTGTTTTAACATAGTTTGAGTGAAGGAATTCATTTTATAGATAAAATCCCAAATCATGCAGAACTCCTCAAAAGGGGCGTGTGGCTTAATCACAATTGTGGTTCTTTCTCATTCAGGGCAATATGAGGAAGTTTATGCTTGAAATATATGTAGAAATGGGTACATATGAAGGACAAAGCAGTTTTCACTTGGTTTGAGTGAAGGAATTAATTTTATAGATAAAATCCCAAATCATGCAGAACTCATGAAAATAAGCTTATTCTCGGATTCCTAAAACTTTTGATTTGCTCTTTCTTTTACTGCAAAGTACATCGTTGTTTTTTGTTGAAATCTATCTGGACATTGATAAATACCAGCCGAACATCTCTGCTGCCACTTTTGATAATTTATGGTTGGGCATTCTTACCTTTTCTTACCCGCTTTTTACAAATTATGATCTGACATTCACACCCACTTGCAGTCGAACACCTTCTCTCCTGCTTATGATCATGTGCGGTTTGATATTCGAAAATTTTCTTTCATGATTTATAGAAATTATTCATGGACATTCAGACCATCTTACAGCGGAGCTCCTTTCCTCCCTCTTTTGATGGTGTATAGTCGGGCATTCAAACCTTTCCCTACCCGCTTTTTACAAACTATAGTCGGACATTCAAACCTTCTTGTAGCCGAACACATCCACTCCTGCTTTTGATGATGTATGGTTGGGCATTCACACCTTTTCTCAACCATTTTTCAGTAATCATTGGTGGACATTCACACCTTCTTGCAGCTGAACACCTCCGCTCCCGCTTTTGATGGTGTATAGTCGTGCTTTCGAGCCTTTTCATCCCCGGTTTTTACAAATTATGGTTGGACATTCAGACCTTGCAGCCGAAAAACCTCCGCTCCCTCTTTTGATCATACATTGTCTGGCATTCGCACCTTGTCTTACCCCATTTTTACAAACTTTAGTCAGAAATTCACACCTTGCAGCTGAACCACCTTCGCTCCCTGTTTTGATCATGTATGGTCTGGCAATACTACCGTTTCTTACCCGTTTGTGAGTAATAACGGCTGGACATTCACACCTACTTGCTGCCCAACACCACCTCTCCCGCTTTTGATGATGTATGATCCGGCATTCTAGTCTTTTCTAACACATTTTTCAGCAATTATGGTCAGACATTCACACCTACTCACAGCCAAACACTTCCGCTCCCGCATTTGATGGTGTATAGTCGGGCATTCTCACCCGTTCTCATCAGCTTTTTGCAAATTATGATCTGACATTCACACCTACTTGCAGTCGAAAAGCTCTGCTCCCGCTTTTGATTATGTTTGGTTGGATATTCGAACCTTTTCTTAACTGCTTTTTACAAACTTTGGTCGGACGTTCACACCTTCTTGCAGCCGAACACCTCCGCTTCCGCTTTTGATGGTATATATTCGGGCATTTGAACCTTTTCTTACCCGCTTTTTACAAACTATGGTCGGACATTCAAACCTTCTTGTAGCCGAACACATCCACTCCTGCTTTTAATGATGAATGGTTGGGCATTCGAACCTACTTGTTGCCCGCTTTTCATTAATTTTGGGTGGACATTCACACCTTGTCGCAGCCAAACACCTCCGCTCCCTGTGTTGATCATGTATGGTTTGACATTCGCACCTTTTCTCACCCGCTTTTTTCAAACTATGATCGCCCATTCACAGCTTCCTCTCCACCATACTTGTATAGTGGGTTATTCACACCCACTTGCATCCGAAGACCTCCGCCCCCACTTTTGTTGATATTTAGTCGGTCATTCGCACCCTGCTTTTGGCAAACTATGGCCTTCCTGCAGCCAAACACCTCTGATCTCGCTTTTGATGATGTAAGGTTGGGCATTCAGACCTTGCTTCACCTGCTTTTCACCAAATATAGTCGGACATTCACACCTTCTTGCAGCCGAACACTTCCGCTCCACCTTTTAGTGTTCTATGGGGTATTCACACCTTTTTTTTCACCGCATTTTATAGATTATGGTTGGAAATTCTCACCCACTCTCATCCGAAGACCTCTCCTCCCGATTTTGTTAATATATTGTCGGGCATTCGAACCTTTTCTTACCCGCTTTTTACAAATTATGGTCGGACATTCACATCTACTTGCAGCCGAATACTTCCGCTCCACCTTTTAGTGATGTAGGGTTTGCATTTCTGCCTTTTCTTACCCTATTTTTATACTGATTGCTGAAGATTAAGTTGTTCTTTCTCAAACTACAAATTTTTTTTAATTGTTGAAACTTGATTTGAAGTGGATAAATAAGGAGGACAAACAGTTTTAAGTCAGGCTGATAGAAGGAAATAATTTTATAGCAAAATCTGTATATCGTCATATGTCGAGAGATGCTTATTGCTGAAGAAGTTCTTTCTCATTCTACAAAGTATAACGTTGTTTATCATTGAAACTTGATTAGACATGAATAAATATGAAGGACAAAGCAGTCTTAACTTGGTTTGAGTTAAGGAATCCGAATTCGTGCATAACTCGTAAAATAGAGCTTATTTTCGGTACACTTGATCTCAGCCAAAAGGCCGAGAAACGATAACTGTCCACTGGGTCACGTCGGAGGTTCCTTCTTGGCACATTGCGCACTTGTCGCGGTGTTCTTTTTATGGCCATAGGTGGCCAGAGTGTCACTTTGCACCTCCGCCCACCCGCTGCACTGAGCACTCTTCAGCCCTTTTAAATGGTATAACTTTGCACTCCCGCACGCTCCAGCAAGCACCATTCAAGCAACAACTTTGCACTCCAGCTTCAAACATCGGCACAGTCGCAACAAGTAAGGCGACTCTACTCAGAGATGTCACTCTGCACAGTAACAAGATTTCTTTTGCACAGACAGAAAGGGCTTCACCCGCAAAGGTAAAGCCTGCCAAAAATAGAAACAACTCATTAGTGCTGCTCTCCACGGAAGTCTTTAGTAAAAGGCGAAAGACTTGTACTTTATGAAGAGAAACCAGAGTACGATTATCCGTCACTGCGGGAGCAGGGCATCAGGCTAGTTGGCATAGCCACCTTCCCCATGGTGAGCTTTGCTTGGTTGAGACGCTTGTTCCCCCCCCTTGCTCCTCGGCTGACCAAGTAGGAACAATCGGGCCCTATTCGATGGCTGCAACACCTGAAAGAGATATTGATGCGAGACCCGATCAAAAGCTTTTTCAAAGTCTGAATTTAAGATGACAAGCCGGGTGTTTCTGTCTCTAGCTTAATCAATGATGTCTGGAATCAGTACGAGGCTGTCGGTGAGTTGTTTCCCTGAGATGGCACAAGCCTGGTCTGGGTGAATTACCTCCTCTAAATTAGAGGACATCCGTGTCGCTAAAACCTTGCTAAAAAGTTTACAGTCAAAGTTTAAAAGTTTGATGGGCCTCCAATTCTTTAGGTCAGTCTTATCATTTTTTTTATAAAGTAGAGTCACTATTCCCACTCTAAAATTGTCAGGAAGTCGGTCGAGTTTTTCAAAATCTTTAAAAACATCTAAAATATCTGATGATAAAAGGTCCCAAAAGGTCAGATAGAATTCTGCAGGAAGCCCGTCTAAACCCGGAGCTCGACTTCTCTTAAAACCTGTTAGGCATTTTTTTTAACTCTAAAGCAGTAAAATCCTGTGTCAAGTGTGCATTCTCTTTTACGGTTTTGTCAACGAATTTTAAAATTTCTGCCGATGTTTCCAAGTGCACTGCTTTCTCTTTGTAGATGTTACTATAAAAGGTATGTAGAGTTTCAATCATCTCTTGTGTGGATTTTGTTAAAAACCCATCTTCTCTCTTTAGATTTTGAATACACTCCTTTTTATTTATAACTTTACTTTCTTAAAAAAGTACCATGTGCATGTTTCACCTTCCTCAATTTCCTGCTCCCTGCTTCTTACAAAAATTCCTTTACTCTTTATTTCTGCTAAAACTGACATTTCCTTTTTCACATCTTTGATTTCTTCATTAAAGTCTATGCCACACTGATTTAGTTTAAAGTAGCGCTGTAAGCGTTTCTGTAGTCCCATCATACATCTATTCTCTTTCCTTTTTTTACGTTTACCTTGCTGTTTAAAAAAGGTAAAGTCTGGGTCGTTTCCTTCACCATTTCCCACCATTGTGCATGTGTTTCGTAGAGGTCTTGAAGGGTCTGCCACTCTTTATAACATTCCCTGTACTGACTGACTATGATTTCATCCTCCAACAGGGAACAGTTGAGTTTCCACAGACCACTTCCTACCGTCACACCAGAAGGGGGTGAAAGGGTGCAGGAGAGCACAAGGTGGTCTGAAAAGAAAACAGGGGTTAATCTAACATCAGTGGATGGGCAATCTCTAGTAAAAAAATAATCAATGCGAGAGGCTCTGGTGCCATCATGACTAAACCAGGTGAAGCCCTCCTCTCTGGGATGCATGGTTTTAAAACAGTCAGTAAGCTTAAAATCCCTGCACATGCCCTGAAGTAAAATCAAAGTCTTATCCATTTTAAAATCTCCCCCTGCTCTTTTTCTATCTTTTCTGCTCAAGATAAAGTTAAAATCCCCTCCTACAACTAAAGGTACTTGCCCTAGCATGTAAAGCTGTATATCTTCTAAAATTTCATACCTGTCATTTTTTCCATTGAAACCATAAATATTTAAGAGGTTAAAGTCTTGCCCCATAAAATTCAAGTGTGCTAAAAGTGCCCGTCCGTCTCTCACCACTTTGCTACCTTTCACCAGAACATGCGGATTTTTAATTAGAATGGCCACACCATCATTTTTATTTTGATTTGAGCCACTCCATATCGATAAATGGGGCCACATTTCCTCCCATTGTCTCTGGTTTTTTAAAAAAGGTAGTCCACATTCTTGTATTAAAAACACATCTGATTTTATGGAGTCTAAGAAGGAGAAAATATTCTGGGCTCTTGTCTTTGATTTCACACTTCTCACATTTAGTGTTGAGAAGGTGAGAACCATTAAAAGGATAAAGGAAAGTAGGTATGTCATTTTCGTTTTTCTAAGTTATCAAAACAAATTACACACTCAGGTTATTTCTTGGGAAACTATCTCTTCCTTCATTTCTTTAGGTGAAAAGTGAGTAGGGTGATCTATATTTCCTTTTCGGACTCTCGGTGTTGGCCTCTGACACAATGTTGCATTTAACTTTGAGTCCCTGGGGGTTGATTGCAGAGCTAAAGTTAAAAAGGAGACCTCATTTTGTGAGTCGGAGGGGAAGACTCTAGGTTCTTCCACTGAAGAACTGTCTGAAAGGGACCTAACCCTTCCCCTCTTCTCTGATAACACTGGGGAATCAGTGGACAACTCAGATGCCGTCCTCTTCGGCTGTTGACCTTCGGGGAGGTGAGTATCTTCACTAGACTCACCTGTCTGCTCTTCCTCCTCATTTAGCGTATCTCCACCCTCTGCCTGTGAATTCTCACAGACTTAAGCACTGAGTGGTGAGGCCTCTACAGGCCCTACCCCTTTTTGCTTCTCACTTCCAACCCAAGCTTTTGGCGGGAAGTTTGAATTGATTGGGTCAACCTCTTCACTTTGTTCACCAACTGCCACCTCTGGTCCTTCTCTTTGTTGGCTTGACTGTGGCTTTAGCGTCTTTAATTTGTTGGCAAAAGATTTAGGGCAATCTCTGAAGAGGTGATTTAATTCTCCACAGAGATTACATTTCCTGCCATTTGGACACTCTCCAAAAGTGTGCCCAATTTCTCTGCACTTCCCACATATCACCTTGGTACAAGCCTCAACCAGGTGCCCATGCTCACCGCACTTGCGGCAGAGCTTGGGCTGCCCCTGGTAGTGGATGTAACCTCGGTTTTCGAGGTGGCCAGAGTGTCACTTTGCATCTCCGCCCACCCGCTGCACTGAGCAAGCTCCAATTTCAACTCCTATTGCTAAAAATACATTTAATATGTAGTCCTCGTATATAGGACATATCAGATATTAAACTGATAAGAACAGATACTACACTTGATCTCAGCCAAAAGGCCGAGAAGCGATAACTGTCCACTGGTTCACGTCCGAGGGCCCTTCCTGGCACATTGCGCACTTGTAGCGGTGTTATTTTTATGGCCATAGGTGGCCAGAGTGTCACTTTGCACCTCCGCCCACCCGCTGCACTGAGCACTCTTCAGCCCTTTTAACTGATATAACTTTGCACTCCCGCACGCTCAAGCGAGCACCATTCAAGCAACATCGGCACAGTCGCAACAAGTAAGGCGACTCTACTCAGAGAAGTCACTCTGCACAGTAACAAGATTTCTTTTGCACAGACAGAAAGGGCTTCACCCGCATAGGTAAAGCCTGCCAAAAATAGAAACAACTCATTAGTGCTGCTCTCCACAGAAGTTTTTAGTAAAAGGCAAAAGACTTGTACGTTATGAAGAGAAACCAGAGTACGATTATCCGTCACTGCGGGAGCAGGGCATCAGGCTAGTTGGCATAGCCACCTTCCCCATGGTGAGCTGTGCTTGGTTGAGACGCTTGCTCCCCCCCCCTTGCTCCTCGGCTGACCAAGTAGGAACAATTGGAACCTATTCGATGGCTGCCTTGTCTTTTACTCTGTGCAAAAGACAAGGCAGCAACTAAAACACCACGGGAACACCGTATTGAGGCTTTGTTCTGACCGCTCATTCGGTGTTGCGTTTCTTTCAAGCAATTCTCCCGGTTAGCCCATACTCGGCTCGCTCCCAGAGCCGTCTTAAAGTCTACTTCGCATTCACTCTCTTTTCTCAGCAGACTCTTGGGATTTTATCTATAAAATGAATTCCTTCACTCAAACTATGTTAAACTGCTTTGTCCTTCATATTTACCATGTCTAGAAAGATTTAAACAAAAAAACAACGTTGTACTTTGCAGTAAAAGAAAGAGCAAATCTAAAGTTTCAGGAATCCGAGAATAAGCTTACTTTCATGAGTTCTTCACGATTTCGGATTTTGCTATAAAATGAATTCCTTCACTCAAACTAAATTAAAACTGCTAAACCGCTAATCTGTTACATGTAAGGCAGATGTCAAATTCACCGAAATAGGATCTAAGGGTATTTTGCCAATCAAGCTGTAGCAGCTTCGGTAAAAGAGTATAAGTTGAAGAGTTTGTGAATAAAGGTGTGCGCACACATAGTGAGCTGTAGGAAAATAGGCAGGGAGCAATGCCGGATGGGGTATATGTTCTTGTATGTTGTCTGACTGTTTGATTTGAATGTGTTGTGTAAGTGTCCTGTTGAATGTTACATGTTTGGGCTTTGACACGCTTCACTGTGGTTGTTAACTGTGTGGTGTGTCCTGAAATGTTATATGTTTGGGCTGTGTGACATGCTTAATGCTTGTCAGTAGCTACCCACTTATTCATATATAGCAACTGACAACATAAGAAGTCCGGACATACTTTGATAGTAGTTGTAGAAGTATCCTTATTGATAATAGATAAACTAATTCATAGTGATAGAACAGTAGATGAACAGGTGCCTGCACATGTCTCACGAAAATAAAATGGGTGTATGATTGCTGACGGCAGAGCCATACTGCCAAACTTATGAGTTCTTGTGGCAAACTTGATTCAGTGTCTTGACGTGTATACGCTGTTTCGCTGACTTGATTGTCACAAGAAACAAAGTGTGTTTGATAAGATCCGACCATTTTATTACGGGAGGATCAGTATGTATGGATTCTGATGTGACTGATAAACCCATTCGTATCTTAAGCATAATCTAATACGTGAGACAACGCCCTGGCACACAATCAAAAAAAAAAAAGAGAAAGCGGTTTTGTGTCACCACAGTCCATAATGTAGAAAAGAGAGAAAAAAGCCTTTCTGATTTGGTGTGTGCTAACAGTGCAGAGTGTAGAGAAAAGAGAGAAAAGAAAGTCGTTTTGGTGTCACGGGTGTTGTGACTTACACACACATTTCTGAATTGAGAGGAAGCACTAGAGTTTAGATCCCACATTTGTTGATAGGCATTCATTTATTTCTTCACTTCTGATGAAGTTTCAACAATAAACAACATACTTTGTATTATGAGAAAGAACATGACTCATTCTTCAGGAATCCGAAAATAAGCTCTATTTTACGAGTTATGCACGAATTCGGATTCTCCTATAAAACGAATTCCTTAACTCAAACCAAGTTAAGATTGCTTTGTCCTTCATATTTATTCATGTCTAATCAAGTTTCAACGATAAACAACGTTGTACTTTGTAGAATGAGAAAGAACTTCTTTAGCAATAAGCATCTCTCGACATATGACGAAGTACAGATTTTGCTATAAAATTAATTCCTTCTATCAGCCTGACTTAAAACTGTTTGTCCTCCTTATTTATCCACTTCAAATCAAATTTCAACAATTAAAAAAATTTTGTAGTTTGAGAAAGAACAACTTAATCATCATCAATCAGTAAAAAAAGAGGGTAAGAAAAGGTTAGAATGCCCGACTATACACCATCAAAAGAGGGAGCGGAGGTGTTCCGCTGTAAGACGGTGTGAATGTCCGACCATAATTTGTAAAAAGCGGGTAAGAAAAGGTTCGAATGCCCGACAATATATTAACAAAAGCGGGAGGAGAAGTCTTCAGATGAGAGTGGGTTAGAATTTCCAACCATAATCTATAAAATGCGGTGAAAAAAAAGGTGTGAATGCCCCATAGAACACTAAAAGGTGGAGCTGAAGTGTTCGGCTGCAAGAAGGTGTGTTTTGTTGCTGCCTTGTCTTTTGCACAGAGTAAAAGACAAGGCAATTTTGTAGTTTGAGAAAGAACGACTTAATCTTCAGCAATCAGTATAAAAAGAGGGTAAGAAAAGGTGCAAATGCCAACAATACATCACTAAAAGGTGGAGCGGAAGTATTCGGCTGCAAGTAGGTGTGAATGTCCGACCATAATTTGTAAAAAGCGGGTAAGACAAGGTTCGAATGCCCGACTATATATTACCAAAAGCGAGAGGAGAGGTCTTCGGATGAGAGTGGGTGAGAATTTCCAACCATAATCTATAAAATGCGGTGAAAAAAAGGTGTGAATGCCCCATAGAACACTAAAAGGTAGAGCGGAAGTGTTCGGCTGCAAGAAGGTGTGAATGTCCGACTATATTTGGTGAAAAGCAGGTGAAGCAAGGTCTGAATGCCCAACCTTACATCATCAAAAGCGAGATCAGAGGTGTTTGGCTGCAAGAAGGCCATAGTTTGCCAAAATGACCGTGCGAATGACCGACTAAATATCAACAAAAGTGGGGGCGGAGGTCTTCGGACGCAAGTCGGTGTGAATATCCCACCATCCAGGTATGGTGGAGAGGAAGCTGTGAATGGCCGACCATAGTAAAAAGCGGGTGAGAGAAGGTGCGAATGTCAAACCATACATGATCAAAACAGGGAGCGGAGGTGTTTGGCAGCGACAAGGTGTGAATATCCACCCATAATTAATTAAAAGCGGGCAACAAGTAGGTTCGAATGCCCAACCATACATCATCAAAAGCAGGAATGGATGTGTTCGGCTACAAGAAGGTTTGAATATCCGACCGTAGTTTGTAAAAAGCGGGTAAGAAAAGGTTCGAAAGCCCGAACATACACCATCAAAAGAGGGAGCGGAGGAGTTCCGCTGTAAGAAGGTTAGAATGTCCGACCATAGTTGGTAAAAAGCGGGTAAGAAAAGGTTAAAAACCCGACTGTACACAATCAATAGCGGGAGCGGAGTTGTTCGGCTACTAAAAGGTGTGAAAGTCCGACCATGGTTTTTAAAAAACGGGTAAGAAAAGGTGCGAATGCCCGACAATGTATGATCAAAAGAGGGAGCGGAGGTTTTCGGCTGCAAGGTCTGAATGTCCAACCATAATTTGTAAAAACCGGGGATGAAAAGGCTCGAAAGCCTGACTATATACCATCAAAAGCAGGAGCAGAGGTGTTCAGCTGCAAGAAGGTCTGAATGTCCGACTTAAGTTCAAATATATTAACAAAAGCGGGAGGAGAGATATTTGGATGAGAGTGGTTGAGAATTTCCAACCATAATCTATAAAATGCGGTGAAAAAAAAGGTGTTATAGAACACTAAAAGGTGGAGCGGAAGTGTTCGGCTGCAAGAAGGTGTGAATGTCCGACTATATTTGGTGAAAAGCAGGTGAAGCAAGGTCTGATAGCCCAACCTTACGTCATCAAAAGCGAGATCAGAGGTGTTTGGCTGCAAGAAGTCCATAGTTTGCCAAAAGCGGGTAAGGTGCGAATGACCGACTAAATATCAACAAAAGTGGGGGCGGAGGTCTTCGGATGCAAGTGGGTGTGAAAATCCCACCATACAAGTATGGTGGAGAGGAAGCTGTGAATGGCCGACCATAGCTTGCAAAAAGCGGGTGAGAGAAGGTGCGAATGTCCAACCATACATGATCAAAACAGGGAGCGGAGGTGTTTGGCTGCGACAAGGTGTGAATAACCACCCATAATTAATGAAAAGCGGGCAACAAGTAGGTTCGGATGCCCAACCATACATCATCAACAGCAGGAGTGGATGTGTTTGGCTACAAGAAGGATTTAATGTCCGAGCATAGTTTGTAAAAAGCGGTTAAGAAAAGGTTCAAATGCCCGAACATACACCATCAAAAGAGGGAGCGGAGGTGTTCCGCTGTAAGAAGGTGTGAATGTCCGACCATAGTTGGTAAAAAGCGGGTAAGAAAACGGTAAAATACCCGACTGTACACAACCAATAGCGGGAGCAGAGTTGTTCGGCTACAAGAAGGTGTGATAGTCCGACCATGGTTTGTAAAAAGCGGGTAAGAAAAGTTGCGAATGCCCGACAATATATGATCAAAAAGAGGGAGCGGAGGTTTTCGGCTACAAGAAGGTTTGAATGTCCGACCATAGTTGGTAAAAAGCAGGTAAGAAAACGTTAAAATACCCGACTGTACACAATCAATAGCGGGAGCGGAGTTGTTCAGCTACTAGAAGGTGTGAAAGTCCACCCATGGTTTGTAAAAAGCGGGTAACAAAAGGTACGAAAGCCCGAATATATACCATCAAAAGCGGAAGCGGAGGTGTTCGGCTGCAAGAAGGTGTGAACGTCCGACCAAAGTTTGTAAAAAGCAGTTAAGAAAAGTTTCAAATAACCAACCAAACATAATCAAAAGCGGGAGCAGAGCTGTTCGATTGCAAGTAGGTGTGAATGTCAGATCATAATTTGCAAAAAGCTGATGAGAAAGGGTGAGAATGCCCGACTATACACCATCAAATGCGGGAGCGGAGTTGTTCGGCTGTGAGTAGGTGTGAATGTCCGATCATTATTGCTGAAAAATGTGTTAGAAAAGGTAAGAATGCTGGTCCATACATCATCAAAAGCAAGAGAGGTGGTGTTCGGCTGCAAGTAGGTGTGATTGTCCAGCCATAATTACTCAAAAACGGGTAAGAAAAGGTAGTATTGCCAGACCATACATGATCAAAACAGGGAGCGGAGGTGGTTCAGCTGCAAGAAGGTGTGAATGTCCGACTATATTTGGTGAAAAGCAGGTGAAGCAAGGTCTGAATGCCCAAACTTACATCATCAAAAGCGAGATCAGAGGTGTTTGGCTGCAAGAAGGCAATAGTTTGCCAAAAGCGGGTAAGGTGCGAATGACCGACTAAATATCAACAAAAGTGGGGGCGGAGGTCTTCGGATGCAAGTGGGTGTGAATATCCCACCATACAAGTATGGTGGAGAGGAAGGTGTGAATGGCCGACCATAGTTTGCAAAAAGCGGGTGAGAAAAGGTGCGAATGTCCAACCATACATGATCAAAAAAGGGAGCGGAGGTGTTTGGCTGCGACAAGGTGTGAATGTCCACTCATAATTAATGAAAAGCGGGCAACAAGTAGGTTCAAATGCCCAACTATACATCATCAACAGCAGGAGGGGATGTGTTCGGCTACATGAAGGTTTGAATGTCCAAGCATAGTTTATAAAAAGTGGGTAAGAAAAGGTTAGAATGCTCGACTATACACCATCAAAAGCTGGAGCGGAGTTGTTCAGCTACAAGAAGGTGGGAAAGTCCACCCATGGTTTGTAAAAAGCGGGTAAGAAAAGGTTCGAATGCCCAACTATACATCATCAACAGCAGGAGGGGATGTGTTCGGCTACAAGAAGGTGTGAATGTCCGACCATAGTTGGTAAAAAGCGGGTAAGAAAAGGTTAAAATACCCGACTGTACACAATCAATAGCGGAAGCGGAGTTGTTCAGCTACAAGAAGGTGGGAAAGTCCACCCATGGTTTGTAAAAAGCGGGTAAGAAAAGGTTCGAATGCCCGAATATATACCATCAAAAGCGGAAGCGGAGGTGTTCGGCTGCAAGAAGGTGTGAACGTCCGACCAAAGTTTGTAAAAAGCAGTTAAGAAAAGGTTCGAATATCCAACCAAACATAATTAAAAGCGGGAGCAGAGCTATATATGAAGGACAAAGCAGTTTTAACTTGGTTTGAGTGAAAGAATTCATTTTATAGCAAAATCCCAAATCATGCAGAACGTATGAAAATAAGCTTATTCTCGGATTCCTGATCCTTCAGTGTTGCTCTTTCTTCTACTGCAAAATACAATGTTGCTCTTTGTTGAAGTCGATCTAGACATTGATAAATATGAAGGACAAAGTAGTTTTCACTTGGTTTGAGTGAAGGAATTCATTTTATACATAAAATCCCAAATCATGCAGAACTCATGAAAATAAGCTTATTCTCGGATTCCGAAAACTTTTGATTTAATCTTTCTTTTATTGCAAAGTACAACGTTGTTTTTTTTTTGTTTAAATCTATCTAGACATTGTTAAATATGAAGATAAAAGCTGTTTTAACATAGTTTGAGTGAAGGAATTCATTTTATAGATAAAATCCCAAATCATGCAGAACTCCTCAAAAGGGGCGTGTGGCTTAATCACAATTGTGGTTCTTTCTCATTCAGGGTAATATGAGGACGTTTATGCTTGAAATATATGTAGAAATGGGTACATATGAAGGACAAAGCAGTTTTCACTTGGTTTGAGTGAAGGAATTCATTTTATACATAAAATCCCAAATCATGCAGAACGTATGAAAAGAAGCTTATTCTCGGATTCCTGATCCTCCAGTGTTGCTCTTTCTTCTACTGCAAAATACAATGTTGCTCGAAGGACAAAGCAGTTTTCACCTGGTTTGAGGGAAGGAATTATTTTTATAGTAAAATCCGAAATCGTGCAGAACTCATGAAAATAAGCTTATTCTCGGATTCCTAAAACTTTTGATTTGCTCTTTCTTTTACTGCAAAGTACATCGTTGTTTTTTGTTGAAATCTATCTGGACATTGATAAATACCAGCCGAACATCTCTGCTGCCACTTTTGATAATTTATGGTTGGGCATTCTTACCTTTTCTTACCCGCTTTTTACAAATTATGATCTGACATTCACACCCACTTGCAGTCGAACACCTTCTCTCCCGCTTATGATCATGTGCGGTTTGATATTCGAAAATTTTCTTTCATGTTTTCTAGCAATTATTAATGGACATTCAGACCGTCTTACAGCGGAGCTCCTCCGCTCCCTCTTTTGATAGTGTATGTAGGGGCATTCGAACCTTTCCCTACCCGCTTTTTACAAAGTATAGTCGGACATTCAAACCTTCTTGTTTGAGAAGAAGGTTCGCACCTGCTTTTGATGATGTATGGTTGGGCATTCGCACCTTTTCTTACCCATTTTTCAGTAATTATGGGTGGACATTCAGACCTTCTTACAGCCGAACACCTCCTCTGCCACTTTTGATGGTGTATAGTCTGGCTTTCGAGCCTTTTCTTCCCCGGTTTTTACAAATTATGGTTGGACATTCAGACCTTCTTGCAGCCGAAAACCTCCGCTCCCTCTTTTGATCATACATTGTCGGGCATTCGCACATTGTCTTACCCGCTTTTTACAAACTTTAGTCGGACATTCACACCTTCTTGCAGGTGAAACACCGCCGCTCCCTCTTTTGATGGTGTATGTTCGGGCATTCAAACCTTTTCTTACCCGCTTTTTACAAACTATGGTCGGGCATTCAAACCTTCTTGTCGCCAAACACATCCACTCCTGCTTTTGATGGTGTATGGTTGGGCATTCGAACCTTTCCTTACCCATTTTTCAGTAATTATGGGTGGACATTCAGACCACCCATAATTCAGACATTCAGACCTTCTTGCAGCTGAACACCTCCGCTCCCGCTTTTGATGGTGTATAGTCGGGCTTTCGAGCCTTTTCTTCCCTGGTTTTTACAAATTATGGTTGGACATTCAGACCTTCTTGCAGCCGAAAACCTCCGCTCCCTCTTTTGATCATACATTGTCGGGCATTCGCACCTTTTCTTACCCGCTTTTTACAAACTAGGGTCGGACTTTCACACTGTTTAGTAGCCGAACAACTCCGCTCCCGCTATTGATTGTGTAGAGTCGGGTATTTTCACCTTTTCTTATCCGCTTTTTACAAACTATGGTCGGACATTCACACCTTCTTACAGCGGAACACCTCCGCTCCCTCTTTTGATGGTGTATGTTCGGGTGTTCGAACCTTTTCTTACCCGCTTTTTACAAACTATGGTCGGACATTCAAACCTTCTTGTAGCCGAACACATCCACTCCTGCTTTTGATGATGTATGGTTGGGCATTCAAACCTACTTATTGCCCGCTTTTCATTAATTTTGGGTGGACATTCACACCTTGTCGCAGCCAAACACCTCCGCTCCCTGTTTTGATCATGTATGGTTTGACATTCGCACCTTTTCTCACCCGCTTTTTTGCAAACTATGATCGCCCATTCACAGCTTCCTCTCCACCATACTTGTATGGTGGGATATTCACACCCACTTGCATCCGAAGACCTACGCCCCCACTTTTGTTGATATTTAGTCGGTCATTCGCACCTTACCCGCTTTTGGCAAACTATGGCCTTCTTGCAGCCAAACACCTCTGATCTTGCTTTTGATGATGTAAGGTTGGGCATTCAGACCTTGCTTCACCTACTTTTCACCAAATATAGTCGGACATTCACACCTTCTTGCAGCCGAACACTTCCGCTCCACCTTTTAGTGTTCTATGGGGTATTCACACCTTTTTTCCACCGCATTTTATAGATTATGGTTGGAAATTCTAACCCACTCTCATCCGAATACCTCTCCTCCCGATTTTGTTAATATATAGTCGGGCATTCGAACCTTTTCTTACCCGCTTTTTACAAATTATGGTCGAACATTCACACCTACTTGCAGCCGAATACTTCCGCTCCACCTTTTAGTGATGTAGGGTTGGCATTTCCACCTTTTCTTACCCTCTTTTTATACTGATTGCTGAAGATTAAGTTGTTCTTTCTCAAACTACAAATTTTTTTTAATTGTTGAAACTTGATTTGAAGTGGATAAATAAGGAGGACAAAAAGTTTTAAGTCAGGCTGATAGAAGGAATTAATTTTATTGCAAAATCTGTATTTCGTCATATGTCGAGAGATGCTTATTGCTGAAGAAGTTCTTTCTCATTCTACAAAGTATAACGTTGTTTATCATTGAAACTTGATTAGACATGAATAAATATGAAGGACAAAGCAGTCTTAACTTGGTTTGAGTTAAGGAATCCGAATTCGTGCATAACTCGTAAAATAGAGCTTATTTTCGGTACACTTGATCTCAGCCAAAAGGCCGAAAAGCGATAACTGTCCACTGGGTCACGTCGGAGGTTCCTTCCTGGCACATTGCGCACTTGTCGCGGTGTTCTTTTTATGGCCATAGGTGGCCAGAGTGTCACTTTGCACCTCCGCTGCACTGAGCACTCTTCAGCCCTTTTAAATGGTATAACTTTGCACTCCCGCACGCTCCATTCAAGCAACAACTTTGCACTCCCGCTTTGAACATCGGCACAGTCGCAACAAGTAAGGCGACTCTACTCAGAGAAGTCACTCTACACAGTAACAAGATTTCTTTTGCACAGACAGAAAGGGCTTCACCCGCAAAGGTAAAGCCTGCCAAAAATAGAAACAACTCATTAGTGCTGCTCTCCACGGAAGTCTTTAGTAAAAGGCGAAAGACTTGTACGTTATGAAGAGAAACCAGAGTACGATTATCCGTCACTGCGGGAGCAGGGCATCAGGCTAGTTGGCATAGCCACCTTCCCCATGGTGAGCTTTGCTTGGTTGAGACGCTTGTTCCCCCCCCTTGCTCCTCGGCTGACCAAGTAGGAACAATCGGGCCCTATTCGATGGCTGCAACACCTGAAAGAGATATTGATGCGAGACCCGATCAAAAGCTTTTTCAAAGTCTGAATTTAAGATGACAAGCCGGGTGTTTCTGTCTCTAGCTTAATCAATGATGTCTGGAATCAGTACGAGGCTGTCGGTGAGTTGTTTCCCTGAGATGGCACAAGCCTGGTCTGGGTGAATTACCTCCTCTAAACTAGAGGACATCCGTGTCGCTAAAACCTTGCTAAAAAGTTTACAGTCAGAGTTTAAAAGTGTGATGGGCCTCCAATTCTTTAGGTCAGTCTTATCATTTTTTTTATAAAGTAGAGTCACTATTCCCACTCTAAAATTGTCAGGAAGTCGGTCGAGTTTTTCAAAATCTTTAAAAACATCTAAAATATCTGATGATAAAAGGTCCCAAAAGGTCAGAAAGAATTCTGCAGGAAGCCCGTCTAAACCCGGAGCTCGACTTCTCTTAAAACCTGTTAGGCATTTTTTTAACTCTAAAGCAGTAAAATCCTGTGTCAAGTGTGCATTCTCTTTTACGGTTTTGTCAACGAATTTTAAAATTTCTGCCGATGTTTCCAAGTGCACTGCCTTCTCTTTGTACATGTTACTATAAAAGGTATGTAGAGTTTCAATCATCTCTTGTGTGGATTTTGTTAAAAACCCATCTTCTCTCTTTAGATTTTGAATACACTCCTTTTTATTTATAACTTTCTTAAAAAAGTACCATGTGCATGTTTCACCTTCCTCAATTTCCTGCTCCCTGCTTCTTACAAAAATTCCTTTACTCTTTATTTCTGCTAAAACTGACATTTCCTTTTTGACATCTTTGATTTCTTCATTAAAGTCTATGCCACACTGATTTAGTTTAAAGTAGCGCTGTAAGCGTTTCTGTAGTCCCATCATACATCTGTTCTCTTTCCTTTTTTTATGTTTACCTTGCTGTTTAAAAAAAGTCTGGGTCGTTTCCTTCACCATTTCCCACCATTGTGCATGTGTTTCGTAGAGGTCTTGAAGGGTTTGCCACTCTTTATAACATTCCCTGTACTGACTGACTATGATTTCATCCTCCAACAGGGAACAGTTGAGTTTCCACAGACCACTTCCTACCGTCACACCAGAAGGGGGTGAAAGGGTGCAGGAGAGCATAAGGTGGTCTGAAAAGAAAACAGGGGTTAATCTAACATCAGTGGGTGGGCAATCTCTAGTAAAGAAATAATCAATGCGAGAGGCTCTGGTGCCATCATGACTAAACCAGGTGAAGCCCTCCTCTCTGGGATGCATGGTTTTAAAACAGTCAGTAAGCTTAAAATCCCTGCACATGCCCTGAAGTAAAATCGAAGTCTTATCCATTTAAAAATCTCCCCCTGCTCTTTTTCTATCTTTTCTGCTCAAGATAAAGTTAAAATCCCCTCCTACAACTAAAGGTACTTGCCCTAGCATGTAAAACTGTATATCTTCTAAAATGTCATACCTGTCATTTTTTCCATTGAAACCATAAATATTTAAGAGGTTAAAGTCTTGCCCCATAAAATTCAAGTGTGCTAAAAGTGCCCGTCCGTCTCTCACCACTGTGCTACCTTTCACCAGAACATGCGGATTTTTAATTAGAATGGCCACACCATCATTTTTATTTTGATTTGAGCCACTCCATATCGATAAATGGGGCCACATTTCCTCCCATTGTCTCTGGTTTTTTAAAAAAGGTAGTCCACATTCTTGTATTAAAAACACATCTGATTTTATGGAGTCTAAGAAGGATAAAATACTCTGGGCTCTTGTCTTTGATTTCACACTTCTCACATTTAGTGTTGAGAAGGTGAGAACCATTAAAAGGATAAAGGAAAGTAGGTATGTCATTTTCGTTTTTCTAAGTTATCAAAACAAATTACACACTCAGGTTATTTCTTGGGAAACTATCTCTTCCTTCATTTCTTTAGGTGAAAAGTGAGTAGGGTGATCTATATTTCCTTTTCGGACTCTCGGTGTTGGCCTCTGACGCAATGTTGCATTTAACTTTGAGTCCCTGGGGGTTGATTGCAGAGCTAAAGTTAAAAAGGAGACCTCATTTTGTGAGTCGGAGGGGAAGACTCTAGGTTCTTCCACTGAAGAACTGTCTGAAAGGGACCTAACCCTTCCCCTCTTCTCTGATAACACTGGGGAATCAAAGGACAACTCAGATGCCGTCCTCTTCGGCTGTTGACCTTCGGGGAGGTGAGTATCTTCACTAGACTCACCTGTCTGCTCTTCCTCCTCATTTAGCGTATCTCCACCCTCTGCCTGTGAATTCTCACAGACTTAAGCACTGAGTGGTGAGGCCTCTACAGGCCCTACCCCTTTATGCTCCTCACTTCCAACCCAAGCTTTTTGCGGCAAGTTTGAATCTATTGGGTCAACCTCTTCACTTTGTTCACCAACTGCCACCTCTGGTCCTTCTCTTTGTTGGCTTGACTGTGGCTTTAGCGTCTTTAATTTGTTGGCAAAAGATTTAGGGCAATCTCTGAAGAGGTGATTTAATTCTCCACAGAGATTACATTTCCTGCCATTTGGACACTCTCCAAAAGTGTGCCCAATTTCTCTGCACTTCCCACATATCACCTTGGTACAAGCCTCAACCAGGTGCCCATGCTCACCGCACTTGCGGCAGAGCTTGGGCTGCCCCTGGTAGTGGATGTAACCTCGGTTTTCGAGGTGGCCAGAGTGTCACTTTGCATCTCCGCCCAACCGCTGCACTGAGCAAGCTCCAATTTCAACTCCTATTGCTAAAAATACATTTAATATGTAGTCCTCGTATATAGGACATATCAGATATTAAACTGATAAGAACAGATACTACACTTGATCTTAGCCAAAAGGCCGAGAAGCGATAACTGTCCAATGGTTCACGTCCGAGGGCCCTTCCTGGCACATTGCGCACTTGTAGCGGTGTTCTTTTTATGGCCATAGGTGGCCAGAGTGTCACTTTGCACCTCCGCCCACCCGCTGCACTGAGCACTCTTCAGCCCTTTTAACTGATATAACTTTGCACTCCCGCACGCTCAAGCGAGCACCATTCAAGCAACATCGGCACAGTCGCAACAAGTAAGGCGACTCTACTCAGAGAAGTCACTTTGCACAGTAACAAGATTTCTTTTGCACAGACAGAAAGGGCTTCACCCGCATAGGTAAAGCCTGCCAAAAATAGAAACAACTCATTAGTGCTGCTCTCCACAGAGGTTTTTAGTAAAAGGCAAAAGACTTGTACGTTATGAAGAGAAACCAGAGTACGATTATCCGTCACTGCGGGAGCAGGGCATCAGGCTAGTTGGAATAGCCACCTTCCCCATGGTGAGCTGTGCTTGGTTATTGCCTTATTGAGGCTTTGTTCTGACCGCTCATTCGGTGTTGCGTTTCTTTCAAGCAATTCTCCCGGTTAGCCCATACTCGGCTCGCTCCCAGAGCCGTCTTAAAGTCTACTTTGCATTCACTCTCTTTTCTCAGCAGACTCTTGGGATTTTATCTATAAAATGAATTCCTTCACTCAAACTATGTTAAAACTGCTTTGTCCTTCATATTTACCATGTCTAGAAAGATTTAAACAAAAAAAACAACGTTGTACTTTGCAGTAAAAGAAAGAGCAAATCTAAAGTTTCAGGAATCCGAGAATAAGCTTACTTTCATGAGATCTTCACGATTTCGGATTTTGCTATAAAATTAATTCCTTCTCTCAAACTAAATTAAAACTGCTAAACCGCTAATCTGTTACATGTAAGGCAGATGTCAAATTCACCGAAATAGGATCTAAGGGTATTCGGCCAATCAAGCTGTAGCAGCTTCGGTAAAAGAGTATAAGTTGAAGAGTTTGTGAATAAAGGTGTGCGCACATATAGTGAGCTGTAGGAAAGTAGGCAGGGAGCAATGCTGGCTGGGGTATATGTTCTTGTATGTTGTCTGACTGTTTGATTTGAATGTGTTGTGTAAGTGTCCTGTTGAATGTTACATGTTTGGGCTTTGACACGCTTCACTGTGGTTGTTAACTGTGTGGTGTGTCCTGAAATGTTATATATTTGGGCTGTGTGACATGCTTAATGCTTGTCAGTAGCTACCCACTTATTCATATATAGCAACTGACAACATAAGAAGTCCGGACATACTTTGATAGTAGTTGTAGAAGTATCCTTATTGATAATAGATAAACTAATTCATAGTGATAGAACAGTAGATGAACAGGTGCCTGCACATGTCTCACGAAAATAAAATGGGTGTATGATTGCTGACGGCAGAGCCATACTGCCAAACTTATGAGTTCTTGTGGCAAACTTGATTCAGTGTCTTGACGTGTATACGCTGTTTCGCTGACTTGATTGTCACAAGAAACAAAGTGTGTTTGATAAGATCCGACCATTTTATTACGGGAGGATCAGTATGTATGGATTCTGATGTGACTGATAAACCCATTCGTATCTTAAGCATAATCTAATACGTGAGACAACGCCCTGGCACACAATCAAAAAAAAAAAAAGAGAGAGCGGTTTTGTGTCACCACAGTCCATCATGTAGAAAAGAGAGAAAAAAGCCTTTCTGATTTGGTATGTGTGCTAACAGTGCAGAGTGTAGAGAAAAGAGAGCAAAGAAAGCCGTTTTGGTGTCACGGGTGTTGTGACTTACACACACATTTCTGAATTGAGAAAGGAAATTATTTTAGAGGAAGCACTAGAGTTTAGATCCCACATTTGTTGATAGGCATTCATTTATTTCTTCACTTCTGATGAAGTTTCAACAATAAACAACATACTTTGTATTATGAGAAAGAACCAGACTCATTCTTCAGGAATCCGAAAAAAAGCTCTATTTAACGAGTTATGCACGAATTCGGATTCTACTATAAAACGAATTCCTTAACTCAAACCAAGTTAAGACTGCTTTGTCCTTCATATTTATTCATGTCTAATCAAGTTTCAACGATAAACAACGTTGTACTTTGTAGAATGAGATAGAACTTCTTCAGCAATAAGCATCTCTCGACATATGACGAAGTACAGATTTTGCTATAAAATTAATTCCTTCTATCAGCCTGACTTAAAACTGTTTGTCCTCCTTATTTATCCACTTCAAATCAAATTTCAACAATTAAAAAAATTTGCGGTTTGAGAAAGAACAACTTAATCTTCAGCAATCAGTAAAAAAAGAGGGTAAGAAAAGGTTAGAATGCCCGACTATACACCATCAAAAGCTGGAGCGGAGGTGTTCCGCTGTAAGACGGTGTGAATGTCCGACCATAGTTGGTAAAAAGCAATTAAGAAAAGGTTCGAATATCCAACCAAACATAATTAAAAGCGGGAGCAGAGCTGTTTGACTGCAAGTAGGTGTGAATGTCAGATCATAATATGCAAAAAGCTGATGAGAAAGGGTGAGAATGCCTGACTATACACCATCAAATGCAGGAGCGGAAGTGTTCGGCTGTGAGTAGGTGTGAATGTCCGACCGTAATGGCTGAAAAATGTGTTAGAAAAGACTAGAATGCTGGACCATACATCATCAAAAGCGGGAGAAGTGGTGTTCGGCTGCAAGTAGGTGTGAATGTCAAGCCATAATTACCCACAAACGGGTAAGAAAAGGTAGTATTGCCAGACCATACATGATCAAAACAGGGAGCGGAGGTGGTTCAGCTATAAGGTGTGAATTTCTGACTAAAGTTAGTAAAAAGCGGGTAAGACAAGGTGCGAATGCCCAACAATGTATGATCAAAAGAGGGAGCGGAGGTTTTCGGCTGCAAGGTCTGAATAACCAACCATAATTTGTAAAAACCGGGGATGAAAAGGCTCGAAAGCCTGACTATATACCATCAAAAGCAGGAGCAGAGGTGTTCAGCTGCAAGAAGGTCTGAATGTCCGACTTAAGTTCAAATATATTAACAAAAGCGGGAGGAGAGGTCTTCGGATGAGAGTGGTTTAGAATTTCCAACCATAATCTATAAAATGCGGTGAAAAAAAAGGTGTTATAGAACACTAAAAGGTGGAGCGGAAGTATTCGGCTGCAAGAAGGTGTGAATGTCCGACTATATTTGGTGAAAAGTAGGTGAAGCAAGGTCTGATAGCGCAACCTTACATCATCAAAAGCGAGATCAGAGGTGTTTGGCTGCAAGAAGGCCATAGTTTGCCAAAAGCGGGTAAGGTGCGAATGACTGACTAAATATCAACAAAAGTGGGGGCAGAGGTCTTCGGATGCAAGTGGGTGTGAATATCCCACCATACAAGTATGGTGGAGAGGAAGCTGTGAATGGCCGACCATAGTTTGCAAAAAGCGGGTGAGAAAAGGTTCGAATGCCAAACCATGCATCATCAAAAGCAGGAGTGGATGTGTTTGGCTACACGAAGGTTTGAATGTCTGACCATAGTTTGTAAAAAGCGGTTAAGAAAAGGTTCGAATGCCCGAACATACACCATCAAAAGAGGGAGCGGAGGTTTTCCGCTGTAAGAAGGTGTGAATGTCCGACCATAGTTGGTAAAAAGCGGGTAAGAAAACGTTAAAATACCCGACTGTACACAATCAATAGCGGGAGCGGAGTTGTTCGGCTACAAGAAGGTGTGATAGTCCGACCATGGTTTGTAAAAAGCGGGTAAGAAAAGTTGCGAATGCCCGACAATGTATGATCAAAAAGAGGGAGCGGAGGTTTTCGGCTACAAGAAGGTTTGAATGTCCGACCATAGTTTGTAAAAAGCGGGTAAGAAAAGGTTCGAATGCCCAACTATACACCATCAAAAGCGGGAGCGGAGGTGTTCCGCTGTAAGAAGGTGTGAACGTCCGACCAAAGTTTGTAAAAAGCAGTTAAGAAAAGGTTCGAATATCCAACCAAACACAATCAAAAGCGGGAGCAGAGCTGTTCGACTGCAAGTAGGTGGGAATGTCAGATCATAATTTGCAAAAAGCTGATGAGAAAGGGTGAGAATGCCAAACTATACACCATCAAATGCGGGAGCGGAAGTGTTCGGCTGTGAGTAGGTGTGAATGTCCGACCATAATTGCTGAAAAATGTGTTAGAAAAGACTAGAATGCCGGACCATACATCATCAAAAGCGGGAGAAGGTGTGTTCGGCTGCAAGTAGGTGTGATTGTCCAGCCATAATTACTCACAAATGTGTAAGAAAAGGTAGTATTGCAAGACCATACATGATCAAAACAGGGAGCGGAGGTGGTTCAGCTGCAAGGTGTAAATTTCTGACTAAAGTTTGTAAAAAGCGGGTAAGACAAGGTGCGAATGCCCGACAATGTATGATCAAAAGAGGGAGCGGAGGTGTTCGGCTGCAAGAAGGTCTGAATGTCCAACCATAATTTATAAAAACCGGGAAGAAAAGGCTCGAAAGCCCGACTATGCACCATCATAAGCGGGAGAGGAGGTGTTCAGCTGCAAGAAGGTGTGAATGTCCACCCAAAATTACTGAAAAATGGGTAAGAAAAGGTGCGAATGCCAAACCATACATCATCAAAAGAGGGAGCAGAGGTGTTCCGCTGTAAGACGGTGTGAATGTCCGACCATAGTTGTTAAAAAGCGGGTAAGAAAAGGTTAACATACCCAACTGTACACAATCAATAGAGGGAGCGGAGTTGTTCGGCTACAAGAAGGTGTGAAAGTCTGACCATGGTTTGTAAAAAGCTTGTAAGAAAAGGTTCGTATGCCCGAATATATACCATCAAAAGCGGAAGCGGAGGTGTTCGGCTGCAAGAAGGTCTGAATGTCCAACCATAATTTGTAAAAACCGGGAAGAAAAGGCTCGAAAGCCCGACTATGCACCATCAAAAGCGGGAGCAGAGGGGTTCAGCTGCAAGAAGGTCTGAATGTCCATCAATAATTGCTTTAAAACATGAAAATAAAATTTCGAATATCAAACTGCAAATGATCATAAGCGGGAATGGATGTGTTCGGCTACAAGAAGGTTTGAATATCCGACCGTAGTTTGTAAAAAGCGGGTAAGAAAAGGTTCGAAAGCCCGAACATACACCATCAAAAGAGGGAGCGGAGGAGTTCCGCTGTAAGAAGGTTAGAATGTCCGACCATAGTTGGTAAAAAGCGGGTAAGAAAAGGTTAAAATACCCGACTGTACACAATCAATAGCGGGAGCGGAGTTGTTCGGCTACTAAAAGGTGTGAAAGTCCGACCATGGTTTTTAAAAAGCGGGTAAGAAAAGGTGCGAATGCCCGACAATGTATGATCAAAAGAGGGAGCGGAGGTTTTCGGCTGCAAGGTCTGAATGTCCAACCATAATTTGTAAAAACCGGGGATGAAAAGGCTCGAAAGCCTGACTATATACCATCAAAAGCAGGAGCAGAGGTGTTCAGCTGCAAGAAGGTCTGAATGTCCGACTTAAGTTCAAATATATTAACAAAAGCGGGAGGAGAGGTATTTGGATGAGAGTGGTTGAGAATTTCCAACCATAATCTATAAAATGCGGTGAAAAAAAAGGTGTTATAGAACACTAAAAGGTGGAGCGGAAGTGTTCGGCTGCAAGAAGGTGTGAATGTCCGACTATATTTGGTGAAAAGCAGGTGAAGCAAGGTCTGATAGCCCAACCTTACGTCATCAAAAGCGAGATCAGAGGTGTTTGGCTGCAAGAAGGCCATAGTTTTCCAAAAGCGGGTAAGGTGCGAATGACCGACTAAATATCAACAAAAGTGGGGGCGGAGGTCTTCGGATGCAAGTGGGTGTGAAAATCCCACCATACAAGTATGGTGGTGAGGAAGCTGTGAATGGCCGACCATAGCTTGCAAAAAGCGGGTGAGAGAAGGTGCGAATGTCCAACCATACATGATCAAAACAGGGAGCGGAGGTGTTTGGCTGCGACAAGGTGTGAATAACCACCCATAATTAATGAAAAGCGGGCAACAAGTAGGTTCGAATGACCAACCATACATCATCAAAAGCAGGAGTGGATGTGTTTGGCTACAAGAAGGTTTTAATGTCCGAGCATAGTTTGTAAAAAGCGGTTAAGAAAAGGTTCAAATGCCCGAACATACACCATCAAAAGAGGGAGCGGAGGTGTTCCGCTGTAAGAAGGTGTGAATGTCCGACCATAGTTGGTAAAAAGCAGGTAAGAAAACGTTAAAATACCCGACTGTACACAACCAATAGCGGGAGCGGAGTTGTTCGGCTACAAGAAGGTGTGAATGGCCGACCATGGTTTGTAAAAAGCGGGTAAGAAAAGTTGCGAATGCCCGACAATGTATGATCAAAAAGAGGGAGCGGAGGTTTTTGGCTACAAGAAGGTTTGAATGTCCGACCATAGTTTGTAAAAAGCGGGTAAGAAAAGGTTCAAATGCCCGAACATACACCATAAAAAGAGGGAGCGGAGGTGTTCCGCTGTAAGAAGGTGTGAATGTCCGACCATAGTTGGTAAAAAGCAGGTAAGAAAACGTTAAAATACCCGACTGTACACAATCAATAGCGGGAGCGGAGTTGTTCAGCTACTAGAAGGTG
This sequence comes from Leuresthes tenuis, assembly GCF_036924035.1. Classification (NCBI taxonomy): domain Eukaryota; kingdom Metazoa; phylum Chordata; class Actinopteri; order Atheriniformes; family Atherinopsidae; genus Leuresthes; species Leuresthes tenuis. The sequence goes on along the minus strand of NW_027325365.1, from coordinate 32,941,274 downwards.
TGAAAGTCCACCCATGGTTTGTAAAAAGCGGGTAACAAAAGGTACGAAAGCCCGAATATATACCATCAAAAGCGGAAGCGGAGCTGTTCGGCTGCAAGAAGGTGTGAACATCCGACCAAAGTTTGTAAAAAGCAGTTAAGAAAAGTTTCAAATAACCAACCAAACATAATCAAAAGCGGGAGCAGAGCTGTTCGATTGCAAGTAGGTGTGAATGTCAGATCATAATTTGCAAAAAGCTGATGAGAAAGGGTGAGAATGCCCGACTATACACCATCAAATGCGGGAGCGGAGTTGTTCGGCTGTGAGTAGGTGCGAATGTCCGATCATTATTTCTGAAAAATGTGTTAGAAAAGTTAAGAATGCTGGTCCATACATCATCAAAAGCAAGAGAGGTGGTGTTCGGCTGCAAGTAGGTGTGATTGTCCAGCCATAATTACTCACAAACGGGTAAGAAAAGGTAGTATTGCCAGACCATACATGATCAAAACAGGGAGCGGAGGTGGTTCAGCTGCAAGAAGGTGTGAATGTCCGACTATATTTGGTGAAAAGCAGGTGAAGCAAGGTCTGAATGCCCAACCTTACATCATCAAAAGCGAGATCAGAGGTGTTTGGCTGCAAGAAGGCCATAGTTTGCCAAAAGCGGGTAAGGTGCGAATGACCGACTAAATATCAACAAAAGTGGGGGCGGAGGTCTTCGGATGCAAGTGGGTGTGAATATCCCACCATACAAGTATGGTGGAGAGGAAGCTGTGAATGGCCGACCATAGCTTGCAAAAAGCGGGTGAGAGAAGGTGCGAATGTCCAACCATACATGATCAAAACAGGGAGCGGAGGTGTTTGGCTGCGACAAGGTGTGAATGTCCACTCATAATTAATGAAAAGCGGGCAACAAGTAGGTTCGAATGCCCAACTATACATCATCAACAGCAGGAGGGGATGTGTTCGGCTACATGAAGGTTTGAATGTCCAAGCATAGTTTGTAAAAAGTGGGTAAGAAAAGGTTAGAATGCTCGACTATACACCATCAAAAGCTGGAGCGGAGTTGTTCAGCTACAAGAAGGTGGGAAAGTCCACCCATGGTTTGTAAAAAGCGGGTAAGAAAAGGTTCGAATGCCCAACTATACATCATCAACAGCAGGAGGGGATGTGTTCGGCTACAAGAAGGTGTGAATGTCCGACCATAGTTGGTAAAAAGCGGGTAAGAAAAGGTTAAAATACCCGACTGTACACAATCAATAGCGGAAGCGGAGTTGTTCAGCTACAAGAAGGTGGGAAAGTCCACCCATGGTTTGTAAAAAGCGGGTAAGAAAAGGTTCGAATGCCCGAATATATACCATCAAAAGCGGAAGCGGAGGTGTTCGGCTGCAAGAAGGTGTGAACGTCCGACCAAAGTTTGTAAAAAGCAGTTAAGAAAAGGTTCGAATATCCAACCAAACATAATTAAAAGCGGGAGCAGAGCTGTTCGACTGCAAGTAGGTGTGAATGTCAGATCATAATATGCAAAAAGCTGATGAGAAAGGGTGAGAATGCCCGACTATACACCATCAAATGCGGGAGCGGAAGTGTTCGGCTGTGAGTAGGTGTGAATGTCCGATCGTAATGGCTGAAAAATGTGTTAGAAAAGACTAGAATGCTGGACCATACATAATCAAAAGCGGGAGAAGTGGTGTTCGGCTGCAAGTAGGTGTGAATGTCAAGCCATAATTACCCACAAACGGGTAAGAAAAGGTAGTATTGCCAGACCATACATGATCAAAAGCGGGAATGGAGGTGATCAGCTGCAAGAAGGTCTGAATGTCCACCCATTACTGAAAAATTTACTACAACAAAGAACAACATTGGACTTTGCAGTAGAAGTTGAAATCGATCTAGACATTGATAAATATGAAGGACAAAGCAGTTTTAACTTGGTTTGAGTGAAGGAATTCATTTTATACATAAAATCCGAAATCATGCAGAACGTATGAAAAAAAGCTTATTCTCGGATTCCTGATCTTTCAGTGTTGCTCTTTCTTCTACTCCAAAATACAATGTTGCTCTTTGTTGAAGTCGATCTAGACATTGATAAATATGAAGGACAAAGCAGTTTTCACTTGGTTTGAGTGAATGAATTCATTTTATACATAAAATCCCAAATCATGCAGAATGTATGAAGATAAGCTTATTCTCGGATTCCTGATCTTTCAGTGTTGCTCTTTCCTCTACTGCGAAATCCAATGTTGTTCTTTGTTGAAATCGATCTAGACATTGATAAATATGAAGGACAAAGCAGTTTTAACTTGGTTTGAGTGAAAGAATTCATTTTATAGCAAAATCCCAAATCATGCAGAACTCCTCAAAAAGGGCGTGTGGCTTAATCACAATTGTGGTTCTTTCTCATTCAGGGTAATATGAGGACGTTTATGCTTGAAATATATGTAGAAATGGGTACATATGAAGGACAAAGCAGTTTTCACTTGGTTTGAGTGAAGGAATTCATTTTATACATAAAATCCCAAATCATGCAGAACGTATGAAAAGAAGCTTATTCTCGGATTCCTGATCCTCCAGTGTTGCTCTTTCTTCTACTGCAAAATACAATGTTGCTCGAAGGACAAAGCAGTTTTCACCTGGTTTGAGGGAAGGAATTATTTTTATAGTAAAATCCGAAATCGTGCAGAACTCATGAAAATAGGCTTATTCTCGGATTCCTAAAACTTTTGATTTGCTCTTTCTTTTACTGCAAAGTACATCGTTGTTTTTTGTTGAAATCTATCTGGACATTGATAAATACCAGCCGAACATCTCTGCTGCCACTTTTGATAATTTATGGTTGGGCATTCTTACCTTTTCTTACCCGATTTTTACAAATTATGATCTGACATTCACAACCACTTGCAGTCGAACACCTTCTCTCCCGCTTATGATCATGTGCGGTTTGATATTCGAAAATTTTCTTTCATGTTTTCTAGCAATTATTAATGGACATTCAGACCGTCTTACAGCGGAGCTCCTCCGCTCCCTCTTTTGATAGTGTATGTTCGGGCATTCGAACGTTTCCCTACCCGCTTTTTACAAAGTATAGTCGGACATTCAAACCTTCTTGTTTGAGAAGAAGGTTCGCACCTGCTTTTGATTATGTATGGTTGGGCATTCGCACCTTTTCTTACCCATTTTTCAGTAATTATGGGTGGACATTCAGACCTTCTTACAGCCAAACACCTCCTCTGCCACTTTTGATGGTGTATAGTCTGGCTTTCGAGCCTTTTCTTCCCCGGTTTTTACAAATTATGGTTGGACATTCAGACCTTGCAGCCGAAAACCTCCGCTCCCTCTTTTGATCATACATTGTCGGTCATTCGCACATTGTCTTACCCGCTTTTTACAAACTTTAGTCGGACATTCACACCTTCTTGCAGGTGAACCACCGCCGCTCCCACTTTTGATGGTGTATGTTCGGGCATTCAAACCTTTTCTTACCCGCTTTTTACAAACTATGGTCGGGCATTTAAACCTTCATGTCGCCAAACACATCCACTCCTGCTTTTGATGGTGTATGGTTGGGCATTCGCACCTTTCCTTACCCATTTTTCAGTAATTATGGGTGGACATTCAGACCACCCATAATTCAGACATTCAGACCTTCTTGCAGCTGAACACCTCCGCTCCCGCTTTTGATGGTGTATAGTCGGGCTTTCGAGCCTTTTCTTCCCTGGTTTTTACAAATTATGGTTGGACATTCAGACCTTCTTGCAGCCGAAAACCTCCGCTCCCTCTTTTGATCATACATTGTCGGGCATTCGCACCTTTTCTTACCCGCTTTTTACAAACTAGGGTCGGACTTTCACACTGTTTAGTAGCCGAACAACTCCGCTCCCGCTATTGATTGTGTAGAGTCGGGTATTTTCACCTTTTCTTATCCGCTTTTTACAAACTATGGTCGGACATTCACACCTTCTTACAGCGGAACACCTCCGCTCCCTCTTTTGATGGTGTATGTTCAGGCATTCGAACCTTTCCTTACCCGCTTTTTACAAATTGTGGTCAGACATTCAAACCTTCTTGTAGCCGAAGACATCCACTCCTGCTTTTGATGATTTATGGTTGGGCATTCGAACCTTTCCTTACCCGCTTTTTACAAATTGTGGTCAGACATTCAAACCTTCTTGTAGCCGAAGACATCCACTCCTGCTTTTGATGATGTATGGTTGGGCATTCGCACTTTTTCTTACCCATTTTTCAGTAATTATGGGTGGACATTCACACCTTCTTGCAGCTGAACACTTTCTCTCCCGCTTATGATCATGTGCGGTTTGATATTCGAAAATTTTCTTTAATGTTTTCTGGCAATTATTGATGGACATTCAGACCTTCTTGCAGCTGAACAACTCCGCTCTAGCTGTTGATGGTGTATAGTCGACTTTTTGGAGCCTTTTCTTACCCGGTTTTTACAAATTAAGGTTGGACATTCAGATCTTCTTTCAGCCGAAAACCTCAGCTCCCTCTTTTGATCATGCATTGTCGGGCATTCGCAAACTTTTCTTACCCGCTTTTTACAAGCCATGGTCGGACTTTCACACCTTTTAGTAGCCAAACAACTCCGCTCCCGCTATTGATTGTGTACAGTCAGGTATGTTCATCTTTTCTTACCCGCTTTTTACAAACTATGGTCGGACATTCACACCTTCTTACAGCGGAACACCTCCGCTCCCTCTTTTGATGGTGTATGTTCGGGTGTTCGAACCTTTTCTTACCCGCTTTTTACAAACTATGGTTGGACATTCAAACCTTCTTGTAGCCGAACACATCCACTCCTGCTTTTGATGATGTATGGTTGGGCATTCAAACCTACTTATTGCCCGCTTTTCATTAATTTTGGGTGGACATTCACACCTTGTCGCAGCCAAACACCTCCGCTCCCTGTTTTGATCATGTATGGTTTGACATTCGCACCTTTTCTCACCCGCTTTTTGCAAACTATGATCGCCCATTCACAGCTTCCTCTCCACCATACTTTTATGGTGGGATATTCACACCCACTTGCATCCGAAGACCTACGCCCCCACTTTTGTTGATATTTAGTCGGTCATTCGCACCTTACCCGCTTTTGGCAAACTATGGCCTTCTTGCAGCCAAACACCTCTGATCTTGCTTTTGATGATGTAAGGTTGGGCATTCAGACCTTGCTTCACCTACTTTTCACCAAATATAGTCGGACATTCACACCTTCTTGCAGCCGAACACTTCCGCTCCACCTTTTAGTGTTCTATGGGGTATTCACACCTTTTTCCCACCGCATTTTATAGATTATGGTTGGAAATTCTAACCCACTCTCATCCGAATACCTCTCCTCCCGATTTTGTTAATATATAGTCGGGCATTCGAACCTTTTCTTACCCGCTTTTTACAAATTATGGTCGAACATTCACACCTACTTGCAGCCGAATACTTCCGCTCCACCTTTTAGTGATGTAGGGTTGGCATTTCCACCTTTTCTTACCCTCTTTTTATACTGATTGCTGAAGATTAAGTTGTTCTTTCTCAAACTACAAATTTTTTTTAATTGTTGAAACTTGATTTGAAGTGGATAAATAAGGAGGACAAACAGTTTTAAGTCAGGCTGATAGAAGGAATTAATTTTATTGCAAAATCTGTATTTCGTCATATGTCGAGAGATGCTTATTGCTGAAGAAGTTTTTTCTCATTCTACAAAGTATAACGTTGTTTATCATTGAAACTTGATTAGACATGAATAAATATGAAGGACAAAGCAGTCTTAACTTGGTTTGAGTTAAGGAATCCGAATTCGTGCATAACTCGTAAAATAGAGCTTATTTTCGGTACACTTGATCTCAGCCAAAAGGCCGAGAAGCGATAACTGTCCACTGGGTCACGTCGGAGGTTCCTTCCTGGCACATTGCGCACTTGTCGCGGTGTTCTTTTTATGGCCATAGGTGGCCAGAGTGTCACTTTGCACCTCCGCTGCACTGAGCACTCTTCAGCCCTTTTAAATGGTATAACTTTGCACTCCCGCACGCTCCATTCAAGCAACAACTTTGCACTCCCGCTTTGAACATCGGCACAGTCGCAACAAGTAAGGCGACTCTACTCAGAGAAGTCACTCTACACAGTAACAAGATTTCTTTTGCACAGACAGAAAGGGCTTCACCCGCAAAGGTAAAGCCTGCCAAAAATAGAAACAACTCATTAGTGCTGCTCTCCACGGAAGTCTTTAGTAAAAGGCGAAAGACTTGTACGTTATGAAGAGAAACCAGAGTACGATTATCCGTCACTGCGGGAGCAGGGCATCAGGCTAGTTGGCATAGCCACCTTCCCCATGGTGAGCTTTGCTTGGTTGAGACGCTTGTTCCCCCCCCTTGCTCCTCGGCTGACCAAGTAGGAACAATCGGGCCCTATTCGATGGCTGCAACACCTGAAAGAGATATTGATGCGAGACCCGATCAAAAGCTTTTTCAAAGTCTGAATTTAAGATGACAAGCCGGGTGTTTCTGTCTCTAGCTTAATCAATGATGTCTGGAATCAGTACGAGGCTGTCGGTGAGTTGTTTCCCTGAGATGGCACAAGCCTGGTCTGGGTGAATTACCTCCTCTAAACTAGAGGACATCCGTGTCGCTAAAACCTTGCTAAAAAGTTTACAGTCAGAGTTTAAAAGTGTGATGGGCCTCCAATTCTTTAGGTCAGTCTTATCATTTTTTTTATAAAGTAGAGTCACTATTCCCACTCTAAAATTGTCAGGAAGTCGGTCGAGTTTTTCAAAATCTTTAAAAACATCTAAAATATCTGATGATAAAAGGTCCCAAAAGGTCAGATAGAATTCTGCAGGAAGCCCGTCTAAACCCGGAGCTCGACTTCTCTTAAAACCTGTTAGGCATTTTTTTAACTCTAAAGCAGTAAAATCCTGTGTCAAGTGTGCATTCTCTTTTACGGTTTTGTCAACGAATTTTAAAATTTCTGCCGATGTTTCCAAGTGCACTGCTTTCTCTTTGTACATGTTACTATAAAAGGTATGTAGAGTTTCAATCATCTCTTGTGTGGATTTTGTTAAAAACCCATATTCTCTCTTTAGATTTTGAATACACTCCTTTTTATTTATAACTTTCTTAAAAAAGTACCATGTGCATGTTTCACCTTCCTCAATTTCCTGCTCCCTGCTTCTTACAAAAATTCCTTTACTCTTTATTTCTGCTAAAACTGACATTTCCTTTTTGACATCTTTGATTTCTTCATTAAAGTCTATGCCACACTGATTTAGTTTAAAGTAGCGCTGTAAGCGTTTCTGTAGTCCCATCATACATCTGTTCTCTTTCCTTTTTTTATGTTTACCTTGCTGTTTAAAAAAAGTCTGGGTCGTTTCCTTCACCATTTCCCACCATTGTGCATGTGTTTCGTAGAGGTCTTGAAGGGTTTGCCACTCTTTATAACATTCCCTGTACTGACTGACTATGATTTCATCCTCCAACAGGGAACAGTTGAGTTTCCACAGACCACTTCCTACCGTCACACCAGAAGGGGGTGAAAGGGTGCAGGAGAGCATAAGGTGGTCTGAAAAGAAAACAGGGGTTAATCTAACATCAGTGGGTGGGCAATCTCTAGTAAAGAAATAATCAATGCGAGAGGCTCTGGTGCCATCATGACTAAACCAGGTGAAGCCCTCCTCTCTGGGATGCATGGTTTTAAAACAGTCAGTAAGCTTAAAATCCCTGCACATGCCCTGAAGTAAAATCGAAGTCTTATCCATTTAAAAATCTCCCCCTGCTCTTTTTCCATCTTTTCTGCTCAAGATAAAGTTAAAATCCCCTCCTACAACTAAAGGTACTTGCCCTAGCATGTAAAGCTGTATATCTTCTAAAATGTCATACCTGTCATTTTTTCCATTGAAACCATAAATATTTAAGAGGTTAAAGTCTTGCCCCATAAAATTCAAGTGTGCTAAAAGTGCCCGTCCGTCTCTCACCACTGTGCTACCTTTCACCAGAACATGCGGATTTTTAATTAGAATGGCCACACCATCATTTTTATTTTGATTTGAGCCACTCCATATCGATAAATGGGGCCACATTTCCTCCCATTGTCTCTGGTTTTTTAAAAAAGGTAGTCCACATTCTTGTATTAAAAACACATCTGATTTTATGGAGTCTAAGAAGGATAAAATACTCTGGGCTCTTGTCTTTGATTTCACACTTCTCACATTTAGTGTTGAGAAGGTGAGAACCATTAAAAGGATAAAGGAAAGTAGGTATGTCATTTTCGTTTTTCTAAGTTATCAAAACAAATTACACACTCAGGTTATTTCTTGGGAAACTATCTCTTCCTTCATTTCTTTAGGTGAAAAGTGAGTAGGGTGATCTATATTTCCTTTTCGGACTCTCGGTGTTGGCCTCTGACGCAATGTTGCATTTAACTTTGAGTCCCTGGGGGTTGATTGCAGAGCTAAAGTTAAAAAGGAGACCTCATTTTGTGAGTCGGAGGGGAAGACTCTAGGTTCTTCCACTGAAGAACTGTCTGAAAGGGACCTAACCCTTCCCCTCTTCTCTGATAACACTGGGGAATCAGAGGACAACTCAGATGCCGTCCTCTTCGGCTGTTGACCTTCGGGGAGGTGAGTATCTTCACTAGACTCACCTGTCTGCTCTTCCTCCTCATTTAGCGTATCTCCACCCTCTGCCTGTGAATTCTCACAGACTTAAGCACTGAGTGGTGAGGCCTCTACAGGCCCTACCCCTTTATGCTCCTCACTTCCAACCCAAGCTTTTTGCGGCAAGTTTGAATCTATTGGGTCAACCTCTTCACTTTGTTCACCAACTGCCACCTCTGGTCCTTCTCTTTGTTGGCTTGACTGTGGCTTTAGCGTCTTTAATTTGTTGGCAAAAGATTTAGGGCAATCTCTGAAGAGGTGATTTAATTCTCCACAGAGATTACATTTCCTGCCATTTGGACACTCTCCAAAAGTGTGCCCAATTTCTCTGCACTTCCCACATATCACCTTGGTACAAGCCTCAACCAGGTGCCCATGCTCACCGCACTTGCGGCAGAGCTTGGGCTGCCCCTGGTAGTGGATGTAACCTCGGTTTTCGAGGTGGCCAGAGTGTCACTTTGCATCTGCGCCCACCCGCTGCACTGAGCAAGCTCCAATTTCAACTCCTATTGCTAAAAATACATTTAATATGTAGTCCTCGTATATAGGACATATCAGATATTAAACTGATAAGAACAGATACTACACTTGATCTTAGCCAAAAGGCCGAGAAGCGATAACTGTCCAATGGTTCACGTCCGAGGGCCCTTCCTGGCACATTGCGCACTTGTAGCGGTGTTCTTTTTATGGCCATAGGTGGCCAGAGTGTCACTTTGCACCTCCGCCCACCCGCTGCACTGAGCACTCTTCAGACCTTTTAACTGATATAACTTTGCACTCCCGCACGCTCAAGCGAGCACCATTCAAGCAACATCGGCACAGTCGCAACAAGTAAGGCGACTCTACTCAGAGAAGTCACTCTGCACAGTAACAAGATTTCTTTTGCACAGACAGAAAGGGCTTCACCCGCATAGGTAAAGCCTGCCAAAAATAGAAACAACTCATTAGTGCTGCTCTCCACAGAAGTTTTTAGTAAAAGGCAAAAGACGTTATGAAGAGAAACCAGAGTACGATTATCCGTCACTGCGGGAGCAGGGCATCAGGCTAGTTGGAATAGCCACCTTCCCCATGGTGAGCTGTGCTTGGTTATTGCCTTATTGAGGCTTTGTTCTGACCGCTCATTCGGTGTTGCGTTTCTTTCAAGCAATTCTCCCGGTTAGCCCATACTCGGCTCGCTCCCAGAGCCGTCTTAAAGTCTACTTCGCATTCACTCTCTTTTCTCAGCAGACTCTTGGGATTTTATCTATAAAATGAATTCCTTCACTCAAACTATGTTAAAACTGCTTTGTCCTTCATATTTACCATGTCTAGAAAGATTTAAACAAAAAAAACAACGTTGTACTTTGCAGTAAAAGAAAGAGCAAATCTAAAGTTTCAGGAATCCGAGAATAAGCTTACTTTCATGAGATCTTCACGATTTCGGATTTTGCTATAAAATGAATTCCTTCACTCAAACTAAATTAAAACTGCTAAACCGCTAATCTGTTACATGTAAGGCAGATGTCAAATTCACCGAAATAGGATCTAAGGGTATTCGGCCAATCAAGCTGTAGCAGCTTCGGTAAAAGAGTATAAGTTGAAGAGTTTGTGAATAAAGGTGTGCGCACACATAGTGAGCTGTAGGAAAGTAGGCAGGGAGCAATGCCGGCTGGGGTATATGTTCTTGTATGTTGTCTGACTGTTTGATTTGAATGTGTTGTGTAAGTGTCCTGTTGAATGTTACATGTTTGGGCTTTGACACGCTTCACTGTGGTTGTTAACTGTGTGGTGTGTCCTGAAATGTTATATATTTGGGCTGTGTGACATGCTTAATGCTTGTCAGTAGCTACCCACTTATTCATATATAGCAACTGACAACATAAGAAGTCCGGACATACTTTGATAGTAGTTGTAGAAGTATCCTTATTGATAATAGATAAACTAATTCATAGTGATAGAACAGTAGATGAACAGGTGCCTGCACATGTCTCACGAAAATAAAATGGGTGTATGATTGCTGACGGCAGAGCCATACTGCCAAACTTATGAGTTCTTGTGGCAAACTTGATTCAGTGTCTTGACGTGTATACGCTGTTTCGCTGACTTGATTGTCACAAGAAACAAAGTGTGTTTGATAAGATCCGACCATTTTATTACGGGAGGATCAGTATGTATGGATTCTGATGTGACTGATAAACCCATTCGTATCTTAAGCATAATCTAATACGTGAGACAACGCCCTGGCACACAATCAAAAAAAAAAAAAGAGAGAGCGGTTTTGTGTCACCACAGTCCATCATGTAGAAAAGAGAGAAAAAAGCCTTTCTGATTTGGTATGTGTGCTATCAGTGCAGAGTGTAGAGAAAAGAGAGCAAAGAAAGCCGTTTTGGTGTCACGGGTGTTGTGACTTACACACACATTTCTGAATTGAGAAAGGAAATTATTTTAGAGGAAGCACTAGAGTTTAGATCCCACATTTGTTGATAGGCATTCATTTATTTCTTCACTTCTGATGAAGTTTCAACAATAAACAACATACTTTGTATTATGAGAAAGAACCAGACTCATTCTTCAGGAATCCGAAAAAAAGCTCTATTTTACGAGTTATGCACGAATTCGGATTCTCCTATAAAACGAATTCCTTAACTCAAACCAAGTTAAGACTGCTTTGTCCTTCATATTTATTCATGTCTAATCAAGTTTCAACGATAAACAACGTTGTACTTTGTAGAATGAGATAGAACTTCTTCAGCAATAAGCATCTCTCGACATATGACGAAGTACAGATTTTGCTATAAAATTAATTCCTTCTATCAGCCTGACTTAAAACTGTTTGTCCTCCTTATTTATCCACTTCAAATCAAATTTCAACAATTAAAAAAAATTTTCAGTTTGAGAAAGAACAACTTAATCTTCAGCAATCAGTAAAAAAAGAGGGTAAGAAAAGGTTAGAATGCCCGACTATACACCATCAAAAGCTGGAGCGGAGGTGTTCCGCTGTAAGACGGTGTGAATGTCCGACCATAGTTGGTAAAAAGCAGTTAAGAAAAGGTTCGAATATCCAACCAAACATAATTAAAAGCGGGAGCAGAGCTGTTTGACTGCAAGTAGGTGTGAATGTCAGATCATAATATGCAAAAAGCTGATGAGAAAGGGTGAGAATGCCTGACTATACACCATCAAATGCAGGAGCGGAAGTGTTCGGCTGTGAGTAGGTGTGAATGTCCGACCGTAATTGCTGAAAAATGTGTTAGAAAAGACTAGAATGCTGGATCATACATCATCAAAAGCGGGAGAAGTGGTGTTCGGCTGCAAGTAGGTGTGAATGTCCAGCCATAATTACTCAAAAACGGGTAAGAAAAGGTAGTATTGCCAGATCATACATGATCAATACAGGGAGCGGAGGTGGTTCATTTGCAAGAAGGTGTGAATGTCCGACTAAAGTTTGTAAAAAGCGGGTAAGACAAGTTGCGAATGCCCGACAATGTATGAGGTTTTCACGAGGTTTTCGGCTGCAAGAAGGTCTGAATGTCTGAATTATGGGTGGTCTGAATGTCCACCCATAATTCCTGAAAAATGGGTAAGAAAAGGTGCGAATGCCCAACCATACATCATCAAAAGCAGTAGAGAATGTGTTCAGCTTCAAGAAGGTGTGAATGTTCGACTAAAGGTTGTAAAAAGCGGGTAAGACTAGGTGCGAATTTCCGACATTGTATGATCAAAAGCGGGAGAGGTGTTCAGCTGCAAGAAGGTGTGAATGTCCACCCATAATTACTGAAAAATGGGTAAGAAAAGGTGCGAATGCCCAACCATACACCATCAAAAGTAGGAGTGGATGTGTTTGGCGACAAGGTTTGAATGCCCGACCATAGTTTGTATAAAGCGGGTAAGAAAAGGTTTGAATGCCCGAACATACACCATCAAAAGAGGGAGCGGAGGTGGTTCAGCTGCAAGAAGGTGTGAATGTCCGACTAAAGTTTGTAAAAAGCGGGTAAGACAAGTTGCGAATGCCCGACAATGTATGAGGTTTTCACGAGGTTTTCGGCTGCAAGAAGGTCTGAATGTCTGAATTATGGGTGGTCTGAATGTCCACCCATAATTCCTGAAAAATGGGTAAGAAAAGGTGCGAATGCCCAACCATACATCATCAAAAGCAGTAGAGAGTGTGTTCAGCTTCAAGAAAGTGTGAATGTTCGACTAAAGTTTGTAAAAAGCGGGTAAGACAAGGTGCGAATGCCCGACAATGTATGATCCAAAGCAGGAGCGGAGGTGTTCAGCTGCAAGAAGGTCTGAATGTCTGAATTATGGGTGGTCTGAATGTCCACCCATAATTCCTGAAAATGGGTAAAAAAAGGTGCGAATGCCCAATCATATATCAACAAAAGCAGGAGAGGATGTGTTCAGCTGCAAGAAGGTATGAATGTTCGACTAAAGTTTGTAAAAAGTTGATAGGGAAAGGTTCAAATGCCCGAACATACACTATCAAAAGAGGGAGCGAAGGAGCTCCGCTGTAATACGGTCTGAATGTCCATTAATAATTGCTAGAAAACATGAAAGAAGATTTTCGAATATCAAACCGCACATGATCATAAGCGGCAGAGAAGGTGTTCGACTGCAAGTGGGTGTGAATGTCAGATCATAATTTGTAAAAAGCGGGTAAGAAAAGGTAAGAATGCCCAACCATAAATTATCAAAAGTGGCAGCAGAGATGTTCGGCTGGTATTTATCAATGTCCAGATAGATTTCAACAAAAAACAACGTTGTACTTTGCAGTAAAAGAAAGAGCAAATCAAAAGTTTTAGGAATCCGAGAATAAGCTTATTTTCATGAGTTCTGTACGATTTCGGATTTTACTTTAAAATGAATTCTTTCCCTCAAACTATGTTAAAACTGCTTTTAACTTCATATTTATCAATGTCTAGATCGATTTCAACAAAGAAGGATCAGGAATCCAAGAATAAGCTTCTTTTCATACGTTCTGCATGATTTGGGATTTTATCTATAAAATGAATTCCTTCACTCAAACCAAGTTAAAACTGGTTTGTCCTTCATATGTATCCATTTCTACAGATATTTCAAGCATAAACTTCCTCATATTACCCTGAATGAGAAAGAACCACAATTGTGATTAAGCCACACGCCCCTTTTGAGGAGTTCTGCATGATTTGGGATTTTATCTATAAAAGGAAATTCCTTCACTCAAACTATGTTAAAACAGCTTTTACCTTCATATTTATCAATGTCTACATAGATTTAAACAAAAAAAACAACGTTGTACTTTGCAGTAAAAGAAAGATTAAATCAAAAGTTTTCGGAATCCGAGAATAAGCTTATTTTCATGAGTTCTGCATGATTTGGGATTTTATGTATAAAATGAATTCCTTCACTCAAACCAAGTGAAAACTGCTTTGTCTTTCATATTTATCTATGTCTAGATCGACTTCAACAAAGAGCAACATTGTATTTTGCAGTAGAAGAAAGAGCAACACTGAAGGATCAGGAATCCGAGAATAAGCTTATTTTCATACGTTCTGCATGATTTGGGATTTTGCTATAAAATGAATTCCTTCACTCAAACCATTTTGAAACTGCTTTGTCCTTCATATTTATGAATGTCTAGATTGATTTCAACAAAGAACAACATTGGATTTCACAGTAGAGGAAAGAGCAACACTGAAGGATCAGGAATCCGAGAATAAGCTTATTTTCATACATTCTGCATGATTTGGGATTTTATGTATAAAATGAATTCCTTCACTCAAACCAAGTTAAAACTGCTTTGTCCTTCATATTTATCAATGTCTAGATCGATTTCAACTTCTTCTACTGCAAAGTCCAATGTTGTTCTTTGTTGTAGTCGATTTTTCAGTAATTGGTGGACATTCAGACCTTCTTGCAGCTGATCACCAATTCTCCCGCTTTTGATGATGTATGGTCCAGCATTCTAGTCTTTTCTAACACATTTTTCAGCCATTACGGTCGGACATTCACACCTACTCACAGCCGAACACTTCCGTTCCCGAATTCTCACCCTTTCTCATCAGCTTTTTGCATATTATGATCTGACATTCACACCGCCTTGCAGTCGAACAGCTCTGCTCCCGCTTATAATTATGTTTGGTTGGATATTTGAACTTTTTCTTAACTGCTTTTTACAAACTTTGGTCGGACGTTCACACCTTCTTGCAGCCGAACACCTCCGCTTCCGCTTTTGATGGTATATATTCGGGCATTCGAACCTTTTGTTACCCGCTTTTTACAAACCATGGGTGGACTTTCACACCTTCTTGTAGCTGAACAACTCCACTCCCGCTATTGATTGTGTACAGTCGGGTATTTTAACCTTTTCTTACCCGCTTTTTACAAACTATGGTCGGACATTCACACCGTCTTACAGCGGAACACCTCCGCTCCAGCTATTGATTGTGTAGAGTCGGGTATTTTCACCTTTTCTTATCCGCTTTTTACAAACTATGGTCGGACATTCACACCTTTTTACAGCGGAACACCTCCGCTCCCTCTTTTGATGGTGTATAGTCGAGCATTCTAACCTTTTCTTACCCGCTTTTTACAAACTATGCTTGGACATTCAAACCTTCTTGTAGCCGAACACATCCCCTCCTGCTGTTGATGATGTATGGTTGGGCATTCGAACCTACTCGTTGCCCGCTTTTCATTAATTATGAGTGGAAATTCACACCTTGTCGCAGCCAAACACCTCCGCTCCCTTTTTTGATCATGTGTGGTTGGACATTTGCACCTTTTCTCACTCGCTTTTTGCAAACTATGGTCGGCCATTCACAGCTTCCTCTCCACCATACTTGTATGGTGGGATATTCACACCCACTTGCATCCGAAGACCTCCGCCCCCACTTTTGTTGATATTTAGTCGGTCATTCGCACCTTACCCGCTTTTGGCAAACTATGGCCTTCTTGCAGCCAAACACCTCTGATCTCGCTTTTGATGATGTAAGGTTGGGCATTCAGACCTTGCTTCACCTGCTTTTCACCAAATATAGTCGGACATTCACACCTTCTTGCAGCCGAACACTTCCGCTCCACCTTTTAGTGTTCTATCACACCTTTTTTTTCACCGCATTTTATAGATTATGGTTGGAAATTCTCAACCACTCTCATCCGAAGACCTCTCCTCCCACTTTTGTTAATATATTTGAACTTTAGTCGGACATTCACCCCTTCTTGCAGCTGAACCACCTCCGCTCCCTTTTTTGATCATGTATGGTCTGGCAATACTACCTTTTCTTACCCGTTTGTGAGTAATTATGGCTGGACATTCACACCTACTTGCAGCCGAACACCACTTCTCCCGCTTTTGATGATGTATGGACCGGCATTCTTACCTTTTTTAACATATTTTTCAGCAATTATGGTCGGACATTCACACCTTCTTGCAGCTGAACACCTCCTCTCCCGCTTATGATCATGTGTAGTTTGATATTCGAAATTTTTTTTTCATGTTTTATACCAATTATTGATGGACATTCAGACCTTCTTGCAGCTGAACCCCTCTGCTCCCGCTTTTGATGGTGCATAGTCGGGCTTTCGAGCCTTTTCTTCCCGGTTTTTACAAATTATGGTTGGGCATTCAGACCTTCTTGCAGCTGAACACCTCCGCTCCCTCTTTTGATCTTACATTGTCAGGCATTCGCAGAGGTGTTCGACTGCAAGAAGGTCTGAATGTCCATCCATAATTACTGAAAAATGGGTAAGAAAAGTGCGAATGCCCAACCATACATCATCAAAAGGGGGAGCAGAGGTGTTCCGCTGTAAGAAGGTGTGAATGTCCGACCATAGTTGGTAAAAAGCGCGTAAGAAAACGTTAAAATACCAAACTGTACACAATCAATAGCGGGAGCGGAGGTGTTCGGCTACAAGAAGGTGTGATAGTCCGACCATGGTTTGTAAAAAGCGCGTAAGAAAAGGTGCGAATGCCCGACAATGTATGATCAAAAAGAGGGAGCGGAGGTTTTCGGCTACAAGAAGGTTTGAATGTCCGACCAAAGTTTGTAAAAAGCGGGTAAGAAAAGGTTTGAATGCCCAACTATACACCATCAAAAGCGGGAGCGGAGGTTTTCCGCTGTAAGACGGTGTGAATGTCCGACCATAGTTGGTAAAAAGCGGGTAAGAACAGGTTAAAATACCCGACTGTACACAATCAATAGCGGGAGCGGAGTTGTTCAGCTACAAGGTGTGAAAGTCCACCCATGGTTTGTAAAAAGCGGGTAACAAAAGGTACGAATGCCCGAATATATACCATCAAAAGCGGAAGCGGAGGTGTTCGGCTGCAAGAAGGTGTGAACGCCCGACCAAAGTTTGTAAAAAGCAGTTAAGAAAAGTTTCGAATATCCAACCAAACATAATCAAAAGCGGGAGCAGAGCTGTTCGACTGCAAGTAGGTGTGAATGTCAGATCATAATTTGCAAAAAGCTGATGAGAAAGGGTGAGAATGCCCGACTATACACCATCAAATGCGGGAGCGGAGTTGTTCGGCTGTGAGTAGGTATGAATGTCCACCCATAATTACTGAAAAATGGGTAAGAAAAGGTGCGAATGCCAAACCATACATCATCAAAAGAGGGAGCAGAGGTGTTCCGCTGTAAGACGGTGTGAATGTCCGACCATAGTTGTTAAAAAGCGGGTAAGAAAAGGTTATAATACCCGACTGTACACAATCAATAGAGGGAGCGGAGTTGTTCGGCTACAAGAAGGTGTGAAAGTCTGACCATGGTTTGTAAAAAGCTTGTAAGAAAAGGTTCGTATGCCCGAATATATACCATCAAAATTGGAAGCGGAGGTGTTCGGCTGCAAGAAGGTGTGAACGTCTGACCAAAGTTTGTAAAAAGCAGGTAAGAAAAGGTTCAAATATCCAACCAAACATAATCAAAAGCGGGAGCAGAGCTGTTCGACTGCAAGTGGGTGTGAATGTCAGATCATAATTTGCAAAAAGCTGATGAGAAAGGGTGAGAATGCCTGACTATAAACCATCAAATGCGGGAGCGGAAGTGTTCGGATGTGAGTAGGTGTGAATGTCCGACCATAATTGCTGAAAAATGTGTTAGAAAAGACTAGAATGCCGGACCATACATAATCAAAAGCGGGATAAGTGGTTTACGGCTGCAAGTAGGTCTGAATGTCCAACCATAATTTGTAAAAAACGGGGATGAAAAGGCTCGAAAGCCCGACTATATACCATCAAAAGCGGGAGCGGAGGTGTTCAGCTGCAAGAAGGTCTGAATGTCCGACTTAAGTTCAAATATATTAACAAAAGTGGGAGGAGAGGTCTTCGGTTGAGAGTGGTTGAGAATTTAGAAACCATAATCTATAAAATGCGGTGAAAAAAAATGTGTTATAGAACACTAAAAGGTGGAGCGGAAGTGTTCGGCTGCAAGAAGGTGTGAATGTCCAACTATATTTGGTGAAAACAGGTGAAGCAAGGTCTGATAGCCCAACCTTACATCATCAAAAGCGAGATCAGAGGTGTTTGGCTGCAAGAAGGCCATAGTTTGCCAAAAGCGGGTAAGGTGCGAATGACCGACTAAATATCAACAAAAGTGGGGGCAGAGGTCTTCGGATGCAAGTGGGTGTGAATATCCCACCATACAAGTATGGTGGAGAGGAAGCTGTGAATGGCCGACCATAGTTTGCAAAAAGCGGGTGAGAAAAGGTGCGAATGTCCAACCATACATGATTAAAACAGGGAGCGGAGGTGTTTGGCTGCGACAAGGTGTGAATGTCCACCCATAATTAATGAAAAGCAGGCAACAATTAGGTTCGAATGCCCAACTATACATAATCAAAAGCAGGAGTGGATGTGTTTGGCTACAAGAAAGTTTGAATGTCCGAGCATAGTTTGTAAAAAGCGGTTAAGAAAATCTTCAAATGCCCGAACATACAACATCAAAAGAGGGAGCGGAGGTGTTCCGCTGTAAGAAGGTGTGAATGTCCGACCATAGTTGGTAAAAAGCGGGTAAGAAAACGTTAAAATATCTGACTGTACACAATCAATAGCGGGAGCGGAGTTGTTCGGCTACAAGAAGGTGTGATAGTCCGACCATGGTTTGTAAAAAGCGGGTAAGAAAAGTTGCGAATGCCCGACAATGTATGATCAAAAAGAGGGAGCGGAGGTTTTCGGCTACAAGAAGGTTTGAATGTCCGAACATAGTTGGTAAAAAGCGGTTAAGAAAAGGTTTGAATGCCCAACTATACACCATCAAAAGAGGGAGCGGAGGTGTTCCGCTGTAAGAAGGTGTGAATGTCCGACCATAGTTGGTAAAAAGCGGGTAAGAACAGGTTAAAATACCCGACTGTACACAATCAATAGCGGGAGCGGAGTTGTTCAGCTAGAAGAAGGTGTGAAAGTCCACCCATGGTTTGTAAAAAGCGGGTAACAAAAGGTATGAATGCCCGAATATATACCATCAAAAGCGGAAGCGGAGGTGTTCGGCTGCAAGAAGGTGTGAACGTCCGACCAAAGTTTGTAAAAAGCAGTTAAGAAAAGTTTCGAATATCCAACCAAACATAATCAAAAGCGGGAGCAGAGCTGTTCGACTGCAAGTAGGTGTGAATATCAGATCATAATTTGCAAAAAGCTGATGAGAAAGGGTGAGAATGCCCGACTATACACAATCAAATGCGGGAGCGGAGTTGTTCGGCTGTGAGTAGGTGTGAATGTCCGACCATAATTGCTGAAAAATATGTTAGAAAAGGTAAGAATGCCGGTCCATACATCATCAAAAGCAAGAGAGGTGGTGTTCGGCTGCAAGTAGGTGTGAATGTCCAGCCATAATTACTCAAAAACGGGTAAGAAAACGTAGTATTGCCAGACCATACATGATCAAAAAAGGGAGCGGAGGTGGTTCAGCTGCAAGAAGGTGTGAACGTCCGACCAAAGTTTGTAAAAAGCAGTTAAGAAAAGTTTTGAATATCCAACCAAACATAATCAAAAGCGGGAGCAGAGCTGTTCGACTGCAAGTAGGTGTGAATGTCAGATCATAATTTGCAAAAAGCTGATGAGAAAGGGTGAGAATGCCCGACTATACACCATCAAATGCGGGAGCGGAGTTGTTCGGCTGTGAGTAGGTGTGAATGTCCGACCATAATTACTCACAAACGGGTAAGAAAAGGTAGTATTGCCAGACCATACATGATCAAAACAGGGAACGGAGGTGGTTCGGCTGCAAGAAGGTGTGAACGTCCGACCAAAGTTTGTAAAAAGCAGTTAAGAAAAGTTTCGAATATCCAACCAAACATAATCAAAAGCGGGAGCAGAGCTGTTCGACTGCAAGTAGGTGTGAATGTCAGATCATAATTTGCAAAAAGCTTATGAGAAAGGGTGAGAATGCCCGACTATACACCATCAAATGCGGGAGTTGAGTTGTTCGGCTGTGAGTAGGTGTGAATGTCCGACCATAATTGCTGAAAAATGTGTTAGAAAAGGTAAGAATGCCAGTCCATACATCATCAAAAGCAAGAGAGGTGGTGTTCGGCTGCAAGTAGGTGTGAATTTCCAGCCATAATTACTCACAAACGGGTAAGAAAAGGTAGTATTGCCAGACCATACATGATCATAACAGGGAGCGGAGGTGTTCAGCTGCAAGAAGGTCTGATTGTCCGACTAAAGTTCAAATATATCAACAAAAGCAGGAGGAGAGGTCTTTGGATGAGAGTGGTTGAGAAATTCCAACCATAATCTATAAAATGCGGTGAAAAAAAAAGGTGTGATAGAACACTAAAAGGTGGAGCGGAAGTGTTCGGCTGCAAGAAGGTGTGAATGTCCAACTATATTTGGTGAAAAGCAGGTGAAGCAAGGTCTGAATGCCCAAAATTACATCATCAAAAGCGAGATCAGAGGTGTTTGGCTGCAAGAAGGCCATAGTTTGCTAAAAGCGGGTAAGGTGCGAATGACCGACTAAATATCAACAAAAGTGGGGGCGGAGGTCTTCGGATGCAAGTGGGTGTGAAGTATGTGAAGTATGTGAAGTATGGTGGAGAGAAAGCTGTGAATGGCCGACCATAGTTTGCAAAAAGCGGGTGAGAAAAGGTGCGAATGTCCAACCACACATGATCAAAACAGGGAGCGGAGGTGTTTGGCTGCGACAAGGTGTGAATGTCCACTCATAATCAATGAAAAGCGGGCAACAAGTAGGTTCGAATGCCCAACCATACATCATCAACAGCAGGAGGGGATGTGTTCGGCTACAAGAAGGGTTGAATGTCCAAGCATAGTTTGTAAAAAGCGGGTAAGAAAAGGTTAGAATGCTCGACTATACACCATCAAAAGCTGGAGCGGAGGTGTTCCGCTGTAAGACGGTGTGAATATCCAACCATAGTTGGTAAAAAGCGGGTAAGAAAAGGTTAAAATACCCGACTGTACACAATCAATAGCGGGAGCGGAGTTGTTCAGCTACAAGAAGGTGTGAAAGTCCACCCATGGTTTGTAAAAAGCGGGTAACAAAAGGTTCGAATGCCCGAATATATACCATCAAAAGCGGAAGCGGAGGTGTTCGGCTGCAAGAAAGTGTGAACGTCCGACCAAAGTTTGTAAAAAGCAGTTAAGAAAAGGTTCGAATATCCAACCAAACATAATTAAACGCGGGAGCAGAGCTGTTCGACTGCAAGTAGGTCTGAATGTCCAACCATAATTTGTAAAAAACGGGGATGAAAAGGCTCGAAAGCCCGACTATATACCATCAAATGCGGGAGCGGAGGTGTTCAGCTGCAAGAAGGTCTGAATGTCCGACTTAAGTTCAAATATATTAACAAAAGTGGGAGGAGAGGTCTTCGGTTGAGAGTGGTTGAGAATTTAGAAACCATAATCTATAAAATGCGGTGAAAAAAAATGTGTTATAGAACACTAAAAGGTGGAGCGGAAGTGTTCGGCTGCAAGAAGGTGTGAATGTCCAACTATATTTGGTGAAAACAGGTGAAGCAAGGTCTGATAGCCCAACCTTACATCATCAAAAGCGAGATCAGAGGTGTTTGGCTGCAAGAAGGCCATAGTTTGCCAAAAGCGGGTAAGGTGCGAATGACCGACTAAATATCAAGAAAAGTGGGGGCAGAGGTCTTCGGATGCAAGTGGGTGTGAATATCCCACCATACAAGTATGGTGGAGAGGAAGCTGTGAATGGCCGACCATAGTTTGCAAAAAGCGAGTGAGAAAAGGTGCGAATGTCCAACCATACATGATCAAAACAGGGAGCGGAGGTGTTTGGCTGCGACAAGGTGTGAATGTCCACCCATAATTAATGAAAAGCGGGCAACAAGTAGGTTCGAATGCCCAACTATACATAATCAAAAGCAGGAGTGGATGTGTTTGGCTACAAGAAAGTTTGAATGTCCGAGCATAGTTTGTAAAAAGCGGTTAAGAAAATCTTCAAATGCCCGAACATACAACATCAAAAGAGGGAGCGGAGGTGTTCCGCTGTAAGAAGGTGTGAATGTCCGACCATAGTTGGTAAAAAGCGGGTAAGAAAACGTTAAAATACCCGACTGTACACAATCAATAGCGGGAGCGGAGTTGTTCGGCTACAAGAAGGTGTGATAGTCCGACCATGGTTTGTAAAAAGCGGGTAAGAAAAGTTGCGAATGCCCGACAATGTATGATCAAAAAGAGGGAGCGGAGGTTTTCGGCTACAAGAAGGTTTGAATGTCCGAACATAGTTGGTAAAAAGCGGTTAAGAAAAGGTTTGAATGCCCAACTATACACCATCAAAAGAGGGAGCGGAGGTGTTCCGCTGTAAGAAGGTGTGAATGTCCGACCATAGTTGGTAAAAAGCGGGTAAGAACAGGTTAAAATACCCGACTGTACACAATCAATAGCGGGAGCGGAGTTGTTCAGCTAGAAGAAGGTGTGAAAGTTCACCCATGGTTTGTAAAAAGCGGGTAACAAAAGGTATGAATGCCCGAATATATACCATCAAAAGCGGAAGCGGAGGTGTTCGGCTGCAAGAAGGTGTGAACGTCCGACCAAAGTTTGTAAAAAGCAGTTAAGAAAAGTTTCGAATATCCAACCAAACATAATCAAAAGCGGGAGCAGAGCTGTTCGACTGCAAGTAGGTGTGAATGTCAGATCATAATTTGCAAAAAGCTGATGAGAAAGGGTGAGAATGCCCGACTATACACCATCAAATGCGGGAGCGGAGTTGTTCGGCTGTGAGTAGGTGTGAATGTCCGACCATAATTGCTGAAAAATATGTTAGAAAAGGTAAGAATGCCGGTCCATACATCATCAAAAGCAAGAGAGGTGGTGTTCGGCTGCAAGTAGGTGTGAATGTCCAGCCATAATTACTCAAAAACGGGTAAGAAAAGGTAGTATTGCCAGACCATACATGATCAAAACAGGGAGCGGAGGTGGTTCAGCTGCAAGAAGGTGTGAACGTCCGACCAAAGTTTGTAAAAAGCAGTTAAGAAAAGTTTTGAATATCCAACCAAACATAATCAAAAGCGGGAGCAGAGCTGTTCGACTGCAAGTAGGTGTGAATGTCAGATCATAATTTGCAAAAAGCTGATGAGAAAGGGTGAGAATGCCCGACTATACACCATCAAATGCGGGAGCGGAGTTGTTCGGCTGTGAGTAGGTGTGAATGTCCGACCATAATTACTCACAAACGGGTAAGAAAAGGTAGTATTGCCAGACCATACATGATCAAAACAGGGAACGGAGGTGGTTCGGCTGCAAGAAGGTGTGAACGTCCGACCAAAGTTTGTAAAAAGCAGTTATGAAAAGTTTCGAATATCCAACCAAACATAATCAAAAGCGGGAGCAGAGCTGTTCGACTGCAAGTAGGTGTGAATGTCAGATCATAATTTGCAAAAAGCTGATGAGAAAGGGTGAGAATGCCCGACTATACACCATCAAATGCGGGAGCGGAGTTGTTCGGCTGTGAGTAGGTGTGAATGTCCGACCATAATTGCTGAAAAATGTGTTAGAAAAGGTAAGAATGCCAGTCCATACATCATCAAAAGCAAGAGAGGTGGTGTTCGGCTGCAAGTAGGTGTGAATGTCCAGCCATAATTACTCACAAACGGGTAAGAAAAGGTAGTATTGCCAGACCATACATGATCATAACAGGGAGCGGAGGTGTTCAGCTGCAAGAAGGTCTGATTGTCCGACTAAAGTTCAAATATATCAACAAAAGCAGGAGGAGAGGTCTTTGGATGAGAGTGGTTGAGAAATTCCAACCATAATCTATAAAATGCGGTGAAAAAAAAGGTGTGATAGAACACTAAAAGGTGGAGCGGAAGTGTTCGGCTGCAAGAAGGTGTGAATGTCCAACTATATTTGGTGAAAAGCAGGTGAAGCAAGGTCTGAATGCCCAAAATTACATCATCAAAAGCGAGATCAGAGGTGTTTGGCTGCAAGAAGGCCATAGTTTGCTAAAAGCGGGTAAGGTGCGAATGACCGACTAAATATCAACAAAAGTGGGGGCGGAGGTCTTCGGATGCAAGTGGGTGTGAAGTATGTGAAGTATGTGAAGTATGGTGGAGAGAAAGCTGTGAATGGCCGACCATAGTTTGCAAAAAGCGGGTGAGAAAAGGTGCGAATGTCCAACCACACATGATCAAAACAGGGAGCGGAGGTGTTTGGCTGCGACAAGGTGTGAATGTCCACTCATAATCAATGAAAAGCGGGCAACAAGTAGGTTCGAATGCCCAACCATACATCATCAACAGCAGGAGGGGATGTGTTCGGCTGCAAGAAAGTGTGAACGTCCGACCAAAGTTTGGAAAAAGCAGTTAAGAAAAGGTTCGAATATCCAACCAAACATAATTAAACGCGGGAGCAGAGCTGTTCGACTGCAAGTAGGTCTGAATGTCCAACCATAATTTGTAAAAAACGGGGATGAAAAGACTCGAAAGCCCGACTATATACCATCAAATGCGGGAGCGGAGGTGTTCAGCTGCAAGAAGGTCTGAATGTCCGACTTAAGTTCAAATATATTAACAAAAGTGGGAGGAGAGGTCTTCGGTTGAGAGTGGTTGAGAATTTAGAAACCATAATCTATAAAATGCGGTGAAAAAAAATGTGTTATAGAACACTAAAAGGTGGAGCGGAAGTGTTCGGCTGCAAGAAGGTGTGAATGTCCAACTATATTTGGTGAAAACAGGTGAAGCAAGGTCTGATAGCCCAACCTTACATCATCAAAAGCGAGATCAGAGGTGTTTGGCTGCAAGAAGGCCATAGTTTGCCAAAAGCGGGTAAGGTGCGAATGACCGACTAAATATCAAGAAAAGTGGGGGCAGAGGTCTTCGGATGCAAGTGGGTGTGAATATCCCACCATACAAGTATGGTGGAGAGGAAGCTGTGAATGGCCGACCATAGTTTGCAAAAAGCGGTTGAGAAAAGGTGCGAATGTCCAACCATACATGATCAAAACAGGGAGCGGAGGTGTTTGGCTGCGACAAGGTGTGAATGTCCACCCATAATTAATGAAAAGCGGGCAACAAGTAGGTTCGAATGCCCAACTATACATAATCAAAAGCAGGAGTGGATGTGTTTGGCTACAAGAAAGTTTGAATGTCCGAGCATAGTTTGTAAAAAGCGGTTAAGAAAATCTTCAAATGCCCGAACATACAACATCAAAAGAGGGAGCGGAGGTGTTCCGCTGTAAGAAGGTGTGAATGTCCGACCATAGTTGGTAAAAAGCGGGTAAGAAAACGTTAAAATACCCGACTGTACACAATCAATAGCGGGAGCGGAGTTGTTCGGCTACAAGAAGGTGTGATAGTCCGACCATGGTTTGTAAAAAGCGGGTAAGAAAAGTTGCGAATGCCCGACAATGTATGATCAAAAAGAGGGAGCGGAGGTTTTCGGCTACAAGAAGGTTTGAATGTCCGAACATAGTTGGTAAAAAGCGGTTAAGAAAAGGTTTGAATGCCCAACTATACACCATCAAAAGAGGGAGCGGAGGTGTTCCGCTGTAAGAAGGTGTGAATGTCCGACCATAGTTGGTAAAAAGCGGGTAAGAACAGGTTAAAATACCCGACTGTACACAATCAATAGCGGGAGCGGAGTTGTTCAGCTAGAAGAAGGTGTGAAAGTTCACCCATGGTTTGTAAAAAGCGGGTAACAAAAGGTATGAATGCCCGAATATATACCATCAAAAGCGGAAGCGGAGGTGTTCGGCTGCAAGAAGGTGTGAACGTCCGACCAAAGTTTGTAAAAAGCAGTTAAGAAAAGTTTCGAATATCCAACCAAACATAATCAAAAGCGGGAGCAGAGCTGTTCGACTGCAAGTAGGTGTGAATGTCAGATCATAATTTGCAAAAAGCTGATGAGAAAGGGTGAGAATGCCCGACTATACACCATCAAATGCGGGAGCGGAGTTGTTCGGCTGTGAGTAGGTGTGAATGTCCGACCATAATTGCTGAAAAATATGTTAGAAAAGGTAAGAATGCCGGTCCATACATCATCAAAAGCAAGAGAGGTGGTGTTCGGCTGCAAGTAGGTGTGAATGTCCAGCCATAATTACTCAAAAACGGGTAAGAAAAGGTAGTATTGCCAGACCATACATGATCAAAACAGGGAGCGGAGGTGGTTCAGCTGCAAGAAGGTGTGAACGTCCGACCAAAGTTTGTAAAAAGCAGTTAAGAAAAGATTTGAATATCCAACCAAACATAATCAAAAGCGGGAGCAGAGCTGTTCGACTGCAAGTAGGTGTGAATGTCAGATCATAATTTGCAAAAAGCTGATGAGAAAGGGTGAGAATGCCCGACTATACACCATCAAATGCGGGAGCGGAGTTGTTCGGCTGTGAGTAGGTGTGAATGTCCGACCATAATTACTCACAAACGGGTAAGAAAAGGTAGTATTGCCAGACCATACATGATCAAATTAGGGAGCGGAGGTGGTTCAGCTGCAAGAAGGTGTGAACGTCCGACCAAAGTTTGTAAAAAGCAGTTATGAAAAGTTTCGAATATCCAACCAAACATAATCAAAAGCGGGAGCAGAGCTGTTCGACTGCAAGTAGGTGTGAATGTCAGATCATAATTTGCAAAAAGCTGATGAGAAAGGGTGAGAATGCCCGACTATACACCATCAAATGCGGGAGCGGAGTTGTTCGGCTGTGAGTAGGTGTGAATGTCCGACCATAATTGCTGAAAAATGTGTTAGAAAAGGTAAGAATGCCAGTCCATACATCATCAAAAGCAAGAGAGGTGGTGTTCGGCTGCAAGTAGGTGTGAATGTCCAGCCATAATTACTCACAAACGGGTAAGAAAAGGTAGTATTGCCAGACCATACATGATCATAACAGGGAGCGGAGGTGTTCAGCTGCAAGAAGGTCTGATTGTCCGACTAAAGTTCAAATATATCAACAAAAGCAGGAGGAGAGGTCTTTGGATGAGAGTGGTTGAGAAATTCCAACCATAATCTATAAAATGCGGTGAAAAAAAAGGTGTGATAGAACACTAAAAGGTGGAGCGGAAGTGTTCGGCTGCAAGAAGGTGTGAATGTCCAACTATATTTGG
Source organism: Leuresthes tenuis (assembly GCF_036924035.1). Lineage (NCBI taxonomy): Eukaryota > Metazoa > Chordata > Actinopteri > Atheriniformes > Atherinopsidae > Leuresthes > Leuresthes tenuis. The sequence continues at coordinate 32,914,171 of NW_027325365.1, read as the reverse complement.
TGAAAAGCAGGTGAAGCAAGGTCTGAATGCCCAAAATTACATCATCAAAAGCGAGATCAGAGGTGTTTGGCTGCAAGAAGGCCATAGTTTGCTAAAAGCGGGTAAGGTGCGAATGACCGACTAAATATCAACAAAAGTGGGGGCGGAGGTCTTCGGATGCAAGTGGGTGTGAAGTATGTGAAGTATGGTGGAGAGAAAGCTGTGAATGGCCGACCATAGTTTGCAAAAAGCGGGTGAGAAAAGGTGCGAATGTCCAACCACACATGATCAAAACAGGGAGCGGAGGTGTTTGGCTGCGACAAGGTGTGAATGTCCACTCATAATCAATGAAAAGCGGGCAACAAGTAGGTTCGAATGCCCAACCATACATCATCAACAGCAGGAGGGGATGTGTTCGGCTACAAGAAGGTTTGAATGTCCAAGCATAGTTTGTAAAAAGCGGGTAAGAAAAGGTTAGAATGCTCGACTATACACCATCAAAAGCTGGAGCGGAGGTGTTCCGCTGTAAGACGGTGTGAATATCCAACCATAGTTGGTAAAAAGCGGGTAAAAAAAGGTTAAAATACCCGACTGTACACAATCAATAGCGGGAGCGGAGTTGTTCAGCTACAAGAAGGTGTGAAAGTCCACCCATGGTTTGTAAAAAGCGGGTAACAAAAGGTTCGAATGCCCGAATATATACCATCAAAAGCGGAAGCGGAGGTGTTCGGCTGCAAGAAAGTGTGAACGTCCGACCAAAGTTTGTAAAAAGCAGTTAAGAAAAGGTTCGAATATCCAACCAAACATAATTAAACGCGGGAGCAGAGCTGTTCGACTGCAAGTAGGTGTGAATGTCAGATCATAATATGCAAAAAGCTGATGAGAAAGGGTGAGAATGCCCGACTATACACCATCAAATGCGGGAGTGGAAGTGTTCGGCTGTAAGTAGGTGTGAATGTCGAACCGTAATGGCTGAAAAATGTGGTAGAAAAGACTAGAATGCTGGACCATACATGATCAAAAGCTGGAGTGGAGGTGATCAGCTGCAAGAAGGTCTGAATGTCCACCAATTACTGAAAAATCGACTACAACAAAGAACAACATTGGACTTTGCAGTAGAAGAAGTTTAAATCGATCTAGACATTGATAAATATGAAGGACAAAGCAGTTTTAACTTGGTTTGAGTGAAGGAATTCATTTTATACATAAAATCCCAAATCATCCAGAATGTGTGGAAATACGCTTATTCTCGGATTCCTGATCCTTCAGTGTTGCTCTTTCCTCTACTGCGAAATCCAATGTTGTTCTTTGTTGAAATCGATCTAGACATTGATAAATATGAAGGACAAAGCAGTTTTCACTTGGTTTGAGTGAAGGAATTCATTTTATAGCAAAATCCCAAATCATGCAGAACGTATGAAAATAAGCTTATTCTCGGATTCCTGATCCTTCAGTGTTGCTCTTTCTTCTACTGCAAAATACAATGTTGCTCTTTGTTGAAGTCGATCTAGACATTGATAAATATGAAGGACAAAGCAGTTTTCACTTGGTTTGAGTGAAGGAATTCATTTTATACATAAAATCCCAAATCATGCAGAACTCATGAAAATAAGCTTATCCTCGGATTCCGAAAACTTTTGATTTAATCTTTCTTTTACTGCAAAGTACAACGTTGGTTTTTTTGTTTAAATCTATCTAGACATTGATAAATATGAAGGTAAAAGCTGTTTTAACATAGTTTGAGTGAAGGAATTCATTTTATAGATAAAATCCCAAATCATGCAGAACTCATGAAAATAAGCTTATTCTCGGATTCCTAAAACTTTTTGCTCTTTCTTTTACTGCAAAGTACATCGTTGTTTTTTGTTGAAATCTATCTGGACATTGATAAATACCAGCCGAACATCTCTGCTGCCACTTTTGATAATTTATGGTTGGGCATTCTTACCTTTTCTTACCCGCTTTTTACAAATTATGATCTGACATTCACACCCACTTGCAGTCGAACACCTTCTCTCCTGCTTATGATCATGTGCGGTTTGATATTCGAAAATTTTCTTTCATGATTTATAGAAATTATTCATGGACATTCAGACCATCTTACAGCGGAGCTCCTTTCCTCCCTCTTTTGATGGTGTATAGTCGGGCATTCAAACCTTTCCCTACCCGCTTTTTAAAAACTATAGTTGGACAATCAAACCTTCTTGTAGCCGAACACATCCACTCCTGCTTTTGATGATGACTTACTCCAACGTGTGAGGAAGATTCTTCATTTACAAGAACAAACTGGAATCTATCAGATAAATATGACTTAAACCAGCCTAATGCAGTTCCTTTAATCCCAATAACATGTTCAAGTCTCTGTAACAGAATGCTGTGATCTATCGTATCAAATGCAGCACTGAGATCCAACAGGACAAGCACAGAAACAAGTCCGCTATCAGAAGCTAACAGGAGATCATTGGTAACTTTCACCAGTGCCGTTTCTGTACTATGATGCACTCTGAATCCTGACTGAAACTCTTCAAACAGATTATTTCTATGTAAATGATCACAAAGTTGAGCTGCAACTATTTTTTCAAGAACTTTGGACAAAAAAGGGAGATTGGATATAGGTCGATAATTAGCCAACACTTCTGAATCAAGAGTAGGTTTTTTAAGTAAAGGTTTAATTACAGCAACCTTAAAAGTCTGAGGTACATATCCTATCAACAAAGACCGATTGATCAAATCCAAAATGGAAGTGTCAATTAAGGGGAAAACCTCCTTGAACAGTCTGGTTGGGATTGGGTCTAACATACAAGTTGATGGTTTAGAAGAGACTATTGCTGTTGTTAGCTCAGAAAGATCAACTGGACAGAAGCTGTCTAAATACAATTCAGGTTCGAAAGATACTTCTAAAGCTGCTCTACTTGATGATACATCAGTGATAATAATGGGAAGGATTCCATTAATCTTCTCTCTGATAGAAACAATTTTATTGATGAAGAATCTCATGAAATCATCACTGCTGAGAGTTAAAGGAATACATGGCTCAACAGAGCTCGGACTCTTTGTCAGCCTGGCAACAGTGCTGAAAAGAAACCTGGGATTATTCTTATTCTCTTCTATCAATAATGAGTAATAAGCAGTTCTAGCTTTACGAAGTGCTTTCTTATACGTTATTAAACTATCTTTCCAGACTAATTGAGACTCTTCTAAATTAGAGGAACGCCACTGTCTTTCTAGCTTTCTTGTCGTCTGCTTTAACGCACGCAGCTGTGAATTATACCAAGGAGCCAACCTCTTCTGACTGATTACCTTCCTTTTCAGAGGGGCAACATTGTCCAGTGTTGTACGCATTGAAGCTATAGTGCTGTCAACAAGAGAGTCAAGTTCTACAGGAGTAAAATTTAGGTAGCCGTCCTCTGTCATATCTGCACATGGCAGTGAGGAAAAGGATGATGAAATCAACTCTTTAAATCTGGTTACAGCATTATCTGACAGACACCTTCTATATGTAGAATTCTTCTCAGAAACCGTGTAGTCAAGTAATGTAAATTCAAAAGTTATTAAAAAATGGTCAGACAAGACAGGGTTATGAGGGAACACTGTTAACTGTTCACTCTCAATGCCATAAGTCAGCACAAGGTCAAGGGTGTGATTAAGGCAGTGAGTAGGTCTGTGAACACTTTGAGAAAATCCAATGGAGTCTAATATAGAATTAAAGTTAATATTTAGGCTGTCATTTTCAACATCTACATGAATATTAAAGTCACCCACTACAGTGACTTTATCTGTACTCAGCACTAACTGGGATAAAAACTCTGAGAATTCAGAGAGAAACTCAGAATAAGGGCCAGGTGGACGATACACAACAACAAACACAAGAGGTTTTTGTGATTTCCACTTTGGGTGGGAAAAACTGAGAATCAGAGATTCAAAAGAGCTAAAACTAATCTTGGGTCTAGGACTGATTAGTAACCCTGATCTGAAGATAGCTGCCACTCCTCCTCCTCTGCCTGTGGTTCTAGGAACATGAACATTTAAATAGTCAGAGGGAGTTGATTCATTAATGCTAACATGATCCTCCTGCTGCAGCCAGGTTTCTGTAAGACAAAATATATCAATATGATGATCACAAATCAAATCATTCACTAACAGAGACTTCAAAGGGAGAGATCTAATATTCAGCAAACCACATTTAATAGTTTGATGTTTTTGTTCAGTTAAAGTTTTTGTTTTAATTTTTTTTTGCACAAGAGGATTTGCTCCTTTTGTGTTTTTTGATTGAGGGGGGGGGCAGCATCAGGTGGGAAGCCCTTATGCCTGAACATGGTGTTCGTTATGGACAGTCTATGACTGGCACAGAAGTCCAACAACATAACACCACTCTGATTCAGATCGGGGGGGCCGTTCCTCCCAATCACACCCCTCCAGGTCTCACTGTCATTGCCCACGTGAGCATTGAAGTCCCCTAGCAGAATGAGGGAGTCTCCGGTAGGAGCATTCTCCAGTGCCTCCCCCAGAGACTCCAAAAAGGGTAGGTACTCTGAACTGCTGTTTGGCGCATAGGCACAAACAACAGTCAGGACTCGTCCCCCCACCCAAGGCAGAGGGAGGCTACCCTCTCGTTCACTGGGGTAAACCCCAATGTACTGGCACACAGCCGGGGGGCAATAAGTATGCCCACACCTGCTCTGCGCCTCTCACCACGGGCAACTCCAGAGTGGAAGAGAGTCCAACCCCTCTCAAGAGTACTGGTTCCAGATCCCAAGCCGTGCGTCGAGGTGAGTCCGACTATATCTAACGGTCTGATGAAGTTTCAACAATAAACAACAAACTTTGTATTATGAGAAAGAACCAGACTCATTCTTTAGGAATCCGAAAATAAGCTCTATTTTACGAGTTATGCACGAATTCGGATTCTCCTATAAAACGAATTCCTTAACTCAAACCAAGTTAAGACTGCTTTGTCCTTCATATTTATTCATGTCTAATCAAGTTTCAATGATAAACAACGTTGTACTTTGTAGAATGAGAAAGAACTTCCTCAGCAATAAGCATCTCTCGACAAATGACGAAATACAGATTTTGCTATAAAATTAATTGCTATCAGCCTGACTTAAAACTGTTTGTCTTCCTTATTTATCCACTTCAAATCAAGTTTCAACAATTAAAAAAATTTTGTAGTTTGAGAAAGAACAACTTAATCTTGAGCAATCAGTATAAAAAGAAGGTAAGCAAAGGTGCGAATGTCAAACCATACATGATCAAAACAGGGAGCGGAGGTGTTTGGCTGAGACAAGGTGTGAATGTCCACCCATAATTAATGAAAAGCGGGCAACAAGTAGGTTCGAATGCCCAACCATACATCATCAAAAGCAGGAGTGGATATGTTCGGCTACAAGAAGGTTTGAACGTCTGACCATAGTTTGTAAAAAGCGGGTAAGAAAAGGTTCGAATGCCCGAACATACACCATCAAAGGAGGGAGCGGAGGTGTTCCGCTGTAAGAAGGTGTGAATGTCCGACCATAGTTGGTAAAAAACGGGTAAGAAAAGGTTAAAATACCCGACTGTACACAATCAGTAGCGGGTGCGGAGTTGTTCGGCTACTAAAAGGTGTGAAAGTCCGACCATGGTTTGTAAAAAGCGGGTAAGAAAAGGTGCGAATGCCCGAAAATGTATGATCAAAAGAGGGAGCGGAGGTGTTCGGCTGCAAGAAGGTGTGAATGTACACCCATAATTACTGAAAAATGGGTAAGAAAAGGTGCGAATGCCTAACTATACATAATCAAAAGCAGGAGTGGATGTGTTCGGCTCCAAGAAGGGTTGAATGTCTGACCATAGTTTGTAAAAAGCAGGTAAGAAAAGGTTTGACTGCCCGAACATACACCATCAAAAGAGGGAGCGGAGGTGTTCCGCTGTAAGAAGGTGTGAATGTCCGACCATAGTTGGTAAAAAGCGGGTAAGAAAAGGTTAAAATACCCGACTGTACACAATCAATAGCGGGAGCGGAGTTGTTCGGCTACTAAAAGATGTGAAAGTCCGACTATGGTTTGTAAAAAGCGGGTAAGAAAAGGTGCTAATGCCCGACAATGTATGATCAAAAGAGGGAGTGGAGGTTTTCGGCTGTAAGAAGGTCTGAATGTCCAACTATAATTTGTAAAAACCGGGTAAGAAAAGGCTTGAAAGCCCGACTATACACCATCATAAGCGGGAGAGGAGGTGTTCAGCTGCAAGAAGGTGTGAATGTCCACCCATAATTACTGAAAAATGGGTAAGAAAAGGTGCGAATGCCCAAACATACATCATCAAAAGCAGGAGTGGATGTGTTGGGCTACAAGAAGGTTTGAAAGTCCGACCATGGTTTGTAAAAAACGGGTAAGAAAAGGTGCGAATGCCCGACAATGTATGATCAAAAGAGGGAGCGGAGGTTTTTGGCTACAAGAAGGTTTGAATGTCCGACCATAGTTTGTAAAAAGCAGGTAAGAAAAGGTTCAAATGCCTGACAATACACCATCAAAAGCGGGAGCGGAGGTGTTCCGCTGTAAGACGGTGTGAATGTCCGACCATAGTTGGTAAAAAGCGGGTAAGAAAAGGTTAAAATACCCGACTGTACACAATCAATAGCGGGAGCGGAGTTGTTCGGCTACAAGAAGGTGTGAAAGTCCAACCATGGTTTGTAAAAAGCTGCTTAGAAAAGGTTCGAATGCCCGAATATATACCATCAAAAGCGGAAGCGGAGGTGTTCGGCTGCAAGAAGGTGTGAACGTCCGACCAAAGTTTGTAAAAAGCAGTTAAGAAAAGGTTCGAATATCCAACCAAACATAATCAAAAGCGGGAGCAGAGCTGTTCGACTGCAAGTAGGTGTGAATGTCCAGCAATAATTACTCACAAACGGGTAAGAAAAGGTAGTATTGCCAGACCATACATGATCAAAACAGGGAGCTGAGGTGGTTCAGCACCAAGGTGTGAATGTCTGACTATAGTTTGTAAAAAGCGGGTAAGATAAGGTGCGAATGCCCGACAATGTATGATCAAAAGAGGGAGCAGAGGTTTTCGGCTGCAAGAAGGTCTGAATGTCCACCCAAAATTCCTGAGAAATGGGTAAAAAATAGGTGCGAATGCCAAACCATACATCATCAAAAGCAGGCGTGGATGTGTTCGGCTACAAGAAGATTTGAATGTCCATCAATATTTGCTTTAAAACATGAAAGAAAATTTTCGAATATCAAACCGCACATGATCATAAGCGGGAGAGGAGTTGTTCAGCTGCAAGAAGGTGTGAATGTCCACCCATAATTACTGAAAAATGGGTAAGAAAAGGTGAAAATGCCCAACCATACATCATCAAAAGCAGGAGTGGATGTGTTCGGCTACAAGAAGGTTTGAATGTCCGACCATAGTTTGTAATAAGCGGGTAAGAAAAGGTTCGAATGCCCGAACATAGACCATCAAAAGAGGGAGCGGAGGTGTTCCGCTGTAAGAAGGTGTAAATGTCCGACCATAGTTGGTAAAAAGCGGGTAAGAAAAGGTTAAAATACCCGACTGTACACAATCAATAGCGGAGTTGTTTGGCTACAAGAAGGTGTGAAAGTCCGACCACGGTTTGTAAAAAGCGGGTAAGAAAAGGTTCGAATGCCCGAATATATACCATCAAAAGTGGAAGTGGATGTGTTCGGCTGCAAGAAGGTGTGAACGTCCGACCAAAGTTTGTAAAAAGCAGTTAAGAAAAGGTTCGAATATCCAACCAAACATAATCAAAAGCGGGAGCAGAGCTGTTCGACTGCAAGTAGGTCTGAATGTCAGATCATAATTTGCAAAAAGCTGATGAGAAAGGGTGAGAATGCCCGGCTATACACCATCAAATGCGGGAGCGGAAGTGTTCGGCTGTGAGTAGGTGTGAATGTCCGACCATAATTGCTGAAAAATGTGTTAGAAGAGACTAGAATGCCGGACAAGACATCATCAAATGCGGGAGCGGAGTTGTTCGGCTGTGAGTAGGTGTGAATCTCCGAGCATAGTTTGTAAAAAGGGGGTAAGAATAGGTTCGAATGCCCGAACATACACTATCAAAACAGGGAGCTGAGGTGGCTCAGCTGCAAGGTGTGAATGTCTGACTATAGTTTGTAAATAAGGTGCGAATGCCCAACAATGTATAATCAAAAGAGGGAGCGGAGGTTTTCGGCTACAAGAAGGTTTGAATGTCCGACCATAGTTTGTAAAAAGCGGTTAAGAAAAGGTTCAAGCGCCTGACTATACACCATCAAAAGCGGGAGCAGAGGTGTTCCGCTGTAAGACGGTGTGAATGTCCGACCATATTTGGTAAAAAGCGGGTAAGAAAAGGTTAAAATACCCGACTGTACACAATCAATAGCGGGAGAGGAGGTGTTCAGCTGCAAGAAGGTGTGAATGTCCACCCATAATTACTGAAAAATGGGTAAGAAAAGGTGCGAATGCCCAACCATACATTATCAAAAGCAGGTGTGAATGTCAGATCATAATTTGCAAAAAGCTGATGAGAAAGGGTGAGAATGCCCGACTATACACCATCAAATGCGGGAGCGGAGTTGTTCGGCTGTGAGTAAGTGTGAATCTCCGACCATAATTGCTGAAAAATGTGTTAGAAGAGACTAGAATGCCGGACAAGACATCATCAAAAGCGGGACAGGTGGTGTTCGGCTGCAAGTAGGTGTGAATGTCAAGCCATAATTACTAACAAACGGGTAAGAAAAGGTAGTATTGCCATACCATACATGATCAAAACAGGGAGCGGAGGTGGTTCAGCTGCAAGAAGGTGTGAATGTCCGACTAAAGTTCAAATATATTAACAAAAGCGGGAGGAGAGATCTTCGGATGAGTGGTTGAGAATTTCCAAAAATAATCTATAAAATGCGGTGAAAAAAAAGGTGTGATAGAACACTAAAAGGATTGAGCGGAAGTGTTCGGCTGCAAGAAGGTGTGAATGTCCTACTATATTTGGTGAAAAGCAGGTGATGCAAGGTCTGAATGCCCAACCTTACATCATCAAAAGCGACATCAGAGGTGTTTGGCTGCATGAAGGCCATAGTTTGCCAAAAGCGGGTAAGCTGCGAATGACCGAATAAATATCAACAAAAGGTCTTCGGATGCAAGTGGGTGTGAATATCCCACCATACAAGTATGGTGGAGAGGAAGCTGTGAACAGCCGACCATAGTTGGCAAAAAGCGGGTGAGAAAAGGTGCGAATGTCCAACCATACATGATCAAAACAGGGAGCGGAGGTGTTTGGCTGTGACAAGGTGTGAACGTCCACACAAAATTAATGAAAAGCGGGCAACAAGTAGGTTTGAATACCCAACCATACATCATCAAAAGCAGGAGTGGATGTGTTCGGCTACAAGAAGGTTTGAATGTCCGAGCATAGTTTGTAAAAAGCGGGTAAGAAAAGGTTCGAATGCCCAAACATACACCATCAAAAGAGGGAGAGGAGGTGTTCCGCTGTAAGAAGGTGTGAATGTCCGACCATAGTTGGTAAAAAACGGGTAAGAAAAGGTTAAAATACCCGACTGTACACAATCAATAGCGGGAGCGGATGTGTTTGGCTACAAGAATGAGTGACAGTCCGACCATGGTTTGTAAAAAACGGGTAAGAAAAGGTCCGAATGCCCGACAATGTATGATCAAAAGAGGGAGCGGAGGTTTTCGGCTACAAGAAGGTTTGAATGTCCGACCATAGTTTGTAAAAAGCGGGTAAGAAAAGGTTCAAATGCCTGACTATACACCATCAAAAGCGGGAGCGGAGGTGTTCCGCTGTAAGACGGTGTGAATGTCCGACCATAGTTGGTAAAAAGCGGGTAAGAAAAGGTTAAAATACCCGACTGTACACAATCAATAGCGGGAGCAGAGCTGTTCGACTGCAAGTAGGTGTGAATGTCCAGCCATAATTACTCACAAACGGGTAAGAAAAGGTAGTATTGCCAGACCATACATGATCAAAACAGGGAGCTGAGGTGGTTCAGCACCAAGGTGTGAATGTCTGACTATAGTTTGTAAAAAGCGGGTACGATAAGGTGCGAATGCCCGAAAATGTATAATCAAAAGAGGGAGCAGAGGTTTTCGGCTACAATAAGGTTTGAATGTCCGACCATAGTTTGTAAAAAGCGGGTAAGAAAAGGTTCAAATGCCTGACTATACACCATCAAAAGCGGGAGCGGAGATGTTCCGCTGTAAGACGGTGTGAATGTCCGACCATAGTTGGTAAAAAGCGGGTAAGAAAAGGTTAAAATACCCGACTGTACACAATCAATAGCGGGAGCGGAGTTGTTTGGCTACAAGAAGGTGTGAAAGTCCAACCATCGTTTGTAAAAAGCAGTAAAGAAAAGGTTCGAATATCCAAACATAATTAAAAGCGAGAGAGATTGTGTTCAGCTGCAAGTAGGTGTGAATATCCAGCCATAATTACTCAAAAACGGGTAAGAAAATGTAGTATTGCCAGACCATACATGATCAAAACAGGGAGCGATGGTTTAGCTGCAAAAAGGGGTAAATGTCCAACTAAAGTTCAAATATATTAACAAAAGCGGGAGGAGAGGTCTTCGGATTAGAGTGGTTGAAATTTCCAACCATAATCTATAAAATGCGGTGAAAAAAAAAGGTGTGAAGTAATAAATTTTATAGCAAAATCTGAAATCATGCATAACTCCGCAAAAGGAACGTATTGCTCAACCAAAGGGATGCTTCTTTCTCATTCAGGGTAATATGAGGAACTTTATGCTTGATACATTTTAGACATGGATAACTATGAAGGACAAAGCAATTGGTTTGAGCAAAGCAATTCATTTTATAGGAAAATCCGAAATCGTGCAGGACTCATGAAAGTAAGCTTATTCTCGGATTCCTGATCCTCCAGTGTTGCTCTTTCCTATACTGCAAAATACAGCCTTGTTCTTTGTTGAAATCGATATAGACATTGATAAATATGAAGGACAAAGCAGTTTCCACTTTGTTTGAGTGAAGGAATTAATTTTATAGCAAAATCCCAAATCAAGCAGAACGTATGAAAATAAGCGTGTTTTCGGATTCCTGATCCTTCAGTGTTGCTATTTCTTCTACTGCAAAATACAATGTTGTTCTTTGTTGAAGTCAATCTAGACATTGATAAATATGAAGGACAAAGCAGTTTTAACATAGTTTGAGTAAAGGAATTCATTTTATACATAAAATCCCAAATCATGCAGAACGTATGAAAATAAGCTTATTCTCGGATTCCTGTTCCTTCAAGTGTTGCTCTTTCTACTACTGCAAAATACAATGTTGTTCTTTGTTGAAGTAAATCTAGACATTGATAAATATGAAGGACAAAGCAGTTTTCACTTGGTTTGAGTGAAGGAATTCATTTTATACATAAAATCCCAAATCATGCAGAACGTATGAAAATAAGCTTATTCTCGGATTCCTGTTCCTTCAAGTGTTGCTCTTTCTACTACTGCAAAATACAATGTTGTTCTTTGTTGAAGTAAATCTAGACATTGATAAATATGAAGTACAAAGCAGTTTTAACTTGGTTTGAGTGAAGGAATTCATTTTATACATAAAATCCCAAATCATGCAGAACGTATGAAAATAAGCTTATTCTCGGATTCCTGATCCTTCAGTGTTGCTCTTTCTTCTACTGCAAAATCCAATGTTGTTCTTTGTTGAAGTCAATCTAGACATTGATAAATATGAAGGACAAAGCAGTTTTAACATAGTTTGAGTGAAGGCATTCATTTTATAGGAAAATCCGAAATCGTGCAGGACTCATGAAAGTAAGTTTATTCTCGGATTCCTGATCCTCCAGTGTTGCTCTTTCCTATACTGCAAAATACAGCCTTGTTCTTTGTTGAAATCGATATAGACATTGATAAATATGAAGGACAAAGCAGTTTCCACTTTGTTTGAGTGAAGGAATTAATTTTATAGCAAAATCCCAAATCAAGCAGAACGTATGAAAATAATCGTGTTTTCGGATTCCTGATCCTTCAGTGTTGCTATTTCTTCTACTGCAAAATACAATGTTGTTCTTTGTTGAAGTCAATCTAGACATTGATAAATATGAAGGACAAAGCAGTTTTAACATAGTTTGAGTAAAGGAATTCATTTTATACATAAAATCCCAAATCATGCAGAACGTATGAAAATAAGCTTATTCTCGGATTCCTGTTCCTTCAAGTGTTTCTCTTTCTACTACTGCAAAATACAATGTTGTTCTTTGTTGAAGTAAATCTAGACATTGATAAATATGAAGGACAAAGCAGTTTTCACTTGGTTTGAGTGAAGGAATTCATTTTATACATAAAATCCCAAATCATGCAGAACGTATGAAAATAAGCTTATTCTCGGATTCCTGTTCCTTCAAGTGTTGCTCTTTCTACTACTGCAAAATACAATGTTGTTCTTTGTTGAAGTAAATCTAGACATTGATAAATATGAAGGACAAACCAGTTTTAACTTGGTTTGAGTGAAGGAATTCATTTTATACATAAAATCCCAAATCATGCAGAACGTATGAAAATAAGCTTATTCTCGGATTACTGATCCTTCAGTGTTGCTCTTTCTTCTACTGCAAAATCCAATGTTGTTCTTTGTTGAAGTCAATCTAGACATTGATAAATATGAAGGACAAAGCAGTTTTAACATAGTTTGAGTGAAGGCATTCATTTTATAGGAAAATCCGAAATCGTGCAGGACTCATGAAAGTAAGCTTATTCTCGGATTCCTGATCCTCCAGTGTTGCTCTTTCCTATACTGCAAAATACAGCCTTGTTCTTTGTTGAAATCGATATAGACATTGATAAATATGAAGGACAAAGCAGTTTCCACTTTGTTTGAGTGAAGGAATTAATTTTATAGCAAAATCCCAAATCAAGCAGAACGTATGAAAATAAGCGTGTTTTCGGATTCCTGATCCTTCAGTGTTGCTATTTCTTCTACTGCAAAATACAATGTTGTTCTTTGTTGAAGTCAATCTAGACATTGATAAATATGAAGGACAAAGCAGTTTTAACATAGTTTGAGTAAAGGAATTCATTTTATACATAAAATCCCAAATCATGCAGAACGTATGAAAATAAGCTTATTCTCGGATTCCTGTTCCTTCAAGTGTTGCTCTTTCTACTACTGCAAAATACAATGTTGTTCTTTGTTGAAGTAAATCTAGACATTGATAAATATGAAGGACAAAGCAGTTTTCACTTGGTTTGAGTGAAGGAATTCATTTTATACATAAAATCCCAAATCATGCAGAACGTATGAAAATAAGCTTATTCTCGGATTCCTGTTCCTTCAAGTGTTGCTCTTTCTACTACTGCAAAATACAATGTTGTTCTTTGTTGAAATCAATCTAGACATTCATAAATATGAAGGACAAAGCAGTTTTAACTTGGTTTGAGTGAAGGAATTCATTTTATACATAAAATCCCAAATCATGCAGAACGTATGAAAATAAGCTTATTCTCGGATTACTGATCCTTCAGTGTTGCTCTTTCTTCTACTGCAAAATCCAATGTTGTTCTTTGTTGAAGTCAATCTAGACATTGATAAATATGAAGGACAAAGCAGTTTTAACATAGTTTGAGTGAAGGCATTCATTTATAGTAAAATCAATAATCGTGCAGAACTCATGAAAATAAGCTTATTCTCGGATTCCTAAAACTTTTGATTTGCTCTTTCTTTACTGCAAAGTACAATGTTGTTCTTTGTTGAAGTCGATCTAGACATTGATAAATATGAAGGACAAAGCAATTTTCACTTGGTTTGAGTGAAGGATTTGCAGCTGAAAACCTCCCGCTCCCGCTTTTGATTGTGTATAGTCGGGCTTTCGAGCCTTTTCTTACCCGGTTTTTAGAAATTATGGTTGGACATTCAGACCTTGCAGCCGAAGACCTCCAATCCCTCTTTTGATCATACATTGTCGGGCATTCGCACCTTGTCTTACCCGCTTTTTACAAACTATAGTCAGACATTCACACCTTGCAGCTGAACCACCTCAGCTCCCTGTTTTGATCATGTATGGTCTGGCAATACTACCTTTCCTTACCCGTTTGTGAGTAATTATGGCTGGACATTCACACCTACTTGCAGTCGAACAGCTCTGCTCCCACTTTTGATGGTATATATTCGGGCATTCGAACCTTTTCTTAACTGCTTTTTGCAAACTTTGATCGGACGTTCACACCGTCTTGCAACCGAACATCTCCGCTTCCGCTTTTGATGGTATATATTCGGGCATTCGAACCTTTTCTTAGCAGCTTTTTACAAACCATGGTTGAACTTTCACACCTTCTTGTAGCCGAACACCTCCGCTCCCGCTTTTGATGGTGTATAGTCAGGCATTTGAACCTTTTCTTACCCGCTTTTTACAAACTATGGTCGGACATTCAAACCTTCTTGTAGCCGAAAACCTCCGCTCCCTCTTTTGATCATACTTTGTCGGGCATTCGCACCTTTTCTTACCCGTTTTTTACAAACCATGGTCGGACTGTCACACATTCTTGTAGCCAAACACATCCGCTCCCGCTATTGATTGTGTACAGTCGGGTATTTTAACCTTTTCTTACCCGTTTTTTACCAACTATGGTCGGACATTCACACCTTCTTACAGCGGAACACCTCCGCTCCCTCTTTTGATGGTGTATGTTTGGGCATTCGAACCTTTTCTTACCCGCTTTTTACAAACTATGCTCGGACATTCAAACCTTCTTGTAGCCGAACACATCCACTCCTGCTTTTGATGATGTATGGTTGGGCATTCAAACCTACTTGTTGCCCGCTTTTCATTAATTTTGGGTGGACATTCACACCTTGTCACAGCCAAACACCTCCGCTCCCCGTTTTGATCATGTATGGTTGGACATTCGCACCTTTTCTCACCCGCTTTTTGCCAACTATGGTCGGCTGTTCACAGCTTCCTCTCCACCATACTTGTATGGTGGGATATTCACACCCACTTGCATCCGAAGACCTTTTGTTGATATTTAGTCGGTCATTCGCAGCTTACCCGCTTTTGGCAAACTATGGCCTTCATGCAGCCAAACACCTCTGATCTCGCTTTTGATGATGTAAGGTTGGGCATTCAGACCTTGCTTCACCTGCTTTTCACCAAATATAGTCGGACATTCACACCTTCTTGCAGCCGAACACTTCCGCTCCACCTTTTAGTGTTCTATCACACCTTTTTTTTCACCGCATTTTATAGATTATGGTTGGAAATTCTCAACCACTCTCATCCGAAGACCTCTCCTCCCGCTTTTGTTAATATATTTGAACTTTAGTCGGACATTCACACCTTCTTGCAGCTGAACCACCTCCGCTCCCTGTTTTGATCATGTATGGTCTGGCAATACTACCTTTTCTTACCCGTTTGTTAGTAATTATGGCTGGACATTCACACCTACTTGCAGCCGAACACCACCTCTCCCGCTTTTGATGATGTATGGACCGGCATTCTTACCTTTTCTAACACATTTTTCAGCAATTATGGTTGGAGATTCACACTTACTCACAGCCGAACAACTCCGCTCCCGCATTTGATGGTGTATAGTCGGGCATTCTCACCCTTTCTCATCAGCTTTTTGCAAATTATGATCTGACATTCACACCTGCTTTTGATAATGTATGGTTTGGCATTCGCACCTTTTCTTACCCATTTTTCAGTAATTATGGGTGGACATTCACACCTTCTTGCAGCTGAACACCTCCTCTCCCGCTATTGATTGTGTACAGTTGGGTATTTTAACCTTTTCTTACCCGCTTTTTACCAAATATGGTCGGACATTCACACCGTCTTACAGCGGAACACCTCTGCTCCCGCTTTTGATGGTGTATAGTCAGGCATTTGAACCTTTTCTTACCCGCTTTTTACAAACTATGGTCGGACATTCAAACCTTCTTGTAGCCGAAAACCTCCGCTCCCTCTTTTGATTATACATTGTTGGGCATTCGCACCTTATTTACAAACTATAGTCAGACATTCACACCTTGCAGCTGAGCCACCTCAGCTCCCTGTTTTGATAGTGTATGTTCGGGCATTCGAACCTATTCTTACCCCCTTTTTACAAACTATGCTCGGAGATTCACACCTACTCACAGCCGAACAACTCCGCTCCCGCATTTGATGATGTCTTGTCCGGCATTCTAGTCTCTTCTAACACATTTTTCAGAAATTATGGGTGGACTTTCACACCTACTCACAGCCGAACACTTCAGCTCCCGCATTTGATGGTGTATAGCCGGGCATTCTCACCCTGTCTCATCAGCTTTTTGCAAATTATGATCTGACATTCACACCTACTTGCAGTCGAACAGCTCTGCTCCCGCTTTTGATTATGTTTGGTTGGATATTCGAACCTTTTCTTAACTGCTTTTTACAAACTTTGGTCGGACGTTCACACCTTCTTGCAGCCGAACACATCCACGTCCACTTTTGATGGTATATATTCGGGCATTCGAACCTTTTCTTACCCGCTTTTCACAAACCGTGGTCGGACTTTCACACCTTCTTGTAGCCAAACAACTCCGCTCCCGCTATTGATTGTGTACAGTCGGGTATTTTAACCTTTTCTTACCCGCTTTTTACCAACTATGGTCGGACATTTACACCTTCTTACAGCGGAACACCTCCGCTCCCTCTTTTGATGGTCTATGTTCGGGCATTCGATCCTTTTCTTACCCGCTTTTTACAAACTATGGTCGGACATTCAAACCTTCTTGTAGCCGAACACATCCACTCCTGCTTTTGATGATGTATGGTTGGGCATTTTCACCTTTTCTTACCCATTTTTCAGTAATTATGGGTGGACATTCACACCTTCTTGCAGCTAAACAACTCCTCTCCCGCTTATGATCATGTGCGGTTTGATATTCGAAAATTTTCTTTCATGTTTTAAAGCAATTATTGATGGACATTCAAATCTTCTTGTAGCTGAACACATCCACTCCTGCTTTTGATGATGTATGGTAACCTTTTCTTACCCGCTTTTTACTAACTATGGTCGGACATTCAAACCTTCTTGTAGCCAAAAACCTCCGCTCCCTCTTTTAATCATACATTGTCGGGCATTCGCACCTTATCTTACCCGCTTTTTACAAACTATAGTCAGACATTCACACCTTGCAGCTGAACCACCTCCGCTCCCTGTTTTGATCATGTATGGTCTGGCAATACTACCTTTTCTTACCCGTTTGTGAGTAATTAATCCCAAAATATTGAGCATAAAATAAGTCTTTATGCTGATGATGTATTACTTTTCCTTCAGAACTCAAAGACGTCTCTCAGTCACACGATCACACTCATAAATAAATTCTCAGCACTTTCTGACTACTCTATCAACTGGTCTAAGACCACAGTTCTGCCCATTAACTGTAGGGTCCATAATATACCTGCGATCACTTTACATAATATTAGATATTTAGGCATAAACATTTCCTCCAGGCTCTCAGAGCTAACAAAGCTAAATTATGTGCAATTATTAAAGACAGTAGAGGACGATCTCTCGTTGGAAGTCCTTACCTATATCACTTATGGGGAGAGTTACATCCATTAAAATGATGATACTACCAAAAGTTAACTATTTGTTCTCAATGATCCCCATAAAACCATCTGCTACTTGGTTTAAGTCACTAGATTCATGCATCTCCAAATTTCTGTGGAAAAACAAACCACCACGTATTAGTTTAAAAACCCTACAGAAGACCAAGGACAGTGGTGGATTAGATTTACTTCATTTTCAGCACTATTCCTTAGACAATAGGTTACAATATATATCAAAATGGTTTAAACCTTGTTGTTGTCACAGTTCCCAGAGACGTTGTAATCGTTGAGGATTCTATATTCACCCCCTCATTAGAGGCACGTAATGCAGATTGATGACACTGAATCTTCTTCTCTGTTCATTGCTGGCATCATTCCCAGCATCGTAAGTGTTTGTGGCATTGTTAGCCTCTTCTTCTGGATCTTGATATCGAGAATCCTTTTGTATTTCTGGTTTGTCAGTACTCTCTCTTCGTTCACCGGAGTCTTTGTCTTTTTGTCCTTGAGTTTGGTGATTTTTTCTTCTTTTGATGCCTTGACACAATGTGACAGGTGATACCACGTGGGAGATCCTGTAACTTGGATTGCTGTCCCTGTGCTGCGAAATGGCTGTGCTGCTCAAATGGTCTCTCCTTCATCATGGTTACATGCTGCCATTCCGACATCTCGCCATTCCGACATGGGTCTCCAATTGTTGGAATGGCGACACTTAATTTTTTATCAAACGTCCCACCATTCCGACACTTTTTTCCTCCTATGGTCGGAATGGTGGTATGTTTTTTGTTTTTTTTAACATACCGCCATTCCGACAGTTCCTTTTAATAGCCTATTTTTTACCCAAAACATTTTGCACTAATGATATGCCGGCGCAAATACGCCCTAAAGTTTGGCGCACAAGCTTTGCACATGCAGAGGCCACAGCCTCGCAAACAAACTTTAATAATCTATTATCAAAATCCCCTGAATTTCAAATATAAAAATACAGATATTAATGTAACTCTGGCGAGACTGAAACTGATTAAGCAGAAATACAGTGTCAGTGAGCTGTCACAGCAGCCAGCTGGAGCGGAGCTCTCCACAGAGCCCATGCGTCTTTTGCACGCTGTCATCATATGCAAAAGTAATAATTGCAATTACAGATATCACGGCTACTGCACAGGACACAGTTGCGAGCACTCTGCCTTGCCTTGCCAATAGGAGAAGAGAGAAATGACAGCATAGAACGTATAAAACACAACAAAATGCAGTAAAAACGTTTATTCATGTTATTCACGTGATTTATGAGTACTCACTCCAATTTTGGGAAGCGCGGATGGGTTTTGCGCATTTGGCACAAACACACAGCCGCAACGGTTGTAGCTTTATACAGCCTGTTGATATCTTAAGGACCTAACTGGTCACACCTGGGAGTAAATGTCATGTAGAGATTGTTTTTACATGACATTACAGCTGAACATATAGCTTTCATCCACAAACCAACGTGGGAGAGCCCGAAGACGCATGTGCCAGACGCACATAGGCATGCGTAAAACCAATTTTGACCACTTCATACTGTTTATTTGCTTTATTTTAGTTAACTTTCGTTTCTTTTGGATTCTTGTGCGTGTTATGGAGCCGTTTTGGTCCATGTTTGTAAGCCTTTTTTCCTGGATTAAATTTTCGGAAGTTGAAACAAGTGGCATTGGAGTGTGTGATTGAAAACCACCGCGGACTGCTTCTCCTCCTCCAGTTGCCGAGACTTTGTGTTTTTAATAACGCTTGTCTATAAACATGTGTTAAACATATAAATTGCATGAACAGAAAGAAGGGACTCACCTGTTGAGTAACACACATTTCCTTATACGGAAAGCCTTGTCGGAATGGTGGGACATTTGAACGTCAGAATAGCGGGATGTCGCAATGGTGGGATGTCGGAATGGTGGGACGTTTGCATGTCGGAATGGTGGTATTTCGGAATGGTGGTATGTCGGAATGGTGGGATGTCGGAATAGCGGGATGTCGGAATGGCGGGATTTCGGAATGGGTGTTGCCACCCCCTTCATCATATACACAGTTATTTATACATCACCTTCCACCATGAAGCGTTGTCCCTTTTTGTTTCTCTCTTTGTTCTTAAAATGCTGTTATGCATGTCTAAACCAATCCATTAAATTAGATCATTTTGGCAGTAAAGCGATCTACAATGTGCTTGGTCGCAAAGCTGCTCATCTGTGGTAAACAGCTCTTCAGAAAGGCATTCTTCAATTGATTTCACTAATTCTATGTAATAATTTTGTGATTTCCTACAAAACTACACTTCTTCTCCCATCTGTCTGAGTATTTAATATTGTCTGGGTCCCGTTAAAACATGTATTTTTCCCATCTAATTCCTTGTTTGCTTTAAAACAAGTATTCCCCATTTTCTATCCCTTCAGTAGCCAACCAGTTTGTATGGAGTACACTGGAGCAACTTGACTGATCAGTAAAACACTGCTTTTGTTGTCACCGCAAGGCTTCCCCCGTCGGTTGTTTCACTGAGACACTACTGAGTAACTATAACTCAACACAGTTTATACACATAACATTCATATACATACTAACAAACAAACAAACAATTATTCATCGCAATTTTCTCATCTCTGTTTGAACGTACACCCAGGTAAATATTCCTGTAGTCTTCTCATACCGACTATGGACCCATTCATTGTTTAACTTCACTGTTTTGCAAATCCTAATTGAATATTACACATTGACATTGAACTTTACTTGATAAGCAGGTCTTCATTGCATTCAGCAGCCTATATGTGAGCATCTATGTGTAAGATATTCTGCTTTGCATTTATCAGCAGCAAGCAATTCTTCATTGCACATGCATATGAAAATAGTAAAACAATTCCAATGCGTTAGCGAAACCTTCTATATCAGGAGTGTCCATCATGATGCTGGGAATAGAACCTCTTTCCCAGAATAGTTCAACCTTCATTACTCAACTGATCATAACTCCGCAATGAGCACATTTCAAAGTATCATTCCTCTACATATATTCAAAAATCTATGTGTAAATGTTTAATATTTCTTATATTTGTTGATGTCATTCTGTGTGCATGTGGCCTAAACCCAATCTCTGTGTGGCAATTTTAATATAAACAAGTTGAACTCTGCCTCTGATCATTTAAAAAAGGTGTGTACCAATATCAACCTTTCTCAGGTAATTACAGATCCTACAAAACCAAAGAGATCCTTCAAGGTTGTCCCTGATTGGCTCAATCTTAACAAATCAAAGGTAGAAAATCCGCAGTATCTGAACTTGGTGTTAGTTATCACTGCTCAATAGCCTGTATCAGAATTGCAAAAATGAAAACATTAGGTCCACGCTTGGTATCCAGATCCTGAAACATCTCCATGAGCAGGCTTTTTTTTAACTGATCTGTTGAATAGTTATATGACACTGTTAAAATCCCAGATGAAGATCTAGCACTTGACCATTTTTGTAAATCTTCTAATTCCATAGTTGATAAACACGCCCCTTTTAAAAAGTATAGAACTTAGAACAGGTCTATCCCTGGCTTTCGGCAGAACTGTCTTCTTTACTTTTTTTTCCCCTTGTCCTGTTCAGCATTATGTCAGAAGAATTGTAGTCTGAATACCTTTGATGCCAAACAGATTTGTTTTGCCAAGGAAAGTTTTATAAATGTAAAGCTGCCCTTGATACCCATTTATTTATTTCTGTTTACAATATATGACATGAACTGAACTGAACCGGACCGGGGGACAAGGAAAGAAGAAGAGGAAAGAAGAGGAAACAGAACAAAAATAGAAACAAAAACCAGACAACCAGCTGCTACACCTGTAAAAAACAAAACAGACAACAATCCATGGCCTATGAGGGGAATCCAGCCTTAGCGCCACCAGGAGCACCTGAAAGCAGACAAGCAGAGAAAAAACAAACACACAAACAAACAAAAACAAGCACAAGAAGCGGCAATCGCATACAACACAGCTGTGGATATAGATGACCTGAGACGACATGATAATACATCAACTGCTTAGTGACCATGCTACTGGACTAATGAATGTGTGTGTGTGTGTGTGAGAACATGCAACACCCATGGCACAGGACCTACATGATAACCGTGCTTAGTTATGAGTGTATAAGCGTACAGGGCCACAATCCACAGCCCCCCCCCCCCAAGCAATCAGAAGCAGGCAGAGAGGGCCACAAGACCCAGGCCACCAGCAGCCCCCACAGAGCACAGAACCCAGGCAGCCCACCGCAGGGGCAACCACGCATCCACCCAGAAGACTGCAGAGGAAGCCCCCGGAAAGAGCCCCCATAAGCATAGGGCAGAGGCACTCCGGGAACCAGGGGCAACAGCCCACCGACCCCGCCAGGCCCCAGCCGCCCAGACATGGGCCGTGCACTGGACCTGGGCCCCAGGAGCCCGAGCGCCCCCAAACCCCCCGGCAGAGGCCCCACCCAATACCCAGGAGGGCCAAGCGCCCCAGACAGCCACAAAGTGGGTCAGCGCCTGCCCCAGCGCTCCTGGCCAAGTGCCCTGGGAGTCAAGACGTGCCCACAGGTGGGTGAAGTCGCGAGCAGTGGGGAGAGGCAACGCTGATGCCCCATCGGGAGAAACACAGGCAGGCCAGGCGACAGCAAGTCCCAGATCCAGGCCCAATCATTACCACACACACTTTCACGTCCCATACATCCACACATCCACACATCCTACCTCCCTCGACTCTGCTGGGGTATAGTGCAGCAGGCACACCAGGAGGCCAGCAACCCCCCAGCCACCACAGACCCCGAACCAGCAGAACAATTAATTAATCCTACTGGCCCCTCCTGCCCCGAGCAGACACCAGGAAGCAGGGGTGTGCGAAGAAGACCCCTCCCCTCACCCTTCTGGCTCTTCAATATTTTCTAATAGTGAGCAATTAAAATTGAGGGGCAGCCAAACTTGTAGAACTGGGAGCGCGGCACTCTGGGCCGCCTACATACCCAAAGAGCCCCGCCCACCAGATGCCACTCAGTGTAACCACCCCCCAAGACCTAATGTGTGTGTGTGAGTGTGTTTGATAAGTAGTAATGTCTAAGGTGTAATTAAAACAGGGGCAGGGAACTGCAGAGTGCAACCAAAGGGGACCACCTACGTGGCCCCATCCACTACACCCCACCGAACACACACGCCCCCAAAACCCTTCATGTGTGAGTGTGTGCTGTGTACAGGAGCCAGAAGGGAGAGGGGTATGGGGATATATACCGGGGGAGCTACTCTCCCCCAGAGAGGGCAGCCAGGGACTGGCTGCAATAGGCATCCCCGCTACCTGGGAGCCAACAATGGGCAGGAGGGCCTTATGTCCACCAGGCTCGGGGCCTGCAGCGACCATATTCCGGGAGCTACTGTACCCCCAGAAGGTACCCATCCCGCCCCACCCCACTCAACCCAACCCCACCCAGGAGGACCTCTACAAAAAACAAACAAACAAACCACCCGGTCACACCAGTCGCAGCAGCCCGGGCCTGAGACCCACCATCACCCAGCAACCCACCACCACCACTATGTGATAAAACTAATCAGAGGGGACCAGAGAGAATGAAATTCAGCCAATTGATGTTTTGAGGAGGCAGACATTGTTTCCATGCTAATATAATCTAAAAGAAAATTTCTAAACTGGTTAATACACAGATTGTTCTTCGCTTTCCAGTTCATGAGAATAGTTTTCTTTGCGATACATAACACTGTGACAACCATGTGTGCTGAGTTAATTTCCATGTTGATGTTGTCTAAGTCACCCAGTATGCACAGTGTGGGGCATGCAGGGATGCTACACTTTAGCCATGTTGATAGGTCCTCACAGACTTCAAGCCAGAACTTCTGGACAGGCGCAGAAAACCACAAAGCGTGTGCATAATCATCAGGTGTGTTATCTGTGCAATGTGAGCAGATGTTTGAGTGTGTTAGACCCATCCTGAACATCCTTTGTCCTGTATAGTGTGTTCTATGAAGGATTTTGTATTGTATGAGCTGTAAATTAGGATTTCGAGTCTTTATGAAGGTGTTCAAACATATTTGTGGTTAGAAGCTATGACCAGAACTGATGGATAAATCTGCCTCCCATTTTGAGGATGGAAGAGACATTGTGTCATCTATCTTAGACAATAATTTATATATTTTTGATAGTAGTTTTGGGGTACAGCTGCTTAGAAATTCTGCTACCCTAGTCGGGGGTTGTAAGTCTGGTTGGTGGAGGATATATCCATCCATCCATCCATCATCTGCCGCTTATCCGGGGGTCGGGTCGCGGGGGCAGCAGCTTGAGCAGAGAAACCCAGACGTCTCTGTCCCCGGCCACTTCCTCCAGCTCTTCCGGGGGGACCCCGAGGCGTTCCCAGGCCAGCCGAGAGACATAGTCTCTCCAACGTGTCCTGGGTCTCCCCCGGGGTCTCCTCCCAGTGGGACGTGCCCGGAACACCTCCCCAGGGAGGCGCCCAGGGGGCATCCTAACCAGATGCCCGAGCCACCTCATCTGACTCCTCTCAATGCGGAGGAGCAGCGGTTCTACTCCGAGCCCCTCCCGGATGACTGAGCTTCTCACCCTATCTCTAAGGGAGAGCCCAGACACCCTGCGGAGGAAACCCATTTCGGCCGCTTGTATTCGCGATCTTGTTCTTTCGGTCACTACCCACAACTCGTGACCATAGGTGAGGATGGGAACGTAGATTGACCAGTAAGTAGAGAGCTTCGCCTTCTGGCTCAGCTCCCTCTTCACAACGACGGGTCGGTGCACAGCCTGCAACACTGCAGGCGCCGCACCGATCCGCCCGTCAATCTCCTGCTCCATTCGTCCGTCACTCGTGAACAAGACCCCGAGATACTTGAACTCCTCCTCTTGGGGAAGGATCTCATTCCCGACCCGGAGAGAGCATTCCACCCTTTTCCGGCTGAGAACCATAGTCTCGGATTTGGAGGTGCTGATTCTCATCCCAGCCGCTTCACACTCGGCTGCGAATCACTCCAGTGAGAGCTGAAGGTCACGGCCTGACGACGCTAACAGAACCACATCATCTGCAAAAAGCAGAGACCCGATTCTGAGGTCGCCAAATGGGACACCCTCAACGCCCTGGCTCCGCCTAGAAATTCTGTCCATAAAAGTTAGGAACAGAATCGGTGACAAAGGGCAGCCCTGACGGAGTCCAACTCTCACCGGAAACGTATCCGACTTACTGCCGGCAATGCGGACCAAACTCTGGCACCGGTCATACAGAGACCGAACGGCCCCTATCAAGGGGTCCGGCACTCCATATTCCCGGAGCACCCCCCACAGGACTCCACGAGGGACACGGTCGAACGCTTTCTCCAAGTCCACAAAACACATGTAGACTGGTTGGGCGAACTCCCATGCACCCTCCAGGATCCTGCCGAGGGTATAGAGCTGGTCCACTGTTCCACGGCCAGGACGAAAGCCACACTGCATCTCCTGAATCCGAGGCTCGATTATCCGACGGATCCTCCTCTCCAATACCCCCGAATAGACCTTACCAGGGAGGCTGAGGAGTGTGATACCCCTATAGTTGGAACACACCCTCCGGTCCCCCTTTTTAAAGAGGGGGACCACCACCCCAATCTGCCAGTCCAGAGGCACTGTCCCCCATGTCCACGCGATACTGCAGAGGCGTGTCAGCCAAGACAGCCCTACAACATCCAGAGCCTTGAGAAACTCAGGACGGACCTCATCCACCCCCGGGGCCTTGCCACCGAGGAACTTTTTAACCACCTCGGCAACCTCAGCCCCAGAAATGGGAAGCCCCGTCTCCGAGCTCTCCGACTCTGCCTCTTCCGAGCACGTGTTGGTAGGATTGAGGAGTTCCTCGAAGTACTCCCCCCACCGACTCACAACATCCCTAGTTGAGGTCAGCAAAGCCCCGTCCGCACTGTAAACAGTGTTGACTGTGAGCCGCTTCCCCCCCCTGAGACGCCGGATGGTGGACCAGAATCTTTTCGAGGCCGTCCGGAAATCGTTCTCCATGGTCTCACCGAACTCCTCCCAGGCCCGAGTTTTTGCCTCAGCAACCGCCGAAGCCGCGGCCTGTCTGGCCCGTCGGTACCTATCAGCTTCTTCCAGGGTCCCACTGGCCAAAAAGGCCCGATAGGACTCCTTCTTCAGCTTGACGGCTTCCCTCACCACTGGTGTCCACCAGCAGGTTCGAGGGTTGCCGCCACGACAGGCACCGACCACCTTACAGCCACAACTCCGACCAGCTGCCTCGGCAATGGAGTCACGGAACATTCAATGTCTCCCACCTCAAATATGGTTGAAGCTCTGCCGGAGGTGGGAGTTAAAGCTCCTTCTGACGGGGGATTCTGACAAACGCTCCCAGCAGACCCTCACAATACGTTTGGGCCTGCCAGGTCTGATCGGCATCCTCCCCCACCAGCGGAGCCAACTCACCACCAGGTGGTGATCAGTTGACAGCTCCGCCACTCTCTTCACCCGAGTGTCCAGGACATACGGCCGCAAGTCCGATGATACAACCACAAAGTCGATCATCGAACTGCGGCCAAGGGTGTCCTGGTGCCAAGTGCACATATGGACACCCTTATGCCTGAACATGGTGTTCGTTATGGACAGTCTATGACTGGCACAGAAGTCCAACAACATAACACCACTCTGATTCAGATCGGGGGGGCCGTTCCTCCCAATCACACCCCTCCAGGTCTCACTGTCATTGCCCACGTGAGCATTGAAGTCCCCTAGCAGAATGAGGGAGTCTCCGGTAGGAGCATTCTCCAGTGCCTCCCCCAGAGACTCCAAAAAGGGTAGGTACTCTGAACTGCTGTTTGGCGCATAGGCACAAACAACAGTCAGGACTCGTCCCCCCACCCAAGGCAGAGGGAGGCTACCCTCTCGTTCACTGGGGTAAACCCCAATGTACTGGCACACAGCCGGGGGGCAATAAGTATGCCCACACCTGCTCTGCGCCTCTCACCACGGGCAACTCCAGAGTGGAAGAGAGTCCAACCCCTCTCAAGAGTACTGGTTCCAGATCCCAAGCCGTGCGTCGAGGTGAGTCCGACTATATCTAACGGTCTGATGAAGTTTCAACAATAAACAACAAACTTTGTATTATGAGAAAGAACCAGACTCATTCTTTAGGAATCCGAAAATAAGCTCTATTTTACGAGTTATGCACGAATTCGGATTCTCCTATAAAACGAATTCCTTAACTCAAACCAAGTTAAGACTGCTTTGTCCTTCATATTTATTCATGTCTAATCAAGTTTCAATGATAAACAACGTTGTACTTTGTAGAATGAGAAAGAACTTCTTCAGCAATAAGCATCTCTCGACAAATGACGAAATACAGATTTTGCTATAAAATTAATTGCTATCAGCCTGACTTAAAACTGTTTGTCTTCCTTATTTATCCACTTCAAATCAAGTTTCAACAATTAAAAAAAATTTGTAGTTTGATAAAGAACAACTTAATCTTGAGCAATCAGTATAAAAAGAAGGTAAGCAAAGGTGCTAATGTCAAACCATACATGATCAAAACAGGGAGCGGAGGTGTTTGGCTGAGACAAGGTGTGAATGTCCACCCATAATTAATGAAAAGCGGGCAACAAGTAGGTTCGAATGCCCAACCATACATCATCAAAAGCAGGAGTGGATATGTTCGGCTACAAGAAGGTTTGAACGTCTGACCATAGTTTGTAAAAAGTGGGTAAGAAAAGGTTCGAATGCCCGAACATACACCATCAAAGGAGGGAGCGGAGGTGTTCTGCTGTAAGAAGGTGTGAATGTCCGACCATAGTTGGTAAAAAACGGGTAAGAAAAGGTTAAAGTACCCGACTGTACACAATCAGTAGCGGGTGCGGAGTTGTTCGGCTACTAAAAGGTGTGAAAGTCCGACCATGGTTTGTAAAAAGCGGGTAAGAAAAGGTGCGAATGCCCGAAAATGAATGATCAAAAGAGGGAGCGGAGGTGTTCGGCTGCAAGAAGGTGTGAATGTACACCCATAATTACTGAAAAATGGGTAAGAAAAGGTGCGAATGCCTAACTATACATAATCAAAAGCAGGAGTGGATGTGTTCGGCTCCAAGAAGGGTTGAATGTCTGACCATAGTTTGTAAAAAGCAGGTAAGAAAAGGTTTGACTGCCCGAACATACACCATCAAAAGAGGGAGCGGAGGTGTTCCGCTGTAAGAAGGTGTGAATGTCCGACCATAGTTGGTAAAAAGCGGGTAAGAAAAGGTTAAAATACCCGACTCTACACAATCAATAGCGGGAGCGGAGTTGTTCGGCTACTAAAAAATGTGAAAGTCCGACTATGGTTTGTAAAAAGCGGGTAAGAAAAGGTGCTAATGCCCGACAATGTATGATCAAAAGAGGGAGTGGAGGTTTTCGGCTGTAAGAAGGTCTGAATGTCCAACTATAATTTGTAAAAACCGGGTAAGAAAAGGCTTGAAAGCCCGACTATACACCATCATAAGCGGGAGAGGAGGTGTTCAGCTGCAAGAAGGTTTGAAAGTCCGACCATAGTTTGTAAAAAACGGGTAAGAAAAGGTTAAAATACCCGACTGTACACAATCAATAGCGGGAGCGGAGTTGTTCGGCTACAAGAAGGTGTGAAAGTCCAACCATGGTTTGTAAAAAGCTGCTAAGAAAAGGTTCGAATGCCCGAATATATACCATCAAAAGCGGAAGCGGAGGTGTTCGGCTGCAAGAAGGTGTGAACGTCCGACCAAAGTTTGTAAAAAGCAGTTAAGAAAAAGTTCGAATATCCAACCAAACATAATCAAAAGCGGGAGCAGAGCTGTTCGACTGCAAGTAGGTGTGAATGTCAGATCATAATATGCAAAAAGCTGATGAGAAAGGGTGAGAATTCGGGAACGGAAGTGTTCGGCTGTGAATAGGTGTGAATGTCCGACCGTAATGGCTGAAAAATGTGTTAGAAAAGACTAGAATGCTGGACCATACATCATCAAAAGCGGGAGAATTGGTGATCAGCTGCAAGAAGGTCTGAATGTCCACCAATTACTGAAAAATCGACTACAACAAAGAACAACATTGGACTTTGCAGTAGAAGAAGTTTAAATCGATCTAGACATTGATAAATATGAAGGACAAAGCAGTTTTAACTTGGTTTGAGTGAAGGAATTCATTTTATACATAAAATCCCAAATCATGCAGAATGTATGAAAATAAGCTTATTCTCGGATTCCTGATCCTTCAGTGTTGCTCTTTCCTCTACTGCGAAATCCAATGTTGTTCTTTGTTGAAATCAATCTAGACATTCATAAATATGAAGGACAAAGCAGTTTCAAAATGGTTTGAGTGAAGGAATTCATTTTATAGCAAAATCCCAAATCATGCAGAACGTATGAAAATAAG
The DNA here is from genome assembly GCF_036924035.1 of Leuresthes tenuis. Lineage (NCBI taxonomy): Eukaryota > Metazoa > Chordata > Actinopteri > Atheriniformes > Atherinopsidae > Leuresthes > Leuresthes tenuis. The sequence goes on along the minus strand of NW_027325365.1, from coordinate 32,885,283 downwards.
CTTATTCTCGGATTCCTGATCCTTCAGTGTTGCTCTATCTTCTACTGCAAAATACAATGTTGCTCTTTGTTGAAGTTGATCTAGACAGATAAATATGAAGGACAAAGCAGTTTTCACCTGGTTTGAGTGAAGGAATTCATTTTATACATAAAATCCCAAATCATGCAGAACTCATGAAAATAAGCTTATTCTCGGATTCCGAAAACTTTTGATTTAATCTTTCTTTTACTGCAAAGTACAACGTTGTTTTTTATGTTTAAATCTATGTAGACATTGATAAATATGAAGGTAAAAGCTGTTTTAACATAGTTTGAGTGAAGGAATTCATTTTATAGATAAAATCCCAAATCATGCAGAACTCCTCAAAAGGGGCATGTGGCTTAATCACAATTGTGGTTCTTTCTCATTCAGGGTAATATGAGGAAGTTTATGCTTGAAATATATGTAGAAATGGGTACATATGAAGGACAAACCAGTTTTAAGTTGCTGTGAGTGAAGGAATTCATTTTATAGATAAAATCCCAAATCATGCAGAACGTATGAAAAGAAGCTTATTCTTGGATTCCTGATCCTTCAGTGTTGCTCTTTCTTCTACTGCAAAATCCAATGTTGTTCTTTGTTGAAATCGATCTAGACATTGATAAATATGAAGTTAAAAGCAGTTTTAACATAGTTTGAGGGAAGGAATTCATTTTAAAGTAAAATCCGAAATCGTACAGAACTCATGAAAATAAGCTTATTCTCGGATTCCTAAAACTTTTGATTTGCTCTTTCTTTTACTGCAAAGTACAACGTTGTTTTTTGTTGAAATCTATCTGGACATTGATAAATACCAGCCGAACATCTCTGCTGCCACTTTTGATAATTTATGGTTGGGCATTCTTACCTTTTCTTACCCGCTTTTTACAAATTATGATCTGACATTCACACCCACTTGCAGTCGAACACCTTCTCTCCCGCTTATGATCATGTGCGGTTTGATATTCGAAAATCTTCTTTCATGTTTTCTAGCAATTATTAATGGACATTCAGACCGTATTACAGCGGAGCTCCTCCGCTCCCTCTTTTGATAGTGTATGTTCGGGCATTTGAACCTTTCCCTATCCGCTTTTTACAAACTTTAGTCGAACATTCATACCTTCTTGCAGCTGAACACATCCTCTCCTGCTTTTGTTGATGTATGATTGGGCATTCGCACCTTTTTTTACCCATTTTCAGGAATTAAGGGTGGACATTCAGACCACCCATAATTCAGACATTCAGACCTTCTTGCAGCTGAATACCTCCGCTCCTGCTTTGGATCATACATTGTCGGGCATTCGCACCTTGTCTTACCCGCTCTTTACAAACTTTAGTCGGACATTCACACCTTCTTGCAGCTGAACCACCTCCGCTCCCTCTTTTGATGGTGTATGTTCGGGCATTCAAACCTTTTCTTACCCGCTTTTTACAAACTATGGTCGGGCATTCAAACCTTGTCGCCAAACACATCCACTCCTGCTTTTCATGGTGTATGGTTGGGCATTCGCACCTTTTCTTACCCATTTTTCAGTAATTATGGGTGGACATTCACACCTTCTTGCAGCTGAACACCTCTCCCGCTTTTGATCATACAAAGTCGGAAATTCGCACCTAGTCTTACCCGCTTTTTACAAACTTTAGTCGAACATTCACACCTTCTTGAAGCTGAACACATTCTCTACTGCTTTTGATGATGTATGGTTGGGCATTCGCACCTTTTCTTACCCATTTTTCAGGAATTATGGGTGGACATTCAGACCACCCATAATTCAGACATTCAGACCTTCTTGCAGCCGAAAACCTCGTGAAAACCTCATACATTGTCGGGCATTCGCACCTTGTCTTACCCGCTTTTTACAAACTTTAGTCGGACATTCACACCTTCTTGCAAATGAATCACCTCCGCTCCCTGTATTGATCATGTATGATCTGGCAATACTACCTTTTCTTACCCGTTTTTGAGTAATTATGGCTGGACATTCACACCTACTTGCAGCCGAACACCACTTCTCCCACTTTTGATGATGAATGGTCCTGCATTCGTACCTTTTCTAACACATTTTTCAGCAATTATGGTCGGATATTCACACCTACTCACAGCCGAACACCTCCGCTCCCGCATTTGATGGTGTATAGTCGGGCATTCTCACCCTTTCTCATCACCTTTTTGCAAATTATGATCTGACATTCACACCTACTTGCAGTCAAACAGCTCTGCTCCCGCTTTTGATTATGTTTGGTTAGATATTCGGACCTTTTCTTAACCGCTTTTTACAAACCATGGTCGGACTTTCACACCTTCTCTTAGCTTAACAACTCCGCTCCCTCTTTTGATTGTTTACAGTCGGGTATTCTAACCTTTTCTTACCCACCTTTTTACCAACTATGGACGGACATTCACAGCTTCCTCTCCACCATACTTGTGTAGTGGGTTATTCACACCCACTTGCATCCGAAGACCTCCGCCCCCACTTTTGTTGATATTTAGTCGGTCATTTGCACCCGCTTTTGGCAAACTATGGTCTTCCTGCAGCCAAACACCTCTGATCTTGCTTTTGATGATGTAAGGTTGGGCATTCAGACCTTGCTTCACCTGCTTTTCACCAAATATAGTCGGACATTCACACCTTCTTGCAGCCGAACACTTCCGCTCCACCTTTTAATGTTCTATGGGGCATTCACACCTTTTTTTTCACCGTACTTTATAGATTATGGTTGGAAATTCTCACCCACTCTTATCCGAAGACCTCTCCTCCCGCTTTTGTTAATATATTGTCGGGCATTCGAACCTTTTCTTACCCGCTTTTTACAAATTATGGTCGGACATTAACATCTACTTGCAGCCGAATACTTCTGCTCCACCTTTTAGTGATGTATGGTTGGCATTTGCACCTTTTCTTACCCTCTTTTTTTACTGATTGCTGAAGATTAAGTTGTTCTTTCTCAAACTACAAAATTTTTTTAATTGTTGAAATTTGATTTGAAGTGGATAAATAAGGAGGACAAACAGTTTTAAGTCAGGCTGATAGAAGGAATTAATTTTATAGCAAAATCTGTACTTCGTCATATGTCGAGAGATGCTTATTGCTAAAAAAGTTCTTTCTCATTCTACAAAGTACAACGTTGTTTATCGTTGAAACTTGATTAGACATGAATAAATATGAAGGACAAAGCAGTTTTAACTTGGTTTGAGTTAAGGATATCGTTTTATAGGAGAATCCGAATTCGTGCATAACTCGTAAAATAGAGCTTATTTTCGGATTCCTGAAGAATGAGTCTGGTTCTTTCTCATAATACAAAGTATGTTGTTTATTGTTGAAACTTCATCAGAAGTGAAGAAATAAATGAATGCCTATCAACAAATGTGGGATCTAAACTCTAGTGCTTCCTCTAAAATAATTTCCTTTCTCAATTCAGAAATGTGTGTGTAAGTCACAACACCCGTGACACCAAAACGGCTTTCTTTTCTCTCTTTTCTCTACACTCTGCACTGTTAGCACACACACCAAATCAGAAAGGCTTTTTTCTCTCTTTTCTACATTATGGACTGTGGTGACACAAAACCGCTCTCTCTTTTTTTTTTTGATTGTGTGCCAGGGCGTTGTCTCACGTATTAGATTATGCTTAAGATACGAATGGGTTTATCAGTCACATCAGAATCCATACATACTGATCCTCCCGTAATAAAATGGTCGGATCTTATCAAACACACTTTGTTTCTTGTGACAATCAAGTCAGCGAAACAGCGTATACACGTCAAGACACTGAATCAAGTTTGCCACAAGAACTCATAAGTTTGGCAGTATGGCTCTGCCGTCAGCAATCATACACCCATTTTATCTATTATCAATAAGGATACTTCTACAACTACTATCAAAGTATGTCCGGACTTCTTATGTTGTCAGTTGCTATATATGAATAAGTGGGTAGCTACTGACAAGCATTAAGCATGTCACACAGCCCAAACATATAACATTTCAGGACACACCACACAGTTAACAACCACAGTGAAGCGTGTCAAAGCCCAAACATGTAACATTCAACAGGACACTTACACAACACATTCAAATCAAACAGTCAGACAACATACAAGAACATATACCCCAGCCGGCATTGCTCCCTGCCTACTTTCCTACAGCTCACTATGTGTGCGCACACCTTTATTCACAAACTCTTCAACTTATACTCTTTTACCGAAGCTGCTACAGCTTGATTGGCCGAATACCCTTAGATCCTATTTCGGTGAATTTGACATCTGCCTTACATGTAACAGATTAGCGGTTTAGCAGTTTTAATTTAGTTTGAGTGAAGGAATTCATTTTATAGCAAAATCCGAAATCGTGAAGACCTCATGAAAGTAAGCTTATTCTCGGATTCCTGAAACTTTAGATTTGCTCTTTCTTTTACTGCAAAGTACAACGTTGTTTTTTTTGTTTAAATCTTTCTAGACATGGTAAATATGAAGGACAAAGCAGTTTTAACATAGTTTGAGTGAAGGAATTCATTTTATAGATAAAATCCCAAGAGTCTGCTGAGAAAAGAGAGTGAATGCGAAGTAGACTTTAAGACGGCTCTGGGAGCGAGCCGAGTATGAGCTAACCGGGAGAATTGCTTGAAAGAAACGCAACACCGAATGAGCGGTCAGAACAAAGCCTCAATAAGGCAAGGCAGCCATCGAATAGGGCCCGATTGTTCCTACTTGGTCAGCCGAGGAGCAAGGGGGGGGAGCAAGCGTCTCAACCAAGCACAGCTCACCATGGGGAAGGTGGCTATTCCAACTAGCCTGATGCCCTGCTCCCGCAGTGACGGATAATCGTACTCTGGTTTCTCTTCATAACGTACAAGTCTTTTGCCTTTTACTAAAAACTTCTGTGGAGAGCAGCACTAATGAGTTGTTTCTATTTTTGGCAGGCTTTACCTATGCGGGTGAAGCCCTTTCTGTCTGTGCAAAAGAAATCTTGTTACTGTGCAGAGTGACTTCTCTGAGTAGAGTCGCCTTACTTGTTGCGACTGTGCCGATGTTGCTTGAATGGTGCTCGCTTGAGCGTGCGGGAGTGCAAAGTTATATCAGTTAAAAGGGCTGAAGAGTGCTCAGTGCAGCGGGTGGGCGGAGGTGCAAAGTGACACTCTGGCCACCTATGGCCATAAAAAGAACACCGCTACAAGTGCGCAATGTGCCAGGAAGGGCCCTCGGACGTGAACCATTGGACAGTTATCGCTTCTCGGCCTTTTGGCTAAGATCAAGTGTAGTATCTGTTCTTATCAGTTTAATATCTGATATGTCCTATATACGAGGACTACATATTAAATGTATTTTTAGCAATAGGAGTTGAAATTGGAGCTTGCTCAGTGCAGCGGGTGGGCGGAGATGCAAAGTGACACTCTGGCCACCTCGAAAACCGAGGTTACATCCACTACCAGGGGTAGCCCAAGCTCTGCCGCAAGTGCGGTGAGCATGGGCACCTGGTTGAGGCTTGTACCAAGGTGATATGTGGGAAGTGCAGAGAAATTGGGCACACTTTTGGAGAGTGTCCAAATGGCAGGAAATGTAATCTCTGTGGAGAATTAAATCACCTCTTCAGAGATTGCCCTAAATCTTTTGCCAACAAATTAAAGACGCTAAAGCCACAGTCAAGCCAACAAAGAGAAGGACCAGAGGTGGCAGTTGGTGAACAAAGTGAAGAGGTTGACCCAATAGATTCAAACTTGCCGCAAAAAGCTTGGGTTGGAAGTGAGGAGCATAAAGGGGTAGGGCCTGTAGAGGCCTCACCACTCAGTGCTTAAGAGAGAATTCACAGGCAGAGGGTGGAGATACGCTAAATGAGGAGGAAGAGCAGACAGGTGAGTCTAGTGAAGATACTCACCTCCCCGAAGGTCAACAGCCGAAGAGGACGGCATCTGAGTTGTCCTCTGATTATCAGTGTTATCAGAGAAGAGGGGAAGGGTTAGGTCCCTTTCAGACAGTTCTTCAGTGGAAGAACCTAGTCTTCCCCTCCGACTCACAAAATGAGGTCTCTTTTTTAACTTTAGCTCTGCAATCAACCCCCAGGGACTCAAAGTTAAATGCAACATTGCGTCAGAGGCCAACACCGAGAGTCCGAAAAGGAAATATAGATCACCCTACTCACTTTTCACCTAAAGAAATGAAGGAAGAGATAGTTTCCCAAGAAATAACCTGAGTGTGTAATTTGTTTTGATAACTTAGAAAAACGAAAATGACATACCTACTTTCCTTTAGAAAAAGGGTGAGAATGCCCAACTATACACCATCAAATGCGGGAGCGGAGGTGTTCGTCTGTGAGTAGGTGTGAATGTCCAACCATTATTGCTGAAAAATGTGTTAGAAAAGGTAAGAATGCCGGACCATACATCATCAAAAGCGGGAGAGTTGGTGTTCGGCTGCAAGTAGGTGTGAATGTCCAGCCATAGTTACTCACAAACAGGTAAGAAAAGGTAGTATTGCCAGACCATACATGATCAAAACAGGGAGCGGAGGTGGTTCAGCTGCAAGAAGGTCTGAATGTCCAACCATAATTTGTAAAAACCGGGGAAGAAAAGGCTCGAAAGCCAGACTATACACCATCAAAAGCGGCAGAGAAGGTGTTCGGCTGTAAGAAGGTCTGAATGTCCACCCATAATTACTGAAAAATGGGTAAGAAAAGGTGCAAATGCCCAAACATACATCATCAAAAGCAGGAGTGGATGTGTTCGGCTACAAGAAGGTTTGATTGTCCAACTATAGTTTTTAAAAAGCGGGTAGGGAAAGGTTTGAATGCCCGACTATACACCATCAAAAGAGGGAGCGGAGGTGGTTCAGCTGCAAGAAGGTGTGAATGTCCGACTAAAGTTTGTAAAGAGCGGGTAAGACAAGGTGCGAATGCCCGACAATGTATGATCCAAAGCAGGAGCGGAGGTATTCAGCTGCAAGAAGGTCTGAATGTCTGAATTATGGGTGGTCTGAATGTCCACCCTTAATTCCTGAAAATGGGTAAAAAAAGGTGCGAATGCCCAATCATACATCAACAAAAGCAGGAGAGGATGTGTTCAGCTGCAAGAAGGTATGAATGTTCGACTAACTGCTGGTGGCCTGGGTCTTGTGGCCCTCTCTGCCTGCTTCTGATTGCTTGGGGGGGGGGCTGTGGATTGTGGCCCTGTACGCTTATACACTCATAACTAAGCACGGTTATCATGTAGGTCCTGTGCCATGGGTGTTGCATGTTCTCACACACACACACACACATTCATTAGTCCAGTAGCATGGTCACTAAGCAGTTGATGTATTATCATGTCGTCTCAGGTCATCTATATCCACAGCTGTGTTGTATGCGATTGCCGCTTCTTGTGCTTGTTTTTGTTTGTTTGTGTGTTTGTTTTTTCTCTGCTTGTCTGCTTTCAGGTGCTCCTGGTGGCGCTAAGGCTGGATTCCCCTCATAGGCCATGGATTGTTGTCTGTTTTGTTTTTTACAGGTGTAGCAGCTGGTTGTCTGGTTTTTGTTTCTATTTTTGTTCTGTTTCCTCTTCTTTCCTCTTCTTCTTTCCTTGTCCCCCGGTCCGGTTCAGTTCAGTTCATGTCATATATTGTAAACAGAAATAAATAAATGGGCATCAAGGGGAGCTTTACATTTATAAAACTTCCCTTGGCAAAACAAATCTGTTTGGCATCAAAGGTATTCAGACTACAATTCTTCTGACATAATGCTGAACAGGACAAGGGGAAAAAAAAGTAAAGAAGACAGTTCTGCCGAAAGCCAGGGATAGACCTGTTCTAAGTTCTATACTTTTTAAAAGGGGCGTGTTTATCAACTATGGAATTAGAAGATTTACAAAAATGGTCAAGTGCTAGATCTTCATCTGGGATTTTAACAGTGTCATATAACTATTCAACAGATCAGTTAAAAAAAAAGCCTGCTCATGGAGATGTTTCAGGATCTGGATACCAAGCGTGGACCTAATGTTTTCATTTTTGCAATTCTGATACAGGCTATTGAGCAGTGATAACTAACACCAAGTTCAGATACTGCGGATTTTCTACCTTTGATTTGTTAAGATTGAGCCAATCAGGGACAACCTTGAAGGATCTCTTTGGTTTTGTAGGATCTGTAATTACCTGAGAAAGGTTGATATTGGTACACACCTTTTTTAAATGATCAGAGGCAGAGTTCAACTTGTTTATATTAAAATTGCCACACAGAGATTGGGTTTAGGCCACATGCACACAGAATGACATCAACAAATATAAGAAATATTAAACATTTACACATAGATTTTTGAATATATGTAGAGGAATGATACTTTGAAATGTGCTCATTGCGGAGTTATGATCAGTTGAGTAATGAAGGTTGAACTATTCTGGGAAAGAGGTTCTATTCCCAGCATCATGATGGACACTCCTGATATAGAAGGTTTCGCTAACGCATTGGAATTGTTTTACTATTTTCATATGCATGTGCAATGAAGAATTGCTTGCTGCTGATAAATGCAAAGCAGAATATCTTACACATAGATGCTCACATATAGGCTGCTGAATGCAATGAAGACCTGCTTATCAAGTAAAGTTCAATGTCAATGTGTAATATTCAATTAGGATTTGCAAAACAGTGAAGTTAAACAATGAATGGGTCCATAGTCGGTATGAGAAGACTACAGGAATATTGACCTGGGTGTACGTTCAAACAGAGATGAGAAAATTGCGATGAATAATTGTTTGTTTGTTTGTTAGTATGTATATGAATGTTATGTGTATAAACTGTGTTGAGTTATAGTTACTCAGTAGTGTCTCAGTGAAACAACCGACGGGGGAAGCCTTGCGGTGACAACAAAAGCAGTGTTTTACTGATCAGTCAAGTTGCTCCAGTGTACTCCATACAAACTGGTTGGCTACTGAAGGGATAGAAAATGGGGAATACTTGTTTTAAAGCAAACAAGGAATTAGATGGGAAAAATACATGTTTTAACGGGACCCAGACAATATTAAATACTCAGACAGATGGGAGAAGAAGTGTAGTTTTGTAGGAAATCACAAAATTATTACATAGAATTAGTGAAATCAATTTAAGAATGCCTTTCTGAAGAGCTGTTTACCACAGATGAGCAGCTTTGCGACCAAGCACATTGTAGATCGCTTTACTGCCAAAATGATCTAATTTAATGGATTGGTTTAGACATGCATAACAGCATTTTAAGAACAAAGAGAGAAACAAAAAGGGACAACGCTTCATGGTGGAAGGTGATGTATAAATAACTGTGTATATGATGAAGGGGGTGGCAACACCCATTCCGAAATCCCGCCATTCCGACATCCCGCTATTCCGACATCCCACCATTCCGACATACCACCATTCCGACAAACCACCATTCCGACATGCAAACGTCCCACCATTCCGACATCCCACCATTGCGACATCCCGCTATTCTGACGTTCAAATGTCCCACCATTCCGACAAGGCTTTCCGTATAAGGAAATGTGTGTTACTCAACAGGTGAGTCCCTTCTTTCTGTTCATGCAATTTATATGTTTAACATGTTTATAGACAAGCGTTATTAAAAACACAAAGTCTCGGCAACTGGAGGAGGAGAAGCAGTCCGCGGTGGTTTTCAATCACACACTCCAATGCCACTTGTTTCAACTTCCGAAAATTTAATCCAGGAAAAAAAGGCTTACAAACATGGACCAAAACGGCTCCATAACACGCACAAGAATCCAAAAGAAACGAAAGTTAACTAAAAGAAAGCAAATAAACAGTATGAAGTGGTCAAAATTGGTTTTACGCATGCCTATGTGCGTCTGGCACATGCGTCTTCGGGCTCTCCCACGTTGGTTTGTGGATGAAAGCTATATGTTCAGCTGTAATGTCATGTAAAAACAATCTCTACATGACATTTAGTCCCAGGTGTGACCAGTTAGGTCCTTAAGATATCAACAGGCTGTATAAAGCTACAACCGTTGCGGCTGTGTGTTTGTGCCAAATGCGCAAAACCCATCCGCGCTTCCCAAAATTGGAGTGAGTACTCATAAATCACGTGAATAACATGAATAAACGTTTTTACTGCATTTTGTTGTGTTTTATACGTTCTATGCTGTCATTTCTATCTTCTCCTATTGGCAAGGCAAGGCAGAGTGCTCGCAACTGTGTCCTGTGCAGTAGCCGTGATATCTGTAATTGCAATTATTACTTTTGCATATGATGACAGCGTGCAAAAGACGCATGGGCTCTGTGGAGAGCTCCGCTCCAGCTGGCTGCTGTGACAGCTCACTGACACTGTATTTCTGCTTAATCAGTTTCAGTCTCGCCAGAGTTACATTAATATCTGTATTTTTATATTTGAAATTCAGGGGATTTTGATAATAGATTATTAAAGTTTGTTTGCGAGGCTGTGGCCTCTGCATGTGCAAAGCTTGTGCGCCAAACTTTAGGGCGTATTTGCGCCGGCATATCATTAGTGCAAAATGTTTTGGGTAAAAAATAGGCTATTAAAAGGAACTGTCGGAATGGCGGTATGTTAAAAAAAAACAAAAAACATACCGCCTTTCCGACCATAGGAGGAAAAAAGTGTCGGAATGGTGGGACGTTTGATAAAAAATTAAGTGTCGCCATTCCGACAATTGGAGACCCATGTCGGAATGGCGAGATGTCGGAATGGCAGCATGTAACCATGATGAAGGAGAGACCATTTGAGCAGCACAGCCATTTCGCAGCACAGGGACAGCAATCCAAGTTACAGGATCTCCCACGTGGTATCACCTGTCACATTGTGTCAAGGCATCAAAAGAAGAAAAAATCACCAAACTCAAGGACAAAAAGACAAAGACTCCGGTGAACGAAGACAGAGGACTGACAAACCAGAAATACAAAAAGATTCTCGATATCAAGATCCAGAAGAAGAGGCTAACAATGCCACGAACACTTACGATGCTGGGAATGATGCCAGCAATGAACAGAGAAGAAGATTCAGTGTCATCAATCTGCATTACGTGCCTCTAATGAGGGGGTGAATATAGAATCCTCAACGATTACAACGTCTCTGGGAACTGTGACAACAACAAGGTTTAAACCATTTTGATATATATTGTAACCTATTGTCTAAGGAATAGTGCTGAAAATGAGGTAAATCTAATCCACCACTGTCCTTGGTCTTCTGTAGGGTTTTTAAACTAATACGTGGTGGTTTGTTTTTCCACAGAAATTTGGAGATGCATGAATCTAGTGACTTAAACCAAGTAGCAGATGGTTTTATGGGGATCATTGAGAACAAATAGTTAACTTTTGGTAGAATCATCATTTTAATGGATGTAACTCTCCCCATAAGTGACATAGGTAAGGACTTCCAACGAGAGATCGTCCTCTACTGTCTTTAATAATTGCACATAATTTAGCTTTGTTAGCTCTGAGAGCCTGGAGGAAATGTTTATGCCTAAATATCTAATATTTCCTGACTGTAAAGTGATCGCAGGTATATTATGGACCCTACAGTTAATGGGCAGAACTGTGGTCTTAGACCAGTTGATAGAGTAGTCAGAAAGTGCTGAGAATTTATTTATGAGTGTGATCGTGTGACTGAGAGACGTCTGTGAGTTCTGAAGGAAAAGTAATACATCATCAGCATGAAGACTTATTTTATGCTCAATATTTTGGGATTAATTACTCACAAACGGGTAAGAAAAGGTAGTATTTCCAGAACATACATGATCAAAACAGGGAGCGGAGGTGGTTCAGCTGCAAGGTGTGAATGTCTGACTATAGTTTGTAAAAAGCGGGTAAGACAAGGTGCGAATGCCCGACAATGTATGATCAAAAGAGGGAGTGGAGGTCTTCGGCTGCAAGGTCTGAATGTCTAACCATAATTTCTAAAAACCGGGTAAGAAAAGGCTCGAAAGCCCGACTATACACAATCAAAAGCGGGAGCGGGAGGTTTTCAGCTGCAAATCCTTCACTCAAACTAAGTGAAAACTGCTTTGTCCTTCATATTTATCAATGTCTAGATCGACTTCAACAAAGAACAACATTGTACTTTGCAGTAAAGAAAGAGCAAATCAAAAGTTTTAGGAATCCGAGAATAAGCTTATTTTCATGAGTTCTGCACGATTATTGATTTTACTATAAATGAATGCCTTCACTAAAACTATGTTAAAACTGCTTTGTCCTTCATATTTATCAATGTCTAGATTGACTTCAACAAAGAACAACACTGGATTTTGCAGTAGAAGAAAGAGCAACACTGAAGGATCAGTAATCCGAGAATAAGCTTATTTTCATACGTTCTGCATGATTTGGGATTTTATGTATAAAATGAATTCCTTCACTCAAACCAAGTTAAAACTGCTTTGTCCTTCATATTTATCAATGTCTATATCGACTTCAACAAAGAACAACATTGTATTTTGCAGTAGAAGAAAAAGCAACACTGAAGGATCAGGAATCCGAGAATAAGCTTCTTTTCATACGTTATGAATGATTTGGGATTTTATGTATAAAATGAATTCCTTTACTCAAACTTTGTTAAAACTGCTTTGTCCTTCATATTTATCAATGTCTAGATTGACTTCAACAAAGAACAACATTGTATTTTGCAGTAGAAGAAATAGCAACACTGAAGGATCAGGAATCCGAAAACACGCTTATTTTCATACGTTCTGCTTGATTTGGGATTTTGCTATAAAATTAATTCCTTCACTCAAACAAAGTGGAAACTGCTTTGTCCTTCATATTTATCAATGTCTATATCTATTTCAACAAAGAACAAGGCTGTATTTTGCAGTATAGGAAAGAGCAACACTGGAGGATCAGGAATCCGAGAATAAGCTTACTTTCATGAGTCCTGCACGATTTCGGATTTTCCTATAAAATGAATTGCTTTGCTCAAACCAATTGCTTTGTCCTTCATAGTAATCCATGTCTAAAATGTATCAAGCATAAAGTTCCTCATATTACCCTGAATGAGAAAGAAGCATCCCTTTGGTTGAGCAATACGTTCCTTTTGCGGAGTTATGCATGATTTCGGATTTTGCTATAAAATTCATTCCTTCACACCTTTTTTTTTTCACCGCATTTTATAGATTATGGTTGGAAATTTCAACCACTCTAATCCGAAGACCTCTCCTCCCGCTTTTGTTAATATATTTGAACTTTAGTTGGACATTCACCCCTTTTTGCAGCTAAACCACCTCCGCTCCCTGTTTTGATCATGTATGGTCTGGCAATACTACATTTTCTTACCCGTTTGTGAGTAATTATGGCTGGATATTCACACCTACTTGCAGCTGAACACAATCTCTCTCGCTTTTAATTATGTTTGGATATTCGAACCTTTTCTTTACTGCTTTTTGCCAACTTTGGTCGGACGTTCACACCTTCTTGCAGCCGAACACCTCCGCTTCCGCTTTTGATGGTATATATTCGGGCATTCGAACCTTTTCTTACCAGCTTTTTACAAACGATGGTTGGACTTTCACACCTTCTTGTAGCCGAACAACTCCGCTCCCGCTATTGATTGTGTACAGTCGGGTATTTTAACCTTTTCTTACCCGCTTTTTACCAACTATGGTCGGACATTCACACCTTCTTACAGCGGAACACCTCCGCTCCCTCTTTTGATGGTGTATGTTCGGGCAGTCAAACCTTTTCTTACCTGCTTTTTACAAACTATGGTCAGACATTCAACCCTTCTTGGAGCCGAACACATCCACTCCTGCTTTTGATTATGTATAGTTGGACATTCGCACCTTTTCTTACCCATTTTTCAGTAATTATGGGTGTACATTCACACCTTCTTGCAGCCGAACACCTCCGCTCCCTCTTTTGATCATACATTTTCGGGCATTCACACCTTTTCTTACCCGCTTTTTACAAACCATGGTTGGACTTTCACATCTTCTTGTAGCCGAACAACTCCGCTCCCCCTATTGATTGTGTACAGTCGGGTATTTTAACCTTTTCTTACCCACTTTTTACCAACTATGGTCGGACATTCACACCTTCTTACAGCGGAACACCTCCGCTCCCTCTTTTGATGGTGTATGTTTGGGCATTCGAACCTTTTCTTACCCGCTTTTTACAAACTATGGTCAGACGTTCAAACCTTCTTGTAGCCGAACATATCCACTCCTGCTTTTGATGATGCATGGTTGGGCATTCAAACCTACTTTTTGCCCGCTTTTCATTAATTTTGGGTGGACATTCACACCTTGTCACAGCCAAACACCTCCGCTCCCTGTTTTGATCATGTATGGTTGGACATTCGCACCTTTTCTCACCCGCTTTTTGCAAACTATGGTCGGCTGTTCACAGCTTCCTCTCCACCATACTTGTATGGTGGGATGTTCACACCCAGTTGCATCCGAAGACCTCCGCCCCCACTTTTGTTGATATTTAGTTGGTCATTCGCAGCTTACCCGCTTTTGGCAAACTATGGCCTTCTTGCAGCCAAACACCTCTGATCTCGCTTTTGATAATGTAAGGTTGGGCATTCAGACCTTGCTTCACCTGCTTTTCACCAAATATAGTCGGACATTCACACCTTCTTGCAGCCGAACACTTCCGCTCCACCTTTTAGTGTTCTATCACACCTTTTTTTCACCGAATTTTATAGATTATGGTTGGAAATTCTCAACCACTCTCATCCGAAGACCTCTCTTCCCGCTTTTGTTAATATATTTGAACTTTAGTGAGACATTCACACCTTCTTGCAGCTAAACCACCTCCGCTCCCTGTTTTGATCATGTATGGTCTGGCAATACTACCTTTTCTTACCCATTTGTGAGTAATTATGGCTGGACATTCACACCTACTTGCAGCCGAACACCACCTCTCTCGCTTTTGATGATGTATGGACCGGCATTCTTACCTTTTCTAACACATTTTTCAGAAATTACGGTCGAAGATTCACACCTACTCACAGCCGAACAACTCCGCTCCCGCATTTGATGGTATATAGTCGGGCATTCTCACCCTTTCTCATCAGCTTTTTGCAAATTATGATCTGACATTCACACCTGCTTTTGATAATTTATGATTGGGCATTCGCACCTTTTCTTACCCATTTGTCAGGAATAATGGGTGGACATTCACACCTTCTTGCAGCTGAACACCTCCTCTCCCACTTATGATCATGTGCGGTTTGATTTTCGAAAATTTTCTTTCATGTTTTCTAGCAATTATTGATGGACATTTAGACCTTCTTGCAGCTGAACACCTCCGCTCCTGCTTTTGATCATACCTTGTCAGGCATTCGCACCATGTCTTACCCGCTTTTTACAAACTTTAGTCGAACATTTACACCTTTTTGCAGCCGAACACCACCTCTCTCGCTTTTGATGATGTATGGTCCGGCATTCTTTCCTTTTCTAACACATTTTTCAGCAATTATGGTCGGACATTCACATCTACTCAGAGCCGAACACCTCCGCTCCCGCATTTGATGGTGTATAGTCGGGCATTCTCACCCTTTCTCATCAGCTTTTTGCAAATTATGATCTGACATTCACACCTGCTTTTGATAATGTATGGTTGGGCATTCGCACCTTTTTTTACCCATTTTTCAGGAATTATGGGTGGACATTCACACCTTCTTGCAGCTGAACACCTCCTCTCCTTCTTATGATCATGTGCGGATGATATTCGAAAATTTTCTTTCATGTTTTAAAGCAATTATTGATGGACATTCAGACCTTCTTGCAGCTGAACCACTCTGCTCCCGCTTTTGATGGTGTATAGTCGGGCAGTCAAACCTTTTCTTACCTGCTTTTTACAAACTATGGTCAGACATTCAACCCTTCTTGGAGCCGAACATATCCACTCCTGCTTTTGATTATGTATAGTTGGGCATTCGCACCTTTTCTTACCCATTTTTCAGTAATTATGGGTGTACATTCACTCCTTCTTGCAGCCAAACACCTCCGCTCCCTCTTTTGATCATACATTTTCGGGCATTCGCACCTTTTCTTACCCGCTTTTTACAAACCATGGTCGGACTTTCACACCTTTTAGTAGCCGAACAACTCCGCACCCGCTACTGATTGTGTACAGTCGGGTATTTTAACCTTTTCTTACCCGTTTTTTACCAACTATGGTTGGACATTCACACCTTCTTACAGCGGAACACCTCCGCTCCCTCCTTTGATGGTGTATGTTCGGGCATGTTCGGGCATATTGCTGAAGAAGTTCTTTCTCATTCTACAAAGTACAACGTTGTTTATCATTGAAACTTGATTAGACATGAATAAATATGAAGGACAAAGCAGTCTTAACATGGTTTGAGTTAAGGAATTCGTTTTATAGGAGAATCCGAATTCGTGCATAACTCGTAAAATAGAGCTTATTTTCGGATTCCTGAAGAATGAGTCTGGTTCTTTCTCATAATACAAAGTTTGTTGTTTATTGTTGAAACTTCATCAGACCGTTAGATATAGTCGGACTCACCTCGACGCACGGCTTGGGATCTGGAACCAGTACTCTTGAGAGGGGTTGGACTCTCTTCCACTCTGGAGTTGCCCGTGGTGAGAGGCGCAGAGCAGGTGTGGGCATACTTATTGCCCCCCGGCTGTGTGCCAGTACATTGGGGTTTACCCCAGTGAACGAGAGGGTAGCCTCCCCTCCGCCTTGGGTGGGGGGACGAGTCCTGACTGTTGTTTGTGCCTATGCGCCAAACAGCAGTTCAGAGTACCTACCCTTTTTGGAGTCTCTGGGGGAGGCACTGGAGAATGCTCCTACCGGAGACTCCCTCATTCTGCTGGGGGACTTCAATGCTCACGTGGGCAATGACAGTGAGACCTGGAGGGGTGTGATTGGGAGGAACGGCCCCCCCGATCTGAATCAGAGTGGTGTTATGTTGTTGGACTTCTGTGCCAGTCATAGACTGTCCATAACGAACACCATGTTCAGGCATAAGGGTGTCCATATGTGCACTTGGCACCAGGACACCCTTGGCCGCAGTTCGATGATCGACTTTGTGGTTGTATCATCGGACTTGCGGCCATATGTCCTGGACACTCGGGTGAAGAGAGGGGCTGTCAACTGATCACCACCTGGTGGTGAGTTGGCTCCGCTGGTGGGGGAGGATGCCGATCAGACCCGTATTGTGAGGGTCTGCTGGGAGCGTTTGTCAGAATCCCCCGTCAGAAGGAGCTTTAACTCCCACCTCCGGCAGAGCTTCAACCATATTTGAGGTGGGGGACATTGAGTCCGAATCGGCCATGTTCTGTGACTCCATTGCCGAGGCAGCTGGTCAGAGTTGTGGCCGTAAGGTGGTCGGTGCCTGTCGTGGCGGCAACCCTCGAACCTACTGGTGGACACCAGTGGTGAGGGAAGCCGTCAAGCTGAAGAAGGAGTCCTATCGGGCCTTTTTGGCCAGTGGGACCCTGGAAGAAGCTGATAGGTACCGACGGGCCAGACGGGCCACGGCTTCGGCGGTTGTGAGGCAAAAACTCGGGCCTGGGAGGAGTTCGGTGAGACCATGGAGAACGATTTCCGGACGGCCTCGAAAAGATTCTGGTCCACCATCCGGCGTCTCAGGGGGGGGGGAAGCGGCTCACAGTCAACACTGTTTACAGTTGGGACAGGGCTTTGCTGACCTCAACTAGGGATGTTGTGAGTCGGTGGGGGGAGTACTTCGAGGAACTCCTCAATCCTACCAACACGTGCTCGGAAGAGGCAGAGTCGGAGAGCTCGGAGACGGGGCCTCCCATTTCTGGGGCTGAGGTTGCCGAGGTGGTTAAAAAGCTCCTCGGTGGCAAGGCCCCGGGGGTGGATGAGGTCCGTCCTGAGTTTCTCAAGGCTCTGGATGTTGTAGGGCTGTCTTGGCTGACACGCCTCTGCAGTATCGCGTGGACATCGGGGACAGTGCCTCTGGACTGGCAGATTGGGGTGGTGGTCCCCCTCTTTAAAAAGGGGGACCGGAGGGTGTGTTCCAACTATAGGGGTATCACACTCCTCAGCCTCCCTGGTAAGGTCTATTCGGGGGTATTGGAGAGGAGGATCCGTCGGATAATCGAGCCTCGGATTCAGGAGATGCAGTGTGGCTTTCATCCTGGCCGTGGAACAGTGGACCAGCTCTATACCCTCGGCAGGATCCTGGAGGGTGCATGGGAGTTCGCCCAACCAGTCTACATGTGTTTTGTGGACTTGGAGAAAGCGTTCGACCGTGTCCCTTGTGGAGTCCTGTGGGGGGTGCTCCGGGAATATGGAGTGCCGGACCCCTTGATAGGGGCCGTTCGGTTTCTGTATGACCGGTGCCAGAGTTTGGTCCGCATTGCCGGCAGTAAGTCGGATACGTTTCCGGTGAGAGTTGGACTCCGTCAGGGCTGCCCTTTGTCACCGATTCTGTTCCTAACTTTTATGGACAGAATTTCTAGGCGGAGCCAGGGCGTTGAGGGTGTCCCATTTGGCGACCTCAGAATCGGGTCTCTGCTTTTTGCAGATGATGTGGTTCTGTTAGCGTCGTCAGGCCGTGACCTTCAGCTCTCACTGGAGTGATTCGCAGCCGAGTGTGAAGCAGCTGGGATGAGAATCAGCACCTCCAAATCCGAGACTATGGTTCTCAGCCGGAAAAGGGTGGAATGCTCTCTCCGGGTCGGGAATGAGATCCTTCCCCAAGAGGAGGAGTTCAAGTATCTCGGGGTCTTGTTCACGAGTGACGGACGAATGGAGCGGGAGATTGACGGGCGGATCGGTGCGGCGCCTGCAGTGTTGCAGGCTGTGCACCGACCCGTCGTTGTGAAGAGGGAGCTGAGCCAGAAGGCGAAGCTCTCTACTTACTGGTCAATCTACGTTCCCATCCTCACCTATGGTCACGAGTTGTGGGTAGTGATCGAAAGAACAAGATCGCGAATACAAGCGGCCGAAGTGGGTTTCCTCCGCAGGGTGTCTGGGCTCTCCCTTAGAGATAGGGTGAGAAGCTCAGTCATCCGGGAGGGGCTCGGAGTAAAACCGCTGCTCCTCCGCATTGAGAGGAGTCAGATGAGGTGGCTCGGGCATCTGGTTAGGATGCCCCCTGGGCGCCTCCCTGGGGAGGTGTTCCGGGCACGTCCCACTGGGAGGAGACCCCAGGGGAGACCCAGGACACGTTGGAGAGACTATGTCTCTCGGCTGGCCTGGGAACGCCTCGGGGTCCCCCCGGAAGAGCTGGAGGAAGTGGCCGGGGACAGAGACATCTGGGTTTCTCTGCTCAAGCTGCTGCCCCCGCGACCCGACCCCCGGATAAGCGGCAGATGATGGATGGATGGATGGATATATCCTCCACCAACCAGACTTACAACCCCCGACTAGGGTAGCAGAATTTCTAAGCATCTGTACCCCAAAACTACTATCAAAAATATATAAATTATTGTCTAAGATAGATGACACAATGTCTCTTCCATCCTCAAAATGGGAGGCAGATTTATCCATCAGTTCTGGTCATAGCTTCTAACCACAAATATGTTTGAACACCTTCATAAAGACTCGAAATCCTAATTTACAGCTCATACAATACAAAATCCTTCATAGAACACACTATACAGGACAAAGGATGTTCAGGATGGGTCTAACACACTCAAACATCTGCTCACATTGCACAGATAACACACCTGATGATTATGCACACGCTTTGTGGTTTTTCTGCGCCTGTCCAGAAGTTCTGGCTTGAAGTCTGTGAGAACCTATCAACATGGCTAAAGTGTAGCATCCCTGCATGCCCCACACTGTGCATATTGGGTGACTTAGACAACATCAACATGGAAATTAACTCAGCACACATGGTTGTCACAGTGTTATGTATCGCAAAGAAAACTATTCTCATGAACTGGAAAGCGAAGAACAATCTGTGTATTAACCAGTTTAGAAATTTTCTTTTAGATTATATTAGCATGGAAACAATGTCTGCCTCCTCAAAACATCAATTGGCTGAATTTCATTCTCTCTGGTCCCCTCTGATTAGTTTTATCACATAGTGGTGGTGGTGGGTTGCTGGGTGATGGTGGGTCTCAGGCCCGGGCTGCTGCGACTGGTGTGACCGGGTGGTTTGTTTGTTTGTTTTTTGATGTTGTTTGTTTGTTTTTTGTAGAGGTCCTCCTGGGTGGGGTTGGGTTGAGTGGGGTGGGGCGGGATGGGTACCTTCTGGGGGTACAGTAGCTCCCGGAATATGGTCGCTGCAGGCCCCGAGCCTGGTGGACATCAGGCCCTCCTGCCCATTGTTGGCTCCCAGGTAGCGGGGATGCCTATTGCAGCCAGTCCCAGGCTGCCCTCTCTGGGGGAGAGTAGCTCCCCCGTTATATATCCCCATACCCCTCTCCCTTCTGGCTCCTGTACACAGCACACACTCACACATGAAGGGTTTTGGGGGCGTGTGTGTTCGGTGGGGTGAAGTGGATGGGGCCACGTAGGTGGTCCCCTTTGGTTGCACTCTGCAGTTCCCTGCCCCTGTTTTAATTACACCTTAGACATTAGTACTTATCAAACACACTCACACACACACATTAGGTCTTGGGGGGTGGTTACACTGAGTGGCATCTGGTGGGCGGGGCTCTTTGGGTATGTAGGCTGCCCAGAGTGCCGTGCTCCCAGTTCTACAAGTTTGGCTGCCCCTCAATTTTAATTGCTCACTATTAGAAAATATTGAAGAGCCAGAAGGGTGAGGGGAGGGGTCTTCTTCGCACACCCCTGCTTCCTGGTGTCTGCTCGGGGCAGGAGGGGCCAGGAGGATTAATTAATTGTTCTGCTGGTTCGGGGTCTGTGGTGGCTGGGGGGTTGCTGGCCTCCTGGTGTGCCCGCTGCACTACACCCCAGCAGAGTCGAGGGAGGTAGGATGTGTGGATGTGTGGATGTATGGGACGTGAAAGTGTGTGTGGTAATGATTGGGCCTGGATCTGGGACTTGCTGTCGCCTGGCCTGCCTGTGTTTCTCCCGATGGGGCATCAGCGTTGCCTCTCCCCACTGCTCGCGACTTCACCCACCTGTGGGCACGTCTTGACTCCCAGGGCACTTGGCCAGGGGCGCTGGGGCAGGCGCTGACCCACTTTGTGGCTGTCTGGGGCGCTTGGCCCTCCTGGGTATTGGGTGGGGCCTCTGCCGGGGTGTTTGGGGGCGCTCGGGCTCCTGGGGCCCAGGTCCAGTGCACGGCCCATGTCTGGGCGGCTGGGGCCTGGCGGGGTCGGTGGGCTGTTGCCCCTGGTTCCCGGAGTGCCTCTGCCCTATGCTTATGGGGGCTCTTTCCGGGGGCTTCCTCTGCAGTCTTCTGGGTGGATGCGTGGTTGCCCCTGCGGTGGGCTGCCTGGGTTCTGTGCTCTGTGGGGGCTGCTGGTGGCCTGGGTCTTGTGGCCTTCTCTGCTTGCTTCTGATTGCTTGGGGGGGGGGGCTGTGGATTGTGGCCCTGTACGCTTATACACTCATAACTAAGCACGGTTATCATGTAGGTCCTGTGCCATGGGTGTTGCATGTTCTCACACACACACACACACATTCATTAGTCCAGTAGCATGGTCACTAAGCAGTTGATGTATTATCATGTCGTCTCAGGTCATCTATATCCACAGCTGTGTTGTATGCGATTGCCGCTTCTTGTGCTTGTTTTTGTTTGTTTGTGTGTTTGTTTTTTCTCTGCTTGTCTGCTTTCAGGTGCTCCTGGTGGCGCTAAGGCTGGATTCCCCTCATAGGCCATGGATTGTTGTCTGTTTTGTTTTTTACAGGTGTAGCAGCTGGTTGTCTGGTTTTTGTTTCTATTTTTTTTCTGTTTCCTCTTCTTTCCTCTTCTTCTTTCCTTGTCCCCCGGTCCGGTTCAGTTCAGTTCATGTCATATATTGTAAACAGAAATAAATAAATGGGCATCAAGGGGAGCTTTACATTTATAAAACTTCCCTTGGCAAAACAAATCTGTTTGGCATCAAAGGTATTCAGACTACAATTCTTCTGACATAATGCTGAACAGGACAAGGGGAAAAAAAAGTAAAGAAGACAGTTCTGCCGAAAGCCAGGGATAGACCTGTTCTAAGTTCTATACTTTTTAAAAGGGGCGTGTTTATCAACTATGGAATTAGAAGATTTACAAAAATGGTCAAGTGCTAGATCTTCATCTGGGATTTTAACAGTGTCATATAACTATTCAACAGATCAGTTAAAAAAAAGCCTGCTCATGGAGATGTTTCAGGATCTGGATACCAAGCGTGGACCTAATGTTTTCATTTTTGCAATTCTGATACAGGCTATTGAGCAGTGATAACTAACACCAAGTTCAGATACTGCGGATTTTCTACCTTTGATTTGTTAAGATTGAGCCAATCAGGGACAACCTTGAAGGATCTCTTTGGTTTTGTAGGATCAGTAATTACCTGAGAAAGGTTGATATTGGTACACACCTTTTTTAAATGATCAGAGGCAGAGTTCAACTTGTTTAAATTAAAATTGCCACACAGAGATTGGGTTTAGGCCACATGCACACAGAATGACATCAACAAATATAAGAAATATTAAACATTTACACATAGATTTTTGAATACATGTAGAGGAATGATACTTTGAAATGTGCTCATTGCGGAGTTATGATCAGTTGAGTAATGAAGGTTGAACTATTCTAGGAAAGAGGTTCTATTCCCAGCATCATGATGGACACTCCTGATATAGAAGGTTTCGCTAACGCATTGGAATTGTTTTACTATTTTCATATGCATGTGCAATGAAGAATTGCTTGCTGCTGATAAATGCAAAGAAGAACAGCTTACACATAGATGCTCACATATAGGCTGCTGAATGCAATGAAGACCTGCTTATCAAGTAAAGTTCAATGTCAATGTGTAATATTCAATTAGGATTTGCAAAACAGTGAAGTTAAACAACGAATGGGTCCATAGTCGGTATGAGAAGACTACAGGAATATTTACCTGGGTGTACGTTCAAACAGAGATGAGAAAATTGCGATAAATAATTGTTTGTTTGTTTGTTAGTATGTATAGGAATGTTATGTGTATAAACTGTGTTGAGTTATAGTTACTCAGTAGTGTCTCAGTGAAACAACCGACGGGGGAAGCCTTGCGGTGACAACAAAAGCAGTGTTTTACTGATCAGTCAAGTTGCTCCAGTGTACTCCATACAAACTGGTTGGCTACTGAAGGGATAGAAAATGGGGAATACTTGTTTTAAAGCAAACAAGGAATTAGATGGGAAAAATACATGTTTTAACGGGACCCAGACAATATTAAATACTCAGACAGATGGGAGAAGAAGTGTAGTTTTGTAGGAAATCACAAAATTATTACATAGAATTAGTGAAATCAATTTAAGAATGCCTTTCTGAAGAGCTGTTTACCACAGATGAGCAGCTTTGCGACCAAGCACATTGTAGATCGCTTTACTGCCAAAATGATCTAATTTAATGGATTGGTTTAGACATGCATAACAGCATTTTAAGAACAAAGAGAGAAACAAAAAGGGACAACGCTTCATGGTGGAAGGTGATGTATAAATAACTGTGTATATGATGAAGGGGGTGGCAACACCCATTCCGAAATCCCGCCATTCCGACATCCCGCTATTCCGACATCCCACCATTCCGACATACCACCATTCCGACAAACCACCATTCCGACATGCAAACGTCCCACCATTCCGACATCCCACCATTGCGAAATCCCGCTATTCTGACGTTCAAATGTCCCACCATTCCGACAAGGCTTTCCGTATAAGGAAATGTGTGTTACTCAACAGGTGAGTCCCTTCTTTCTGTTCATGCAATTTATATGTTTAACAAATGTTTATAGACAAGCGTTATTAAAAACACAAAGTCTCGGCAACTGGAGGAGGAGAAGCAGTCCGCGGTGGTTTTCAATCACACACTCCAATGCCACTTGTTTCAACTTCCGAAAATTTAATCCAGGAAAAAAAGGCTTACAAACATGGACCAAAACGGCTCCATAACACGCACAAGAATCCAAAAGAAACGAAAGTTAACTAAAAGAAAGCAAATAAACAGTATGAAGTGGTCAAAATTGGTTTTACGCATGCCTATGTGCGTCTGGCACATGCGTCTTCGGGCTCTCCCACGTTGGTTTGTGGATGAAAGCTATATGTTCAGCTGTAATGTCATGTAAAAACAATCTCTACATGACATTTAGTCCCAGGTGTGACCAGTTAGGTCCTTAAGATATCAACAGGCTGTATAAAGCTACAACCGTTGCGGCTGTGTGTTTGTGCCAAATGCGCAAAACCCATCCGCGCTTCCCAAAATTGGAGTGAGTACTCATAAATCACGTGAATAACATGAATAAACGTTTTTACTGAATTTTGTTGTGTTTTATACGTTCTATGCTGTCATTTCTCTCTTCTCCTATTGGCAAGGCAAGGCAGAGTGCTCGCAACTGTGTCCTGTGCAGTAGCCGTGATATCTGTAATTGCAATTATTAGTTTTGCATATGATGACAGCGTGCAAAAGACGCATGGGCTCTGTGGAGAGCTCCGCTCCAGCTGGCTGCTGTGACAGCTCACTGACACTGTATTTCTGCTTAATCAGTTTCAGTCTCGCCAGAGTTACATTAATATCTGTATTTTTATATTTGAAATTCAGGGGATTTTGATAATAGATTATTAAAGTTTGTTTGCAAGGCTGTGGCCTCTGCATGTGCAAAGCTTGTGCGCCAAACTTTAGGGCGTATTTGCGCCGGCATATCATTAGTGCAAAATGTTTTGGGTAAAAAATAGGCTATTAAAAGGAACTGTCGGAATGGCGGTATGTTAAAAAAAACAAAAAACATACCGCCATTCCGACCATAGGAGGAAAAAAGTGTCGGAATGGTGGGACGTTTGATAAAAAATTAAGATGTCGGAATGGCAGCATGTAACCATGATGAAGGAGAGACCATTTGAGCAGCACAGCCATTTCGCAGCACAGGGACAGCAGTCCAAGTTACAGGATCTCCCACGTGGTATCACCTGTCACATTGTGTCAAGGCATCAAAAGAAGAAAAAATCACCAAACTCAAGGACAAAAAGACAAAGACTCCGGTGAACGAAGACAGAGGACTGACAAACCAGAAATACAAAAGGATTCTCGATATCAAGATCCAGAAGAAGAGGCTAACAATGCCACGAACACTTACGATGCTGGGAATGATGCCAGCAATGAACAGAGAAGAAGATTTAGTGTCATCAATCTGCATTACGTGCCTCTAATGAGGGGGTGAATATAGAATCCTCAACGATTACAACGTCTCTGGGAACTGTGACAACAACAAGGTTTAAACCATTTTGATATATATTGTAACCTATTGTCTAAGGAATAGTGCTGAAAATGAGGTAAATCTAATCCACCACTGTCCTTGGTCTTCTGTAGGGTTTTTAAACTAATACGTGGTGGTTTGTTTTTCCACAGAAATTTGGAGATGCATAAATCTAGTGACTTAAACCAAGTAGCAGATGGTTTTATGGGGATCATTGAGAACAAATAGTTAACTTTTGGTAGAATCATCATTTTAATGGATGTAACTCTCCCCATAAGTGATATAGGTAAGGACTTCCAACGAGAGATCGTCCTCTACTGTCTTTAATAATTGCACATAATTTAGCTTTGTTAGCTCTGAGAGCCTGGAGGAAATGTTTATGCCTAAATATCTAATATTTCCTGACTGTAAAGTGATCGCAGGTATATTATGGACCCTACAGTTAATGGGCAGAACTGTGGTAATAGTCAGAAAGTGCTGAGAATTTATTTATGAGTGTGATCGTGTGACTGAGAGACGTCTGTGAGTTCTGAAGGAAAAGTAATACATCATCAGCATAAAGACTTATTTTATGCTCAATATTTTGGGATTAATTACTCACAAACGGGTAAGAAAAGGTAGTATTGCCAGACCATACATGATCAAAACAGGGAGCGGAGGTGGTTCAGCTGCAAGGTGTGAATGTCTGACTATAGTTTGTAAAAAGCGGGTAAGATAAGGTGCGAATGCCCGACAATGTATGATCAAAAGAGGGAGCGGAGGTTTTCGGCTGCAAGAAGGTCTGAATGTCCACCCATAATTCCTGAAAAATGGGTAAAAAATAGGTGCGAATGCCAAACCATACATCATCAAAAGCAGGAGTGGATGTGTTCGGCTACAAGAAGATTTGAATGTCCATCAATAATTGCTTTAAAACATTAAAGAAAATTTTCGAACATCAAACCGCACATGATCATAAGCGGGAGAGGAGTTGTTCAGCTGCAAGAAGGTGTGAATGTCCACCCATAATTACTGAAAAATGGGTAAGAAAAGATGAAAATGCCCAACCATACATCATCAAAAGCAGGAGTGGATGTGTTCGGCTACAAGAAGGTTTGAATGTCCGACCATAGTTTGTAAAAAGCGGGTAAGAAAAGGTTCGAATGCCCGAATATAGACCATCAAAAGAGGGAGCGGAGGTGTTCCGCTGTAAGAAGGTGTGAATGTCCGACCATAGTTGGTAAAAAACGGGTAAGAAAAGGTTAAAATACCCGACTTTACACAATCAGTAGCGGGTGCGGAGTTGTTCGGCTACTAAAAGATGTGAAAGTCCGACCATGGTTTGTAAAAAGCGGGTAAGAAAAGGTGCTAATGCCCGAAAATGTATGATCAAAAGAGGGAGCGGAGGTGTTCGGCTGCAAGAAGGTGTGAATGTACACCCATAATTACTGAAAAATGGGTAAGAAAAGGTGCGAATGCCCAACTATACATAATCAAAAGCAGGAGTGGATGTGTTCGGCTCCAAGAAGGGTTGAATGTCTGACCATAGTTTGTAAAAAGCAGGTAAGAAAAGGTTTGACTGCCCGAACATACACCATCAAAAGAGGGAGCGGAGGTGTTCCACTGTAAGAAGGTGTGAATGTCTGACCATAGTTGGTAAAAAGCGGGTAAGAAAAGGTTAAAATACCCGACTGTACACAATCAATTGCGGGAGCGGAGTTGTTCGGCTACTAAAAGATGTGAAAGTCCGACTATGGTTTGTAAAAAGCGGGTAAGAAAAGGTGCTAATGCCCGACAATGTATGATCAAAAGAGGGAGCAGAGGTGTTCGGCTGCAAGAAGGTCTGAATGTCCAACCATAATTTGTAAAAACCGGGAAGGAAAGGCTCGAAAGCCCGACTATACACCATCAAAAGCGGGAGCAGAGTGGTTCAGCTGCAAGAAGGTCTGAATGTCCATCAATAATTGCTTTAAAACATGAAAGAAAATTTTCGAATATCATCCGCACATGATCATAAGAAGGAGAGGAGGTGTTCAGCTGCAAGAAGGTGTGAATGTCCACCCATAATTCCTGAAAAATGGGTAAAAAAAGGTGCGAATGCCCAACCATACATTATCAAAAGCAGGTGTGAATGTCAGATCATAATTTGCAAAAAGCTGATGAGAAAGGGTGAGAATGCCCGACTATACACCATCAAATGCGGGAGCGGAGGTGTTCGGCTCTGAGTAGGTGTGAATGTCCGACCATAATTGCTGAAAAATGTGTTAGAAAAGGAAAGAATGCCGGACCATACATCATCAAAAGCGAGAGAGGTGGTGTTCGGCTGCAAAAAGGTGTAAATGTTCGACTAAAGTTTGTAAAAAGCGGGTAAGACATGGTGCGAATGCCTGACAAGGTATGATCAAAAGCAGGAGCGGAGGTGTTCAGCTGCAAGAAGGTCTAAATGTCCATCAATAATTGCTAGAAAACATGAAAGAAAATTTTCGAAAATCAAACCGCACATGATCATAAGTGGGAGAGGAGGTGTTCAGCTGCAAGAAGGTGTGAATGTCCACCCATTATTCCTGACAAATGGGTAAGAAAAGGTGCGAATGCCAAACCATACATTATCAAAAGCAGGTGTGAATGTCAGATCATAATTTGCAAAAAGCTTATGAGAAAGGGTGAGAATGCCCGACTATACACCATCAAATGCGGGAGCGGAGTTGTTCGGCTGTGAGTAAGTGTGAATCTCCGACCATAATTACTCACAAACGGGTAAGAAAAGGTAGTATTGCCAGACCATACATGATCAAAACAGGGAGCGGAGGTGGTTCAGCTGCAAGAAGGTGTGAATGTCTCACTAAAGTTCAAATATATTAACAAAAGCGGGAGGAGAGGTCTTCGGATGAGAGTGGTTGAGAATTTCCAACCATAATCTATAAAATTCGGTGAAAAAAAGGTGTGATAGAACACTAAAAGGTGGAGCGGAAGTGTTCGGCTGCAAGAAGGTGTGAATGTCCGACTATATTTGGTGAAAAGCAGGTGAAGCAAGGTCTGAATGCCCAACCTTACATTATCAAAAGCGAGATCAGAGGTGTTTGGCTGCATGAAGGCCATAGTTTGCCAAAAGCGGGTAAGCTGCGAATGACCAACTAAATATCAACAAAAGTGGGGGCGGAGGTCTTCGGATGCAACTGGGTGTGAACATCCCACCATACAAGTATGGTGGAGAGGAAGCTGTGAACAGCCGACCATAGTTGGCAAAAAGCGGGTGAGAAAAGGTGCGAATGTCCAACCATACATGATCAAAACAGGGAGCGGAGGTGTTTGGCTGTGACAAGGTGTGAATGTCCACCCAAAATTAATGAAAAGCGGGCAACAAGTAGGTTTGAATGCCCAACCATACATCATCAAAAGCAGGAGTGGATGTGTTCGGCTACAAGAAGGTTTGAATGTCCGAGCATAGTTTGTAAAAAGCGGGTAAGAAAAGGTTCGAATGCCCAAACATACACCATCAAAAGAGGGAGCGGAGGTGTTCCGCTGTAAGAAGGTGTGAATGTCCGACCATAGTTGGTAAAAAATGGGTAAGAAAAGGTTAAAATACCCGACTGTACACAATCAATAGCGGGAGCGGATGTGTTTGGCTACAAGAATGTGTGACAGTCCGACCATAGTTTGTAAAAAACGGGTAAGAAAAGGTGCGAATGCCCGACAATGTATGATCAAAAGAGGGAGCGGAGGTTTTCGGCTACAAGAAGGTTTGAATGTCCGACCATAGTTTGTAAAAAGCGGGTAAGAAAAGGTTCAAATGCCTGACTATACACCATCAAAAGCGGGAGCGGAGGTGTTTGGCTACAAGAAGGTGTGAAAGTTCAACCATGGTTTGTAAAAAGCTGCTAAGAAAAGGTTCGAATGCCCGAATATATACCATCAAAAGCGGAAGCGGAGGTGTCCGGCTGCAAGAAGGTGTGAACGTCCCACCAAAGTTTGTAAAAAGCAGTTAAGAAAAGGTTCGAATATCCAACAAAACATAATCAAAAGCGGGAGCAGAGCTGTTCGACTGCAAGTAGGTGTGAATGTCCAGCCATAATTACTCACAAACGGGTAAGAAAAGGTAGTATTGCCAGACCATACATGATCAAAACAGGGAGCTGAGGTGGTTCAGCACCAAGGTGTGAATGTCTGACTATAGTTTGTAAAAAGCGGGTAAGATAAGGTGCGAATGCCCGACAATGTATAATCAAAAGAGGGAGCAGAGGTTTTCAGCTACAAGAAGGTTTGAATGTCCAACCATAGTTTGTAAAAAGCGGGTAAGAAAAGGTTCAAATGCCTGACTAGACACCATCAAAAGCGGGAGCGGAGATGTTCCGCTGTAAGACGGTGTGAATGTCCGACCATAGTTGGTAAAAAGCGGGTAAGAAAAGGTTAAAATACCCGACTGTACACAATCAATAGCGGGAGCGGAGTTGTTCGGCTACAAGAAGGTGTGAAAGTCCAACCATCGTTTGAAAAAAGCTGGTAAGAAAAGGTTCGAATGCCCGAATATATACCATCAAAAGCGGATGCGGAGGTGTTCGGCTGCAAGAAGGTGTGAACGTCCGACCAAAGTTGGCAAAAAGCAGTTAAGAAAAGGTTCATATATCCAACCAAACATAATCAAAAGCGGGAGCAGAGCTTTTCGACTGCAAGTAGGTGTGAATGTCCAGCCATAATTACTCACAAAGGGGTAAGAAAAGGTAGTATTGCCAGACCATACATGATCAAAACAGGGAGCTGAGGTGGTTCAGCTGCAAGGTGTGAATGTCTGACTATAGTTTGTAAAAAGCGGGTAAGATAAGGTGCGAATGCCCGACAATGTATAATCAAAAGAGGGAGCAGAGGTTTTCGGCTACAAGAAGGTTTGAATGTCCGACCATAGTTTCTAAAAAGCGGGTAAGAAAAGGTTCAAATGCCTGACTATACACCATCAAAAGCGGGAGCGGAGATGTTCCGCTGTAAGACGGTGTGAATGTCCGACCATAGTTGGTAAAAAGCGGGTAAGAAAAGGTTAAAATACACGACTGTACACAATCAATAGCGGGAGCGGAGTTGTTCGGCTACAAGAAGGTGTGAAAGTCCAACCATCGTTTGTAAAAAGCTGGTAAGAAAAGGTTCGAATGCCCGAATATATACCATCAAAAGCGGAAGCGGAGGTGTTCGGCTGCAAGAAGGTGTGAACGTCCGACCAAAGTAGGCAAAAAGCAGTAAAGAAAAGGTTCGAATATCCAAACATAATTAAAAGCGAGAGAGATTGTGTTCAGCTGCAAGTAGGTGTGAATATCCAGCCATAATTACTCACAAACGGGTAAGAAAATGTAGTATTGCCAGACCATACAAGATCAAAACAGGGAGCGGAGGTGGTTTAGCTGCAAAAAGGGGTGAATATCCAACTAAAGTTCAAATATATTAACAAAAGCGGGAGGAGAGGTCTTCGGATTAGAGTGGTTGAAATTTCCAACCATAATCTATAAAATGCGGTGAAAAAAAAAGGTGTGAAGGAATGAATTTTATAGCAAAATCCGAAATCATGCATAACTCCGCAAAAGGAACGTATTGCTCAACCAAAGGGATGCTTCTTTCTCATTCAGGGTAATATGAGGAACTTTATGCTTGATACATTTTAGACATGGATAACTATGAAGGACAAAGCAATTTTAACTTGGTTTGAGCAAAGCAATTCATTTTATAGGAAAATCCGAAATCGTGCAGGACTCATGAAAGTAAGCTTATTCTCGGATTCCTGATCCTCCAGTGTTGCTCTTTCCTATACTGCAAAATACAGCCTTGTTCTTTGTTGAAATCGATATAGACATTGATAAATATGAAGGACAAAGCAGTTTCCACTTTGTTTGAGTGAAGGAATTAATTTTATAGCAAAATCCCAAATCAAGCAGAACGTATGAAAATAAGCGTGTTTTCGGATTCCTGATCCTTCAGTGTTGCTATTTCTTCTACTGCAAAATACAATGTTGTTCTTTGTTGAAGTCAATCTAGACATTGATAAATATGAAGGACAAAGCAGTTTTAACATAGTTTGAGTAAAGGAATTCATTTTATACATAAAATCCCAAATCATGCAGAACGTATGAAAATAAGCTTATTCTCGGATTCCTGTTCCTTCAAGTGTTGCTCTTTCTACTACTGCAAAATACAACGTTGTTCTTTGTTGAAGTAAATCTAGACATTGATAAATATGAAGGACAAAGCAGTTTTCACTTGGTTTGAGTGAAGGAATTCATTTTATACATAAAATCCCAAATCATGCAGAACGTATGAAAAGAAGCTTATTCTCGGATTCCTGATCCTTCAGTGTTGCTTTTTCTTCTACTGCAAAATACAATGTTGTTCTTTGTTGAAGTCGATCTAGACATTGATAAATATGAAGGACAAAGCAGTTTTAACTTGGTTTGAGTGAAGGAATTCATTTTATAGGAAAATCCGAAATCGTGCAGGACTCATGAAAGTAAGCTTATTCTCGGATTCCTGATCCTCCAGTGTTGCTCTTTCCTATACTGCAAAATACAGCCTTGTTCTTTGTTGAAATCGATATAGACATTGATAAATATGAAGGACAAAGCAGTTTCCACTTTGTTTGAGTGAAGGAATTAATTTTATAGCAAAATCCCAAATCAAGCAGAACGTATGAAAATAAGCGTGTTTTCGGATTCCTGATCCTTCAGTGTTGCTATTTCTTCTACTGCAAAATACAATGTTGTTCTTTGTTGAAGTCAATCTAGACATTGATAAATATGAAGGACAAAGCAGTTTTAACATAGTTTGAGTAAAGGAATTCATTTTATACATAAAATCCCAAATCATGCAGAACGTATGAAAATAAGCTTATTCTCGGATTCCTGTTCCTTCAAGTGTTGCTCTTTCTACTACTGCAAAATACAACGCTGTTCTTTGTTGAAGTAAATCTAGACATTGATGAATATGAAGGACAAAGCAGTTTTCACTTGGTTTGAGTGAAGGAATTCATTTTATACATAAAATCCCAAATCATGCAGAACGTATGAAAAGAAGCTTATTCTCGGATTCCTGATCCTTCAGTGTTGCTTTTTCTTCTACTGCAAAATACAATGTTGTTCTTTGTTGAAGTCGATCTAGACATTGATAAATATGAAGGACAAAGCAGTTTTAACTTGGTTTGAGTGAAGGAATTCATTTTATAGGAAAATCCGAAATCGTGCAGGACTCATGAAAGTAAGCTTATTCTCGGATTCCTGATCCTCCAGTGTTGCTCTTTCCTATACTGCAAAATACAGCCTTGTTCTTTGTTGAAATCGATATAGACATTGATAAATATGAAGGACAAAGCAGTTTCCACTTTGTTTGAGTGAAGGAATTAATTTTATAGCAAAATCCCAAATCAAGCAGAACGTATGAAAATAAGCGTGTTTTCGGATTCCTGATCCTTCAGTGTTGCTATTTCTTCTACTGCAAAATACAATGTTGTTCTTTGTTGAAGTCAATCTAGACATTGATAAATATGAAGGACAAAGCAGTTTTAACATAGTTTGAGTAAAGGAATTCATTTTATACATAAAATCCCAAATCATGCAGAACGTATGAAAATAAGCTTATTCTCGGATTCCTGTTCCTTCAAGTGTTGCTCTTTCTACAACTGCAAAATACAACGTTGTTCTTTGTTGAAGTAAATCTAGACATTGATAAATATGAAGGACAAAGCAGTTTTCGCTTGGTTTGAGTGAAGGAATTAATTTTATACATAAAATCCCAAATCATGCAGAACGTATGAAAAGAAGCTTATTCTCGGATTCCTGATCCTTCAGTGTTGCTTTTTCTTCTACTGCAAAATACAATGTTGTTCTTTGTTGAAGTCGATCTAGACATTGATAAATATGAAGGACAAAGCAGTTTTAACTTGGTTTGAGTGAAGGAATTCATTTTATACATAAAATCCCAAATCATGCAGAACGTATGAAAATAAGCTTATTCTCGGATTACTGATCCTTCAGTGTTGCTCTTTCTTCTACTGCAAAATCCAGTGTTGTTCTTTGTTGAAGTCAATCTAGACATTGATAAATATGAAGGACAAAGCAGTTTTAACATAGTTTGAGTGAAGGCATTCATTTATAGTAAAATCAATAATCGTGCAGAACTCATGAAAATAAGCTTATTCTCGGATTCCTAAAACTTTTGATTTGCTCTTTCTTTACTGCAAAGTACAATGTTGTTCTTTGTTGAAGTCGATCTAGACATTGATAAATATGAAGGACAAAGCAGTTTTCACTTGGTTTGAGTGAAGGATTTGCAGCTGAAAACCTCCCGCTCCCGCTTTTGATTGTGTATAGTCGGGCTTTCGAGCCTTTTCTTACCCGGTTTTTAGAAATTATGGTTAGACATTCAGACCTTGCAGCCGAAGACCTCCACTCCCTCTTTTGATCATACATTGTCGGGTTTTCGCACCTTGTCTTACCCGCTTTTTACAAACTATAGTCAGACATTCACACCTTGCAGCTGAACCACCTCAGCTCCCTGTTTTGATCATGTATGGTCTGGCAATACTACCTTTTCTTACCCGTTTGTGAGTAATTATGGCTGGACATTAACACCTACTTGCAGTCGAACAGCTCTGCTCCCGCTTTTGATGGTATATATTCGGGCATTCGAACCTTTTCTTAACTGCTTTTTGCAAACTTTGGTCGGACGTTCACACCTTCTTGCAGCCGAACACCTCCGCTTCCGCTTTTGATGGTATATATTCGGGCATTCGAACCTTTTCTTACCCGTTTTTTACAAACCATGGTCGGACTGTCACACATTCTTGTAACCAAACACATCCGCTCCCGCTATTGATTGTGTACAGTCGGGTATTTTAACCTTTTCTTACCCGTTTTTTACCAACTATGGTCGGACATTCACACCTTCTTACAGCGCAACACCTCCGCTCCCTCTTTTGATGGTGTATGTTTGGGCATTCGAACCTTTTCTTATCCGCTTTTTACAAACTATGCTCGGACATTCAAACCTTCTTGTAGCCGAACACATCCACTCCTGCTGTTGATGATGTATGGACCGGCATTCTTACCTTTTCTAACACATTTTTCAATAATTATGGTCGGAGATTCACACTTACTCACAGCCGAACAACTCCGCTCCCGCATTTGATGGTGTATAGTCGGGCATTCTCACCCTTTCTCATCAGCTTTTTGCAAATTATGATCTGACATTCACACCTGCTTTTGATAATGTATGGTTTGGCATTCGCACCTTTTCTTACCCATTTTTCAGTAATTATGGGTGGACATTCACACCTTCTTGCAGCTGAACAACTCCTCTCCCGCTATTGATTGTGTACAGTCGGGTATTTTAACCTTTTCTTACCCGCTTTTTACAAACTATGCTCGGACATTCAAACCTTCTTGTAGCCGAACACATCCACTCCTGCTGTTGATGATGTATGGTTGGGCATTCAAACCTACTTGTTGCCCGCTTTTCATTAATTTTGGGTGGACATTCACACCTTGTCACAGCCAAACACCTCCGCTCCCTGTTTTGATCATGTATGGTTGGACATTCGCACCTTTTCTCACCCGCTTTTTGCCAACTATGGTCGGCTGTTCACAGCTTCCTCTCCACCATACTTGTATGGTGGGATATTCACACCCACTTGCATCCGAAGACCTTTTGTTGATATTTAGTCGGTCATTCGCAGCTTACCCGCTTTTGGCAAACTATGGCCTTCATGCAGCCAAACACCTCTGATCTCGCTTTTGATGATGTAAGGTTGGGCATTCAGACCTTGCTTCACCTGCTTTTCACCAAATATAGTTGGACATTCACACCTTCTTGCAGCCGAACACTTCCGCTCCACCTTTTAGTGTTCTATCACACCTTTTTTTTCACCACATTTTATAGATTATGGTTGGAAATTCTCAACCACTCTCATCCGAAGACCTCTCCTCCCGCTTTTGTTAATATATTTGAACTTTAGTCGGACATTCACACCTTCTTGCAGCTGAACCACCTCCGCTCCCTGTTTTGATCATGTATGGTCTGGCAATACTACCTTTTCTTACCCGTTTGTTAGTAATTATGGCTGGACATTCACACCTACTTGCAGCCGAACACCACCTCTCCCGCTTTTGATGATGTATGGACCGGCATTCTTACCTTTTCTAACACATTTTTCAGCAATTATGGTCGGAGATTCACACTTACTCACAGCCGAACAACTCCGCTCCCGCATTTGATGGTGTATAGTCGGGCATTCTCACCCTTTCTCATCAGCTTTTTGCAAATTATGATCTGACATTCACACCTGCTTTTGATAATGTATGGTTTGGCATTCGCACCTTTTCTTACCCATTTTTCAGTAATTATGGGTGGACATTCACACCTTCTTGCAGCTGAACACCTCCTCTCCCGCTATTGATTGTGTACAGTCGGGTATTTTAACCTTTTCTTACCCGCTTTTTACCAAATATGGTCGGACATTCACACCGTCTTACAGCGGAACACCTCTGCTCCCGCTTTTGATGGTGTATAGTCAGGCATTTGAACCTTTTCTTACCCGCTTTTTACAAACTATGGTCGGACATTCAAACCTTCTTGTAGCCGAAAACCTCCGCTCCCTCTTTTGATCATACATTGTTGGGCATTCGCACCTTATTTACAAACTATAGTCAGACATTCACACCTTGCAGCTGAGCCACCTCAGCTCCCTGTTTTGATAGTGTATGTTCGGGCATTCGAACCTATTCTTACCCCCTTTTTACAAACTATGCTCGGAGATTCACACCTACTCACAGCCGAACAACTCCGCTCCCGCATTTGATGATGTCTTGTCCGGCATTCTAGTCTCTTCGAACACATTTTTCAGCAATTATGGTTGGACATTCACACCTACTCACAGCCGAACACTTCCGCTCCCACATTTGATGGTGTATAGCCGGGCATTCTCACCCTTTCTCATCAGCTTTTTTGCAAATTATGATCTGACATTCACACCTACTTGCAGTCGAACAGCTCTGCTCCCGCTTTTGATTATGTTTGGTTGGATATTCGAACCTTTTCTTAACTGCTTTTTACAAACTTTGGTCGGACGTTCACACCTTCTTGCAGCCGAACACATCCACTTCCACTTTTGATGGTATATATTCGGGCATTCGAACCTTTTCTTACCCGCTTTTTACAAACTATGGTCGGACATTCAAACTTTCTTGTAGCCGAACACATCCACTCCTGCTTTTGATGATGTATGGTTGGGCATTTTCACCTTTTCTTACCCATTTTTCAGTAATTATGGGTGGACATTCACACCTTCTTGCAGCTGAACAACTCCTCTCCCGCTTATGATCATGTGCGGTTTGATTTTCGAAAATGTTCTTTCATGTTTTAAAGCAATTATTGATGGACATTCAAATCTTCTTGTAGCCGAACACATCCACTCCTGCTTTTGATGATGTATGGTAACCTTTTCTTACCCGCTTTTTACAAACTATGGTCGGACATTCAAACCTTCTTGTAGCCAAAACCCTCCGCTCCCTCTTTTGATCTTACATTGTCGGGCATTCGCACCTTATCTTACCCGCTTTTTACAAACTATAGTCAGACATTCACACCTTGCAGCTGAACCACCTCCGCTCCCTGTTTTGATCATGTATGGTCTGGCAATACTACCTTTTCTTACCCGTTTGTGAGTAATTAATCCCAAAATATTGAGCATAAAATAAGTCTTTATGCTGATGATGTATTACTTTTCCTTCAGAACTCACAGACGTCTCTCAGTCACACGATCACACTCGTAAATAAATTCTCAGCACTTTCTGACTACTCTATCAACTGGTCTAAGACCACAGTTCTGCCCATTAACTGTAGGGTCCATAATATACCTGCGATCACTTTACAGTCAGGAAATATTAGATATTTAGGCATAAACATTTCCTCCAGGCTCTCAGAGCTCACAAAGCTAAATTATGTGCAATTATTAAAGACAGTAGAGGACGATCTCTCGTTGGAAGTCCTTACCTATATCACTTATGGGGAGAGTTACATCCATTAAAATGATGATACTACCAAAAGTTAACTATTTGTTCTCAATGATCCCCATAAAACCATCTGCTACTTGGTTTAAGTCACTAGATTCATGCATCTCCAAATTTCTGTGGAAAAACAAACCACCACGTATTAGTTTAAAAACCCTACAGAAGACCAAGGACAGTGGTGGATTAGATTTACCTCATTTTCAGCACTATTCCTTAGACAATAGGTTACAATATATATCAAAATGGTTTAAAACTTGTTGTTGTCACAGTTCCCAGAGACGTTGTAATCGTTGAGGATTCTATATTCACCCCCTCATTAGAGGCACGTAATGCAGATTGATGACACTGAATCTTCTTCTCTGTTCATTGCTGGCATCATTCCCAGCATCGTAAGTGTTCGTGGCATTGTTAGCCTCTTCTTCTGGATCTTGATATCGAGAATCCTTTTGTATTTCTGGTTTGTCAGTCCTCTGTCTTCGTTCACCGGAGTCTTTGTCTTTTTGTCCTTGAGTTTGGTGATTTTTTCTTCTTTTGATGCCTTGACACAATGTGACAGGTGATACCACGTGGGAGATCCTGTAACTTGGATTGCTGTCCCTGTGCTGCGAAATGGCTGTGCTGCTCAAATGGTCTCTCCTTCATCATGGTTACATGCTGCCATTCCGACATCTCGCCATTCCGACAATTGGAGACCGATGACACTTAATTTTTTATCAAACGTCCCACCATTCCGACACTTTTTTCCTCCTATGGTCGGAATGGCGGTATGTTTTTTGTTTTTTTTAACATACCGCCATTCCGACAGTTCCTTTTAATAGCCTATTTTTTACCCAAAACATTTTGCACTAATGATATGCCGGCGCAAATGCACCCTAAATTTTGGCGCACAAGCTTTGCACATGCAGAGGCCACAGCCTCGCAAACAAACTTTAATAATCTATTATCAAAATCCCCTGAATTTCAAATATAAAAATACAGATATTAATGTAACTCTGGCGAGACTGAAACTGATTAAGCAGAAATACAGTGTCAGTGAGCTGTCACAGCAGCCAGCTGGAGCGGAGCTCTCCACAGAGCCCATGCGTCTTTTGCACGCTGTCATCATATGCAAAAGTAATAATTGCAATTACAGATATCACGGCTACTGCACAGGACACAGTTGCGAGCACTCTGCCTTGCCTTGCCAATAGGAGAAGAGAGAAATGACAGCATAGAACGTATAAAACACAACAAAATTCAGTAAAAACGTTTATTCATGTTATTCACGTGATTTATGAGTACTCACTCCAATTTTGGGAAGCGCGGATGGGCTTTGCGCATTTGGCACAAACACACAGCCGCAACGGTTGTAGCTTTATACAGCCTGTTGATATCTTAAGGACCTAACTGGTCACACCTGGGAGTAAATGTCATGTAGAGATTGTTTTTACATGACATTACAGCTGAACATATAGCTTCCATCCACAAACCAACGTGGGAGAGCCCGAAGATGCATGTGCCAGACGCACATAGGCATGCGTAAAACCAATTTTGACCACTTCATGCTGTTTATTTGCTTTCTTTTAGTTAACTTTCGTTTCTTTTGGATTCTTGTGCGTGTTATGGAGCCGTTTCGGTCCATGTTTGTAAGCCTTTTTTTCCTGGATTAAATTTTCGGAAGTTGATAGAAGTGGCATTGGAGTGTGTGACTGAAAACCACCGCGGTCTGCTGCTCCTCCTCCAGTTGCCGAGACTTTGTGTTTTTAATAACGCTTATCTGTAAACATATACATTGCATGAACAGAAAGAAGGGACTCACCTGTTGAGTAACACACATTTCCTTATACGGAAAGCCTTGTCGGAATGGTGGGACATTTGAACGTCAGAATAGCGGGATGTCGCAATGGTGGGATGTCGGAATGGTGGGACGTTTGCATGTCGGAATGGTGGTATGTCGGAATGGTGGTATGTCGGAATGGTGGGATGTCGGAATAGCGGGATGTCGGAATGGCGGGATTTCGGAATGGGTGTTGCCACCCCCTTCATCATATACACAGTTATTTATACATCCCCTTCCACCATGAAGCGTTGTCCCTTTTTGTTTCTCTCTTTGTTCTTAAAATGCTGTTATGCATGTCTAAACCAATCCATTAAATTAGATCATTTTGGAAGTAAAGCGATCTACAATGTGCTTGGTCGCAAAGCTGCTCATCTGTGGTAAACAGCTCTTCAGAAAGGCATTCTTCAATTGATTTCACTAATTCTATGTAATAATTTTGTGATTTCCTACAAAACTACACTTCTTCTCCCATCTGTCTGAGTATTTAATATTGTCTGGGTCCCGTTAAAACATGTATTTTTCCCATCTAATTCCTTGTTTGCTTTAAAACAAGTATTCCCCATTTTCTATCCCTTCAGTAGCCAACCAGTTTGTATGGAGTACACTGGAGCAACTTGACTGATCAGTAAAACACTGCTTTTGTTGTCACCGCAAGGCTTCCCCCGTCGGTTGTTTCACTGAGACACCTGAGTAACTATAACTCAACACAGTTTATACACATAACATTCCTATACATACTAACAAACAAACAAACAATTATTTATCGCAATTTTCTCATCTCTGTTTGAACGTACACCCAGGTAAATATTCCTGTAGTCTTCTCATACCGACTATGGACCCATTCATTGTTTAACTTCACTGTTTTGCAAATCCTAATTGAATATTAAACATTGACATTGAACTTTACTTGATAAGCAGGTCTTCATTGCATTCAGCAGCCTATATGTGAGCATCTATGTGTAAGCTGTTCTTCTTTGCATTTATCAGCAGCAAGCAATTCTTCATTGCACATGCATATGAAAATAGTAAAACAATTCCAATGCGTTAGCGAAACCTTCTATATCAGGAGTGTCCATCATGATGCTGGGAATATAACCTCTTTCCTAGCATAGTTCAACCTTCATTACTCAACTGATCATAACTCCGCAATGAGCACATTTCAAAGTATCATTCCTCTACATGTATTAAAAAATCTATGTGTAAATGTTTAATATTTCTTATATTTGTTGATGTCCTTCTGTGTGCATGTGGCCTAAACCCAATCTCTGTGTGGCAATTTTAATTTAAACAAGTTGAACTCTGCCTCTGATCATTTAAAAAAGGTGTGTACCAATATCAACCTTTCTCAGGTAATTACTGATCCTACAAAACCAAAGAGATCCTTCAAGGTTGTCCCTGATTGGCTCAATCTTAACATATCAAAGGTAGAAAATCCGCAGTATCTGAACTTGGTGTTAGTTATCACTGCTCAATAGCCTGTATCAGAATTGCAAAAATGAAAACATTAGGTCCACGCTTGGTATCCAGATCCTGAAACATCTCCATGAGCAGGCTTTTTTTTAACTGATCTGTTGAATAGTTATATGACACTGTTAAAATCCCAGATGAAGATCTAGCACTTGACCATTTTTGTAAATCTTCTAATTCCATAGTTGATAAACACGCCCCTTTTAAAAAGTATAGAACTTAGAACAGGTCTATCCCTGGCTTTCGGCAGAACTGTCTTCTTTACTTTTTTTTCCCCTCTTCCTGTTCAGCATTATGTCAGAAGAATTGTAGTCTGAATACCTTTGATGCCAAACAGATTTGTTTTGCCAAGGGAAGTTTTATAAATGTAAAGCTCCCCTTAATGCC
Source organism: Leuresthes tenuis (assembly GCF_036924035.1). Taxonomy (NCBI): domain Eukaryota; kingdom Metazoa; phylum Chordata; class Actinopteri; order Atheriniformes; family Atherinopsidae; genus Leuresthes; species Leuresthes tenuis. Next base: position 32,844,401 of record NW_027325365.1, on the reverse strand, counting down.
CATTTATTTATTTCTGTTTACAATATATGACATGAACTGAACTGAACCGGACCGGGGGACAAGGAAAGAAGAAGAGGAAAGAAGAGGAAACAGAACAAAAATAGAAACAAAAACCAGACAACCAGCTGCTACACCTGTAAAAAACAAAACAGACAACAATCCATGGCCTATGAGGGGAATCCAGCCTTAGCGCCACCAGGAGCACCTGAAAGCAGACAAGCAGAGAAAAAACAAACACACAAACAAACAAAAACAAGCACAAGAAGCGGCAATCGCATACAACACAGCTGTGGATATAGATGACCTGAGACGACATGATAATACATCAACTGCTTAGTGACCATGCTACTGGACTAATGAATGTGTGTGTGTGTGTGTGAGAACATGCAACACCCATGGCACAGGACCTACATGATAACCGTGCTTAGTTATGAGTGTATAAGCGTACAGGGCCACAATCCACAGCCCCCCCCCCCCAAGCAATCAGAAGCAGGCAGAGAGGGCCACAAGACCCAGGCCACCAGCAGCCCCCACAGAGCACAGAACCCAGGCAGCCCACTGCAGGGGCAACCACGCATCCACCCAGAAGACTGCAGAGGAAGCCCCCGGAAAGAGCCCCCATAAGCATAGGGCAGAGGCACTCCGGGAACCAGGGGTAACAGCCCACCGACCCCGCCAGGCCCCAGCCGCCCAGACATGGGCCGTGCACTGGACCTGGGCCCCAGGAGCCCGAGCGCCCCCAAACCCCCCGGCAGAGGCACCACCCAATACCCAGGAGGGCCAAGCGCCCCAGACAGCCACAAAGTGGGTCAGCGCCTGCCCCAGCGCCCCTGGCCAAGTGCCCTGGGAGTCAAGACGTGCCCACAGGTGGGTGAAGTCGCGAGCAGTGGGGAGAGGCAACGCTGATGCCCCATCGGGAGAAACACAGGCAGGCCAGGCGACAGCAAGTCCCAGATCCAGGCCCAATCATTACCACACACACTTTCACGTCCCATACATCCACACATCCACACATCCTACCTCCCTCGACTCTGCTGGGGTGTAGTGCAGCGGGCACACCAGGAGGCCAGCAACCCCCCAGCCACCACAGACCCCGAACCAGCAGAACAATTAATTAATCCTCCTGGCCCCTCCTGCCCCGAGCAGACACCAGGAAGCAGGGGTGTGCGAAGAAGACCCCTCCCCTCACCCTTCTGGCTCTTCAATATTTTCTAATAGTGAGCAATTCAAATTGAGGGGCAGCCAAACTTGTAGAACTGGGAGCGCGGCACTCTGGGCAGCCTACATACCCAAAGAGCCCCGCCCACCAGATGCCACTCAGTGTAACCACCCCCCAAGACCTAATGTGTGTGTGTGAGTGTGTTTGATAAGTAGTAATGTCTAAGGTGTAATTAAAACAGGGGCAGGGAACTGCAGAGTGCAACCAAAGGGGACCACCTACGTGGCCCCATCCACTACACCCCACCGAACACACACGCCCCCAAAACCCTTCATGTGTGAGTGTGTGCGGTGTACAGGAGCCAGAAGGGAGAGGGGTATGGGGATATATACCGGGGGAGCTACTCTCCCCCAGAGAGGGCAGCCAGGGACTGGCTGCAATAGGCATCCCCGCTACCTGGGAGCCAACAATGGGCAGGAGGGCCTGATGTCCACCAGGCTCGGGGCCTGCAGCGACCATATTCCGGGAGCTACTGTACCCCCAGAAGGTACCCATCCCGCCCCACCCCACTCAACCCAACCCCACCCCGGAGGACCTCTACAAAAAACAAACAAACAAACCACCCGGTCACACCAGTCGCAGCAGCCCGGGCCTGAGACCCACCATCACCCAGCAACCCACCACCACCACTATGTGATAAAACTAATCAGAGGGGACCAGAGAGAATGAAATTAAGCCAATTGATGTTTTGAGGAGGCAGACATTGTTTCCATGCTAATATAATCTAAAAGAACATTTCTAAACTGGTTAATACACAGATTGTTCTTCGCTTTCCAGTTCATGAGAATAGTTTTCTTTGCGATACATAACACTGTGACAACCATGTGTGCTGAGTTAATTTCCATGTTGATGTTGTCTAAGTCACCCAGTATGCACAGTGTGGGGCATGCAGGGATGCTACACTTTAGCCATGTTGATAGGTCCTCACAGACTTCAAGCCAGAACTTCTGGACAGGCGCAGAAAACCACAAAGCGTGTGCATAATCATCAGGTGTGTTATCTGTGCAATGTGAGCAGATGTTTGAGTGTGTTAGACCCATCCTGAACATCCTTTGTCCTGTATAGTGTGTTCTATGAAGGATTTTGTATTGTATGAGCTGTAAATTAGGATTTCGAGTCTTTATGAAGGTGTTCAAAAATATTTGTGGTTAGAAGCTATGACCAGAACTGATGGATAAATCTGCCTCCCATTTTGAGGATGGAAGAGACATTGTGTCATCTATCTTAGACAATAATTTATATATTTTTGATAGTAGTTTTGGGGTACAGCTGCTTAGAAATTCTGCTACCCTAGTCGGGGGTTGTAAGTCTGGTTGGTGGAGGATATATCCATCCATCCATCATCTGCCGCTTATCCGGGGGTCGGGTCGCGGGGGCAGCAGCTTGAGCAGAGAAACCCAGACGTCTCTGTCCCCGGCCACTTCCTCCAGCTCTTCCGGGGGGACCCCGAGGCGTTCCCAGGCCAGCCGAGAGACATAGTCTCTCCAACGTGTCCTGGGTCTCCCCCGGGGTCTCCTCCCAGTGGGACGTGCCCGGAACACCTCCCCAGGGAGGCGCCCAGGGGGCATCCTAACCAAATGCCCGAGCCACCTCATCTGACTCCTCTCAATGCGGAGGAGCAGCGGTTCTACTCCGAGCCCCTCCCGGATGACTGAGCTTCTCACCCTATCTCTAAGGGAGAGCCCAGACACCCTGCGGAGGAAACCCATTTCGGCCGCTTGTATTCGCGATCTTGTTCTTTCGGTCACTACCCACAACTCGTGACCATAGGTGAGGATGGGAACGTAGATTGACCAGTAAGTAGAGAGCTTCGCCTTCTGGCTCAGCTCCCTCTTCACAACGACGGGTCGGTGCAGAGCCTGCAACACTGCAGGTGCCGCACCGATCCGCCCGTCAATCTCCCGCTCCATTCGTCCGTCACTCGTGAACAAGACCCCGAGATACTTGAACTCCTCCTCTTGGGGAAGGATCTCATTCCCGACCCGGAGAGAGCATTCCACCCTTTTCCGGCTGAGAACCATAGTCTCGGATTTGGAGGTGCTGATTCTCATCCCAGCCGCTTCACACTCGGCTGCGAATCACTCCAGTGAGAGCTGAAGGTCACGGCCTGACGACGCTAACAGAACCACATCATCTGCAAAAAGCAGAGACCCGATTCTGAGGTCGCCAAATGGGACACCCTCAACGCCCTGGCTCCGCCTAGAAATTCTGTCCATAAAAGTTAGGAACAGAATCGGTGACAAAGGGCAGCCCTGACGGAGTCCAACTCTCACCGGAAACGTATCCGACTTACTGCCGGCAATGCGGACCAAACTCTGGCACCGGTCATACAGAGACCGAACGGCCCCTATCAAGGGGTCCGGCACTCCATATTCCCGGAGCACCCTCCACAGGACTCCACGAGGGACACGGTCGAACGCTTTCTCCAAGTCCACAAAACACATGTAGACTGGTTGGGCGAACTCCCATGCACCCTCCAGGATCCTGCCGAGGGTATAGATCTGGTCCACTGTTCCACGGCCAGGACGAAAGCCACACTGCATCTCATGAATCCGAGGCTCGATTATCCGACGGATCCTCCTCTCCAATACCCCCGAATAGACCTTACCAGGGAGGCTGAGGAGTGTGATACCCCTATAGTTGGAACACACCCTCCGGTCCCCCTTTTTAAAGAGGGGGACCACCACCCCAATCTGCCAGTCCAGAGGCACTGTCCCCGATGTCCAAGCGATACTGCAGAGGCGTGTCAGCCAAGACAGCCCTACAACATCCAGAGCCTTGAGAAACTCAGGACGGACCTCATCCACCCCCGGGGCCTTGCCACCGAGGAACTTTTTAACCACCTCGGCAACCTCAGCCCCAGAAATGGGAGGCCCCGTCTCCGAGCTCTCCGACTCTGCCTCTTCCGAGCACGTGTTGGTAGGATTGAGGAGTTCCTCGAAGTACTCCCCCCACCGACTCACAACATCCCTAGTTGAGGTCAGCAAAGCCCCGTCCGCACTGTAAACAGTGTTGACTGTGAGCCGCTTCCCCCCCCTGAGACGCCGGATGGTGGACCAGAATCTTTTCGAGGCCGTCCGGAAATCGTTCTCCATGGTCTCACCGAACTCCTCCCAGGCCCGAGTTTTTGCCTCAGCAACCGCCGAAGCCGTGACCCGTCTGGCCCGTCGGTACCTATCAGCTTCTTCCAGGGTCCCACTGGCCAAAAAGGCCCGATAGGACTCCTTCTTCAGCTTGACGGCTTCCCTCACCACTGGTGTCCACCAGCAGGTTCGAGGGTTGCCGCCACGACAGGCACCGACCACCTTACGGCCACAACTCCGACCAGCTGCCTCGGCAATGGAGTCACGGAACATGGCCCATTCAATGTCCCCCACCTCAAATATGGTTGAAGCTCTGCCGGAGGTGGGAGTTAAAGCTCCTTCTGACGGGGGATTCTGACAAACGCTCCCAGCAGACCCTCACAATACGTTTGGGCCTGCCAGGTCTGATCGGCATCCTCCCCCACCAGCGGAGCCAACTCACCACCAGGTGGTGATCAGTTGACAGCTCCGCCCCTCTCTTCACACGAGTGTCCAGGACATACGGCCGCAAGTCCGATGATACAACCACAAAGTCGATCATCGAACTGCGGCCAAGGGTGTCCTGGTGCCAAGTGCACATATGGACACCCTTATGCCTGAACATGGTGTTCGTTATGGACAGTCTATGACTGGCACAGAAGTCCAACAACATAACACCACTCTGATTCAGATCGGGGGGGCCGTTCCTCCCAATCACACCCCTCCAGGTCTCACTGTCATTGCCCACGTGAGCATTGAAGTCCCCCAGCAGAATGAGGGAGTCTCCGGTAGGAGCATTCTCCAGTGCCTCCCCCAGAGACTCCAAAAAGGGTAGGTACTCTGAACTGCTGTTTGGCGCATAGGCACAAACAACAGTCAGGACCCAAGGCGGAGGGAGGCTACCCTCTCGTTCACTGGGGTAAACCCCAATGTACTGGCACACAGCCGGGGGGCAATAAGTATGCCCACACCTGCTCTGCGCCTCTCACCACGGGCAACTCCAGAGTGGAAGAGAGTCCAACCCCTCTCAAGAGTACTGGTTCCAGATCCCAAGCCGTGCGTCGAGGTGAGTCCGACTATATATAACGGTCTGATGAAGTTTCAACAATAAACAACAAACTTTGTATTATGAGAAAGAACCAGACTCATTCTTTAGGAATCCGAAAATAAGCTCTATTTTACGAGTTATGCACGAATTCGGATTCTCCTATAAAACGAATTCCTTAACTCAAACCAAGTTAAGACTGCTTTGTCCTTCATATTTATTCATGTCTAATCAAGTTTCAATGATAAACAACGTTGTACTTTGTAGAATGAGAAAGAACTTCTTCAGCAATAAGCATCTCTCGACAAATGACGAAATACAGATTTTGCTATAAAATTAATTGCTATCAGCCTGACTTAAAACTGTTTGTCTTCCTTATTTATCCACTTCAAATCAAGTTTCAACAATTAAAAAAATTTTGTAGTTTGAGAAAGAACAACTTAATCTTGAGCAATCAGTATAAAAAGAAGGTAAGCAAAGGTGCGAATGTCAAACCATACATGATCAAAACAGGGAGCGGAGGTGTTTGGCTGAGACAAGGTGTGAATGTCCACCCATAATTAATGAAAAGCGGGCAACAAGTAGGTTCGAATGCCCAACCATACATCATCAAAAGCAGTAGTGGATATGTTCGGCTACAAGAAGGTTTGAACCATAGTTTGTAAAAAGCGGGTAAGAAAAGGTTCGAATGCCCGAACATACACCATCAAAGGAGGGAGCGGAGGTCTTCCGCTGTAAGAAGGTGTGAATGTCCGACCATAGTTGGTAAAAATGGGGTAAGAAAAGGTTAAAATACCCGACTGTACACAATCAGTAGCGGGTGCGGAGTTGTTCGGCTACTAAAAGGTGTGAAAGTCCGACCATGGTTTGTAAAAAGCTGGTAAGAAAAGGTGCGAATGCCCGAAAATGTATGATCAAAAGAGGGAGCGGAGGTGTTCGGCTGCAAGAAGGTGTGAATGTACACCCATAATTACTGAAAAATGGGTAAGAAAAGGTGCGAATGCCCAACTATACATAATCAAAAGCAGGAGTGGATGTGTTCGGCTCCAAGAAGGGTTGAATGTCTGACCATAGTTTGTAAAAAGCAGGTAAGAAAAGGTTTGACTTCCCGAACATACACCATCAAAAGAGGGAGCGGAGGTGTTCCGCTGTAAGAAGGTGTGAATGTCCGACCATAGTTGGTAAAAAGCGGGTAAGAAAAGGTTCAAATACCCGACTGTACACAATCAATAGCGGGAGCGGAGTTGTTCGGCTACTAAAAGATGTGAAAGTCCGACTATGGTTTGTAAAAAGCGGGTAAGAAAAGGTGCTAATGCCCGACAATGTATGATCAAAAGAGGGAGCGGAGGTGTTCGGCTTTAAGAAGGTCTGAATGTCCAACCATAATTTGTAAAAACCGGGAAGAAAAGGCTCGAAAGCCCAACTATACACCATCAAAAGTGGGAGCGGAGGTGTTCAGCTGCAAGAAGGTCTGAATGTCCATCAATAATTGCGTTATATCATGAAAGAAAATGCTCGAATATCAAACCGCACATGATTATAAGAGAGGAGGTGTTCAGCTGTAAGAAGGTGTGAATGTCCCTCCATAATTCCTGAAAAATGGGTAGAAAAAGGTGCGAATGCCCAACCATACATTATCAAAAGCAGGTGTGAATGTCAGATCATAATTTGCAAAAAGGTGATGAGAAAGGATGAGAATGCCCGACTATACAACATCAAATGCGGGAGCGGAGGTGTTCGGCTGTGAGTAGGTGTGAATGTCCGATCATAATTGCTGAAAAATGTGTTAGAAAAGGTAAGAATGCCGGACCATACATCATCAAAAGCGGTAGAGGTGGTGTTCGGCTGCAAAAAGGTGTGAATGTTCGACTAAAGTTTGTAAAAAGCGGGTAAGACAAGGTGCGAATGCTTGACAATGTATGATCAAAAGCAGGAGCGGAGGTGTTCAGCTGCAAGAAGGTCTAAATGTCCATCAATAATTGCTAGAAAACATGAAAGAAAATTTTCGAAAATCAAACCGCACATGATCATAAGTGGGAGAGGAGGTGTTCAGCTGCAAGATGTCCACCAATAATTACTGAAAAATGGTTAAGAAAAGGTGCAAATGCCCAACCATACATCATCAAAATCAGGAGTGGATGTGTTCGGCTACAAGAAGGTTTGAATGTCCAACCATAGTTTGTAAAAGGCGGGTAAGAAAAGCTTCGAATGCCTTAACATACACCATGAAAAGAGGGAGCGGAGGTGTTCCGCTGTAAGAAGGTGTGAATGTCCGACCATAGTTGGTAAAAAGCGGGTAAGAAGAGGTGAAAATACCCGAGTGTACACAATCAAAAGAGGGAGCGGAGTTGTTCAGCTACAAGAAGGTGTGAAAGTCTGACCATGGTTTGTAAAAAGCGGGTAAGAAAATGTTCGAATGCCCGAATATATACCATCAAAAGCGGAAGCGGAGGTGTTCCGCTGCAAGAAGGTGTGAATGTCCGATAAAAGTTTGTAAAAAGCATTTAAAAGGTTCCAATATCCAACCAAACATAATCAAAAGCGGGAGCAGAGCTGTTCGACTGCAAGTAGGTGTGAATGTCAGATCATAATTTGCAAAAAGCTGATGAAAAAGGGTGAGAATGCCCGACTATACACCATCAAAAGCAAGAGCGGAGGTGTTCAGCTGCAAGAAGGTCTGAATGTCCACCAATAATTACTGAAAAATGGTTAAGAAAAGGTGCGAATGCCCAACCATACATCATCAAAAGCAGGAGTGGATGTGTTCTGCTACAAGAAGGTTTGAATGTCCGACCATAGTTTATAAAAGGCGGGTAAGAAAAGGCTTCGAATGCCTTAACATACACCATCAAAAGAGGGAGCGGAGGTGTTCCGCTGTAAGAAGGTGTGAATGTCCGACCATAGTTGGTAAAAAGCGGGTAAGAAAAGGCTTCGAATGCCTTAACATACACCATCAAAAGAGGGAGCGGTGGTTTTCGGCTGCAAGAAAGTCTGAATGTCCACCGATAATTCCTGAAAAATGGATAAAAAGAGGGTGCAAATGCCCAACCATACATCATCAAAAGCAGGAGTGGATGTGTTCGGCTACAAGTTTTGAATGTCCGAGCATAGTTTGTAAAAGGCGGGTAAGAAAAGATTCGAATGCCCGAACATACACCATCAAAAGAGGGAGTGGAGGCGTTCCGCTGTAAGAAGGTGTGAATGTCCGACCATAGTTGGTAAAAAGTGGGTAAGAAAAGGTTAAAATACCCGACTGTACACAATCAAAAGAGGGAGCGGAATTGTTCAGCTACAAGAAGGTGTGAGAGTTAGACCATGGTTTGTAAAAAGCGGGTAAGAAAAGGTTCGTATGCCCGAATATGCACCATCGAAAGCGGAAGCGGAGGTGTTCGGCTGCAAGAAGGTGTGAACGTCCGACCAAAGTTTGTAAAAAGCAGTTAAGAAAAGGTTTGAATATCTAACCAAATATAAAAAAAGCGGGAGCAGAGCTGTTCAACTGCAAATAGGTGTGAATGTCAGATCATAATTTTCTAAAAGCTGAAGAGAAAGGGTGAGAATGCCCGACTATACACCATCAAATGCGGTAGCGGAGTTGTTCGGCTGTGAGTAGGTGTGAATCTCCAACCATAATTGCTGAAAAATGTGTTAGAAAAGGTAAGAATGCCGGTCCATACATCATCAAAAGCGGGAGAGGTGATGTTCGGCTGCAAGTAGGTGTGAATATCCAGCCATAATTACTCACAAACGGGTAAAAAAAGGTAGTATTTCCAGACCATACATGTTCAAAACAGGGAGCGGAGGTTGTTCAGCTGCAAGAAGGTGTGAATGTCCGACTAAAGTTTGTAAAAAGCGGGTAAGACAAAGTGAAAAAGCCCGACAATGTATGATCAAAAGAGGGAGCGGAGGTGTTCGGCTTTAAGAAGGTCTGAATGTCCAACCATAATTTGTAAAAACCGGGAAGAAAAGGCTCGAAAGCCCAACTATACACCATCAAAAGTGGGAGCGGAGGTGTTCAGCTGCAAGAAGGTCTGAATGTCCATCAATAATTGCGTTATATCATGAAAGAAAATGTTCGAATATCAAACCGCACATGATCATAAGAGAGGAGGTGTTCAGCTGTAAGAAGGTGTGAATGTCCCTCCATAATTCATGAAAAATGGGTAGAAAAAGGTGCGAATGCCCAACCATACATTATCAAAAGCAGGTGTGAATGTCAGATCATAATTTGCAAAAAGCTGATGAGAAAGGATGAGAATGCCCGACTATACAACATCAAATGCGGGAGCGGAGGTGTTCGGCTGTGAGTAGGTGTGAATGTCCGATCATAATTGCTGAAAAATGTGTTAGGAAAGGTAAGAATGCCGGACCATACATCATCAAAAGCGGTAGAGGTGGTGTTCGGCTGCAAAAAGGTGTGAATGTTCGACTAAAGTTTGTAAAAAGCGGATAAGACAAGGTGCGAATGCTTGACAATGTATGATCAAAAGCAGGAGCGGAGGTGTTCAGCTGCAAGAAGGTCTAAATGTCCATCAATAATTGCTAGAAAACATGAAAGAAAATTTTCGAAAATCAAACCGCACATGATCATAAGTGGGAGAGGAGGTGTTCAGCTGCAAGAAGGTGTGAATGTCCACCAATAATTACTGAAAAATGGTTAAGAAAAGGTGCAAATGCCCAACCATACATCATCAAAATCAGGAGTGGATGTGTTCGGCTACAAGAAGGTTTGAATGTCCAACCATAGTTTGTAAAAGGCGGGTAAGAAAAGCTTCGAATGCCTTAACATACACCATCAAAAGAGGGAGCGGAGGTGTTCCGCTGCAAGAAGGTGTGAACGTCCGATAAAAGTTTGTAAAAAGCATTTAAAAGGTTCCAATATCCAACCAAACATAATCAAAAGCGGGAGCAGAGCTGTTCGACTGCAAATAGGTGTGAATGTCAGATCATAATTTGCAAAAAGCTGATGAAAAAGGGTGAGAATGCCCGACTATACACCATCAAAAGCAAGAGCGGAGGTGTTCAGCTGCAAGAAGGTCTGAATGTCCACCAATAATTACTGAAAAATGGTTAAGAAAAGGTGCGAATGCCCAACCATACATCATCAAAAGCAGGAGTGGATGTGTTCTGCTACAAGAAGGTTTGAATGTCCGACCATAGTTTGTAAAAGGCGGGTAAGAAAAGGCTTCGAATGCCTTAACATACACCATCAAAAGAGGGAGCGGAGGTGTTCCGCTGTAAGAAGGTGTGAATGTCCGACCATAGTTGGTAAAAAGCGGGTAAGAAGAGGTGAAAATACCCGAGTGTACACAATCAGAAGAGGGAGCGGAGTTGTTCAGCTACAAGAAGGTGTGAAAGTCCGACCATGGTTTGTAAAAAGCGGGTAAGAAAATGTTCGTATGCCCAAATATACACCATCAAAAGCGGAAGCGGAGGTGTTTGGCTGCAAGAAGGTGTGAATGTCCGACTATATTTGGTGAAAAGCAGGTGAAGCAAGGTCTGAATGCCCAACCTTACATCATCAAAAGCGAGATCAGAGGTGTTTGGCTGCAAGAAGGCCATAGTTTGCCAAAAGCGGGTAAGGTGCGAATGACCGACTAAATATCAACAAAAGTGGGGACGGAGGTCTTCGGATGCAAGTGGGTGTGAATATCCCACCATACTTATATGAGAGAAAGCTGTGAATGGCCGACCATAGTTTGCAAAACGCGGGTGAGAAAAGGTGCAAATGTCCAACCCTACATGATCAAAACAAGGAGCGGAGGTGTTTGGCTGCGACAAGGTGTGAATGTCCACCCATAATTAATGAAAAGCGGGCAACAAGTAGGTTCAAATGCCCAACCATACATCATCAAAAGCAGGAGTGGATGTGTTCGTCTACAAGAAGGTTTGAATATCCGACCATAGTTTGTAAAAAGCGGGTAAGAAAAGGTTTGAATGCCCGAACATACACCATCAAAGGAGGGAGCGGAGGTCTTCCGCTGTAAGACGGTGTGAATGTCCGACCATTGATGGTAAAAAGCGGGTAAGAAAAGGTTAAAATACCCGACTGTACACAATCAATAGCGGGAGCGGGGTTGTTCGGCTACAAGAAGGTGTGAACGTCCGACCAAAGTTTGTAAAAAGCAGTTAAGAAAAGGTTAGATCGCCTTCAACAAAGAACATCATTGGACTTTGCAGTAGAAGAAGTTGAAATCGATCTCGATATTGATAAATATGAAGGACAAAGCAGTTTCCACTTGGTTTGAGTGAAGAAATGAATTTTATAGCAAAATCCGAAATCACGCATAACTCCTCCAAAGGAACGTATTGCTCAACCAAAGGGATGCTTCTTTCTCATTCAGGGTAATATGAGGAACTTTATGCTTGATACATTTTTTAGACATGGATAACTATGAAGGACAAAGCAATACATTTTATAGCAAAATCCGAAATCGTGCAGAACTCATGAAAATAAGCTTATTCTCGGATTCCTGATCCTTCAGTGTTTCTCTTTCTTCTACTGCAAAATCCAATGTTGTTCTTTGTTGAAGTCGATCTAGACAATGATAAATATGAAGGACAAAGCAGTTTTAACTTGGTTTGAGTGAAGGAATTCATTTTATACATAAAATCCCAAATCATGCAGAACGTATGAAAAGAAGCTTATTCTCGAATTCCTGATCCTTCAGTGTTAGTCTTTCTTCTACTGCAAAATCCAATGTTGTTCTTTGTTGAAGTCAATCTAGACATTGATAAATATGAAGGACAAAGCAGTTTTAACATAGTTTGAATGAAGGAAATCATTTTATAGCAAAATCCCAAATCATGTAGAACGTATGAAAAGAAGCTTATTCTCGGATTCCTGAACCTTCAGTGTTTCTCTTTCTTCTACTGCAAAATACAATGTTGTTCTTTGTTGAAGTCGATCTAGACATTGATAAATATGAAGTTAAAAGCAGTTTTAACATAGTTTGAGTGAAGGAATTCATTTTATACATAAAATCCCAAATCATGCAGAACGTATGAAAAGAAGCTTATTCTCGGATTCCTGAACCTTCAGTGTTGCTCTTTCTTCTACTGCAAAATACAATGTTGTTCTTTGTTGAAGTCGATCTAGACATTGATAAATATGAAGTTAAAAGTAGTTTTAACATAGTTTGAGTGAAGAAATCCATTTTATAGTAAAATCCGAAATCGTGCAGAACTCATGAAAATAAGCTTATTCTCGGATTCCTACAACTTTTGATTTGCTCTTTCTTTTACTGCAAAGTACAACGTTGTTTTTTTTTTGTTTAAATCTATCTAGACATTGATAAATTTGAACGTAAAAGCCGTTTTAACATAGTTTGAGTGAAGGAATTAATTTTATAGATAAAATCCCAAATCATGCAGAACTCCTCAAAAGGGGCTTATGGCTTAATCACAAGTGTGGTTCTTTCTCATCCAGGGTAATATGAGGAAGTTTCTGATAGAAATATATGTAGAAATGGGTACATATGAAGGACAAAGCAGTTTTAACATAGTTTGAGTGAAGGAATTCATTTTAAAACAAAATCCCAACAAATGAAGAACTCATGAAAAGCTTATTCTTGGATTCCTGAAACTTTAGATTTGCTCTTCCTTTTACTGCAAAGTACAACGTTGTTTTTTGTTGAAATCTATCTAGACATTGATAAATACCGGCCGAACATCTCTGCTGCCGCTTTTGACATTTTATGGTTTGGCATTCTTACATTTTCTTACTCGCTTTTTACAAATTTTGATCTGACATTCACACCTACTTGCAGTCGAACACCTTCTCTCCCGCCTATGATCATGAGCGGTTTGACATTCGAAAATTTTCTTTCATGTTTTCTAGCAATTACTGATGGACATTCAGACCTTCTTGCAGCCGAACACCTCCGCTCCCACTTTTGATGGTGTATATTCGGGCATACAAAACTTTTCTTACCCGCTTTTTACAAACCATGGTTGGACATTCACACTTTGTTGCTGAACTACTCCGCTCCCTCTTTTGATTGTATACAGTCGGGTATTTTCACCTTTTCTTACCAGCTTTTACCAACTATGGTCGGACATTCACACCTTCTTACAGCGGAACACCTCCGCTCCCTCTTTTGATGGTGTATGTTCAGGCATTCGAACCTTTTCTTACCCGCCTTTTACAAACTATAGTCGGACATTCAAACCTTCTTGTATCCAAACATATCCCCTCCTGCTTTTGATGATGTATGGTTGGGCTTTCGCACCTTTTCTTAACCATTTTTCAGTAATTATTGGTGGACATTCAGACCTTCTTGCAGCTGAACACCTCCGCTCCCGCTTTTGATGGTGTATAGTCGGGATTTCGAGCCTTTTCTTCCCTGGTTTTTACAAATTATGGTTGGACATTCAGACCTTGCAGCCGAAAACCTATGCTCCCTCTTTTGATCATACATGGTCAGGCATTCGCACCTTGTCTTACCCGCTTTTTACAAACTTTAGTCAGACATTCACACCTTGCAGCTGAACCACCTCCGCTCCCTGTTTTGATCATGTATGGTCTGGCAATACTACGTTTTCTTACCCGTTTGTGAGTAATTATGGTTTGACAGTCACACCTACTTGCAGCCAAACACCACTTCTCCCGCTTTTGATGATGTATGGTCCGGCATTCTAGTCTTTTCCAACACATTTTTCAGAAATTATGGGTGGACATTAACACCTGATTAAAGCTGAATAACTCCTCTCCCGCTTATGATCATATGCAGTTTGACATTCGAAAATTTCCTTTCATGTTTTCTAGCAATTATTGATGGACATTCAGACCTTCTTGCAGCTGATCACCTCCACTCCCGCTTTTGATCGTGTATAGTCGGGCTTTCGAGTCTTTTCTTCCCCGGTTGTTACATATTATGGTTGGACATTCAGACCTTTTTGCAGCCGAAAACCTCCTCTCCCTCTTTTGATCATACAATGTCGGGCATTCACACCTTTTCTTACCCGCTTTTTACAAACCATGGTCGGACTTTCACACCTTTTAGTAGCCGAACAACTCCGCCCCCGCTATTGATTGTGTAAAGTCGGGTATTTTAACCTTTTCTTACCTGCTTTTTAAAAACTATGGTCGGACATTCACACCTTCTTACAGCGGAACACCTCCGCTCCCTCTTTTGATGGTGTATGTTCGGGCTTTCGAACCTATTCTTACCCCCTTTTTACAAACTATTCTCGGAGATTCACACCTACTCACAGACGAACAACTCCGCTCCTGCATTTGTTGGTGTATAGTCGGGCATTCTCACCCTTTCTCATCAGCTTTTTTAAAATTATGATCTGACATTCACACCTACTTGCAGTCGAACAGCTCTGCTCCCGCTTTTGATTATGTTTGGTTAGATATTCGAAACTTTTCTTAACTGCTTTTTACAAACTTTGGTCGGACGTTCACACCTTCTTGCAGCCGAACACCTCCGCTTCCGCTTTTGATGGTGTATATTTGGGCATACAAACGTTTTCTTATCCGCTTTTTATAAACTTTAGTGGGACATTCACACCTTCTTGCAGCTGAACCACCTCCGTTCCCTGTTTTGATCATGTATGGTCTGGCAATACTGCCTTTTCTTACCCGTTTGTGAGTAATTATGGCTGGACATTCACACCTACTTGCAGCCGAACACCACCTCTCTCGCTTTTGATGATGTATGGACCGGCATTCTTACCTTTTCTAACACATTTTTCAGCAATTATGGTTGGAGTTTCACACCTACTCACAGCCGAACAACTCCGCTCCCGCATTTGATGGTGTATAGTCGGGAATTCTCACCCTTTCTAATCAGCTTGCAAATTATGATCTGACATTCACACCTACTTGCAGTCGAACAGCTCTTCTCTTGCTTTTGATTATGTTTGGTTGGATATTCAAACCTTTTCTTATCTGCTTTTTACAAACTTTGGACGGATGTTCACGTCTTCTTGAAGCCGAACACCTCCGCTTCCGCTTTTTATGGTGTATATTCAGGCATACGAACCTTTTCTTACCCGCTTTTTACAAACCATGCTCGGACATTCACACTTTGTTGCTGAACTACTCCGCTCCCTCTTTTTATTGAGTACAGTTGGGTATTTTCACCTCTTCTTACCAGCTTTTTACCAACTATGGTCGGACATTCCCACTTTCTTACAGCGGAACACCTCCGCTCCCTCTTTTGATGGTGTATGTTCGGGCATTCAAACCTTTTCTTACCCGCCTTTTACAAACTATGGTCGGACATTCAAACCTTCTTGTAGCCGAACACATCCGCTCCTGCTTTTGATGATGTAAGATTGGCTATTCGCACCTTTTCTTAACCATTTTTCAGTAATTATAGTTGGACATTCAGACCTTCTTGCAGCTGAACACCTCCGCTCCCGCTTTTGATAGTGTATAGTCAGGCTTTCGAGCCTTTTTGTCCCCGGTTTTTAAGAATTATGGTTGGACATCCAGACCTTACAGTCGAAAACGTCCGCTCCCTCTTTTGATCATACATTGTCGGGCATTCGCACCTTGTCTTACCCGCTTTTTATAAACTTTAGTCGGACATTCACACCTTCTTGCAGCTGAACCACCTCCGCTCCCTGTTTTGATGGTGTATAGTCGGGCATTCTCACCCTTTCTCATTAGCTTTTTGCAAATTATGATCTGACATTCACACCTACTTGCAGTCGAACAGCTCTGCTCCCGCTTTTGATTATGTTTGGTTCGATATTCGAACCTTTTCTTAACTGCTTTTTACAAAACATGGTCGGACTTTCACACCTTCCTGTAGCTGAACAACTCCGCTCCCTCTTTTGATTGTGTACAGTCGGGAATTTTAACCTTTTCTTACCCACTTTTTACCAACTATGGTCGGACATTCACACCTTATTCCAGCGGAACACCTCCGCTCCCTCTTTTGATGGTGTATGTTCGAGCATTCGAGGCTTTTCTTACCCGCCTTTTAGAAACTATAGTCGGACATTCAAACCTTCTTGTAGCCAAACACATCCCCTCCTGCTTTTGATGATGTATGGTTGGGCATTCGCACCTTTTCTTAACCATTTTTCAGTAATTATTGGTGGACATTCAGACCTTCTTGCAGCTGAACACCTCCGCTCTTGCTTTTGATGGTGTATAGTCGGGCTTTCGAGCCTTTTCTTCCCCGGTTTTTACAAATTATGTTTGGACATTCAGACCTTACAGCCGAAAACCTCCGCTCCCTTTTTGATCATACTTTGTCGGGCATTCGCACCTTGTCTTACCCGCTTTTTACAAGCCATGGTCGGACTTTCACACCTTTTAGTAGCCGAACAACTCCGCTCCCGTTATCGATTGTGTACAGTTGGGTATTTTAACCTTTTCTTACCCGCTTTTTATCAACTATGGTCGGACATTCACACCTTCTTACAGCGGAACACCTCCGCTCCCTCTTTTGATGGTGTATGTTCGGGCATTCGAACCTTTTCTTTCCTGCTTTTTACAAACTATGGTCAGACATTCACACCTTCTTGTAGCCGAACACATCCACTGCTGCTTTTGATGATGTATGGTTGGGCATTCGAACCTACTTGTTTCCCGCTTTTCATTAATTATGGGTGGACATTCACACCTTGTCGCAGCCAAACACCTACGCTAACTGTTTTGATCATGTATGGTTTGACATTCGCACCTTTTCTCACCCGCTTTTTACTATGGTTGGCCATTCACAGCTTCCTCTCCACCATACTTGTATGGTGGGATATTCACACCCACTTGCATCCGAAGACCTCCGCCCCCACTTTTGTTGATATTTAGTCGGTCATTCCCACCTTACCCGCTTTTGGCAAACTATGGCCTTCTTGCAGCCAAACACCTCTGATCTCGCTTTTGATGATGTAAGGTTGGGCATTCAGACCTTGCTTCACCTGCTTTTCATCAAATATAGTCGGAAATTCACACCTTCTTGCAGCGGAACACTTCCGCTCCACCTTTTAGTGTTCTATGGGGTATTCACACCTTTTTTTCACCGTATTTTATAGATTATGGTTGGAAATTCTCACCCACTCTTATCCGAACACCTCTCCTCCCGCGTTTGTTAATATATAGTCGGGCATTCGAACCTTTTCTTACCCGCTTTTTACAAATTATGGTCGAACATTCACACCTACTTGCAGCCGAATACTTCCGCTCCACCTTTTAGTGATGTATGGTTGGCATTTGCATCTTTTCTTACCCTCTTTTTATACTGATTGCTGAAGATTAAGTTGTTCTTTCTCAAACTACAAAATTTTTTTAATTGTTGAAACAATAAGGAGGACAAACAGTTTTAAGTCAGGCTGATAGAAGGAATTAATTTTATAGCAAAATCTGTATTTCATCATATGTCGAGAGTTGCTTATTGCTGAAGAAGTTCTTTCTCATTCTACAAAGTGCAACGTTGTTTATCGTTGAAACTTGATTAGACATGAATAAATATGAAGGACAAAGCAGTCTTAACTTGGTTTGAGTTAAGGAATTCGTTTTATATGGAGAATCTGAATTTGTGCATAACTCGTAAAATAGAGCTTATTTTCGGATTCCTGAAGAATGAGTCTGGTTCTTTCTCATAATACAAAGAAGTGAAGAAATAAGGACAAACCGTTTTAAGTCAGTTTGATAGAAGGATTTCATTTTATAGCAAAATCTGTATTCCTTCATATCTCCTCGAGAGAAGCTTATTGCTAAAAATTAGGTCTGGTTCTTTTTCATACTACAAAATACAGTGTTGTTTATTGTTGAAACTAGATTAGAAGTAGATAAATATGAAGGACAAAGCAGTTTGAACTTGGTTTGAGAGAAGGAATTAATTTTATTGCAAAATCCAAATTCATGCATAACTCGTCAAATAGATAATGATGTGTCGTTCGTGAGCGATTCGTTCGATATGAACTAATTTTTTATATGACTCGGGAGTAACGAGTTGTCTCAGTGAGTGATTCGTTCATTTTCATGCAGTACCCTTACTCACCACATGGCAGGCGGCAGCTTCATAAGCTCAGTCAGCAGGACAGGAAACAGTATTGATTTGTTCACGACTCAACTCCTCGGGTGACGGGTCCTCGCACAGGAAACAGTATTGATTCGTTCATGACTCAACTCCTCGGCTGACGGGTCCTCGCACAGGAAACAGTTTTGATTCGTTTACGACTAAACTCCTTGGGTCTTCGTTCATTTCTCACGTTTCAAATTCTACGTTTCATTTGACAGGCTGAAGAGCAGTAGGCACAACAGTTTGTCCACAAACCGGATCATTAATATCATAGACTATTCTAGCATCAACAACTTGGAAACCACAATCGACTCTCTAGATGCAGAAAAAGCATTTGATCGAGTGAACTGGAAATTTTTATTCGCAGCATTAAACAAATTCGGGTTTGGGTCACACTTCATCAACTGGATAAGGATATTATATAGCTCCCCAAATGCAAGTGTCAGGACAAATGATCAAACTTCTCCAAGCTTCAGTCTGCAGAGAGGTACAAGACAGGGTTGCCCACTTTCTCCCTCACTTTTTGCTATTTTCATCAAACCTTTAGCAGCTTCTATCAGACAAGATAGAAATATTAAAGGCATCCAATCCCAAAATATTAAGCATAACATAAGTCTTTATGCTGATGATGTATTACTTTTCCTTCAGAACTCACAGACGTCTCTCACTCACACGATCACACTCATAAATAAATTCTCAGCACTTTCTGACTACTCTATCAACTGGTCTAAGACCACAGTTCTGCCCATTAACTGCAGGGTCCAGAATATACCTGCGATCACTTTACAGTCAGGAAATATTAGATATTTAGGCATAAACATTTCCTCCAGGCTCTCAGAGTTAACAAAGCTAAATTATGTGCAATTATTAAAGACTTATTAAAGAAAGTAGAGGACAATCTCTCTCGTTGGACGTCATTACCTATATCACTTATGGGGAGAGTTACAACCATTAAAATGATGATACTACCAAAAGTTAACTATTTGTTCTCAATGATCCCCATAAAACCATCTGCTACTTGGTTTAAGTCACTAGATTCATGCATCTCCAAATTTCTGTGGAAAAACAAACCACCACGTATTAGTTTAAAAACCCTACAGAAGACCAAGGACTGTGGTGGATTAGATTTACCTCATTTTCAGCACTATTCCTTAGCCAATAGGTTACAGTATATATCAAAATGGTTTAAACCTAGCCCAATAGATGAACCATGGATAAATATAGAACAAGCATTGTGTGATAATCTGGAAATCTCTGACCTGCCACTTATTAGTCAAAACGTAAAAAATCACAAATGTTTCAAAAGCATTAACATCATCACCTCTCTGAGAGCCTGGTGGGAATTTCTTAAAATAACAAAGTCCTCACTTGTCCCGTGTAAGCTTACACCCATCTGGAACAATCCTCACATACTGCAAAACAAAAAAATGCTAAACTTTACTCTGTGGAAGATCAAAGGAATCAAACATCTGGAACATATAATCCAAAATGGAAATTTTATTTCATTTGATGAGCTCATATCACAACATGAGATAAGCAGCAATAATTTCCTAGAATATCAACAACTTAAGTCTATAATAACAAAGAAATATATCCTCCACCAACGAGACTTACAACTCCCGATTAGGGTAGCAGAATTTCTAAGCATCTGCACCCCAAAACTACTATCAAAAATATATAAATTATTGTCTAAGATAGATGACACAATGTCTCTTCCATCCTCAAAATGGGAGGCAGATTTATCCATCAGTTCTAGTCATAGCTTCTGGCCACAAATATGTTTGAACACCTTCAGAATGACTCGAAATCCTAATTTACAGCTCATACAATACAAAATCCTTCATAGAACACACTATACAGGACAAAGGATGTTCAGGATGGGTCTAACACACTCAAACATCTGATCACATTGCACAGATAACACACCTGATGATTATGTACACGCTTTGTGGTTTTGTGCGCCTGTCCAGAAGTTCTGGCTTGAAGTCTGTGAGGACCTATCAACATGGCTAAAGTGTAGCATCCCTGCATGCCCCACACTGTGCATACTGGGTGACTTAGACAACATCAACATGGAAATGAACTCAGCACACATGGTTCTCACAGTGTTATGTATCGCAAAGAAAACTATTCTCATGAACTGGAAAGCGAAAAACAATATGTGTATTAACCAGTTTAGAAATTTTCTTTTAGATTATATTAGCATGGAAACAATGTCTGCCTCCTCAAAACATCAATTGGCTGAATTTCATTCTCTCTGATCCCCTCTGATTAGCTTTATCACATAGTGGTGGTGGTGGGTTGCTGTCCCGTCGCTCTGGGCGGTTGGGTGTGTGCTGGGGGGGGCTGTGTGGCTTCGGGCGTCTGGTGGTCTCTCGGGTCGTGGGGACCGGGTTGGTCATTGCTGGGGGGAACTGTGTGTCGGGCTTGGAGGGCAGTTTTGGGGGCTTGCGGGTGGGGCTGTCTTGCGGTGTGGGGCGGGGTCCCTTAGGGGCCTTGAGGTGGTGGCTGCTGGCTCTATGCCGGGTGGCCGGCCCGCTCTGGTGTGCGTGGTGGTGGTGGGCCTGGGCCCTGGGCGCTCCAAGGTGTCCGCAGATGGTTGTTTTTTTTTCAGGGTGTTGGGGCATGCGGTTGGGGGGGGGGCGGTGCTTTTCGCTTGGGTGATGGTGGGTCTCAGGCCTGGGCTGCTGCGACTGGTGTGACCGGGTGGTTTGTTTGTTTGTTTTTTGTTGTTGTTTGTTTGTTTTTTGTAGAGGTCCTCCAGGGTGGGGTTGGGTTGAGTAGGGTGGGGCGGGATGGGTACCTTCTGGGGGTAGAGTAGCTCCCGGAATATGGTCGCTGCAGGCCCCGAGCCTGGTGGACATCAGGCCCTCCTGCCCTGTGTTGGCTCCCAGGTAGCGGGGATGCCTATTGCAGCCAGTCCCTGGCTGCCCTCTCTGAGGGAGAGTAGCTCCCCCGGTGTATATCCCCATACCCCTCTCCCTTCTGGCTCCTGTACACAGCACACACTCACACATGAAGGGTTTTGGGGGCGTGTGTGTTTGGTGGTGTGTAGTGGATGGGGCCACGTAGGTGGTGCTCTTTTGTTGCACTTTGCAGTTCCCCGCCCCTGTGTTAGACATTACTACTTATCAAACACACTCACACACACACATTAGGTCTTGGGGGGTGGTTACACTGAGTGGCATCTGGTGGGTGGGGCTCTTTGGGTATGTAGGCTGCCCAGAGGGCTGCGCTCCCAGTTCTATAAGTTTGGCTGCCCCTCAATTTTAATTGCTCACTATTAGAAAATATTGAAGAGCCAGAAGGGTGGGGGGAGGGGTCTTCTTCGCACACCCCTGCTTCCTTGTTGCTGCTCGGGGCGGGAGGGGCCAGGAGGATTAATTAATTGTTCTGCTGGTTCGGGGTCTGTGGTGGCTGGGGGGCTGCTGGCCCCCTGGTGTGCCCGCTGCACTACACCCCAGTGGAGTCGAGGGAGGGAGGACGTGTGGATGTGTGGTAATGATTGGGCCTGGATCTGGGACTTGCTGTTGCCTGGCCTGCCTGTGCTTCTCCCGATGGGGGGGCAGCGTTGCCTCTCCCCGCTGCTCGCGACTTCACCCACCTGTGGGCACGTCTTGACTCCCAGGGCACTTGGCCAGGGGCGCTGGGGCAGGCGCTGACCCACTGTGTGGCTGTCTGGGGCGCTTGGCCCTCCTGGGTATTGGGTGGGGCCTCTGCCGGGGGGTTTGGGGGCGCTCGGGCTCCTGGGGCCCGGGTCCAGTGCACGGCCCATGTCTGGGCGGCTGGGGCCTGGCGGGGTCGGTGGGCTGTTGCCCCTGGCTCCCGGAGGGCTTCTGCCCTATGCTTATGGGGGCTCTTTCCGGGGGCTTCCTCTGCAGTCTTCTGGGTGGATGCGTGGTTGCCCCTGCGGTGGGCTTCCTGGGTTCTGTGCTCTGTGGGGCTGCTGGTGGCCTGGGTCTTGTGGCCCTCTCTGTCTGCTTCTGATTGCTTGGGGGGGCTGTGGATTGTGGCCCTGTACGCTTATACACTCATAACTAAGCACGGTTATCATGTAGGTCCTGTGCCATGGGTGTTGCATGTTCTCACACACACACACACACATTCATTAGTCCAGTAGCATGGTCACTAAGCAGTTGTGTGTCATGTCGTCTCAGGTCATCTATATCCATAGCTGTGTTGTATGCGATTGTCACTTCTTGTGCTTGTTTTTCTTTGTTTGTGTGTTTGTTTTTTCTCTGCTTGTCTGCTTTCAGGTGCTCCTGGTGGCGCTAAGGCTGTATTCCCCTCAGAGGCCATGGATTGCTGTCTGTTTTGTTTTTTACAGGTGTAGCAGCTGGTTGTCTGGTTTTTGTTTCTATTTTTGTTCTGTTTCCTCTTCTTTCCTCTTCTTCTTTCCTTGTCCCCCGGTCCGGTTAATTTCTATTACATGTCATATATTGTAAACAGAAATACATAAATGGGCATCAAAGGGAGCTTTACATTTATAAAACTTCCCTTGGCAAAGCAAATCATTTTGGCATCAAAGGTATTCAGACTACAATTCTGCTGCCATAATGCTGAACAGGACAAGGGGAAAAAAAAAAAAAAGTAAAGAATACAGTTCTGCCGAAAGCCAGGGACTAGACCTGTTCTAAGTTCTATACTTTTTAAAAGGGGTGTGTTTATCAACTATGGAATTAGAAGATTTACAAAAATGGTCAAGTGCTAGATCTTCATCTGGGATTTTAACAGTGTCATGAGTATAACTATTCAACAGATCAGTTTAAAAAAAAGCCTGCTCATGGAGATGTTTCAGGATCTGGATACCAAGCGTGGACCTAATGTTTTCATTTTTGCAATTCTGATACAGGCTATTGAGCAGTGATAACTAACACCAAGTTCAGACACTGCGGATTTTCTACCTTTGATTTGTTAAGATTGAGCCAATCAGGCTTGAAGGATCTCTTAAGTTTGGTTTTGTAGGATCAGTAATTACCTGAGAAAGGTTGATATCGGTACACACCTTTTTTTAAATGATCAGAGGCAGAGTTCAACTTGTTTAAATTAAAATTGCCACACAGAGATTGGGTTTAGGCCACATGCACACAGAATGACATCAACAAATATAAGAAATATTAAACATTTACACATAGATTTTTGAATACATGTAGAGGAATGATACTTTGAAATGTGCTCATTGCGGAGTTATGATCAGTTGAGTAAGAAGGTTGAACTATTCTGGGAAAGAGGTTCTATTCCCAGCATCATGATGGACACTCCTGATATAGAAGGTTTCGCTAACGCATTGGAATTGTTTTACTATTTTCATGTGCATGTGCAATGAAGAATTGCTTGCTGGTGATAAATGCAAAGAAGAACAGCTTACACATAGATGCTCACATATAGGCTGCTGAATGCAATGAAGACCTGCTTATCCAGTAAAGTTCAATGTCAATGTGTAATATTCAATTAGAATTTGCAAAACAGTGAAGTTAAACAATGAATGGGTCCATAGTCGGTATGAGAAGACTACAGGAATATTTACCTGGGTGTACGTTCAAACAGAGATGAGAAAATTGCGATAAATAATTGCTTGTTTGTTTGTTAGTATGTATATGAATGTTATGTGTATAAACTGTGTTGATTTATAGTTACTCAGTAGTGTCTCAGTGAAACAACCGACGGGGGAAGCCTTGCGGTGACAACAAAAGCAGTGTTTTACTGATCAGTCAAGTTGCTCCAGTGTACTCTAAAAAATGTTTTAACGGGACCCAGACAATATTAAATACTCAGACAGATGGGAGAAGAAGTGTAGTTTTGTATGAAATCACAAAATTATTACATAAAATTAGTGAAATCAATTGAAGAATGCCTTTCTGAAGAGCTGTTTACCACAGATGACCAGCTCTGCGACCAAGCACATTGTAGATCGCTTTACTGCCAAAATGATCTAATTTAATGGATTGGTTTAGACATGCATAACAGCATTTTAAGAACGAAGAGAGAAACAAAAAGAGACAACGCTTCATGGTGGAAGGTGATGTATAAATAACTGTGTATATGATGAAGGAGAGACCATTTGAGCAGCACAGCCATTTCGCAGCACAGGGACAGCAGTCCAAGTTAAAGGATCTCCCACGTGGTATCACCTGTCACACTGTGTCAAGGCATCAAAAGAAGAAAAAATCACCAAACTCAAGGACAAAGACACGAAGACTCCGGTGAACGAAGAGAGAGGACTGACAAATCAGAAATACAAAAGGATGCTGTAGCCTATTGGCTAAGGAATAGTGCTGAAAATTAGGTAAATCTAATGCACCACTGTCCTTGGTCTTCTGTAGGATTTTTAAACTAATACGTGGTGGTTTGTTTTTCCACAGAAATTTGGAGATGCATGAATCTAGTGACTTAAACCAAGTAGCAGATGGTTTTATGGGGATCGTTGAGAACAAATAGTTAACTTTTGGTAGTATCATCCTTTTAATGGTTGTAACTCTCCCCATAAGTGATATAGGTAAGGACTTCCAACGAGAGAGATCGTCCTCTACTCTCTTTAATAATTGCACATAATTTAGCTTTGTTAGCTCTGAGAGCCTGGAGGAAATGTTTATGCCTAAATATCTAATATTTCCTGACTGTAAAGTGATCGCAGGTATATTCTGGACCCTACAGTTAATGGGCAGAACTGTGGTCTTAGACCAGTTGATAGAGTAGTCAGAAAGTGCTGAGAATTTATTTATGAGTGTGATTGTGTGAGTGAGAGACGTCTGTGAGTTCTGAAGGAAAAGTAATACATCATCAGCATAAAGACTTATTTTATGCTCAATACTTTGGGATTGGATGTCTTTGATATTTCTATCTTGTCTGATAGAAGCTGCTAAAGGTTTGATGAAAATAGCAAAAAGTGAGGGAGAAAGTGGGCAACCCTGTCTTATACCTCTCTGCAGACTGAAGCTTGGAGAAGTTTGATCATTTGTCCTGACACTTGCATTTGGGGAGCTATATAATATCCTTATCCGGTTGATGAAGTGTGACCCAAACCCAAATTTGTTTAATGCTGCGAATAAAAATTTCCAGTTCACTCCATCAAATGCTTTTTCTGCATCTAGAGAGTCGATTGTGGTTTCCAAGTTGTTGATGGTAGAATAGTCTATGAGATTAATGATCCGGTTTGTGAACGAACTGTTGTGCCTACTGCTCCTCAGCCTGTCAAATGAAACGTAGAATTTGAAACGTGACAAATGAACGAAGACCCAAGGAGTTGAGTCGTAAACAAATCAATACTTTTTCCTGTGCGAGGACCCGTCAGCCGAGGAGTTGAGTCATGAACGAATCAATACTGTTTCCTGTGCGAGGACCCGTCACCCGAGGAGTTGAGTCGTGAACGAATCAATACTGTTCCCTGTCCTGCTGACTGAGCTTATGAAGCTGCCGCCTGCCATGTGGTGAGTAAGGGTACTGCATGAAAATGAACGAATCACTCACTGAGACAACTCGTTACTCCCGAGTCATATAAAAAAATAGTTCATATCGAACGAATCGCTCACGAACGACACATCACTATCTATTTGACGAGTTATGCATGAATTCGGATTTTGCAATAAAATTAATTCCTTCTCTCAAACCAAGTTCAAACTGCTTTGTCCTTCATATTTATCTACTTCTAATCTAGTTTCAACAATAAACAACACTGTATTTTGTAGTATGAAAAAGAACCAGACCTAATTTTCAGCAATAAGTATCTCTCGAGGAGATATGAAAGAATACAGATTTTGCTATAAAATGAAATCCTTCTATTAAACTTACTTAAAACGGTTTGTCCTTATTTCTTCACTTCAGATGAAGTTTCAACAATAAACAACAAACTTTGTATTATGAGAAAGAACCAGACTCATTCTTCAGGAATCCGAAAATAAGCTCTATTTTACAAGTTATGCACGAATTCGGATTCTCCTATAAAACGAATTCCTTAACTCAAACCAAGTTAAGACTGCTTTGTCCTTCATATTTATTCATGTCTAATCAAGTTTCAACGATAAACAACGTTGTACTTTGTAGAATGAGAAAGAACTTCTTCAGCAATAAGCATCTCTCGACATATGACGAAATACAGATTTTGCTATAAAATTAATTCCTGACTTAAAACTGTTTGTCCTCCTTATTTATCCACTTCAAATCAAGTTTCAACAATTAAAAAAAATTTGTAGTTTGAGAAAGAACAACTTAATCTTCAGCAATCAGTATAAAAAGAGGGTAAGAAAAGGTGCAAATGCCAACCATACATCACTAAAAGGTGGAGCGGAAGTATTCGGCTGCAAGTAGGTGTGAATGGTCGACCATAATTTGTAAAAAGCGGGTAAGAAAAGGTTCGAATGCCCGACTATATATTAACAAAAGCGGGAACAGAGGTGTTCGGATGAGAGTGGGTGAGAATTTCCAACCATAATCTATAAAATACGGTGAAAAAAAGGTGTGAATACCCCATAGAACACTAAAAGGTGAAGCGGAAGTGTTCGGCTGCAAGAAGGTGTGAATATCCGACTATATTTGGTGAAAAGCAGGTGAAGCAAGGTCTGAGTGCCCAACCTTACATCATCAAAAGCAAGATCAGAGGTGTTTGGCTGCAAGAAGGCCATAGTTTGCCAAAAGCGGGTAAGGTGCGAAAGACCGATTATACACCATCAACAAAAGTGGGGGCGGAGGTGTTCAGCTGCAAGAAGGTCTGAATGTCCAACAATAATTGCTAGAAAACATGAAAGAGAATTTTCGAATATCAAACCGCACATGATCATAAGCGGGAGAGGAGGTGTGCAGCTGCAAGAAGGTGTGAGTGTCTAACCATAATTACTGAAAAATGGGTAAGAAAAGGTGCGAATGCCCAACCATGCATCATTAAAAGCAGGAGTGGATGTGTTCGGCTACAAGAAGGTTTGAATGTCCGACTATAGTTGGTAAAAAGCGGGTAAGAAAAGATTAAAATACCCAACTGTACACAATCAATACCAGGAACGCAGTTGTTAGGCTACTAAAAGATGTGAAAGTCCGACCCTGGTTTGTAAAAAGCAGGTAAGAAAAGCTGCGAATGCCCGACAATGTATGATTAAAAGAGGGAGCGGAGGTTTTCGGCTGCAAGAAGGTTTGAATGTCCGACCATAGTTTGTAAAAAGCGGGTAAGAAAAGGTTCGAATGCCCGAACATACACCATCAAAAGAGGGAGCGGAGCTGTTCCGATGTAAGACGGTGTGAATGTCCGACCATAGTTGGTAAAAAGCGGGTAAGAAAAGGTTAAAATACCTGACTGTACACAATCAAAAGGGGGAGCGGAGTTGTTCAGCTACAAGAAGGTGTGAAAGTCCGACCATGGTTTGTAAAAAGCTGGTAAGAAAAGGTTCGTATGCCCGAATATACACCATCAAAAGCGGAAGAGGAGGTGTTCGGCTGCAAGAAGGTGTGAATGTCGGACCATAGTTGGTAAAAAGCGGGTAAGAAAAGGTTAAAATACCCAACTGTACACAATCAATAGCGGGAGCGGAGTTGTTCGGCTACAAGAAGGTGTGAAAGTCCGACCATGGTTTGTAAAAGGCGTATAAGTAAAGGTTCGAATGCCCAAATATATACCATCAAAAGTGGAAGAGGAGGTGTTCGGGTGCAAGAAGGTGTGAACGTCCGACCAAAGTTTGTAAAAAGCAGTTAAGAAAAGGTTCGAATATCCAACCAAACATAATCAAAAGCGGGAGAAGAGCTGTTCGACTGCAAGTAGGTGTGAATGTCAGATCATAATTTGCAAAAAGCTGATGAGAAAGGGTGAGAATGCCCGACTAAACACAATCAAATGCGGGAGCGGAGGTGTTCGTCTGTGAGTAGGTGTGAATGTCCGACCATAAATGCTGAAAAATGTTTTAGAAAAGGTAAGAATGCCGGACTATACATCATCAAAAGCGGGAGCAGAGCTTTTCGACTGCAAGTAGGTGTGAATGTCAGATCATTATTTGCAAAAAGCTGTTGAGAAAGGGTGAGAATGCCCGACTATACACCATCAAATGCGGGAGCGGTACTGTTCGGCTGTGAGTAGGTTTGAATGTCCGACCATAATTGCTGAAAAATGTGTTAGAAAAGACTAGAATGCCGGACAATACATCATCAAGAGCGGGAGAGGTGGTATTCGGCTGCAAGTAGGTGTGAATGTCCAGCCATAATTACTCACAAACGGGTAAGAAAAGGTAGTATTGCCAGACCATACATTATCAAAACAGGGAGCGGAGGTGGTTCAGCTGCAAGGTGTGAATGTCTGACTAAAGTTTGTAAAAAGCGGGTAAGACAAGGTGCGAATGCTCGACAATGTATGATCAAAAGCGGGAGTGGTGGTGTTCGGCTGCAAGGTCTGAATGTCCAACCATAATTTGTAAAAACCGGGGAAGAAAAGGCTCGAAAGCCCGACTATACACCATCAAAAGAGGGAGCGGTGGTTTTCGGCTGCAAGAAAGTCTGAATGTCCACCGATAATTCCTGAAAAATGGATAAAAAAAGGGTGCGAATGCCCAACCATACATCATCAAAAACAGGAGTAGATATGTTCGGCTACAAGTTTTGAATGTCCGAGCATAGTTTGTAAAAGGCGGGTAAGAAAAGGTTCCAATGCCCGAACATACACCATCAAAAGAGGGAGCGGAGGCGTTCCGCTGTAAGAAGGTGTGAATGTCCGACCATTGTTGGTAAAAAGTGGGTAAGAAAAGGTTAAAATACCCGACTGTACACAATCAAAAGAGGGAGCGGAATTGTTCAGCTACAAGAAGGTGTGAAAGTTAGACCATGGTTTGTAAAAAGCGGGTAAGAAAAGGTTCGTATGCCCGAATATACACCATCGAAAACGGAAGCGGAGGTGTTCGGCTGCAAGAAAGTGTGAACGTCCGACCAAAGTTTGTAAAAAGCAGTTAAGAAAAGGTTTGAATATCTAACCAAACATAATCAAAAGCGGGAGCAAAGCTGTTCAACTGCAAATAGGTGTGAATGTCAGATCATAATTTTCTAAAAGCTGAAGAGAAAGGGTGAGAATGCCCGACTATACACCATCAAATGCGGTAGCGGAGTTGTTTGGCTGTGAGTAGGTGTGAATCTCCGACCATAATTGCTGAAAAATGTGTTAGAAAAGGTAAGAATGCCGGTCCATACATCATCAAAAGCGGGAGAGGTGGTGTTCGGCTGCAAGTAGGTGTGAATATCCAGCCATAATTACTCACAAACGGGTAAGAAAAGGTAGTATTTCCAGACCATACATGTTCAAAACAGGGAGCGGAGGTTGTTCAGCTGCAAGAAGGTGTGAATGTCAAACTAAAGTTTGTAAAAAGCGGGTAAGACAAGGTGAAAAAGCCCGACAATGTATAATCAAAAGAGGGAGCGGAGGTGTTCGGCTTTAAGAAGGTCTGAATGTCCAACCATAATTTGTAAAAACCGGGAAGAAAAGGCTCGAAAGCCCGACTATACACCATCAAAAGTGGGAGCGGAGGTGTTCAGCTGCAAGAAGGTCTGAATGTCCATCAATAATTGCGTTATATCATGAAAGAAAATGTTCGAATATCAAACCGCACATGATCATAAGAGAGGAGGTGATCAGCTGTAAGAAGGTGTGAATGTCCCTCCATAATTCCTGAAAAAAGGGTAGAAAAAGGTGCGAATGCCCAACCATACATTATCAAAAGCAGGTGTGAATGTCAGATCATAATTTGCAAAAAGCTGATGAGAAAGGATGAGAATGCCCGACTATACAACATCAAATGCGGGAGCGGAGGTGTTCGGCTCTGAGTAGGTGTGAATGTCCGATCATAATTGCTGAAAAATGTGTTAGAAAAGGTAAGAATGCCGGACCATATATCATCAAAAGCGGTAGAGGTGGTGTTCGGCTGCAAAAAGGTGTGAATGTTAAACTAAAGTTTGTAAAAAGCGGGTAAGACAAGTGGCGAATGCTTGACAATGTATGATCAAAAGCAGGAGCGGAGGTGCTCAGCTGCAAGAAGGTCTAAATGTCCATCAATAATTGCTAGAAAACATGAAAGAAAATTTTCGAAAATCAAACCGCACATGATCATAAGTGGGAGAGGAGGTGTTCAGCTGCAAGAAAGTCTTAATGTCCACCGATAATTCCTGAAAAATGGATAAAAAAAGGGTGCGAATGCCCAACCATACATCATCAAAAACAGGAGCAGATGTGTTCGGCTACAAGTTTTGAATGTCCGACCATAGTTTGTAAAAGGCGGGTAAGAAAAGCTTCGAATGCCTTAACATACACCATCAAAAGAGGGAGCGGAGGTGTTCCGCTTTAAGAAGGTGTGAATGTCCGACCATAGTTGGTAAAAAGCGGGTAAGAAGAGGTGAAAATACCCGAGTGTACACAATCAAAAGAGGGAGCGGAGTTGTTCAGCTACAAGAAGGTGTGAAAGTCCGACCATGGTTTGTAAAAAGCGGGTAAGAAAAGCTTCGAATGCCCGAATATATACCATCAAAAGCGGAAGCGGAGGTGTTCCGCTGCAAGGTGTGAACGTCCGATAAAAGTTTGTAAAAAGCATTTAAAAGGTTCCAATATCCAACCAAACATAATCAAAAGCGGGAGCAGAGCTGTTCGACTGCAAGTAGGTGTGAATGTCAGATCATAATTTGCAAAAAGCTGATGAAAAAGGGTGAGAATGCCCGACTATACACCATCAAAAGCAAGAGCGGAGGTGTTCAGCTGCAAGAAGGTCTAAATGTCCACCAATAATTACTGAATAATGGTTAAGAAAAGGTGCGAATGCCCAACCATACATCATCAAAAGCAGGAGTGGATGTGTTCGGCTACAAGAAGGTTTGAATGTCCGACCATAGTTTGTAAAAGGCGGGTAAGAAAAGGCTTCGAATGCCTTAACATACACCATCAAAAGAGGGAGCGGAGGTGTTCCGCTGTAAGAAGGTGTGAATGTCCGACCATAGTTGGTAAAAAGCGGGTAAGAAGAGGTGAAAATACCCGAGTGTACACAATCAAAAGAGGGAGCGGAGTTGTTCAGCTACAAGAAGGTGTGAAAGTCCGACCATGGTTTGTAAAAAGCGGGTAAGAAAATGTTCGTATGCCCGAATATACACCATCAAAAGCGGAAGCGGAGGTGTTCGGCTTCAAGAAGGTGTGAATGTCCGACTATATTTGGTGAAAAGCAGGTGAAGCAAGGTCTGAATGCCCAACCTTACATCATCAAAAGCGAGATCAGAGGTGTTTGGCTGCAAGAAGGCCATAGTTTGCCAAAAGCGGGTAAGGTGCGAATGACCGACTAAATATCAACAAAAGTGGGGACGGAGGTCTTCGGATGCAAGTGGGTGTGAATATCCCACCATACTTCTATGAGAGGAAGCTGTGAATGGCCGACCATAGTTTGCAAAACGCGGGTGAGAAAAGGTGCGAATGTCCAACCCTACATGATCAAAACAAGGAGCGTAGGTGTTTGGCTGCGACAAGGTGTGAATGTCCACCCATAATTAATGAAAAGCGGGCAACAAGTAGGTTCGAATGCCCAACCATACATCATCAAAAGCAGGAGTGGATGTGTTCGGCTAGAAGAAGGTTTGAATATCCGACCATAGTTTGTAAAAAGCGGGTAAGAAAAGGTTTGAATGCCCGAACATACACCATCAAAGGAGGGAGTGGAGGTGTTCCGCTGTAAGAAGGTGTGAATGTCCGACCATAGTTGTTAAAAAGTGGGTAAGAAAAGGTTAAAATACCCAACTGTATACAATCAATAGCGGGAAAGGATGTGTTCGGTTACAAGAAGGTGTGAAAGTCCGACCATGGTTTGTAAAAAGCGGGTAAGAAAAGGTGCCAATGCCCGACAATGTATGATCAAAAGAGGGAGCGAAGGTTTTCAGCTTTCAGGTTTCAATGTCCGACCATAGTTTGTAAAAAGCGGGTAAGAAAAGGTTCGAATGCCCGAAAATACAACATCAAAAGCGGGAGCGGAGGTGTTCCGCTGTAAGACGGTGTGAATGTCCGACCATAGATGGTAAAAAGTGGGTAAGAAAAGGTTAAAATACCCGACTGTACACAATCAATAACGGGAGCGGAGTTGTTCGGCTACAAGAAGGTGTGAACGTCCGACCAAAGTTTGTAAAAAGCAGTTAAGAAAAGGTTAGATTGCCTTCAACAAAGAACACCATTGGACTTTGCAGTAGAAGAAGTTGAAATCGATCTCTATATTGATAAATATGAAGGACAAAGCAGTTTCCACTTGGTTTGAGTGAAGAAATTAATTTTATAGCAAAATCCGAAATCACGCATAACTCCTCCAAAAGAACGTATTGCTCAACCAAAGGGATGCTTCTTTCTCATTCAGGGTAATATGAGGAACTTTATGCTTGATACATTTTTAGACATGGATAACTATGAAGGACAAAGCAATTCATTTTATAGGAAAATCCAAAATCGTGAAGAACTCATGAAAATAAGCTTATTCTCGGATTCCTGATCCTTCAGTGTTTCTCTTTCTTCTACTGCAAAATCCAATGTTGTTCTTTGTTGAAGTCGATCTAGACATTGATAAATATGAAGGACAAAGCAGTTTTAACTTGGTTTGAGTGAAGGAATTCATTTTATACATAAAATCCCAAATCATGCACAACGTATGAAAAGAAGCTTATTCTCGGATTCCTGATCCTTCAGTGTTAGTCTTTCTTCTACTGCAAAATCCAATGTTTTTCTTTGTTGAAGTCGATCTAGACATTGATAAATATGAAGGACAAAGCAGTTTTAACATAGTTTGAGTGAAGGAAATCATTTTATAGCAAAATCCCAAATCATGTAGAACGTATGAAAAGAAGCTTATTCTCGGATTCCTGAACCTTCAGTGTTGCTCTTTCTTCTACTGCAAAATACAATGTTGTTCTTTGTTGAAGTCGATCTAGACATTGATAAATATGAAGTTAAAAGTAGTTTTAACATAGTTTAAGTGAAGAAATTCATTTTATAGTAAAATCCGAAATCGTGCAGAACTCATGAAAATAAGCTTATTCTCGGATTCCTACAACTTTTGATTTGCTCTTTCTTTTACTGCAAAGTACAACGTTGTTTTTTTTTGTTTAAATCTATCTAGACATTGATAAATTTGAACGTAAAAGCCGTTTTAACATAGTTTGAGTGAAGGAATTAATTTTATAGATAAAATCCCAAATCATGCAGAACTCCTCAAAAGGGGCTTATGGCTTAATCATAAGTGTGGTTCTTTCTCATCCAGGGTAATATGAGGAAGTTTATGATTGAAATATATGTAGAAATGGGTACATATGAAGGACAAAGTAGTTTTAACAGTTTGAGTGAAGGAATTCATTTTAAAACAAAATCCCAACAAATGAAGAACTCATGAAAAGCTTATTCTCGGATTCCTGAAACTTTAGATTTGCTCTTTCTTTTACTGCAAAGTACAACGTTGTTTTTTGTTGAAATCTATCTAGACATTGATAAATACCGGCCGAACATCTCTGCGTCCGCTTTTGACATTTTATGGTTTGGCATTCTAACCTTTTCTTACCCGCTTTTTACAAATTTTGATCTGACATTCACACCTACTTGCAGTTGAACACCTTCTCTCCCGCTTATGATCATGAGCGGTTTGACATTCGAAAATTTTCTTTCATGTTTTCTAGCAATTACTGATGGACATTCAGACCTTCTTGCAGCCGAACACCTCCGCTCCCGCTTTTGATGGTGTATATTCGGGCATACAAAACTTTTCTTACCCGCTTTTTACAAACCATGGTTGGACATTCACACTTTGTTGCTGAACTACTCCGCTCCCTCTTTTGATTGTATACAGTCGGGTATTTTCACCTTTTCTTACCAGCTTTTACCAACTACGGTTGGACATTCACACCTTCTTACAACGGAACACCTCCGCTCCCTCTTTTGATGGTGTATGTTCAGGCATTCGAACCTTTTCTTACCCGCCTTTTACAAACTATAGTCGGACATTGAAACCTTCTTGTATCCAAACACATCCCCTCCTGCTTTTGTTGATGTATGGTTGGGCTTTCGCACCTTTTCTTAACCATTTTTCAGTAATTATTGGTGGACATTCACACCTTCTTGCAGCTGAACACCTCCGCTCCCGCTTTTGATGGTGTATAGTCGGGCTTTCGAGCCTTTTCTTCCCTGGTTTTTACAAATTATGGTTGGACATTCAGACCTTGCAGCCGAAAACCTATGCTCCCTCTTTTGATCATACATTGTCAGGCATTCGCACCTTGTCTTACCCGCTTTTTACAAACTTTAGTCAGACATTCACACCTTGCAGCTGAACCACCTCCGCTCCCTGTTTTGATCATGTATGGTCTGGCAATACTACGTTTTCTTACCCGTTTGTGAGTAATTATGGTTTGACAGTCACACCTACTTGCAGCCAAACACCACTTCTCCCGCTTTTGATGATGTATGGTCCGGCATTCTAGTCTTTTCCAACACATTTTTCAGTAATTATGGGTGGACATTAACACCTGCTTAAAGCTGAATAACTCCTCTCCCGCTTATGATCATATGCAGTTTGACATTCGAAAATTTTCTTTCATGTTTTCTAGAAATTACTGATGGACATTCAGACCTTCTTGCAGCTGAACACCTCCGCTCCCTCTTTTGATGGTGTATGTTCGGGCTTTCGAACCTATTCTTACCCCCTTTTTACAAACTATTCTCGGAGATTCACACCTACTCACAGACGAACAACTCCGCTCCCGCATTTGTTGGTGTATAGTCGGGCATTCTCACCCTTTCTCATCAGCTTGTTTAAAATTATAATCTGACATTCACACCTACTTGCAGTCGAACAGCTCTGCTCCCGCTTTTGATTATGTTTGGTTAGATATTCGAAACTTTTCTTAACTGCTTTTTACAAACTTTGGTCGGACGTTCACACTTTCTTGCAGCCGAACACCTCCGCTTCCGCTTTTGATGGTGTATATTTGGGCATACAAACGTTTTCTTACCCGCTTTTTATAAACTTTAGTGGGACATTCACACCTTCTTGCAGCTGAACCACCTCCGTTCCCTGTTTTGATCATGTATGGTCTGGCAATACTGCCTTTTCTTACCCGTTTGTGAGTAATTATGGCTGGACATTCACACCTACTTGCAGCCGAACACCACCTCTCCCGCTTTTGATGATGTATGGACCGGCATTCTTACCTTTTCTAACACATTTTTCAGCAATTATGGTTGGAGATTCACACCTACTCACAGCCGAACAACTCCGCTCCCGCATTTGATGGTGTATAGTCGGGAATTCTCACCCTTTCTAATCAGCTTTTTGCAAATTATGATCTGACATTCACACCTACTTGCAGTCGAACAGCTCTGCTCCCGATTTTGATTATGTTTGGTTGGATATTCGAACCTTTTCTTATCTGCTTTTTACAAACTTTGGACGGATGTTCACGTCTTCTTGAAGCCGAACACCTCCGCTTCCGCTTTTTATGGTATATATTCGGGCATTCGAACCTTTTCTTACACTCCTTTTACAAACCATGGTCGGACTTTCACACCTTCTTGTAGCCGAACAACTCCGCTCCCGCTATTGATTTTGTACAGTTGGGTATTTTAACCTTTTCTTACCCACTTTTTACCAACTATGGTCCGACATTCACACCTTCTTGCTGCCGAACACCTCCTCTTCCACTTTTGATGGTGTATATTCGGGCATACGAACCTTTTCTTACCAGCTTTTTACAAACCATGGTCGGACTTTCACACCATCTTGTAGCAGAACATCTCCGCTCCCTCTTTTGATTGTGTACAGTCAGGTATTTTAACCTTTTCTTACCAGCTTTTTACCAACTATGGTCGGACATTCACACCGTCTTACATCGGAACAGCTCCGCTCCCTCTTTTGATGGTGTATGTTCGGGCATTCGAACCTTTTCTTACCCGCTTTTTACAAACTATGGTCGGACATTCAAACCTTCTTGTAGCCGAACACATCTACTCCTGCTTTTGATGATGCATGGTTGGGCATTCGCACCTTTTCTTACCCATTTTTCAGTAATTATGGGTGGACATTCACACCTTCTTGCAGCTGAACACCTCCTCTCCCACTTATGATCATGTGTGGTTTGATATTCGAAAATTTTCTTTCATGTTTTCTAGCAATTATTGATGGACATTCAGACCTTCTTTCAGCTGAATACCTCCGCTTCCGCTTTTGATGGTGTATAGTCGGGCTTTCGAGCCTTTTCTTCCCCGGTTTTTACAAATTATGGTTGGACATTCAGACCTTCTTGCAGCCGAAAACCTCCGCTCCCTCTTTTAATCATACATTGTCGGGCATTCGCAGCTTTTCTTACCTGCTTTTTACAAACCAGGGTCGGACTTTCACATCTTTTAGTAGCCTAACAACTCCGCTCCCGGTATTGATTGTGTACAGTTGGGTATTTTAATCTTTTCTTACCCGCTTTTTACCAACTATGGTCCGACATTCACACCTTGCAGCCGAACACCTCCTCTTCCGCTTTTGATGGTGTATATTCGGGCATACGAACCTTTTCTTACCAGCTTTTTACAAACCATGGTCGGACTTTCACACCTTCTTGTAGCTGAACAACTCCGCTCCCTCTTTTGATTGTGTATGGTCAGGTATTTTAACCTTTTCTTACCCGCTTTTTACCAACTATGGTCGGACATTCACACCGTCTTACAGCTACACCTTACAGCTCCGCTCCCTCTTTTGATGGTGTATGTTCGGGCATTCGAACCTTTTCTTACCCGCTTTTTACAAACTATGGTCGGACATTCAAACCTTCTTGTAGCCGAACACATCCACTCCTGCTTTTGATGATACATGGTTGGGCATTCGCACCTTTTCTTACCCATTTTTCAGTAATTATGGTTGGACACTCACACCTTCTTGCAGCTGCACACCTCCTCTCCCGCTTATGATCATGTGCGGTTTGATATTCGAAAATTCTCTTTCATGTTTTCTAGCAATTATTGTTGGACATTCAGACCTTCTTGCAGCTGAACACCTCCGCCCCCACTTTTGTTGATGGTGTATAATCGGTCATTCGCACCTTACCCGCTTTTGGCAAACTATGGCCTTCTTGCAGCCAAACACCTCTGATCTCGCTTTTGATGATGTAAGGTTGGGCATTCAGACCTTGCTTCACCTGCTTTTCACCAAATATAGTCGGACATTCACACCTTCTTGCAGCCGAACACTTCCGCTTCACCTTTTAGTGTTCTATGGGGTATTCACACCTTTTTTTTCACCGCATTTTATAGATTATGGTTGGAAATTCTCACCCACTCTCATCCGAAGACCTCTCCTCCCACTTTTGTTAATATATAGTCGGGCATTCGAACCTTTTCTTACCCGCTTTTTACAAATTATGGTCGAACATTCACACCTACTTGCAGCCGAATACTTCCGCTCCACCTTTTAGTGATGTATGGTTGGCATTTGCACCTTTTCTTACCCTCTTTTTATACTGATTGCTGAAGATTAAGTTGTTCTTTCTCAAACTACAAATTTTTTTTAATTGTTGAAACTTGATTTGAAGTGGATAAATAAGGAGGACAAACAGTTTTAAGTCAGGCTGATAGAAGGAATTAATTTTATAGCAAAATCTGTATTTCGTCATATGTCGAGAGATGCTTATTGCTGAAGAAGTTCTTTCTCATTCTACAAAGTACAACGTTGTTTATCGTTGAAACTTGATTAGACATGAATAAATATGAAGGACAAAGCAGTCTTAACTTGGTTTGAGTTAAGGAATTCGTTTTATAGGAGAATCCGAATTCGTGCATAACTCGTAAAATAGAGCTTATTTTCGGATTCCTGAAGAATGAGTCTGGTTCTTTCTCATAATACAAAGTTTGTTGTTTATTGTTGAAACTTCACCAGAAGTGAAGAAATAAGGACAAACCGTTTTAAGTAAGTTTGATAGAAGGATTTCATTTTAAAGCAAAATCTGTATTCTTTCATATCTCCTCGAGAGAAGCTTATTGCTGAAAATTAGGTCTGGTTCTTTTTCATACTACAAAATACAGTGTTGTTTATTGTTGAAACTAGATTAGAAGTAGATAAATATGAAGGACAAAGCAGTTTGAACTTGGTTTGAGAGAAGGAATTAATTTTATTGCAAAATCCGAATTCATGCATAACTCGTCAAATAGATAGTGATGTGTCGTTCGTGAGCGATTCGTTCGATATGAACTAATTTTTTATATGACTCGGGAGTAACGAGTTGTCTCAGTGAGTGATTCGTTCATTTTCATGCAGTACCTTTACTCACCACATGGCAGGCGGCAGCTTCATAAGCTCAGTCAGCAGGACAGGGAACAGTATTGATTCGTTCACGACTCAACTCCTCGGGTGACGGGTCCTCGCACAGGAAACAGTATTGATTCATTCATGACTCAACTCCTCGGCTGACGGGTCCTCGCACAGGAAAATTTATTGATTTGTTTACGACTCAACTCCTTGGGTCTTCGTTCATTTGTCGCGTTTCAAATTCTACGTTTCATTTGACAGGCTGAAGAGCAGTAGGCACAACAGTTCGTTCACAAACCGGATCATTAATCTCATAGACTATTCTACCATCAACAACTTGGAAACCACAATCGACTCTCTAGATGCAGAAAAAGCATTTGATGGAGTGAACTGGAAATTTTTATTCGCAGCATTAAACAAATTTGGGTTTGGGTCACACTTCATCAACCGGATAAGGATATTATATAGCTCCCCAAATGCAAGTGTCAGGACAAATGATCAAACTTCTCCAAGCTTCAGTCTGCAGAGAGGTATAAGACAGGCTTGCCCACTTTCTCCCTCACTTTTTGCTATTTTCATCAAACCTTTAGCTGCTTCTATCAGACAAGATAGAAATATCAAAGACATCCAATCCCAAAGTATTGAGCATAAAATAAGTCTTTATGCTGATGATGTATTACTTTTCCTTCAGAACTCACAGACGTCTCTCACTCACACAATCACACTCATAAATAAATTCTCAGCACTTTCTGACTTTGTCCTTGAGTTTGGTGATTTTTTCTTCTTTTGATGCCTTGACACAGTGTGACAGGTGATACTACGTGGGGAGATCCTTTAACTTGGACTGCTGTCCCTGTGCTGCGAAATGGCTGTGCTGCTCAAATGGTCTCTCCTTCATCATATACACAGTTATTTATACATCACCTTCCACCATGAAGCGTTGTCTCTTTTTGTTTCTCTCTTTGTTCTTAAAATGCTGTTATGCATGTCTAAACCAATCCATTAAATTAGATCATTTTGGCAGTAAAGCGATCTACAATGTGCTTGGTCGCAGAGCTGCTCATCTGTGGTAAACAGCTCTTCAGAAAGGCATTCTTCAATTGATTTCACTAATTTTATGTAATAATTTTGTGATTTCATACAAAACTACACTTCTTCTCCCATCTGTCTGAGTATTTAATATTGTCTGGGTCCCGTTAAAACATGTATTTTTCCCATCTAATTCCTTGTATGCTTTAAAACAGGTATTCCCCATTTTCTATCCCTTCAGTAGCCAACCAGTTTGTATGGAGTACACTGGAGCAACTTGACTGATCAGTAAAACACTGCTTTTGTTGTCACCGCAAGGCTTCCCCCGTCGGTTGTTTCACTAGAACACTACTGAGTAACTATAACTCAACACAGTTTATACACATAACATTCATATACATACTAACAAACAAACAAATAATTATTTATCGCAATTTTCTCATCTCTGTTTGAACGTACACCCAGGTAAATATTCCTGTAGTCTTCTCATACCGACTATGGACCCATTCATTGTTTAACTTCACTGTTTTGCAAATTCTAATTGAATATTACACATTGACATTGAACTTTACTGGATAAGCAGGTCTTCATTGCATTCAGCAGCCTATATGTGAGCATCTATGTGTAAGCTGTTCTTCTTTGCATTTATCAGCAGCAAGCAATTCTTCATTGCACATGCATATGAAAATAGTAAAACAATTCCAATGCGTTAGCGAAACCTTCTATATCAGGAGTGTCCATCATGATGCTGGGAATAGAACCTCTTTCCCAGAATAGTTCAACCTTCTTACTCAACTGATCATAACTCCGCAATGAGCACATTTCAAAGTATCATTCCTCTACCTGTATTCAAAAATCTATGTGTAAATGTTTAATATTTCTTGTATTTGTTGATGTCATTCTGTGTGCATGTGGCCTAAACCCAATCTCTGTGTGGCAATTTTAATTTAAACAAGTTGAACTCTGCCTCTGATCATTTAAAAAAAGGTGTGTACCGATATCAACCTTTCTCAGGTAATTACTGATCCTACAAAACCAAGAGATCCTTCAAGGTTGTCCCTGATTGGCTCAATCTTAACAAATCAAAGGTAGAAAATCCGCAGTGTCTGAACTTGGTGTTAGTTATCGCTGCTCAATAGCCTGTATCAGAATTGCAAAAATGAAAACATTAGGTCCACGCTTGGTATCCAGATCCTGAAACATCTCCATGAGCAGGCTTTTTTTTAAACTGATCTGTTGAATAGTTATACTCATGACACTGTTAAAATCCCAGATGAAGATCTAGCACTTGACCATTTTTGTAAATCTTCTAATTCCATAGTTGATAAACACACCCCTTTTCAAAAGTATAGAACTTAGAACAGGTCTAGTCCCTGGCTTTCGGCAGAACTGTCTTCTTTACTTTTTTTTTTTTTTTTTCCCCTTGTCCTGTTCAGCATTATGGCAGCAGAATTGTAGTCTGAATACCTTTGATGCCAAAATGATTTGCTTTGCCAAGGGAAGTTTTATAAATGTAAAGCTCCCTTTGATGCCCATTTATTTATTTCTGTTTACAATATATGACATGTAATAGAACTGAACCGGACCGGGGGACAAGGAAAGAAGAAGAGGAAAGAAGAGGAAACAGAACAAAAATA
This sequence comes from Leuresthes tenuis, assembly GCF_036924035.1. Classification (NCBI taxonomy): domain Eukaryota; kingdom Metazoa; phylum Chordata; class Actinopteri; order Atheriniformes; family Atherinopsidae; genus Leuresthes; species Leuresthes tenuis. The sequence continues at coordinate 32,803,180 of NW_027325365.1, read as the reverse complement.
GAAACAAAAACCAGACAACCAGCTGCTACACCTGTAAAAAACAAAACAGACAGCAATCTATGGCCTCTGAGGGGAATACAGCCTTAGCGCCACCAGGAGCACCTGAAAGCAGACAAGCAGAGAAAAAACAAACACACAAACAAAGAAAAACAAGCACAAGAAGTGGCAATCGCATACAACACAGCTGTGGATATAGATGACCTGAGACGACATGATAATACATCAACTGCTTAGTGACCATGCTACTGGACTAATGAATGTGTGTGTGTGTGTGTGAGAACATGCAACACCCATGGCACAGGACCTACATGATAACCGTGCTTAGTTATGAGTGTATAAGCGTACAGGGCCACAATCCACAGCCCCCCCAAGCAATCAGAAGCAGACAGAGAGGGCCACAAGACCCAGGCCACCAGCAGCCCCCACAGAGCACAGAACCCAGGAAGCCCACCGCAGGGGCAACCACGCATCCACCCAGAAGACTGCAGAGGAAGCCCCCGGAAAGAGCCCCCATAAGCATAGGGCAGAGGCCCTCCGGGAGCCAGGGGCAACAGCCCACCGACCCCGCCAGGCCCCGGCCGCCCAGACATGGGCCGTGCACTGGACCCGGGACCCAGGAGCCCGAGCGCCCCCAAACCCCCCGGCAGAGGCCCCACCCAATACCCAGGAGGGCCAAGCGCCCCAGACAGCCACACAGTGGGTCAGCGCCTGCCCCAGCGCCCCTGGCCAAGTGCCCTGGGAGTCAAGACGTGCCCACAGGTGGGTGAAGTCGCGAACAGCGGGGAGAGGCAACGCTGCCCCCCCATTGGGAGAAGCACAGGCAGGCCAGGCGACAGAAAGTCCCAGATCCAGGCCCAATCATTACCACACATCCACACGTCCTCCCTCCCTCGACTCCACTGGGGTGTAGTGCAGCGGGCACACCAGGGGGCCAGCAGCCCCCCAGCCACCACAGACCCCTAACCAGCAGAACAATTAATTAATCCTCCTGGCCCCTCCCGCCCCGAGCAGCAACAAGGAAGCAGGGGTGTGCGAAGAAGACCCCTCCCCCCACCCTTCTGGCTCTTCAATATTTTCTAATAGTGAGCAATTAAAATTGAGGGGCAGCCAAACTTATAGAACTGGGAGCGCAGCCCTCTGGGCAGCCTACATACCCAAAGAGCCCCGCCCACCAGATGCCACTCAGTGTAACCACCCCCCAAGACCTAATGTGTGTGTGTGAGTGTGTTTGATAAGTAGTAATGTCTAACACAGGGGCGGGAACTGCAAAGTGCAACAAAAGGGGACCACCTACGTGGCCCCATCCACTACACACCACCGAACACACACGCCCCCAAAACCCTTCATGTGTGAGTGTGTGCTGTGTACAGGAGCCAGAAGGGAGAGGGGTATGGGGATATACACCGGGGGAGCTACTCTCCCCCAGAGAGGGCAGCCAGGGACTGGCTGCAATAGGCATCCCCGCTACCTGGGAGCCAACACAGGGCAGGAGGGCCTGATGTCCACCAGGGGCCTGCAGCGACCATATTCCGGGAGCTACTCTACCCCCAGAAGGTACCCATCCCGCCCCACCCCACTCAACCCAACCCCACCCTGGAGGACCTCTACAAAAAACAAACAAACAACAACAAAAAACAAACAAACAAACCACCCGGTCACACCAGTCGCAGCAGCCCAGGCCTGAGACCCACCATCACCCAAGCGAAAAGCACCCCCCCATCCCCCCCCCCCCCCACCGCACGCCCCAACACCCTGAAAAAAAAACAACCATCTGCGGACACCTTGGAGCGCCCAGCCCCCAGGGCCCAGAACCACCACCACCACGCACGCTAGAGCTGCCCGGCCACCCGGCATAGAGCCAGCAGCCACCACCTCAAGGCCCCTAAGGGACCCCGCCCCACACCGCAAGACAGCCCCACCCACAAGCCCCCAAAACTGCCCTCCAAGCCCGACACACAGTCCCCCCCAGCAATGACCAACCCGGTCCCCACGACCCGAGAGACCACCAGACGCCCGAAGCCACACAGCCCCCCCCCAGCACACACCCAACCGCCCAGAGCGACGGGACAGCAACCCACCACCACCACTATGTGATAAAGCTAATCAGAGGGGACCAGAGAGAATGAAATTCAGCCAATTGATGTTTTGAGGAGGCAGACATTGTTTCCATGCTAATATAATCTAAAAGAAAATTTCTAAACTGGTTAATACACATATTGTTTTTCGCTTTCCAGTTCATGAGAATAGTTTTCTTTGCGATACATAACACTGTGAGAACCATGTGTGCTGAGTTCATTTCCATGTTGATGTTGTCTAAGTCACCCAGTATGCACAGTGTGGGGCATGCAGGGATGCTACACTTTAGCCATGTTGATAGGTCCTCACAGACTTCAAGCCAGAACTTCTGGACAGGCGCAGAAAACCACAAAGCGTGTGCATAATCATCAGGTGTGTTATCTGTGCAATGTGAGCAGATGTTTGAGTGTGTTAGACCCATCCTGAACATCCTTTGTCCTGTATAGTGTGTTCTATGAAGGATTTTGTATTGTATGAACTGTAAATTAGGATTTCGAGTCATTCTGAAGGTGTTCAAACATATTTGTGGCCAGAAGCTATGACTAGAACTGATGGATAAATCTGCCTCCCATTTTGAGGATGGAAGAGACATTGTGTCATCTATCTTAGACAATAATTTATATATTTTTGATAGTAGTTTTGGGGTGCAGATGCTTAGAAATTCTGCTACCCTAGTCGGGAGTTGTAAGTCTGGTTGGTGGAGGATATATTTCTTTGTTATTATAGACTTAAGTTGTTGATATTCTAGGAATTTATTGCTGCTTATCTCATGTTGTGATATGAGCTCATCAAATGAAATAAAATTTCCATTTTGGATTATATGTTCCAGATGTTTGATTCCTTTGATCTTCCACAGAGGAAAGTTTAGCGTTTTTTTGTTTTGCATTATGTGAGGATTGTTCCAGATGGGTGTAAGCTTACACGGGACAAGTGAGGACTTTGTTATTTTAAGAAATTCCAACCAGGCTGTCAGAGAGGTGATGATGTTAATGCTTTTGAAACATTTGTGATTTTTTACGTTTTGACTAATAAGTGGCAGGTCAGAGATTTCCAGATTATCACACAATGCTTGTTCTATATTTATCCATGGTTCATCTATTGGGCTAGGTTTAAACCATTTTGATATATACTGTAACCTATTGGCTAAGGAATAGTGCTGAAAATGAGGTAAATCTAATCCACCACAGTCCTTGGTCTTCTGTAGGGTTTTTAAACTAATACGTGGTGGTTTGTTTTTCCACAGAAATTTGGAGATGCATGAATCTAGTGACTTAAACCAAGTAGCAGATGGTTTTATGGGGATCATTGAGAACAAATAGTTAACTTTTGGTAGTATCATCATTTTAATGGTTGTAACTCTCCCCAAAATAGTGAAGTTAAACAATGAATGGGTCCATAGTCGGTATGAGAAGACTACAGGAATATTTACCTGGGTGTACGTTCAAACAGAGATGAGAAAATTGCGATAAATAATTGTTTGTTTGTTTGTTAGTATGTATATGAATGTTATGTGTATAAACTGTGTTGAGTTATAGTTACTCAGTAGTGTCTCAGTGAAACAATCGACGGGGGAAGCCTTGCGGTGACAACAAAAGCAGTGTTTTACTGATCAGTCAAGTTGCTCCAGTGTACTCCATACAAACTGGTTGGCTACTGAAGGGATAGAAAATGGGGAATACTTGTTTTAAAGCAAACAAGGAATTAGATGGGAAAAATACATGTTTTAACGGGACCCAGACAATATTAAATACTCAGACAGATGGGAGAAGAAGTGTAGTTTTGTATGAAATCAAAAAATTATTACATAAAATTAGTGAAATCAATTGAAGAATGCCTTTCTGAAGAGCTGTTTACCACAGATGAGCAGCTCTGCGACCAAGCACATTGTAGATCGCTTTACTGCCAAAATGATCTAATTTAATGGATTGGTTTAGACATGCATAACAGCATTTTAAGAACAAAGAGAGAAACAAAAAGAGACAACGCTTCATGGTGGAAGGTGATGTATAAATAACTGTGTATATGATGAAGGAGAGACCATTTGAGCAGCACAGCCATTTCGCAGCACAGGGACAGCAGTCCAAGTTAAAGGATCTCCCCACGTGGTATCACCTGTCACACTGTGTCAAGGCATCAAAAGAAGAAAAAATCACCAAACTCAAGGACAAAGACACGAAGACTCCGGTGAACAAAGAGAGAGGACTGACAAATCAGAAATACAAAAGGATGCTGTAGCCTATTGGCTAAGGAATAGTGCTGAAAATTAGGTAAATCTAATCCACCACTGTCCTTGGTCTTCTGTAGGATTTTTAAACTAATACGTGGTGGTTTGTTTTTCCACAGAAATTTGGAGATGCATGAATCTAGTGACTTAAACCAAGTAGCAGATGGTTTTATGGGGATCGTTGAGAACAAATAGTTAACTTTTGGTAGTATCATCATTTTAATGGTTGTAACTCTCCCCATAAGTGATATAGGTAAGGACTTCCAACGAGAGAGATCGTCCTCTACTCTCTTTAATAATTGCACATAATTTAGCTTTGTTAGCTCTGAGAGCCTGGAGGAAATGTTTATGCCTAAATATCTAATATTTCCTGACTGTAAAGTGATCGCAGGTATATTCTGGACCCTACAGTTAATGGGCAGAACTGTGGTCTTAGACCAGTTGATAGAGTAGTCAGAAAGTGCTGAGAATTTATTTAGTGTGATTGTGTGAGTGAGAGACGTCTGTGAGTTCTGAAGGAAAAGTAATACATCATCAGCATAAAGACTTATTTTATGCTCAATACTTTGGGATTGGATGTCTTTGATATTTCTATCTTGTCTGATAGAAGCTGCTAAAGGTTTGATGAAAATAGCAAAAAGTGAGGGAGAAAGTGGGCAACCCTGTCTTATACCTTTCTGCAGACTGAAGCTTGGAGAAGTTTGATCATTTGTCCTGACACTTGCATTTGGGGAGCTATATAATATCCTTATCCGGTTGATGAAGTGTGACCCAAACCCAAATTTGTTTAATGCTGCGAATAAAAATGTCCAGTTCACTCCATCAAATGCTTTTTCTGCATCTAGAGAGTCGATTGTGGTTTCCAAGTTGTTGATGGTAGAATATTCTATGAGATTAATGATCTGGTTTGTGAACGAACTGTTGTGCCTACTGCTCTTCAGCCTGTCAAATGAAACGTAGAATTTGAAACGTGACAAATGAACAAAGACCCAAGGAGTTGAGTCGTAAACAAATCAATACTTTTTCCTGTGCGAGGACCCGTCAGCCGAGGAGTTGAGTCATGAACAAATCAATACTGTTTCCTGTGCGAGGACCCGTCACCCGAGGAGTTGAGTCGTGAACGAATCAATACTGTTCCCTGTCCTGCTGACTGAGCTTATGAAGCTGCCGCCTGCCATGTGGTGAGTAAGGGTACTGCATGAAAATGAACGAATCACTCACTGAGACAACTCGTTACTCCTGAGTCATATAAAAAATTAGTTCATATCGAACAAATCGCTCACGAACGACACATCACTATCTATTTGACGAGTTATGCATGAATTCGGATTTTGCAATAAAATTAATTCCTTCTCTCAAACCAAGTTCAAACTGCTTTGTCCTTCATATTTATCTACTTCTAATCTAGTTTCAACAATAAACAACACTGTATTTTGTAGTATGAAAAAGAACCAGACCTAATTTTCAGCAATAAGCTTCTCTCGAGGAGATATGAAAGAATACAGATTTTGCTATAAAATGAAATCCTTCTATCAAACTTACTTAAAACGGTTTGTCCTTATTTCTTCACTTCTGATGAAGTTTCAACAATAAACAACAAACTTTGTATTATGAGAAAGAACCAGACTCATTCTTCAGGAATCCGAAAATAAGCTCTATTTTACGAGTTATGCACGAATTCGGATTCTCCTATAAAACGAATTCCTTAACTCAAACCAAGTTAAGACTGCTTTGTCCTTCATATTTATTCATGTCTAATCAAGTTTCAACGATAAACAACGTTGTACTTTGTAGAATGAGAAAGAACTTCTTCAGCACTAAGCATCTCTCGACATATGACGAAATACAGATTTTGCTATAAAATTAATTCCTTCTATCAGCCTGACTTAAAACTGTTTGTCCTCCTTATTTATCCACTTCAAATCAAGTTTCAACAATTAAAAAAATGTTGTAGTTTGAGAAAGAACAACTTAATTTTCAGGAATCAGTATAAAAAGAGGGTAAGAAAAGGTGCAAATGCCAACCATACATCACTAAAAGGTGGAGCGGAAGTATTCGGCTGCAAGTAGGTATGAATGTTCGACCATAATTTGTAAAAAGCGGGTAAGAAAAGGTTCGAATGCCCGACTATATATTAACAAAAGTGGGAGGAGAGGTCTTTGGATGAGAGTGGGTGAGAATTTTCAACCATAATCTATAAAATGCGGTGAAAAAAAAGGTGTGAATACCCCATAGAACACTAAAAGGTGAAGCGGAAGTGTTCGGCTGCAAGAAGGTGTGAATGTCCGACTATATTTGGTGAAAAGCAGGTGAAGCAAGGTCTGAATGCCCAACCTTACATCATCAAAAGCGAGATCAGAGGTGTTTGGCTGCAAAAAGGCCATAGTTTGCCAAAAGCAGGTAAGGTGCGCATGAACGATTATACACCATCAACAAAAGTGGGGGCGGAGGTGTTCAGCTGCAAGAAGGTCTGAATGTCCAACAATAATTGCTAGAAAACATGAAAGAGAATTTTCGAATATCAAACCGCACATGATCATAAGCGGGAGAGGAGGTGTGCAGCTGCAAGAAGGTGTGAGTGTCCAACCATAATTACTGAAAAATGGGTAAGAAAAGGTGCGAATGCCCAACCATGTATCATCAAAAGCAGGAGTGGATGTGTTCGGCTACAAGAAGGTTTGAATGTCCGACCATAGTTTGTAAAAAGCGGGTAAGAAAAGGTTCGAATGCCCGAACATACACCATCAAAAGAGGGAGCGGAGCTGTAAGGTGTAGCTGTAAGATGGTGTGAATGTCCGACCATAGTTGGTAAAAAGCGGGTAAGAAAAGGTTAAAATACCTGACTGTACACAATCAAAAGAGGGAGCGGAGTTGTTCAGCTACAAGAAGGTGTGAAAGTCCGACCATGGTTTGTAAAAAGCTGGTAAGAAAAGGTTCGTATGCCCGAATATACACCATCAAAAGCGGAAGAGGAGGTGTTCGGCTGCAAGGTGTGAATGTCGGACCATAGTTGGTAAAAAGCGGGTAAGAAAAGGTTAAAATACCCAACTGTACACAATCAATAGCGGGAGCGGAGTTGTTCGGCTACAAGAAGGTGTGAAAGTCCGACCATGGTTTGTAAAAGGCGTGTAAGAAAAGGTTCGAATGCCCAAATATATACCATCAAAAGTGGAAGAGGAGGTGTTCGGCTGCAAGAAGGTGTGAACGTCCGACCAAAGTTTGTAAAAAGCAGTTAAGAAAAGGTTCGAATATCCAACCAAACATAATCAAAAGCGAGAGCAGAGCTGTCCGACTGCAAGTAGGTGTGAATGTCAGATCATAATTTGCAAAAAGCTGAAGAGAAAGGGTGAGAATGCCCGACTATACACCATCAAATGCGGTAGCGGAGTTGTTACATGATCAAAACAGGAAGCAGAGGTGGTTCAGCTGCAAGAAGGTGTGAATGTCCGACTAAAGTTAAAAATATTTTTAAAAAAGCGGGAGGAGAGGTCTTCGGATGAGAGTGGTTTAGAATTTACAACCATAATCTATAAAATGCGGTGAAAAAAAAGGTGTGATAGAACACTAAAAGGTGGAGCGGAAGTGTTCGGCTGCAAGAAGATGTGAATGTCCGACTATATTTGGTGAAAAGCAGGGGAAGCAAGGTCTGAATGCCCAATCTTACATCATCAAAAGCGAGATCAGAGGTGTTTGGCTGCAAGAAGGCCATAGTTTGCCAAAAGCGGGTAAGGTGCGAATGACCGACTAAATATCAACAAAAGTCGGGACGGAGGTCTTCGGATGCAAGTGGGTGTGAATATCCCACCATACAAGTATGGTGGAGAGGAAGCTGTGAATGGCCAACCATAGTAAAAAGCGGGTGAGAAAAGGTGCGAATGTCAAACCATACATGATCAAAACAGTTAGCGTAGGTGTTTGGCTGCGACAAGGTGTGAATGTCCACCCATAATTAATGAAAAGCGGGAAACAAGTAGGTTCGAATGCCCAACCATACATCATCAAAAGCAGCAGTGGATGTGTTCGGCTACAAGAAGGTTTGAATGTCTGGCCATAGTTTGTAAAAAGCGGGAAAGAAAAGGTTTGAATGCCTGAACATACACCATCAAAAGAGGGAGCGGAGGTGTTCCGCTGTAAGAAGGTGTGAATGTCCGACAATAGTTGATAAAAAGCGGGTAAGAAAAGTTTTAAATACCCAACTGTACACAATAAATAACGGGAGCGGAGTTGTTCGGCTACTAAAAGGTGTGAAAGTCGGACCATGGTTTGTAAAAAGCGGGTAAGAAAAGGTGCGAATGCCCGACAATGTACGATCAAAAGAGGGAGCAGAGGTTGTCGGTTGCAAGAAGGTCTGAATGTCCAACCATAATTTGTAAAAACCAGGGAAGAAAAGGCTCGAAAGCCCGACTATACACCATCAAAAGCAAGAGCGGAGGTGTTCCGCTGTAAGAAGGTGTGAATGTCAGACCATAGTTGTTAAAAAGTGGGTAAGAAGAGGTGAAAATACCCGAGTGTACACAATCAAAAGAGGGAGCGGAGTTGTTCAGCTACAAGAAGGTGTGAAAGTCCAACCATGGTTTGAAAAAGCGGGTAAGAAAAGGTTCGTATGCCCGAATATATACCATCAAAAGCGGAAGCGGAGGTGTTCGGCTGCAAGAAGGTGTGAACGTCCAATAAAAGTTTGTAAAAAGCATTTAAAAGGTTCCAATATCCAACCAAACATAATCAAAAGCGGGAGCAGAGCTGTTCGACTGCAAGTAGGTGTGAATGTCAGATCATAATTTGCAAAAAGCTGATGAAAAAGGGTGAGAATGCCCGACTATACACCATCAAAAGCAAGAGCGGAGGTGTTCAGCTGCAAGAAGGTCTGAATGTCCACCGATAATTACTGAAAAATGGTTAAGAAAAGGTGCGAATGCCCAACCATACATCATCAAAAGCAGGAGTGGAGTTGTTCGGCTACAAGAAGGTTTGAATGTCCGACCATAGTTTGTAAAAGGCGGGTAAGAAAAGCTTCGAATGCCTTAACATACACCATCAAAAGAGGGAGCGGAGGTGTTCCGCTTTTAAGAAGGTGTGAATGTCCGACCATAGTTCTAGCTTATTCTCGGATTCCTGATCCTTCAGTGTTGCTCTTTCTTCTACTGCAAAATACAATGTTGTTCTTTGTTGAAGTCGATCTAGACATTGATAAATATGAAGTTAAAAGCAGTTTTAACATAGTTTGAGTGAAGGAATTCATTTTATACATAAAATCCCAAATCATGCAGAACATATGAAAATAAGCTTATTCTCGGATTCCTGAACCTTCAGTGTTGCTCTTTCTTCTACTGCAAAATGCAATGTTGTTCTTTGTTGAAGTCTATCTAGACATTGATAAATATGAAGTTAAAAGTAGTTTTAACATAGTTTGAGTGAAGGAATTCATTTTATAGTAAAATCCGAAATCGTGCAGAACTCATGAAAATAAGCTTATTCTCGGATTCCTAAAACTTTTGATTTGCTCTTTCTTTTACTGCAAAGTACAACGTTTTTTTTTTTTTGTTTAAATCTATCTAGACAATGATAAATATGATCGTAAAAGCCGTTTTAACATAGTTTGAGTGAAGGAATTAATTTTATAGATAAAATCCCAAATCATGCAGAACTCCTCAAAAGGGGCTTATGGCTTAATCACAAGTGTGGTTCTTTCTCATCCAGGGTAATATGAGGAAGTTTATGATTGAAATATATGTAGAAATGGGTACATATGAAGGACAAAGCAGTTTTAACATAGTTTGAGTGAAGGAATTCATTTTAAAACAAAATCCCAACAAATGCAGAACTCATGAAAAGCTTATTCTCGGAATCCTGAAACTTTAGATTTGCTCTTTCTTTTACTGCAAAGTACAACGTTGTTTTTTGTTGAAATCTATCTAGACATTGATAAATACCGGCCGAACGTCTCTGCTGCCGCTTTTGACAATTTATGGTTTGGCATTCTTACCTTTTCTTACCCGCTTTTTACAAATTTTGATCTGACATTCACACCTACTTGCAGTCGAACACCTTCTCTCCCGCTTATGATCATGAGCGGTTTGACATTCGAAAATTTTCTTTCATGTTTTCTAGCAATTACTGATGGACATTCAGACCTTCTTGCAGCCGAACACCTCCACTCCCGCTTTTGATGGTGTATATTCGGGCATACAAAACTTTTCTTACCCGCTTTTTACAAACCATGGTCGGACATTCACACTTTGTTGCTGAACTACTCCGCTCCCTCTTTTGATTGTGTACAGTCGGGTATTTTCACCTTTTCTTACCAGCTTTTTACCAACTACGGTCGGACGTTCACACCTTCTTACAGCGGAACACCTCCGCTCCCTCTTTTGATGGTGTATGTTCGGGCATTCGAACCTTTTCTTACCCGCTTTTTACAAACTATGCTCGGACATTCAAACTTCTTGTATCCAAACACATCCCCTCCTGCTTTTGATGATGTATGGTTGGGCTTTCGCACCTTTTCTTAACCATTTTTCAGTAATTATTGGTGGACATTCAGACCTTCTTGCAGCTGAACACCTCCGCTCCCGCTTTTGATGGTGTATAGTCGGGCTTTCGAGCCTTTTCTTCCCTGGTTTTTACAAATTATGGTTGGACATTCAGACCTTGCAGCCGAAAACCTATGCTCCCTCTTTTGATCATACATTGTCAGGCATTCGCACCTTGTCTTACCCGCTTTTTACAAACTTTAGTCAGACATTCACACCTTGCAGCTGAACCACCTCCGCTCCCTCGTTTGATCATGTATGGTCTGGCAATACTACCTTTTCTTACCCGTTTGTGAGTAATTATGGCTTGACATTCACACCTACTTGCAGCCGAACACCACTTCTCCCGCTTTTGATGATGTATGGTCCGGCATTCTAGTCTTTTCTAACACATTTTTCAGTAATTATGGGTGGACATTAACACCTGCTTAAAGCTGAATAACTCCTCTCCCGCTTATGATCATATGCAGTTTGACATTCGAAAATTTTCTTTCATGTTTCCTAGAAATTACTGATGGACATTCAGACCTTCTTGCAGCTGAACACCTCCGCTCCCGCTTTTGATGGTGTATAGTCGGGCTTTCGAGTCTTTTCTTCCCCGGTTGTTACATATTATGGTTGGACATTCAGACCTTCTTGCAGCCGAAAACCTCCTCTCCCTCTTTTGATCATACAATGTCGGGCATTCACACCTTTTCTTACCCGCTTTTTACAAACCATGGTCGGACTTTCACACCTTTTAGTAGCCGAACAACTCCGCTCCCGCTATTGATTGTGTAAAGTCGGGTATTTTAACCTTTTCTTACCCGCTTTTTAAAAACTATGGTCGGACATTCACACCTTCTTACAGCGGAACACCTCCGCTCCCTCTTTTGATGGTGTATGTTCGGGCATTTGAACCTATTCTTACCCCCTTTTTACAATCTATTCTCGGAGATTCACACCTACTCACAGACGAACAACTCCGCTCCCGCATTTGTTGGTGTATAGTCGGGCATTCTCACCCTTTCTCATCAGCTTTTTTAAAATTATGATCTGACATTCACACCTACTTGCAGTCGAACAGCTCTGCTCCCGCTTTTGATTATGTTTGGTTGGATATTCGAAACTTTTCTTAACTGCTTTTTACAAACTTTGGTCGGACGTTCACACCTTCTTGCAGCCGAACACCTCCGCTTCCGCTTTTGATGGTGTATATTTGGGCATAAAAACCTTTTCTTACCCGCTTTTTATAAACTTTAGAGGGACATTCACACCTTCTTGCAGCTGAACCACCTCCGTTCCTTGTTTTGATCATGTATTGTCTGGCAATACTGCCTTTTCTTACCCGTTTGTGATTAATTATGGCTGGACATTCACACCTACTTGCAGCCGAACACCACCTCTCCCGCTTTTGATGATGTATGGACCGGCATTCTTACCTTTTCTAACACATTTTTCAGCAATTATGGTTGGAGATTCACACCTACTTGCAGTCGAACAGCTCTGCTCCCGCTTTTGATTAAGTTTGGTTGGATATTCGAAGCTTTTCTTAACTGCTTTTTACACACTTTGGTTGGACGTTCACGTCTTCTTGAAGCCGAACAACTCCGCTTCCGCTTATGATGGTTTATATTCAGGCATACGAACCTTTTCTTACCCGCTTTTTACAAACCATGGTCGGACATTCACACTTTGTTGCTGAACTACTCCGCTCCCTCTTTTGATTGAGTACAGTCGGGTATTTTCACCTCTTCTTACCAGCTTTTTACCAACTATGGTCGGACATTCCCATCTTCTTACAGCGGAACACCTCCGCTCCCTCTTTTGATGGTGTATGTTCGGGCATTCGAACCTTTTCTTACCCGCCTTTTACAAACTATGGTCGGACATTGAAACCTTCTTGTAGCCGAACACATCCGCTCCTGCTTTTGATGATGTATGGTTGGGCATTCGCACCTTTTCTTAACCATTTTTCAGTAATTATTGGTGGACATTCAGACCTTCTTGCAGCTGAACACCTGCGCTCCCGCTTCTGATAGTGTATAGTCAGGCTTTCGAGCCTTTTCGTCCCTGGTTTTTACAAATTATGGTTGGACATTCAGACCTTACAGCCGAAAACCTCCGCTCCCTCTTTTGATCATACATTGTCGGGCATTCGCACCTTGTCTTACCCGCTTTTTATAAACTTTAGTCGGACATTCACACCTTCTTGCAGCTGAACCACCTCCTCTCCCTGTTTTGATCATGTATGGTCTGGCAATACTACCTTTTCTTACCAGTTTGTGAGTAATTATGGTTTGACATTCACACCTACTCACAGCCGAACAACTCCACTCCCGCATTTGATGGTGTATAGTCGGGCATTCTCACCCTTTCTCATTAGCTTTTTGCAAATTATGATCTGACATTCACACCTACTTGCAGTCGAACAGCTCTGCTCCCGCTTTTGATTATGTTTGGTTCGATATTCGAACCTTTTCTTAACTGCTTTTTACAAACTTTGGTTGGACGTTCACGTCTTCTTGAAGCCAAACAACTCCGCTTCCGCTTATGATGGTTTATATTCGGGCATACGAACCTTTTCTTACCCGCTTTTTACAAACCATGGTCGGACTTTCACACCTTCCTGTAGCTGAACAACTCCGCTCCCTCTTTTGATTGTGTACAGTCGGGAATTTTAATCTTTTCTTACCCACTTTTTACCAACTATGGTCGGACATTCACACCTTCTTACAGCGGAACACCTCCGCTCCCTCTTTTGATGGTGTATGTTCGAGCATTTGAACCTTTTCTTACCCACCTTTTACAAACTATAGTCGAACATTCAAACCTTCTTGTATCCAAACACATCCCCTCCTGCTTTTGATGATGTATGGTTGGGCATTCGCACCTTTTCTTACCCATTTTTCAGTAATTATTGGTGGACATTCAGACCTTCTTGCAGCTGAATAACTCCGCTCCCGCTTTTGATGGTGTATAGTCGGGCTTTCGAGCCTTTTCTTCCCTGGTTTTTACAAATTATGGTTGGACATTCAGACCTTGCAGCCGAAAACCTCCGCTCCCTCTTTTGATCATACATTGTTGGGCATTCGCACCTTGTCTTACCCGCTTTTTATAAACTTTAGTCGGACATTCACACCTTCTTGCAGCTGAACCACCTCTGCTCCCTGTTTTGATCATGTATGGTCTGGCAATACTACCTTTTCTTACCCGTTTGTGAGTAATTATGGTTTGACATTCACACCTACTCACAGCCGAACAACTCCACTCCCGCATTTGATGGTGTATAGTCGGGCATTCTCACCCTTTCTCATTAGCTTTTTGCAAATTATGATCTGACATTCACACCTACTTGCAGTCGAACAGCTCTGCTCCCGCTTTTGATTATGTTTGGTTCGATATTCGAACCTTTTCTTAACTGCTTTTTACAAACTTTGGTTGGACGTTCACGTCTTCTTGAAGCCAAACAACTCCGCTTCCGCTTATGATGGTTTATATTCGGGCATACGAACCTTTTCTTACCTGCTTTTTACAAACCATGGTCGGACTTTCACACCTTCCTGTAGCTGAACAACTCCGCTCCCTCTTTTGATTGTGTACAGTCGGGAATTTTAATCTTTTCTTACCCACTTTTTACCAACTATGGTCGGACATTCACACCTACTTGCAGCCGAACACCACTTCTCCCGCTTTTGATGATGTATGGTCCGGCATTCTAGTCTTTTCTAACACATTTTTTAGTAATTATGGGTGGACATTAACACCTGCTTGCAGCTGAACAACTCTTCTCCCGCTTATGATCATATTCAGTTTGTCATTAGAAAATTTTCTTTCATGTTTTCTAGAAATTACTGATGGACATTCAGACCTTCTTGCAGCTGAACACCTCCGCTCCCGCTTTTGATCGTGTATAGTCAGGCTGTCGAGCCTTTTTTTCCCCGGTTTTTACATATTTTGGTTGGACATTCAGACCTTCTTGCAGCCGAACACATCCACTCCTGCTTTTGATGATGTATGGTTGGCTATTCGCACCTTTTCTTAACCATTTTTCAGTAATTATTGGTGGACATTCAGACCTTCTTGCAGCTGAACACCTCCGCTCCCGCTTTTGATAGTGTATAGTCGGGCTTTCGAGCCTTTTCGTCCCCGGTTTTTACAAATTATGGTTGGACATTCAGACCTTGCAGCCGAAAACCTCCGCTCCCTCTTTTGATCATACATTGTCGGGCATTCGCACCATGTCTTACCCGCTTTTTATAAACTTTAGTCGGACATTCACACCTTCTTGCAGCTGAACCACCTCCGCTCCCTGTTTTGATCATGTATGGTCTGGCAATACTACCTTTTCTTACGCGTTTGTGAGTAATTATGGTTTGACATTCACACCTACTCAAAGCGGAAGAACTCCACTCCCGCATTTGATGGTGTATAGTCGGGCATTCTCACCCTTTCTCATCAGCTTTTTTGCAAATTATGATCTGACATTCACACCTACTTGCAGTCGAACAGCTCTGCTCCCGCTTTTGATTATGTTTGGTTGAATATTCTAACCTTTTCTTAACTGCTTTTTACAAACTTTGGTCGGATGTTCACGTCTTCTTGAAGCCGAACACCTCCGCTTCCGCTTTTGATGGTTTATATTCGGGCATTCGCACCTTGTCTTACCCGCTTTTTACAAACTTTAGTCGAACATTCACACCTTTTTGCAGCCGAACACCACCTCTCCCGCTTTTGATGATTTATGGTCCGGCATTCTTACCTTTTCTAACACATTTTTCAGCAATTATGATCGGACATTCACACCTACTCAGAGCCGAACACCTCCGCTCCCGCATTTGATGTTGTATAGTCGGGCATTCTCATCCTTTCTCATCAGCTTTTTGCAAATTATGATCTGACATTCACACCTGCTTTTGATAATGTATGGTTGGGCATTCGCACCTTTTTCTACCCATTTTTCAGGAATTATGGAGGGACATTCACACCTTCTTACAGCTGAACACCTCCTCTCCCGCTTATGATCATGTGCGGTTTGATATTCAAACATTTTCTTTCATGATATAACGCAAAATATTGATGGGCATTCAGACCTTTTTGCAGCTGAACACCTCCGCTCCCACTTTTGATGGTGTATAGTCGGGCTTTCGAGCCTTTTCTTCCCGGTTTTTACAAATTATGGTTGGACATTCAGACCTTCTTAAAGACGAACACCTCCGCTCCCTCTTTTGATCATACATTGTCGGGCTTTTTCACCTTGTCTTACCCGCTTTTTACAAACTATAGTCGGATATTGACACCTACTTGCAGCCGAACACCACCTCTCCCGCTTTTGATGATGTATGGACCGGCATTCTAACCTTTTCTAACACATTTTTCAGCAATTATGGTTGGAGATTCCCACCTACTCACAGCCGAACAACTCCGCTACCGCATTTGATGGTGTATAGTCGGGCATTCTCACCCTTTCTCTTCAGCTTTTTGAAAATTATGATCTGACATTCACACCTATTTGCAGTCGAACAGCTCTGCTCCCACTTTTGATTATGTTTGGTTAGATATTCAAACCTTTTCTTAACTGCTTTTTACAAACTTTGGTCGGACGTTCACACCTTCTTGCAGCCGAACACCTCCGCTTCCGCTTTCGATGGTGTATATTCGGGCATACGAACCTTTTTTTACCCGCTTTTTACAAACCATGGTCTAACTTTCACACCTTCTTGTAGCTGAACAATTCCGCTCCCTCTTTTGATTGTGTACAGTCGGGTATTTTAACCTTTTCTTACCCACTTTTTACCAACTATGGTCGGACATTCACACCTTCTTACAGCGGAACGCCTCCGCTCCCTCTTTTGATGGTGTATGTTCGGGCATTCGAACCTTTTCTTACCCGCCTTTTACAAACTATGCTCGGACATTCAAAACTTGTAGCCGAACACATCCACTCCTGCATTTGATGATGTATGGTTGGGCATTCGCACCCTTTTTTTATCCATTTTTCAGGAATTATCGGTGGACATTCAGACTTTCTTGCAGCCGAAAACCACCGCTCCCTCTTTTGATGGTGTATAGTCGGGCTTTCGAGCCTTTTCTTCCCCGGTTTTTACAAATTATGGTTGGACATTCAGACCTTGCAGCCGAAAACCTCCGCTCCCGCTTTTGATCATACATTGTTGCGCATTCGCACCTTGTCTTACCCGCTTTTTACAAACTTTGGTCAGACATTCACACCTTGCAACTGAACCACCTCCGCTCCCTGTTTTGATAATGTATGGTCTGGCAATACTACCTTTTCTTATCCGTTTGTGAGTAATTATGGCTGGACATTCACACCTACTTGCAGCCGAACACCACCTCTCCCGCTCTTGATGATGTATTGTCCGGCATTCTAGTCTTTGCTAACACATTTTTCAGCAATTATGGTTGGAGATTCAAACCTACTCACAGACGAACACCTCTGCTCCCGCATTTGATTGTGTTTAGTCGGGCATTCTCACCCTTTCTCATCAGCTTTTTGCAAATTATGATCTGACATTCACACCTACTTGCAGTCGAACAGCTCTGCTCCCGCTTTTGATTATGTTTGGTTGGATATTCGAACCTTTTCTTACCCGCCTTTTACAAACTATGGTCGGACATTCAAACCTTCTTGTAGCCGAACACATCCGCTCCTGCTTTTGATGATGTATGGTTGGGCATTCGCACCTTTTCTTAACCATTTTTCAGTAATTATTGGTGGACATTCAGACCTTCTTGCAGCTGAACACCTCCGCTCCCGCTTTTGATAGTGTATAGTCAGGCTTTCGAGCCTTTTCTTCCCTGGTTTTTACAAATTATGGTTGGACATTCAGACCTTGCAGCCGAAAACCTCCGCTCCCTCTTTTGATCATACATTGTCGGGCATTCGCACCTTGTCTTACCCGCTTTTTATAAACTTTAGTCGGACATTCACACCTTCTTGCAGCTGAACCACCTCTGCTCCCTGTTTTGATCATGTATGGTCTGGCAATACTACCTTTTCTTACCCGTTTGTGAGTAATTATGGTTTGACATTCACACCTACTCACAGCCGAACAACTCCACTCCCGCATTTGATGGTGTATAGTCGGGCATTCTCACCCTTTCTCATTAGCTTTTTGCAAATTATGATCTGACATTCACACCTACTTGCAGTCGAACAGCTCTGCTCCCGCTTTTGATTATGTTTGGTTCGATATTCGAACCTTTTCTTAACTGCTTTTTACAAACTTTGGTTGGACGTTCACGTCTTCTTGAAGCCAAACAACTCCGCTTCCGCTTATGATGGTTTATATTCGGGCATACGAACCTTTTCTTACCTGCTTTTTACAAACCATGGTCGGACTTTCACACCTTCCTGTAGCTGAACAACTCCGCTCCCTCTTTTGATTGTGTACAGTCGGGAATTTTAATCTTTTCTTACCCACTTTTTACAAACTATGGTCGGACATTCACACCTACTTGCAGCCGAACACCACTTCTCCCGCTTTTGATGATGTATGGTCCGGCATTCTAGTCTTTTCTAACACATTTTTTAGTAATTATGGGTGGACATTAACACCTGCTTGCAGCTGAACAACTCTTCTCCCGCTTATGATCATATTCAGTTTGACATTAGAAAATTTTCTTTCATGTTTTCTAGAAATTACTGATGGACATTCAGACCTTCTTGCAGCTGAACACCTCCGCTCCCGCTTTTGATCGTGTATAGTCAGGCTGTCGAGCCTTTTCTTCCCCGGTTTTTACATATTTTGGTTGGACATTCAGACCTTCTTGCAGCCGAACACATCCACTCCTGCTTTTGATGATGTATGGTTGGCTATTCGCACCTTTTCTTAACCATTTTTCAGTAATTATTGGTGGACATTCAGACCTTCTTGCAGCTGAACACCTCCGCTCCCGCTTTTGATAGTGTATAGTTGGGCTTTCGAGCCTTTTCGTCCCCGGTTTTTACAAATTATGGTTGGACATTCAGACCTTGCAGCCGAAAACCTCCGCTCCCTCTTTTGATCATACATTGTCGGGCATTCGCACCATGTCTTACCCGCTTTTTATAAACTTTAGTCGGACATTCACACCTTCTTGCAGCTGAACCACCTCCGCTCCCTGTTTTGATCATGTATGGTCTGGCAATACTACCTTTTCTTACGCGTTTGTGAGTAATTATGGTTTGACATTCACACCTACTCAAAGCCGAAGAACTCCGCTCCCACTTTTGATGGTGTATAGTCGGGCTTTCGAGCCTTTTCTTCCCGGTTTTTACAAATTATGGTTGGACATTCAGACCTTCTTAAAGCCGAACACCTCCGCTCCCTCTTTTGATCATACATTGTCGGGCTTTTTCACCTTGTCTTACCCGCTTTTTACAAACTATAGTCGGATATTGACACCTACTTGCAGCCGAACACCACCTCTCCCGCTTTTGATGATGTATGGACCGGCATTCTAACCTTTTCTAACACATTTTTCAGCAATTATGGTTGGAGATTCACACCTACTCACAGCCGAACAACTCCGCTACCGCATTTGATGGTGTATAGTCGGGCATTCTCACCCTTTCTCTTCAGCTTTTTGAAAATTATGATCTGACATTCACACCTATTTGCAGTCGAACAGCTCTGCTCCCACTTTTGATTATGTTTGGTTAGATATTCAAACCTTTTCTTAACTGCTTTTTACAAACTTTGGTCGGACGTTCACACCTTCTTGCAGCCGAACACCTCCGCTTCCGCTTTCGATGGTGTATATTCGGGCATACGAACCTTTTTTTACCCGCTTTTTACAAACCATGGTCTAACTTTCACACCTTCTTGTAGCTGAACAATTCCGCTCCCTCTTTTGATTGTGTACAGTCGGGTATTTTAACCTTTTCTTACCCACTTTTTACCAACTATGGTCGGACATTCACACCTTCTTACAGCGGAACGCCTCCGCTCCCTCTTTTGATGGTGTATGTTCGGGCATTCGAAACTTTTCTTACCCGCCTTTTACAAACTATGCTCGGACATTCAAAACTTGTAGCCGAACACATCCACTCCTGCTTTTGATGATGTATGGTTGGGCATTCGCACCCTTTTTTTATCCATTTTTCAGGAATTATCGGTGGACATTCAGACTTTCTTGCAGCCGAAAACCACCGCTCCCTCTTTTGATGGTGTATAGTCGGGCTTTCGAGCCTTTTCTTCCCCGGTTTTTACAAATTATGGTTGGACATTCAGACCTTGCAGCCGAAAACCTCCGCTCCCGCTTTTGATCATACATTGTTGCGCATTCGCACCTTGTCTTACCCGCTTTTTACAAACTTTGGTCAGACATTCACACCTTGCAACTGAACCACCTCCGCTCCCTGTTTTGATAATGTATGGTCTGGCAATACTACCTTTTCTTACCCGTTTGTGAGTAATTATGGCTGGACATTCACACCTACTTGCAGCCGAACACCACCTCTCCCGCTCTTGATGATGTATTGTCCGGCATTCTAGTCTTTGCTAACACATTTTTCAGCAATTATGGTTGGAGATTCAAACCTACTCACAGACGAACACCTCTGCTCCCGCATTTGATTGTGTTTAGTCGGGCATTCTCACCCTTTCTCATCAGCTTTTTGCAAATTATGATCTGACATTCACACCTACTTGCAGTCGAACAGCTCTGCTCCCGCTTTTGATTATGTTTGGTTGGATATTCGAACCTTTTCTTAACTGCTTTTTACAAACTTTGGTCGGACGTTCACACCTTCTTGCAGCCGAACACCTCCGCTCCCTCTTTTGATGGTGTATGTTCGGGCATTCGAACCTTTTCTTACCCGCCTTTTACAAACTATGGTCGGACATTCAAACCTTCTTGTAGCCGAACACATCCGCTCCTGCTTTTGATGATGTATGGTTGGGCATTCGCACCTTTTCTTAACCATCCATCCATCCATCCATCCATCATCTGCCGCTTATCCGGGGGTCGGGTCGCGGGGGCAGCAGCTTTAGCAGAGAAACCCAGACGTCTCTGTCCCCGGCCACTTCTTCCAGCTCTTCCGGGGGGACCCCGAGGCGTTCCCAGGCCAGCCGAGAGACATAGTCTCTCCAGCGTGTCCTGGGTCTTCCCCGGGGTCTCCTCCCAGTGGGACGTGCCCGGAACACCTCCCCAGGGAGGCGCCCAGGGGGCATCCTAACCAGATGCCCGAGCCACCTCATCTGACTCCTCTCAATGCGGAGGAGCAGCGGTTCTACTCCGAGCCCCTCCCGGATGACTGAGCTTCTCACCCTATCTCTAAGGGAGAGCCCAGACACCCTGCGGAGGAAACCCATTTCGGCCGCTTGTATTCGCGATCTTGTTCTTTCGGTCACTACCCACAACTCGTGACCATAGGTGAGGATGGGAACGTAGATTGACCAGTAAGTAGAGAGCTTCGCCTTCTGGCTCAGCTCCCTCTTCACAACGACGGGTCGGTGCAGAGCCCGCAACACTGCAGACGCCGCACCGATCCGCCCGTCAATCTCCCGCTCCATTCGTCCCTCACTCGTGAACAAGACCCCGAGATACTTGAACTCCTCCACTTGGGGAAGGATCTCATTCCCGACCCGGAGAGAGCATTCCACCCTTTTCCGGCTGAGAACCATAGTCTCGGATTTGGAGGTGCTGATTCTCATCCCAGCCGCTTCACACTCGGCTGCGAATCGCTCCAGTGAGAGCTGAAGGTCACGGCCTGACGACGCTAACAGAACCACATCATCTGCAAAAAGCAGAGACCCGATTCTGAGGTCGCCAAATCGGACACCCTCAACGCCCTGGCTGCGCCTAGAAATTCTGTCCATAAAAGTTAGGAACAGAATCGGTGACAAAGGGCAGCCCTGACGGAGTCCAACTCTCACCGGAAACGTATCCGACTTACTGCCGGCAATGCGGACCAAACTCTGGCACCGGTCATACAGAGACCGAACGGACCCTATCAAGGGGTCCGGCACTCCATATTCCCGGAGCACCCCCCACCGACTGTTTTTTGCTCTGGAGTTTTTCTTAACCATTTTTCAGTAATTATTGGTGGACATTCAGACCTTCTTGCAGCTGAACACCTCCGCTCCCGCTTTTGATAGTGTATAGTCAGGCTTTCGAGCCTTTTCGTCCCTGGTTTTTACAAATTATGGTTGGACATTCAGACCTTACAGCCGAAAACCTCCGCTCCCTCTTTTGATCATACATTGTCGGGCATTCGCACCTTGTCTTACCCGCTTTTTATAAACTTTAGTCGGACATTCACACCTTCTTGCAGCTGAACCACCTCCTCTCCCTGTTTTGATCATGTATGGTCTGGCAATACTACCTTTTCTTACCAGTTTGTGAGTAATTATGGTTTGACATTCACACCTACTCACAGCCGAACAACTCCACTCCCGCATTTGATGGTGTATAGTCGGGCATTCTCACCCTTTCTCATTAGCTTTTTGCAAATTATGATCTGACATTCACACCTACCTGCAGTCGAACAGCTCTGCTCCCGCTTTTGATTATGTTTGGTTGGATATTCGAACTTTTTCTTAACTGCTTTTTACAAACTTTGGTCAGACGTTCACACCTTCTTGCAACCGAACACCTCCTCTTCCACTTTTGATGGTATATATTTGGGCATTCGAACCTTTTCTTACACGCCTTTTACAAACCATGGTCGGACTTTCACACCTTCTTGTAGCCGAACAACTCCGCTCCCGCTATTGATTGTGTACAGTTGGGTATTTTAACCTTTTCTTACCCGCTTTTTACCAACTATGGTCCGACATTCACACCTTCTTGCAGCCGAACACAATCCTCTTCCGCTTTTGATGGTGTATATTCGGGCATACAAACCTTTTCTTACCAGCTTTTTACAAACCATGGTCGGACTTTCACACCTTCTTGTAGCTGAACAACTCCGCTCCCTCTTTTGATTGTGTACAGTCAGGTATTTTAACCTTTTCTTACCCGCTTTTTACCAACTATGGTCGGACATTCACACCGTCTTACATCGGAACAGCTCCGCTCCCTCTTTTGATGGTGTATGTGCGGGCATTCGAACCTTTTCTTACCCGCTTTTTACAAACTATGGTCGGACATTCAAACCTTCTTGTAGCCGAACACATCCACTCCTGCTTTTGATGATGCATGGTTGGGCATTCGCACCTTTTCTTACCCATTTTTCAGTAATTATGGTTGGACACTCACACCTTCTTGCAGCTGCACACCTCCTCTCCCGCTTATGATCATGTGCGGTTTGATATTCGAAAATTCTCTTTCATGTTTTCTAGCAATTATTGTTGGACATTCAGACCTTCTTGCAGCTGAACACCTCCGCCCCCACTTTTGTTGATGGTGTATAATCGGTCATGCGCACCTTACCCGCTTTTGGCAAACTATGGCCTTCTTGCAGCCAAACACCTCTGATCTCGCTTTTGATGATGTAAGGTTGGGTATTCAGACCTTGCTTCACCTGCTTTTCACCAAATATAGTCGGACATTCACACCTTCTTGCAGCCGAACACTTCCGCTTCACCTTTTAGTGTTCTATGGGTTATTCACACCTTTTTTTTCACCGCATTTTATAGATTATGGTTGGAAATTCTCACCCACTCTCATCCGAAGACCTCTCCTCCCACTTTTGTTAATATATAGTCGGGCATTCGAACCTTTTCTTACCCGCTTTTTACAAATTATGGTCGAACATTCACACCTACTTGCAGCCGAATACTTCCGCTCCACCTTTTAGTGATGTATGGTTGGCATTTGCACCTTTTCTTACCCTCTTTTTATACTGATTGCTGAAGATTAAGTTGTTCTTTCTCAAACTACAAAATTTTTTTAATTGTTGAAACTTGATTTGAAGTGGATAAATAAGGAGGACAAACAGTTTTAAGTCAGGCTGATAGAAGGAATTAATTTTATAGCAAAATCTGTATTTCGTCATTTGTCGAGAGATGCTTAGTGCTGAAGAAGTTCTTTCTCATTCTACAAAGTACAACGTTGTTTATTGTTGAAACTTGATTAGACATGAATAAATATGAAGGACAAAGCAGTCTTAACTTGGTTTGAGTTAAGGAATTGGTTTTATAGGAGAATCCGAATTCGTGCATAACTCGTAAAATAGAGCTTATTTTCGGATTCCTGAAGAATGAGTCTGGTTCTTTCTCATAATACAAAGTTTGTTGTTTATTGTTGAAACTTCATCAGAAGTGAAGAAATAAGGACAAACCGTTTTAAGTAAGTTTGATAGAAGGATTTCATTTTATAGCAAAATCTGTATTCTTTCATATCTCCTCGAGAGAAGCTTATTGCTGAAAATTAGGTCTGGTTCTTTTTCATACTACAAAATACAGTGTTGTTTATTGTTGAAACTAGATTAGAAGTAGATAAATATGAAGGACAAAGCAGTTTGAACTTGGTTTGAGAGAAGGAATTAATTTTATTACAAAATCCGAATTCATGCATAACTCGTCAAATAGATAGTGATGTGTCGTTCGTGAGCGATTCGTTCGATATGAACTAATTTTTTATATGACTCAGGAGTAACGAGTTGTCTCAGTGAGTGATTCGTTCATTTTCATGCAGTACCCTTACTCACCACATGGCAGGCGGTAGCTTCATAAGCTCAGTCAGCAGGACAGGGAACAGTATTGATTCGTTCACGACTCAACTCCTCGGGTGACGGGTCCTCTTACAGGAAACAGTATTGATTCGTTCATGACTCAACTCCTCGGCTGACGGGTCCTCGCACAGGAAAATTTATTGATTTGTTTACGACTCAACTCCTTGGGTCTTCGTTCATTTGTCACGTTTCAAATTCTACGTTTCATTTGACAGGCTGAAGAGCAGTAGGCACAACAGTTCGTTCACAAACCGGATCATTAATCTCATAGACTATTCTACCATCAACAACTTGGAAACCACAATCGACTCTCTAGATGCAGAAAAAGCATTTGATGGAGTGAACTGGAAATTTTTATTCGCAGCATTAAACAAATTTGGGTTTGGGTCACACTTCATCAACCGGATAAGGATATTATATAGCTCCCCAAATGCAAGTGTCAGGACAAATGATCAAACTTCTCCAAGCTTCAGTCTGCAGAGAGGTATAAGACAGGGTTGCCCACTTTCTCCCTCACTTTTTGCTATTTTCATCAAACCTTTAGCAGCTTCTATCAGACAAGATAGAAATATCAAAGACATCCAATCCCAAAGTATTGAGCATAAAATAAGTCTTTATGCTGATGATGTATTACTTTTCCTTCAGAACTCACAGACGTCTCTCACTCACACAATCACACTCATAAATAAATTCTCAGCACTTTCTGACTACTCTATCAACTGGTCTAAGACCACAGTTCTGCCCATTAACTGTAGGGTCCAGAATATACCTGCGATCACTTTACAGTCAGGAAATATTAGATATTTAGGCATAAACATTTCCTCCAGGCTCTCAGAGCTAACAAAGCTAAATTATGTGCAATTATTAAAGAGAGTAGAGGACGATCTCTCTCGTTGGAAGTCCTTACCTATATCACTTATGGGGAGAGTTACAACCATTAAAATGATGATACTACCAAAAGTTAACTATTTGTTCTCAACGATCCCCATAAAACCATCTGCTACTTGGTTTAAGTCACTAGATTCATGCATCTCCAAATTTCAAATGGTGGATTAGATTTACCTAATTTTCAGCACTATTCCTTAGCCAATAGGCTACAGCATCCTTTTGTATTTCTGATTCCTCTCTCTTCGTTCACCGGAGTCTTCGTGTCTTTGTCCTTGAGTTTGGTGACATTTTCTTCTTTTGATGCCTTGACACAGTGTGACAGGTGATACCACGTGGGAGATCCTTTAATTTGGACTGCTGTCCCTGTGCTGCGAAATGGCTGTGCTGCTCAAATGGTCTCTCCTTCATCATATACACAGTTATTTATACATCACCTTCCACCATGAAGCGTTGTCTCTTTTTGTTTCTCTCTTTGTTCTTAAAATGCTGTTATGCATGTCTAAACCAATCCATTAAATTAGATCATTTTGGCAGTAAAGCGATCTACAATGTGCTTGGTCGCAGAGCTGCTCATCTGTGGTAAACAGCTCTTCAGAAAGGCATTCTTCAATTGATTTCACTAATTTTATGTAATAATTTTGTGATTTCATACAAAACTACACTTCTTCTCCCATCTGTCTGAGTATTTAATATTGTCTGGGTCCCGTTAAAACATGTATTTTTCCCATCTAATTCCTTGTTTGCTTTAAAACAAGTATTCCCCATTTTCTATCCCTTCAGTAGCCAACCAGTTTGTATGGAGTACACCGGAGCAACTTGACTGATCAGTAAAACACTGCTTTTGTTGTCACCGCAAGGCTTCCCCCGTCGGTTGTTTCACTGAGGCACTACTGAGTAACTATAACTCAACACAGTTTATACACATAACATTCATATAAATACTAACAAACAAACAAACAATTATTTATCGCAATTTTCTCATCTCTGTTTGAACGTACACCCAGGTAAATATTCCTGTAGTCTTCTCATACCGACTATGGACCCATTCATTGTTTAACTTCACTGTTTTGCAAATTCTAATTGAATATTACACATTGACATTGAACTTTACTGGATAAGCAGGTCTTCATTGCATTCAGCAGCCTATATGTGAGCATCTATGTGTAAGCTGTTCTTCTTTGCATTTATCACCAGCAAGCAATTCTTCATTGCACATGCATATGAAAATAGTAAAACAATTCCAATGCGTTAGCGAAACCTTCTATATCAGGAGTGTCCATCATGATGCTGGGAATAGAACCTCTTTCCCAGAATAGTTCAACCTTCTTACTCAACTGATCATAACTCCGCAATGAGCACATTTCAAAGTATCATTCCTCTACATGTATTCAAAAATCTATGTGTAAATGTTTAATATTTCTTATATTTGTTGATGTCATTCTGTGTGCATGTGGCCTAAACCCAATCTCTGTGTGGCAATTTTAATTTAAACAAGTTGAACTCTGCCTCTGATCATTTAAAAAAAGGTGTGTACCGATATCAACCTTTCTCAGGTAATTACTGATCCTACAAAACCAAACTTAAGAGATCCTTCAAGGTTGTCCCTGATTGGCTCAATCTTAACAAATCAAAGGTAGAAAATCCGCAGTGTCTGAACTTGGTGTTAGTTATCACTGCTCAATAGCCTGTATCAGAATTGCAAAAATGAAAACATTAGGTCCACGCTTGGTATCCACATCCTGAAACATCTCCATGAGCAGGCTTTTTTTTAAACTGATCTGTTGAATAGTTATACTCATGACACTGTTAAAATCCCAGAAGAAGATCTAGCACTTGACCATTTTTGCAAATCTTCTAATTCCATAGTTGATAAACACACCCCTTTTAAAAAGTATAGAACTTAGAACAGGTCTAGTCCCTGGCTTTTGGCAGAACTGTCTTCTTTACTTTCCCTTGTCCTGTTCAGCATTATGGCAGCAGAATTGTAGTCTGAATACCTTTGATGCCAAAATGATTTGCTTTGCCAAGGGAAGTTTTATAAATGTAAAGCTCCCTTTGATGCCCATTTATTTATTTCTGTTTACAATATATGACATGTAATAGAACTGAACCGGACCGGGGGACAAGGAAAGAAGAAGAGGAAAGAAGAGGAAACAGAACAAAAATAGAAACAAAAACCAGACAACCAGCTGCTACACCTGTAAAAAACTAAACAGACAGCAATCCATGGCCTCTAAGGGGAATACAGCCTTAGCGCCACCAGGAGCACCTGAAAGCAGACAAGCAGAGAAAAAACAAACACACAAACAAAGAAAAACAAGCACAAGAAGTGGCAATCGCATACAACACAGCTGTGGATATAGATGACCTGAGACGACATGATAATACATCAACTGCTTAGTGACCATGCTGGGAGCGCAGCCCTCTGGGCAGCCTACATACCCAAAGAGCCCCGCCCACCAGATGCCACTCAGTGAAACCACCCCCCAAGACCTAATGTGTGTGTGTGAGTGTGTTTGATAAGTAGTAATGTCTAACACAGGGGCGGGGAACTGCAAAGTGCAACAAAAGGGCACCACCTACGTGGCCCCATCCACTACACCCCACAGATCACACACGCCCCCAAAACCCTTCATGTGTGAGTGTGTGCTGTGTACAGGAGCCAGAAGGGAGAGGGGTATGGGGATATACACCGGGGGAGCTACTCTCCCCCGGAGAAGGCAGCCAGGGACTGGCTGCAATAGGCACCCCCGCTACCTGGGACCCAACACAGGGCAGGAGGGCCTGATGTCCACCAGGCTCAGGCCTGCAGCGACCATATTCCGGGAGCTACTGTACCCCCGGAAGGTACCCACCCCACCCCACCCCACTCAACCCAACCCCACCCCACCCCGGAGGACCTCTACAAACAAACAACAACAAACAAACCACCCGGCCACACCGGACGCAGCAGCCTGGGCCTGAGACCCACCATCACCCAGGCCCCCCCCAACAGGGGAAAAGCACCCCCCCCACCGCACGCCCTAACACCCTAAAGATAACAACTACCTGCGGACACCCTGGAGGTCCCAGAGCAACAAGCCTGGCACCAGTACCTGCACCAACCCACCCATACTGTGGCATGTCCAGGGCAACCCAGCCCCCCCAGACCAACCCGGTCCTCACGACCCGAGAGACCACCAGACGCCCGAAGCCACACAGCCCCCCCACAGAACACATCCAACCGCCCAGAGTGACGGGACAGCAACCCACCACCACTATGTGATAAACCTAATCAGCGGGGACCAGAGAGAATGAAATTCAGCCAATTGATGTTTTGAGGAGGCACACATTGTTTCCATGCTAATATAATCTAAAAGAACATTTCTAAACTGGTTAATACACAGATTGTTCTTCGCTTTCCAGTTCATGAGAATAGTTTTCTTTGCGATACATAACACTGTTATAATTGGCTTTGTTCTTAGACATTATAAATTCATATTCTGTATTTTACTAAATAACCTATGTTCCTAGCTGGTACTTTTCCACTCTGCTCATACTGCACAACAGATTATCTTAAATGGTCCAAGACCTTAGAATGACATAAACAACTGGGTCAGACAAAACATCTCTATTAGGGCAGATAGGTCTGGTACATTAGACACCTAAAACAGCAGTCACTCATACACACACATTGTTTATCATATCCAAAGAACACAACAAGGACAGAAGCTGGCCTGATCATGCCACTCAAAACTGGCCAATTATACTCTGACAAGTGTGAATACAACTTCACAAGTCCGATCGAGGACTTCCAGAGCTGGTTGGAGGGGACCCTTCTTCAGACAATTCAAGGCGCCTAAAACACAAGGTGAGCAGAAAACCTCTTGTATCAGGATATGTGAAATTTCTGCACATTGGTCATTCTAAACTAAATTGTCTGAATTAGGATGTCCTCCGATCACTAAATCAAAAGCACAAAATTTGTGTCTACAGGTTTACTAGGTGGTCACATGTAAAGTATAAACACATAGTCTCACATAGGGAGAGTCATATGTGTCCTAGTTTAGTACAATTTGGCTAAATAAAAGACACAAAATTCATCCTGTCTTCTAAACTGAATAGGAAGTAGATGCCAATGGGCGGGGGTCTGTTAGTCCGCAATTGGCGGCGTGAGTAATGTCTGTGCTAAGTGGACATTGGATAAGTGGAAAACATGTAAACCCGGCTCATTGGGGTCGGTATTATTTGACACGTTGACGAGATGGCAGAAAAAAGTTCCAAGAGAAGACGAAAAAAGAGAGACAGATAGATTTGTAAATTGGACGAGAGAAATGCAAGGGAAAGGAATGTTTGGAGGGTTTGAAAGTGCGCCACCGCAACTGAGTGATTTCTCTACGTTTTCAAAACAAGCAACAGGCAGTAGGAATCAAGCAACAGCAAAGCTAAAAGAGGCAGGTTTATTGCAGAGAGCAAGGGCAGAAAAAGACGGAAAAAAAAGCAGTAACATTTCTTGCAGACTGTCAGTATTTTTTTTGGAGAAGTTAAATTCTCTATTCAGACGCAGTCCTCTGCACCTCTACCGCAGCACGTGCCAGACACAACGTCATCTTTTCCAGGGACACATCCTACTACACTAGCAGATAAGACACATCTTCCTAACATCACACTCAATAACAGAAGCATGCCATTTAGCAAAATAAAAAAATGACCATTTATACAGATTCAGCATAAACAGCTTAGGCTGTACATGTGGACATGTGTAATTGGAAAAGAAAAGTTTAGATAGCTTTGTCATAAATGCTCTCACCCTAAGATTATCTCATCCCAACCCTGCTTCCTTCTTCCCCCATTCAGCCCTGAGAGTGAGGACAGATTCTGATTGATCATGGGCCTGTACTTAAAGAGTACCAGAGTTACATATAGTTATTTAGTCAAAAAATTTACAATGATAATGGAAGTTTTTACTAGAGCATTTATCATCAATTCAATAATTAATTCATTTTTAAATAAATTTGAATGGGAGAAATACCACATTGAATGGACAATCTGAAAACCGCTTTTCAATGCAAGTATTACAGTGAAGAGATAAGAAGCAATACAATGTCCAAAATAAATCCAGGAAGAACAGACTGTTTAAAACTAAACATTAGAACCAGTTTGTTGTTGAATTAAGATTTAACAGCTCTCTTAAAAAGTCAGACAAACAAACATAGCATTTAAATCTTTGATCCTTTAATTGAAAAACTGCCTGAACAAAAGATGTTCTACAAATTGAGACTTTATGATTTCCACCTGAAGCAGGTCTGAGACCGGACAGTCAGACCATATGACATATTAGAAAATATCGGGATTTAACAGCAAGGTCAGGCAGATAGGTGTCAGACAGTTTCTTACCATCTTAAAGCATTAAAGGTAAGCCTTTATTGTGTTAGAGATCACAGTAACATGACTTAAAATTTAGCTGATCTAAATACTTCTCCTCTGCTTATTTTCACCAATTCTGAGTTAATATTTATCATCGGTATTTATAATTGATCTCATTAAACCATTTAACTATTTAACTGCAGCAGATCTATGAATCAATGGATCTGTTATCTTAACAGAGCAGCAACGTGCTTTATATAAAGGTTTAAAGTGAGTTAGATTATTAGGAAATAAACAAAAACACGGCAATAAAAGGCACAACGAGAGTCAGATATCACCAATGAGTTTCTTGAAGAAGAAAACTCTAAAAGAAATTTAAAGACAGCTGCAGTAAGTCTGAGTCATAACAAGTCAAGTCAAGGTTTGTTTTCATGGCACATTTAAAAACAGCCACAGCAACCAGAGAGCTGTACAGCTGAACACTATATTAATACTATTAGCAAATTCTAACCCTGCAGATAAATATTAATTAATCTAACAATAAACATTGAATAAATTAAAAACAGTGTTTACAGTTAAAGACATGCCTCTAAACCAGACATGTGTCACTGGAAAAGGAAAGGCTTTGTGACCTCAGCAGGCACCCCGGTTAAACACTTGAATCAATTACTCGAACTATATTATGCCATACTTGAACCAAAACAAGTTGCTAGAGTCGAGTGCAGAGGACATCAAAAGGGAGATGGGAGAGTAGCGAGAGGCAACAATGCGGCAGATAAGGCAGCAAAAACAAAAGCAGGGTATACTGCATTTAACCAGATGTCTCAGAAAACATTGGAGGAAAAATCACAACGAGAATTATGTTTAGAAAACATTAAAGAACTTCACGAAGCAGCGGCACCATCTGAAAAGCAAGCATGGAACGAAAAAAAAAGATTCCACAGGACGCTGCTGGAATCATGAAGGCAAAATAGTAGCTC
Organism: Leuresthes tenuis; assembly: GCF_036924035.1. Lineage (NCBI taxonomy): Eukaryota > Metazoa > Chordata > Actinopteri > Atheriniformes > Atherinopsidae > Leuresthes > Leuresthes tenuis. Next base: position 32,771,533 of record NW_027325365.1, on the reverse strand, counting down.
CAACTGGACTACTAAATTTGCTATGTCAAGAAGCACACAGTAGAGCTCACTGTGCTAGCTCAAAAGTAACAGCGCTCATTTCACAACACTGGTGGCACCCCCACCTAAAAGACACAATAAAATATTTTGTGCAATCTTGTGAAATTTGCAAGCTGTTCAATCTCAAAGCAGGACTAGGTAGTTTCCCAGTACCTGATGCCCCTTGGAAACAGATAGTATTTGAGTTTACTGACATGGGAGCAGCGAACAGGACTGAAGGTAAACTATTTCTTCTAGTGTGTGTAGCTCCCTTTTCTAGATGGGTAGAAGCCACACCTACTAAAACCGAAAAAGGAAAAGAAGTCATTAAATGGCTTACAAGAGAAATTATTCCAAGATTTGGGGTACCAGAAGTGATAAGATCAGATAATGGTACTCACTTCTCCAATGGAGAACTAGGAGAAGTGGAAAAATTGTTTGGAATTACACATAAGCTCGGTGCAGTCTCTCACCCAGCTTTACAAGGACTAGTGAAAAGAGCAAATAGAACCATCAAAAAGGCCGAACAGAAGTCTGTGCAGACACACAGTTAACCTGGGCTGAAGCTCTACGTATTGTGTTAGCCTAAGATTTACTCCAAATGCCACCATGAATGTTGTCATGTTGTCTCACATGAGGTCATGCCAGGGAGGAAACACCCTGTCCATTTACAACTGCACCAACAGGCTCACCCCTTGTTGTACTACAGTATGGAAACTTGTGTGAATGTGAGACAACTGAATAACACGGTGATGAGTATATCTCAGCAGGTTACAGAAATACTCACCAAGGAAAAGGACCAGGAAAGTGAACAAACTTAACTGGTCCTCTCCTATATGGACAGGACGCAGAAGCTACAACACATTGTGTAAAGGTATGGTTTACTGAGAATAGACTGAGTAACTGGATCCACAAGGATCACTGTACTCAGGCTCAAGATCCTACCGAAAGAACATTAACTGAGGTCCGGACTGACTTAGGAACCTCACCTGCTGACAAAGACTAGACCACGGGGACTAAAACTCTATCAGAGACTGAACGGACCACTGACGATGAAACCAAAGGAAAACACCACTGTGGAGACTAGACTGTAGAACCACAGTAGCAGAAACAATAAAGGTTACAATAACTAATTTTCACACCTCTCCTGTGTGAAAGTCAGACATTAAAAGCTCAAGTTACAAAGAACTACAACAGTAATCTGGACACACCCTCTCTTCCCACCACTCCACACCAGGTGACTAAAAGATCTCTGGAAAATGGCAACAACCCACTTCAATTACAATTTATTGAGAAACAAGATACAAGGTACAATCCGATCTGTGCTCAGTCATGACATGTTGGTCAAACGAAAAAGATATGAATGGGATGAATAAAATGTTCTGTGAGAACAGTTTTAATCATGTGTTCTGGTTCATTCGAGAATTTACATGGGAAATGACCCAAGTTGTTTAATCTGGTGCAATCAATCAATGAATCAATCAATCAAACTTTATTTTCATAACACTTTTCATAGAAGAAAATGATAGAAGAAAATAAAACAAAGCAGTGAAACCCAAGGCCACATATAGACACACATACACACACACACACACGCACATCTATACGTACACATACACCCACATACATCCACACATACTGGAAGGAAGAAGTAAAGATTAAGTAAAACATAATAAACTGAGGCAGAGCTGCTCGAAGTAAGGTAAAGCACAGAGCTTTGAACTGCACGATTAAAGGCCTAATTCATGTCAAGAAAAAACAAGAATGATCCTGAACAATTTAGCTAACATTCCAAAACTGTTATGAGGAAAAAATAAATAAAAAAAAATATTACAAAATAATATCAAGAATCTGGGCCCTTAGGTCAAAGCATGCATGCAAGATAACAGTGATCAATAACCAACCAAAGATCTGAACACAAGCACGATGCTGTGGCACTGCTAAGGAAAAAGTTAGCAGCACAAGGCCACATGGCTCATCTAAAAAATAAATAAATGAGGAATTGAGACAAATAGAAAAATAGAATAAACCTTTGTCTTTGATTCTAATTTGTATGGAAATATGTTATTGTATCATGTGATGTTATAAGAAACTCTGATGTCACACTGTTGGTACCCCATGAAGTGTTTCTAATTCAAATGGAGCAGAAAAAACTTAATGCTGATCCTGAACTGTCTGTGGATGGCTCAGCATCACGAAACACAGCCACTGGTAAGAATTAAATAGAATTTAGTATAAAGTAACAAGTGAGAATTAAGCAGATCGTGCTGAAATTTTATCAAAAGCACTCTGAGCTGAATTAAGAGGACAGACAATATTTATCCCAAAAAGGTTAATCAGTTACTCATTGAGAAGAAATGGCTGCTTTCTTGATGCTGTGCTGCTCCCAAAATGAACTCTAACCACAAATATTTCTGTCCTGCAGCAGCAACACAGGAGCAGAAACTGCAGTGGAAGAGTTCAGCAGAACTAACATACGGATGAGACTAAGTCTCATCGGGGGGCTGGAGATACAACAATTAATCATAGTTTACTAACACTTCTCAAATTTTTCCTTTTGTCTTTTGTTCTATGTTGTCTTGTGTTTTGTCTTTGTCTTGCTGTGTTCTCTAAATGGTTTGAAGTTTTTTCCACAGAAAAGGTTGATGGTACTGGATTTCACATTAATGCTGTACAGCAGGTTGGTGAGTCTAAAGGTACTGTCCTAAAACATGTTTTCTATCAACTGGCCAGTTGTTTTGTTTTTCATTTCATTTATTTATTTATTTTTTTTTTGGTTTATTTATTTGTTTTTTTTTGGGGTTCATATGAAAACTTAATTTGTCGACCAATGAATACTGGGATTGAACCTGTTAAAAGGCAATTCCTGAATATAAAACATTGTGAAAATGACATGTTGTGCTGCTCAGTTCTCTCTCCTGCTAACATTCATCCACAGCTTAAATTAACTGCATCTGCAGCAGAACCTCTACAGGACTCACAGCCAAGTGACTGACAAGACGTCAGTCTGAAATTCTGGGAGGCACGATCATCATGCCAAGATAATGGTTGAACAACCACACAACCTTCAACCACTGTCAACAAAATAATCTGAATTATCTCCTTAATTGTCCCAAAGAAAAAGATTAGTTAGGGAAAACGGGTGGTAAAGACCCCTTTGTGGAAGTGAAGTGCTGGTAACCTCTCCTTCCTAGTTAGCTCAGACTGCTGAACTGAGGTTCAGCCAGAAGGAAAACCAAACACCAAGCAGTGACAGGATTGGACCACAAGAGACTGAGCTGCACTACACCACTCTGCACAATGTTATCATAAAATTTTCACTCAAAAGAAATTGTTAGTTTGTTACACTACATCTATCATTACTCATCTGTTCTCAACAGGGTCATATCTTCATATTCACATCATGTTTAAATGTCTGTACTGTATTGTTTTGTGTTTTGTGATGTTCCTCTTTAGTTTAATGATTTTAAGTAGACCAATTACTAATCATAGGAATTCATACATATGTCCACTGCCATTGGTGTGAATTGGCTGTTCGGAGCGGGACCTTAGGCACTGAAAGGTAATTAAGTGGTCGGTCGCCAAGGGGGAATGGGGCCATAGGAGAATTTTCCCGGATATCAGCCATCGGGTTTTTCGCTCCTATTCGCTGCGAACAGTGGACGATCCTGATGGTAATGTTAATTGCCTTAAGCACTTTTTGAGTTTCAATATTTTATGAATTGTTGTAGCTTAGTTAATTATTGTTATGTGTTGTAATGGTACTTATGGGTGAGCAGGGTCTTGCCACTGCTTAAACCACATATAGTTTTGGGCCAAAATGAACTAAGATTCTACACAGAGATTGGGTTTGGGGCCACATACACACACTAATTTTAAGACATATTGAAACATTTACTAATTTATTCCTTGCATACACGTACAGGCGTGATACTTATAGCTTTTAAGAAATGTGCTCATTGCAGAGTTATGATCAGTTGAGTAATGAAGGTTGAACTATTCTGGGAAAGAGGTTCTGTTCCCAGCATCATGATAAACATTCCTGATACAGAAAGGTTTAGCTAATGCATTACAATTATTTTACACATGCATATGCAATGAAAACTTGCTTGCTGCTGATAATTGCAAAGAAGAACAGCTTACACATAACAGCTCACATAATGAAGTTATATCAAAAGGGGGATAACAAGAATCTCCTGTCTGGTTGTGCTGCACCTCAAGGTAGTTGGCCACTTGATGTTTGGGGACCTGCTAAGTTGGCTGCCGCTAACAGGTTTCACACAATACAGAATATAACATTCCTACCTCATTTAGATGACATGATTAAATCATGTCAAAAGGGGGAGTTGTTATAATTGGCTTTGTTCTTAGAAATTATAAATTCATTTTCTGTATTTTACTAAATAATCTATGTTCCTAGCTGTTACTTTTCCACTCTGCTCAAACTGCACAACAGATGACCTTAAATGGTCCAAGACCTTAGAATGACATAAACAACTGGGTCAGACAAAACATCTCTATTAGGGCAGACAGGTCTGGTACATTAGACACCTAAAACAGCACTCACACATACACACACATTGTTTATCACATCCAAAGAACACAACAAGGACAGCAGCTGGCCTGATCATGCCACTCAAAATTGGCCAATTATACTCTGACAAGAAATATGACATGTTTCCGGATAACGGGGCTCGGCCTGACGGATTTCCTGCGGGAGCTCTGGCACTCCGAGTCCAGCGCTGCAATATACTCTACTTGTGACCACTAATAAATACTTTTTTAATAAACAATTTCTCCAGCTTATTCTTGGGCTTCCAATGAAAAAATCGGGCTAACAACACTGTGAGGACCATGTGTGCTGAGTTCATTTCCATGTTGATGTTGTCTAAGTCACCCAGTATGCACAGTGTGGGGCATGCAGGAATGCTACACTTTAGCCATGTTGATAGATCCGTACAGACTTCAAACCAGAACTTCTGGACAGGCGCACAAAACCACAAAGCGTGTGCATAATCATCAGGTGTGTTATTTGTGCAATGTGAGCAGAAGTTTGAGTGTGTTAGACCCATCCTGAACATCCTTTGTCCTTTATAGTGTGTTCTATGAAGAATTTTGTAGTGTATGAGCTGTAAATTAGGATTTCGAGTCATTCTAAAGGTGTTCAAACATGTTTGTGGCCAGAAGCTATGACTAGAACTAATAGATAATTCTGCCTCCCATTTTGAGGATTGTAGAGACATTGTGTCATCTATCTTAGACAATAATTTATATATTTTTGATAGTAGTTTTGGGGTGCAGCTGCTTAGAAATTCTGCTACCCTAATCGGGAGTTGTAAGTCTGGTTGGTGGAGGATATATTTCTTTGTTATTATAGACTTAAGTTGTTGATATTCTAGGAATTTATTGCTGCCTATCTCATGTTGTGATATGAGCTCATCAAATGAAATAAAATTTCCATTTTGGATTATATGTTCCAGATGTTTGATTCCTTTGATCTTCCACGGAATAAAGTTTGGCATTTTTTTGTTTTGCAGGATGTCAGGATTGTTCCAGATGGGTGTAAGCTTACACGGGACAAGTGAAGACTTTGTTATTTTAAGAAATTCCCACCAAGCTGTCAGAGAGGTGCTGATGTTAATGCTTTTAAAACATTTGTGATTTTTTACGTTTTGACTAATAAGAGGTAGGTAAGAGATTTCCAGATTATCACACAATGCTTGTTTTATATTTATCCATGGTTCATCTATTGGGCTAGGTGTAAACCATTATGATATATACTGTAACCTATTGGCTAAGGAATAGTGCTGAAAATGAGGTAAATCTAATCCACCACTTTCCTTGGTTTTCTGTAGCATTTTTAAACTAATACGTGGTGGTTTGTTTTTCCACAGAAATTTGGAGATGCATGAATCTAGTGACTTAAACCAAGTAGCAGATGGTTTTATGGGGATCATTGAGAACAAATAGTTAACTTTTGGTAGTATCATCATTTTAATGGTTGTAACTCTCCCCATAAGTGATATAGGTAAGGACTTCCAACGAGAGAGATCGTCCTCTACTGTCTTTAATAATTGCACATAATTTAGCTTTGTTAGCTCTGAGAGCCTGGAGGAAATGTTTATGCCTAAATATCTAATATTTCCTGACTGTAAAGTGATCGCAGGTATATTCTGGACCGTACAGTTAATGGGCAGAACTGTGGTCTTAGACCAATTGATAGAGTAGTCAGAAAGTGCTGAGAATTTATTTATGAGTGTGATCGTGTGAGTGAGAGACGTCTGTGAGTTCTGGAGGAAAAGTAATACATCATCAGCATAAAGACTTATTTTATGCTCAATATTTTGGGGTTGGATGCCTTTAATATTTCTATCTTGTCTGATAGCAGCTGCTAAAGGTTCGATGAAAATAGCAAAAAGTGAGGGAGAAAGTGGGCAACCCTGTCTTGTACCTCTCTGCAGACTGAAGCTTGGAGAAGTTTGATCATTAGTCCTGACACTTGCATTTGGGGAGCTATATAATATCCTTATCCAGTTGATGAAGTGTGACCCAAACCCGAATTTGTTTAATGCTGCAAATAAAAATGTCCAGTTCACTCGATCAAATACTTTTTCTGCATCTAGAGAGACTATTGTGGTTTCCAGGTTGTTGACGGTAGAATAGTCTATGATCTATGAAACTGATCTATGTTACTGTCTGATGATTCATTTTGTGATGAATATAAGGTTTTATAGAAGTCCCTAAAAGCATTGTTGATTTCATGGGTGACATTTCCTTTTCAGTCTTGGTGGAATTAACTCTTCAAATCAGCTTTTCATTCAGTTGGGGTGGAGCGCTTAGCTTCGCCGTCCACCCTTTTGTACACATGTGGATAAAAATTTGTGATTGTTCCGCCATCATCTTGGCATGATGGGAATTCCAGAATTCCAGAAACCTGGTCAGTTACCTGACTTTGAGTCCTGTAGTGGTTCTGCTGCTGATGCAGTTCATCAAATTGTGGACAAATGTTATCAGGAAGAAGCAACATATCATCTTTACAATGCTCTACATTCAGGAATTGTCTTTTAATAGGTCCAATTCCCATGTTCATTGGTCTTTCATATGAACGCAAAAATAATCATTAAAGAAATCATTGAGAATTCACTCGGGGTCATTCAAAGTACTTTAAATGTTATCTGTATCATCGTCTCCATCATCCATGTGTCGCTCGTTGTCATCATCTCCCTCTACCTGTTGATACATTATGCGGGTACGGATGGTTTCAATCAGTCTTTGGGACAGTCCTCTCAAGCATTTGATACAACATCAAGCACAGGTGGCTACTATGGCTGTGACAACAGACAGAGACCAAACCACTTCTCCATCATGTCAGTGTAGGGATCGTTGATTTTCTATAAGCTCTGCAGAGAGTGATGCGAGTCCCTCTTTGTGATTCTGCCATCTGCGGAAGTATTGTTAGGAATAAAGGAACAGGATAAAGTTCCAAACATTTTAATTGTTCAGCAATGCCTTGTAGATGTAATTTATCCAATAAACATTTTTTTTTATTGTTGCCCACCAGAAAAGAAAAGATTCAAAGTCTGTAGTTACTTGATTTCTAGCTTTAAATTCATCTGGGACTCAGAATTCCAATGCTATCCAGGTACACTCTGTTGTCAAATGAACCTCCAGACACAGTTAAATGCTTGAGACATTGCAGCTTCTCACCCAAGGCCTTAAAGTCCCCCTCAGGGAACAGACGGAAAGGCATCAGTAGTTGGGCTATTGTGCAGCTGCCAGTTAGGCAGAAGGACGGACCTCAGTTTCATATCCCCACACAGCCACCAGAGGTCTACTCTCATGGAAGTTTGGTTCCGAAACCAAGATGCTGAGTAGTTACCTGCGTCCTGAGTGACAATAGATGGATTCTTGACAATTATGTGACATGAGTGTACCCACATTCTTACCTGTACCCCTGTGGATGAAACATATATAAATTACCCGTATAAGCCAACGCTGAGGGCAGTTGTCTATTTTCTTAACTGCTGGGAACAACAAAGAGAGAGTTTTACATTGCTCTGTGTTAGGTACAAAAGATTCATTATGCAATTGTAATGCAATTGTAATGCTTCATTTCTAAATTTATATTCTGGCTTTAGCACATTCAATACAATTAGATTGGATATTTTGTCAATCTGTATACATTCTAACAAAATTCCAACTGATACACAGGCGATTCTTCAGAAATCTTGTATTAACATACATTTCACATATGTACTTTTCAGAATACACATGGGCTTTTTGGTTGTCTTTACATAAAATAATTGAGCATAAGTCAATGTCAGCCACCCCATCTATTCCTGCAACAAAAAAATAGGTTGACAAGTTGTCTGTTGGACCTGAGGGACCTCCTATCTCTGTGGTCAGTCTGTGTCCGTGTGATTCATTGTAGTGCATTATCTTTTAGTTTTTTATTAATCTGTGCTTAATCCCATAGAATTAGGAATACGATAATAAGAATAATGATTAACAATACACAACTGGTTCCTTTTAACCTACAAATCCTGGTAATTTAAATGGATGCCACGGCTGCTGTCTGTCTATCCCTGTCTTATTTTAGCCACACCCTATGTTCTCGTTTTAGCCGTTGTTTTCTTCACTGAGGTTGAGACGAACCCCCTCCTGTTGAGAGAATTCCCCTTTGTAGTCAGACTTATGCCTCAGAGAACGGTGGTGGGTAACTAATCTTTCCCTACTTCTGCAGGTCGTGGCCTTACTAGTTTACAGTGTGATAAGTGCATCCAGGATATATTAGTTTAGCTGCTGTGGTTTCTGTAAGCAGTACCTGATATGGACCTTCCCACCTTGGGCTGGAGCAGTTATCTTTCTTTATCACTTTGATGAGGATCCAGTCTCCAGGTTTTAGAGATTCCTCCAAAGGGTCACCTGGAACAGACACTAGACAGAAGAGATCTCTCTACTTGTTAACATTTTAACCATGTATCCTGCTAAGGTTTCTTCTCTTTCTTCATCATGTCCGGTGAATAGTTTTAACTGTGGTTGTAAAAATGGTCATACATTATACATTATCTCAAATGGAGTTAATCCTGTGCTAGTTAGAGTAATATGCATGTTTAGGACTACTAGTGGTAAACAGTAAACCCAATTCTTCCCAGTCTCTTCAGTCTTGACCTAATTATTCAATTGTGTCTTTCCAGCAAACCTGCTGATTGTGGATGATATGCAGAGTGGTTTCTGAGATCCTTTTTTGCTTTTAAGTTCTTCGCCATCAGGAAGATAATATTGTTTACAAAGTGCGTCCCTGTTATCACTGTAGATTTTTTCAGGAATTCCAAATCTAGGTAATATTTAATTCACCAGTGTTGAGGGTACATCTGCCTGTGCATTTGGAAATACTTCACTTCATTTGGTAAAACATCACTAATCACCAGGGAGACCCCTTTATTTAATTCAATTAAATCCATACAAACGTGTTGAAAAGGGTCCTCCGGCCTCGGGAACTGTCCTCGTCCCGGTCCTAGGCCATATGTATGGATCATATTTGCAAATATTTGACATGTTAGACAAAAATTCTTTATTATCATATTATGATATTATGATTTTATTATAAATAAAACCATACACTGCAAAAACCTTGTTCATTATTGCTACCAGCCCTCCTGTAGAGACATGCCGTGCTCCATGGCTCGCTACTGAAGCATATTTAAACAAACTCTTTGGCAGTATAAGTTCTACATTTCATAGTAAATGGCACCTTTATTCTTCCAGATCTGTCCTTGTAAGTGTACATTTGGTTTTGCATCCATGGTCCAATTTAATGGACTAGTATATGCATCCAGTTTCTCAGAATACTCTATTCCTGGATCCACCTCCTCCCAATCTGAGGCTTCTTCACATGCAGTCACAAACACACCTAAACGCCTCCAGTGGTCATCTGTGGGTTTGGAGAGTGACATATGGGGTGCATTCCATGATCTTAAAAACTTTCTCATGCTGTGGGAGAGTAAGCAGCTGACTGCACAACAACCCTCTTTATTCCAGTATAAGTGTTTTAACTTCAGCACGTTTTAACTTTCTCATTTGTTTAAAAAATTAAATATGTCCTCCCCTTGAGTATATTTGTAATACACAGTACAGTGTACTTCATGTGGTGACCTGAGGGTGAGCTTTCCTGAGACGTGTTCTTTTGCCTTCTTAAGGAGAGGAAGCGTGATAGCGCTGGGGCCTGTAGACACAAGATCCAAACTATACCAGTATGAAGGTGGTCTCATGCTGAATCATTGTTTGAGCGGACTTCATTCGAACTACAGTTAACCCTTTTTCTTCTGGAACTATTCTTAGCTTCAATAAATTGAGTAAATCCCTTCCCAGTAAGTTACAGGGACACAGAGTGGACAAGACAACTTGACAATCAGCACTTACTCCACTCCGTGTATCTGTTACTGTCAAGAGTTTTGATAAACGCTCAGGATGGCTCTTACCACACAAATAATTTCTTTGGATTCCTCAACTCCCGAAATGTCATCAGGATGGATTACAGTTCGTTTTGCACCTGTGTCGCATAGAAAAGTTACCTCCGTCCCGGAAACATTCAATCTAATCTCAGGTTTGATGTCATACTATAAGATAAGTTCAATTCCCTCTAAGTTTAACACTTTTTCTGGCTTTTCTGCTTCTATCCTGGTTACAGCTTCTGTTTTTTTCTTATCTAGTCATAACTGACTCCCAAAATCTTCCTCTATCTTACTCTTGCTCCTGCAGTCGCCCAATGCCCCCTCCTTCCACACAGCCGACATGTATCTCCTCCTGCTCTGTCTCTCCTTCTCTGTCACTGCTCCTGTTGTGATCTGTGTTTTTGCTTTCCCTCATCACCTAAATAGTTGCTTCTCTCCCTTCCAACAAAAAGTTTAGTCCTTTCTTTCTTTTCTTTTTGTTGTTAGAGTGCTCCTCTGCTTTCCCTCTTTATTCCATTGCTGTGCAAACACATTAAGATGACTATTTATTGTCATGTTACAAGTCAGACAAAATTACTCTCTGCATTTGACCCATCTAGTTTGGCACCTGTTGAACACACATGCACAACCTTTCTGTTTAATTTAATTAATATTTATCTGCAGGCTTAGAAACTGCTTATAGTATTAATATATTACTCCATATATTACGCTGATTTATTGCAGCTGTCTTTAAATTTCTCCTTAAGAAAACTATTGTTTGATATCTGACTCACATAGCATATTTCATTGCTGTGTTGGTTTTTAAAAAATATATATTTTATATATAAAATATATATAAATATATTATATATATATATATATGTATATATATACTAATACTCTTTTGGTTCCCATTCTGTGAGATAAATGCTTTAATCTCTGATGAATATGATGTCAGTTCCTAAGCTCATAAATTCATAAGTTTTAGGGAAGTTAGTTAATCAGAAGTAATGAAGCATTACTTAACCATAGCATTACTTAACATTAATATGTTAAATTCTCTATTTCCGGCTTATGTTTCTGATACACTTATGATTTTTTTTCAGAAGAGCTAATCTCAAATTTAGAAAATGTTTAAGTTTGGCTTGAAAATCATCTGCACCTGAAAGGTCTGACTGTCTGGTCTCAGACCTGCTTCAGGTGGAAAGTATTTCATTTTTAATGCCTTGAACTTTGTCATTAAAGAATATTCCAACTTCATTACCCTTATATGTAGAAATGAGTTCTAAATGCAACCTGGAGGGTTTGTTAATCTGTTTACTGTAGCAAGCAAGACATGAGAGTTGTTACTGCAGTTTTTTTTTTTTTATGATTTCAGAAAAATAACTCTCTCTTCATCTATGCAAAGTCACACGCTGAGTTAGACCAAACATTTCAAGGAAAGCAGTGAGTTCTTTAGCTTGCTTATTATGGGCTACATCCATGTGCACCTTCAAGTCCCCTGTTATGACTAAACAGTCAACAGCAGTGCACACAATTTAAAGAAATTCAGTAAAATCATCAATAAAATCATTCTGCGGTAAGACAAAGTATTTAAGATAACTTTATCTCCATTTTTAAATGACACATGCTCGAATTAAGGACAAAAATAAATGTTTTACCCTCCCCACTCTCGTCTTGTCTTGTTGTTTCATCTCTCAGTTAAACACATAAAATCAAGACTATGAGAGGAAAGTATCAAAAGCATTGTTAGACAGGAAAAAGTCAGAAAGCTGTTGGTATACAACTTTTCCTAGGACTTTACCTAAGAATGGCAGGTTTGATATGGAAATGATAAAAATCTCAGCTTGTAAAACATCTTTTGCTCAGACAGTTTTTCCTGTGAAATGAGTAAAGATTTGAAATGATCTGTTTGTTTGTCTGAGATCTTCTGAACTTTAACTCTTTAAGAGAGCTGCTAAATCTTAATACACAAACTTGTACAAATGTCTAGCTCTAATCCTTGTTGTTATTTTTTTTTGTTGTGCTTTTTTAAACTAGATTTACTTTGTACATTACTTTTGTATTCCCCTTCTCTAGGATTGGGCAATTTTACCATGTTCAATTCTCCCTCAAACCCAAATTTATTTTCTCATCTCTCTAAGTATTCAATATTATCGGGTTTTTTCTGAAACTCCCGGTTAGCTTTAAAACAGATATTTCCCATACTGTCCTCTTGCAGCTAATCAATTTTTGGTTGAGTTATTGTGAGTACTATTGAATGAAACACTACTTCTGTCGCTATGTCACGAGCAACAACCAGATTCCAATGTTCACTTCAACTCAATTAGTCAGTAACACATTTTTCTGTCGTCACCAGCAGCAACATCACACACCAGCAGCTGTTTCACTCTTATACATACATAGCAAATAAAACAACACTGCAGCAAAGAAGGAAAAAAAACAATTTAACAAACAAACAATTCAACAACCAGCCCCTTTAACAAACAAAAAAATTAATTTCACAAACAAACGATTCAACAATCAGGCCATTTAACAAACAAATGATCAGACGTATAACACTAACAAAAACTAACATGGATTTAAAACTTGCGATCTTTCATCGCAAACTCTCTTAAGAAAGATTCTGTTTCTAACACGCGGCGCGGAGTTATTTATTGCTGTAGTCTTCTCACACAGACTATGGACTAACCTTTTCTGACTGCATTTTTGTTGTCCTTGGTTAATCCCACCACTACACATGTTTACCAGTTAAAAGGCTAACCTTTTCTGACCGTTTCATTTGTGGGTTATCCAATACAACATACAGTTACCAGTTAAAAGGCTTTTTTCCTTTGCTTCACCTTTTCTGACTGCTATTATGTTTTCATGGGTTAATCCTATACACAGTTACCAGTTAAAAAGCTGACCTTTTCTGACTGCTTCTTTTATGGGTTAATCCAGCACAATTTACACACAGTTACCAGTTAAAAAGATGACCTTTTCTGACCGCTAATTAGGTTTTTATGGGTTAATCCTATACACAGTTACCAGTTAAAAGGATTACCTTTTCTGACTGCTTCTTTTATGGGTTAATCCAACACAACCTACACACGGTTACCAGTTAAAAGGCTTACTTTTTCTGACTGCTTCATTTGTGAGTGATCCAACATAACTTTTACACAGTTACCAGTTAAAAGGCTTCTTTACTAGGTTGCATTCGAAATAGTATATTCTTAGGAAAATAGCAACGACTCAATCTATTTAAAGGCCTCTAGTTTTCCATCAATTGCTAGTTAATTAATCAAAAATTTCCCTAATAATCACACTATTTCCAACCAACAATAGTAATACAAAGGGTTCCTTACCATAAATCCACTGGTAAGTTAAACAACGAAGAATCCAGCGAGTCTGTCCACTGATTCAAAAATAGATCCTGTCACCTTTCCTCCAGCCAGTGGCAGCCGGCCTCTATCAGAAACTGTGCTGAGAGGACTTCAGTTAGGAATCCTGGACTCCCCCGTGCACGGTTTCTGGAAGGTGGAAAGGACTTAGAATCCGGCTCGAAGGACCATTATGTTAGAAAAATTCTCTTAAAATTAGGCTCAGAGTCGCTGGATACGATAAACACAAAACATTTATTTCTTGCAAGATAGAGACAAGTCCGCACAAATCCACACAACCTGTCGGGAAGATCGCTCAGAGTTGTCTCCCGACAAAATGGTGCTCCAGCTATTTATGTTGTTTATGCTTGCTGATCACACAATGTTATGAGAAAAGGCCCTTTTCTCACCATTCATTATTATGGGAAGGAACATTCAATGTTATGGGAAAAGGTGCTTCTCTCCCCATTCCTTGTTATGGGAAGGAACATAAAAGGTGCTTCCCACCAGTTAATATTATGGGAAAGACTAGTACCAGAGTCAAAACACTTTTGCTTGAATCATAGAAGAGGAAAGATGGAGGGACTCTTCTAAGCTGGTTTCAAGTATAAACTTCTTTATATTACCTTCTATGAGAAAGAACCACACTTGTTCTTCTGGAATCCGAAATTTGTTTTCTTTTAAGGAGATATTACCATAAAATGAATTGCTTCACTCAAACCAAGTTAAAACTGCTTTGTCCTTCATATTTGTCCATGCTTAAGCTCGTTTCAAACATAAACTTATTTTTATAACCTTGTATGAGAAAGAACCACACTTATGTTTGAGCAATACACTCCTTATGAGGAGTTATGCACGATTTAGGATTTTGCTGTAAAATCAATTCCTTCACTTAAACCAAGTTAAAACTGCTTTGTCCTTCTTATTTATCCACGTGTACGCTGGTTTCAAGTATAAACTTCTTTATATTACCTTCTATGAGAAATAACCACACTTGTTCTTCTGGAATCCGAAATTCCCTTTATTTTAAGGAGATAGTCAAGATTTCAGATATTGCCATAAAATGAATTGCTTCACTCAAACCAAGTTAAAACTGCTTTGTCCTTCATATTTGTCAATGTTTAAGCTGGTTTCAAACATAAACTTCTTTTTATAACCTTGTATGAGAAAGAACCACACTTATGTTTGAGCAATACACTCCTTATGAGGAGTTATGCACGATTAAGGATTTTGCTGTAAAATTAATTCCTTCACTTAAACCAGGTTAAAACTGCTTTGTCCTTCATATTTGTCAATGTTTAAGCTGGTTTCAAACATAAACTTCTTTTTATAACCTTGTATGAGAAAGAACCACACTTATGTTTGAGCAATACACTCCTTATGAGGAGTTATGCACGATTAAGGATTTTGCTGTAAAATTAATTCCTTCACTTAAACCAAGTTAAAACTGCTTTGTCCTTCTTATTTATCCATGTCTAAGCTGGTTTCAAGTATAAACTTCTTTTTATAACCTTGTATGAGAAAGAACCACACTTATGTTTTGAGCAATACACTCCTTATGAGGAGTTATGCACGATTCAGGATTTTGCTGTAAAATGAATTCCTTCACTTTTTTTTCCCTTGTTCTGTTCAGCATTATGGCAGCAGAATTGTGAATACCTTTTATGCCAAACAGATTTCCTTTGCCAAGGGAAGTTTTACAAATGTTAAGCTCCCCTTGATGCCCATTTATTTATTTCTGTTTACAATATATAACATGTGATAGAACTGAATCGGAACGGGGGACAAGGAAAGAAGAAGAGGAAAGAAGAGGAAACAGAACAAAAATAGAAACAAAAACCAGACAACCAGCTGCTACACCTGTAAAAAAACAAAACAGACAATAACCCATGGTCTCTGTTGCGAATCCAGCCTTAGCGCCACCAGGAACACCTGAAAGCAGACAAGCAGAAAACAAACAAACAAACAAACACACAAAAACAAGCACAAGTAGTGGCAATCGCATACAACACAACTGTGGATATAGATGACCTGAGGCGACATGGTAATACATCAACTGCTACTGGACTAATGAATGTGTGTTGTTTGTGTGTGTGTGTGTGTGTGTGAGAACATGCGACACCCATGGCACAGGACCTACATGATAACCGTGCTTAGTTATGAGTGTATAAGTGTACACGGCCACAATCCACAGCCCCCCCAAGCAATCAGAAGCAGGCAGAGAGGGCCACAAGACCCAGTCCACCAGCAGCCCCCACGGAGCACAGAACCCAGGATGCCCACCGCAGGGACAACCACGCATACACCCAGTAGACAGCAGAGGAAGCCCCCGGACAAAGCCCCCATAAGCATAGGGCAGAGGCCCCCCGGGAGCAAGGGGCAACATTCACCGACCCCACCAGGCCCCAGCCGCCCAGACATGGGCCGTGCACCGGATCCGGGCCCCAGGAGCCCGAGCGCCCCAATACCCTCCGTTAGAGGCCCCACCCAATACCCGGGAGGGCCAAGCGCCCCAGACAGCCACACAGTGGGTCAGCGCCTGCCCAAGCGCCCCTGGCCAAGTGCCCTGGGAATCAAGACGTGCCCACAGGTGGGTGAAGTCGAGAGCAGTGGGGAGAGGCAACGCCGCCCCCCCATTGGGAGAAGCACAGGCAGGCCAGGCGACAGCAAGTCCCAGATCCAGGCCTAATCATTACCACACATCCACACGTCCTCCCTCCCTCGACTCCACTGGGGTGTAGTGCAGCGGGCACACCAGGGGGCCAGCAGCCCCCCAGCCACCACAGACCCCTAACCAGCAGAACAATTAATTAATCCTCATGGCCCGTCCCGCCCCGAGCAGCAACAAGGAAGCAGGGGTGTGCGAAGAAGACCCCTCCCCCCACCCTTCTAGCTCTTCAATATTTTCTAATAGTGAGCAATTAAAATTGAGGGGCAGCCAAACTTATAGAACTGGGAGCGCAGCCCTCTGGGCAGCCTACATACCCAAAGAGCCCCGCCCACCAGATGCCACTCAGTGTAACCACCCCCCAAGACCTAATGTGTGTGTGTGAGTGTGTTTGAAAAGTAGTAATGTCTAACACAGGGGCGGGGAACTGCAAAGTGCAACAAAAGGGCACCACCTACGTGGCCCCATCCACTACACACCACCGAACACACACGCCCCCAAAACCCTTCATGTGTGAGTGTGTGCTGTGTACAGGAGCCAGAAGGGAGAGGGGTATGGGGATATACACCGGGGGAGCTACTCTCCCCAAGAGAGGGCAGCCAGGGACTGGCTGCAATAGGCATCCCCGCTACCTGGGAGCCAACACAGGGCAGGAGGGCCTGATGTCCACCAGGCTCGGGGCCTGCAGCGACCATATTCCAGGAGCTACTCTACCCCCAGAAGGTACCCATCCCGCCCCACCCCACTCAACCCAACCCCACCCTGGAGGACCTCTACAAAAAACAAACAAACAACAACAAAAAACAAACAAACAAACCACCCGGTCACACCAGTCGCAGCAGCCCAGGCCTGAGACCCACCATCACCCAAGCGAAAAGCACCCCCCCCCCCCCACCGCACGCCCCAACACCCTGAAAAAAAAACAACCATCTGCGGACACCTTGGAGCGCCCAGCCCCCAGGGCCCAGGCCCACCACCACCACGCACGCCAGAGCGGCCCGGCCACCCGGCATAGAGCCAGCAGCCACCACCTCAAGGCCCCTAAGGGACCCCGCCCCACACGGCAAGACAGCCCCACCCGCAAGCCCCCAAAACTGCCCTCCAAGCCCGACACACAGTCCCCCCCAGCAATGACCAACCCGGTCCCCACGACCCGAGAGACCACCAGACGCCCGAAGCCACACAGCCCCCCCCCAGCACACACCCAACCGCCCAGAGCGACGGGACAGCAACCAACCACCACCACTATGTGATAAAGCTAATCAGAGGGGACCAGAGAGAATGAAATTCAGCCAATTGATGTTTTGAGGAGGCAGACATTGTTTCCATGCTAATATAATCTAAAAGAAAATTTCTAAATTGGTTAATACACATATTGTTTTTCGCTTTCCAGTTCATGAGAATAGTTTTCTTTGCGATACATAACACTGTGAGAACCATGTGTGCTGAGTTAATTTCCATGTTGATGTTGTCTAAGTCACCCAGTATGCACAGTGTGGGGCATGCAGGGATGCTACACTTTAGCCATGTTGATAGGTCCTCACAGACTTCAAGCCAGAACTTCTGGACAGGCGCACAAAACCACAAAGCGTGTGCATAATCATCAGGTGTGTTATCTGTGCAATGTGAGCAGATGTTTGAGTGTGTTAGACCCATCCTGAACATCCTTTGTCCTGTATAGTGTGTTCTATGAAGGATTTTGTATTGTATGAGCTGTAAATTAGGATTTCGAGTCATTCTGAAGGTGTTCAAACATATTTGTGGCCAGAAGCTATGACTAGAACTGATGGATAAATCTGCCTCCCATTTTGAGGATGGAAGAGACATTGTGTCATCTATCTTAGACAATAATTTATATATTTTTGATAGTAGTTTTGGGGTGCAGATGCTTAGAAATTCTGCTACCCTAGTCGGGAGTTGTAAGTCTGGTTGGTGGAGGATATATTTCTTTGTTATTATAGACTTAAGTTGTTGATATTCTAGGAATTTATTGCTGCTTATCTCATGTTGTGATATGAGCTCATCAAATGAAATAAAATTTCCATTTTGGATTATATGTTCCAGATGTTTGATTCCTTTGATCTTCCACAGAGGAAAGTTTAGCATTTTTTTGTTTTGCATTATGTGAGGATTGTTCCAGATGGGTGTAAGCTTACACGGGACAAGTGAGGACTTTGTTATTTTAAGAAATTCCAACCAGGCTGTCAGAGAGGTGATGATGTTAATGCTTTTGAAACATTTGTGATTTTTTACGTTTTGACTAATAAGTGGCAGGTCAGAGATTTCCAGATTATCACACAATGCTTGTTCTATATTTATCCATGGTTCATCTATTGGGCTAGGTTTAAACCATTTTGATATATACTGTAACCTATTGGCTAAGGAATAGTGCTGAAAATGAGGTAAATCTAATCCACCACAGTCCTTGGTCTTCTGTAGGGTTTTTAAACTAATACGTGGTGGTTTGTTTTTCCACAGAAATTTGGAGATGCATGAATCTAGTGACTTAAACCAAGTAGCAGATGGTTTTATGGGGATCATTGAGAAAAAATAGTTAACTTTTGGTAGTATCATTATTTTAATGGTTGTAACTCTCCCCATAAGTGATATAGGTAAGGACTTCCAACGAGAGAGATCGTCCTCTACTTTCTTTAATAAGTCTTTAATAATTGCACATAATTTAGCTTTGTTAACTCTGAGAGCCTGGAGGAAATGTTTATGCCTAAATATCTAATATTTCCTGACTATAAAGTGATCGCAGGTATATTCTGGACCCTGCAGTTAATGGGCAGAACTGTGGTCTTAGACCAGTTGATAGAGTAGTCAGAAAGTGCTGAGAATTTATTTATGAGTGTGATCGTGTGAGTGAGAGACGTCTGTGAGTTCTGAAGGAAAAGTAATACATCATCAGCATAAAGACTTATTTTATGCTTAATATTTTGGGATTGGATGCCTTTAATATTTCTATCTTGTCTGATAGAAGCTGCTAAAGGTTTGATGAAAATAGCAAAAAGTGAGGGAGAAAGTGGGCAACCCTGTCTTGTACCTCTCTGCAGACTGAAGCTTGGAGAAGTTTGATCATTTGTCCTGACACTTGCATTTGGGGCATTATCCAGTTGATGAAGTGTGACCCAAACCCGAATTTGTTTAATGCTGCGAATAAAAATTTCCAGTTCACTCGATCAAATGCTTTTTCTGCATCTAGAGAGTCGATTGTGGTTCCCAAGTTGTTGATGCTAGAATAGTCTATGAGATTAATGATCCGGTTTGTGGACAAACTGTTGTGCCTACTGCTCTTCAGCCTGTCAAATGAAACGTAGAATTTGAAACGTGAGAAATGAACGAAGACCCAAGGAGTTTAGTCGTAAACGAATCAATACTGTTTCCTGTGCGAGGACCCGTCAGCCGAGGAGTTGAGTCATGAACGAATCAATACTGTTTCCTGTGCGAGGACCCGTCACCCGAGGAGTTGAGTCGTGAACGAATCAATACTGTTTCCTGTCCTGCTGACTGAGCTTATGAAGCTGTCGCCTGCCATGTGGTGAGTAAGGGTACTGCATGAAAATGAACGAATCACTCACTGAGACAACTCGTTACTCCCAAGTCATATAAAAAATTAGTTCATATCGAACGAATCGCTCACGAACGACACATCATTATCTATTTGACGAGTTATGCATGAATTTGGATTTTGCAATAAAATTAATTCCTTCTCTCAAACCAAGTTCAAACTGCTTTGTCCTTCATATTTATCTACTTCTAATCTAGTTTCAACAATAAACAACACTGTATTTTGTAGTATGAAAAAGAACCAGACCTAATTTTTAGCAATAAGCTTCTCTCGAGGAGATATGAAGGAATACAGATTTTGCTATAAAATGAAATCCTTCTATCAAACTGATGTAAAACGGTTTGTCCTTATTTCTTCACTTCTTTGTATTATGAGAAAGAACCAGACTCATTCTTCAGGAATCCGAAAATAAGCTCTATTTTACGAGTTATGCACAAATTCAGATTCTCCATATAAAACGAATTCCTTAACTCAAACCAAGTTAAGACTGCTTTGTCCTTCATATTTATTCATGTCTAATCAAGTTTCAACGATAAACAAAGTTGCACTTTGTAGAATGAGAAAGAACTTCTTCAGCAATAAGCATCTCTCGACATATGATGAAATACAGATTTTGCTATAAAATTAATTCCTTCTATCAGCCTGACTTAAAACTGTTTGTCCTCCTTACTTATCCACTTCAAATCAAGTTTCAACAATTAAAAAAATTTTGTAGTTTGAGAAAGAACAACTTAATCTTCAGCAATCAGTATAAAAAGAGGGTAAGAAAAGATGCAAATGCCAACCATACATCACTAAAAGGTGGAGCGGAAGTATTCGGCTGCAAGTAGGTGTGAATGTTCGACCATAATTTGTAAAAAGCGGGTAAGAAAAGGTTCGAATGCCCGACTATATATTAACAAAAGCGGGAGGAGAGGTGTTCGGATGAGAGTGGGTGAGAATTTCCAACCATAATCTATAAAATACGGTGAAAAAAAGGTGTGAATACCCCATAGAACACTAAAAGGTGGAGCGGAAGTGTTCCGCTGCAAGAAGGTGTGAATGTCCGACTATATTTGGTGAAAAGCAGGTGAAGCAAGGTCTGAATGCCCAACCTTACATCATCAAAAGCGAGATCAGAGGTGTTTGGCTGCAAGAAGGCCATAGTTTGCCAAAAGCGGGTAAGGTGCGAATGACCGACTAAATATCAACAAAAGTGGGGGCGGTGGTCTTCGGATGCAAGTGGGTGTGAATATCCCACCATACTTATATGAGAGGAAGCTGTGAATGGCCGACCATAGTAAAAAGCGGGTGAGAAAAGGTGCGAATGTCAAACCATACATGATCAAAACAGTTAGCGTAGGTGTTTGGCTGCGACAAGGTGTGAATGTCCACCCATATTTAATGAAAAGCGGGAAACAAGTAGGTTCGAATGCCCAACCATACATCATCAAAAGCAGCAGTGGATGTGTTCGGCTACAAGAAGGTGTGAATGTCTGACCATAGTTTATAAAAAGCAGGAAAGAAAAGGTTCGAATGCCCGAATATACACCATCAAAAGAGGGAGCGGAGGTGTTCCGCTGTAAGAAGGTGTGAATGTCCGACCATAGTTGATAAAAAGCGGGTAAGAAAAGGTTAAAATACCCAACTGTACACAATCAATAACGGGAGCGGAGTTGTTCGGCTACTAAAAGGTGTGAAAGTCCGACCATGGCTTGTAAAAAGCGGGTAAGAAAAGGTGCGAATGCCCGACAATGTATGATCAAAAGAGGGAGCAGAGGTTTTTGGCTGCAAGAATGTCTGAATGTCCAACCATAATTTGTAAAAACCGGGGAAGAAAAGGCTCGAAAGCCTGACTATACACCATCAAAAGCAAGAGCGGAGGTGTTCAGCTGCAAGAAGGTCTGAATGTCCACCAATAATTACTGAAAAATGGTTAAGAAAAGTTGCGAATAGCCAACCATACATCATCAAAAGCAGGAGTGGATGTGTTCGGCTGCAAGAAGGTCTGAATGTCCAACCATAATATGTAACAACCGGGGAAGAAAAGGCTCGACAGCCCGACTATACACGATCAAAAGCGGGAGCGGAGGTGTTCAGCTGCAAGAAGGTCTGAATGTCCATCAGTAATTTCTAGAAAACATGAAAGAAAATTTTCGAATGTCAAACTGAATATGATCATAAGCGGGAGAAGAGTTTTTCAGCTGCAAGCAGGTGTTAATGTCCACCCATAATTACTAAAAAATGTGTTAGAAAAGACTAGAATGCCGGACCATACATCATCAAAAGCGGGAGAAGTGGTGTTCGGCTGCAAGTAGGTGTGAATGTCCAGCCATAATTACTCACAAACGGGTAAGAAAAGGTAGTATTGCCAGACCATACATGATCAAAACAGGGAGCGGAGGTGGTTCAGCTGCAAGGTGTGAATGTCCGACTAAAGTTTATAAAAAGCGGGTAAGACAAGGTGCGAATGCCCGACAATGTATGATCAAAAGAGGGAGCGGAGATGTTCAGCTGCAAGAAGGTCTGAATGTCCACCAATAATTACTGAAAAATGGGTAAGAAAAGGTGCGAATGCCCAACCATACATCATCAAAAGCAGGAGGGGATGTGTTTGGCTACAAGAAGGTTTGAATGTCCGACTATAGTTTCTAAAAGGCGGGTAAGAAAAGCTTCGAATGCTCGAACATACACCATCAAAAGAGGGAGCGGAGATGTTCCGCTGTAATAAGGTGTGACTGTCCGACCATAGTTGGTAAAAAGTGGGTAAGAAAAGGTTAAAATTCCCGACTGTACACAATCAAAAGAGGGAGCGGAGATGTTCAGCTACAGGAAGGTGTGAAAGTCCGACCATGGTTTGGAAAAAGCGGGTAAGAAAAGGTCCGTATGCCCGAATATAAACCATCATAAGCGGAAGCGGAGGTGTTCGGCTTCAAGAAGACGTGAACGTCCAACCAAAGTTTGTAAAAAGCATTTAAGAAAAGGTTCGAATATCGAACCAAACATAATCAAAAGCGGGAGCAGAGCTGTTCGACTGCAAGTAGGTGTGAATGTCAGATCATAATTTGCAAAAAGCTAATGAGAAAGGGTGAGAATGCCCGACTATACACCATCAAATTCGGGAGTGGAGTTGTTCGGCTGTGAGTAGGTGTGAATGTCAAACCATAATTGCTCACAAACGGATAAGAAAAGGTAGTATTGCCAGACCATACATGATCAAAACAGGGAGCGGAGGTGCTTCAGCTGCAAGAAGGTGTGAATGTCCGACTAAAGTTTATAAAAAGCGGGTAAGACAAGGTGCGAATGCCCGACAATGTATGATCAAAAGAGAGAGCGGAGGTTTTCGGCTGGAAAGTCTGAATGTCCAACCATAATTTGTAAAAACCGGGGAAGAAAAGGCTCGAAAGCCCGACTATACACCATCAAAAGCAAGAGCGGAGGTGTTCAGCTGCAAGAAGGTCTGAATGTCCACCAATAATTACTGAAAAATGGTTAAGAAAAGGTGCGAATGCCCAACCATACATCATCAAAAGCAGGAGCGGATGTGTTCAGCTACAAGAAGGTTTGAATGTCCGACCATAGTTTGTAAAAGGCGGGTAAGAAAAGGTTCGAATGCCCGAACATACACCATCAAAAGAGGGAGCGGAGGTGTTCCGCTGTAAGAAGGTGGGAATGTCCGACCATAGTTGGTAAAAAGCTGGTAAGAAGAGGTGAAAATACCCGACTGTACTCAATAAAAAGAGGGAGCGGAGTAGTTCAGCAACAAAGTGTGAATGTCCGAGCATGGTTTGTAAAAAGCGGGTAAGAAAAGGTTCGTATGCCTGAATATACACCATAAAAAGCGGAAGCGGAGGTGTTCGGCTTCAAGAAGACGTGAACATCCGTCCAAAGTTTGTATAAAGCAGATAAGAAAAGGTTCGAATATCCAACCAAACATAATCAAAAGCGGGAGCAGAGCTGTTCGACTGCAAGTAGGTGTGAATGTCAGATCATAATTTGCAAAAAGCTGATTAGAAAGGGTGAGAATTCCCGACTATACACCATCAAATGCGGGAGCGGAGTTGTTCGGCTGTGAGTAGGTGTGAATCTCCAACCATAATTGCTGAAAAATGTGTTAGAAAAGGTAAGAATGCCGGTCCATACATCATCAAAAGCGGGAGAGGTGGTGTTCGGCTGCAAGTAGGTGTGAATGTCCAGCCATAATTACTCACAAACGGGTAAAAAAAGGCAGTATTGCCAGACCATACATGATCAAAACAGGGAACGGAGGTGGTTCAGCTGCAAGAAGGTGTGAATATCCCACTAAAGTTTATAAAAAGCGGGTAAGAAAACGTTTGTATGCCCAAATATACACCATCAAAAGCGGAAGCGGAGGTGTTCGGCTGCAAGAAGGTGTGAACGTCCAACCAAAGTTTGTAAAAAGCAGTTCAGAAAAGTTTCGAATATCTAACCAAACATAATCAAAAGCGGGAGCAGAGCTGTTCGACTGCAAGTAGGTGTAAATGTCAGATCATAATTTTAAAAAAGCTGATGAGAAAGGGTGAGAATGCCCGACTATACACCAACAAATGCGGGAGCGGAGTTGTTCGTCTGTGAGTAGGTGTGAATCTCCGAGAATAGTTTGTAAAAAGGGGGTAAGAATAGGTTCGAAAGCCCGAACATACACCATCAAAAGAGGGAGCGGAGGTGTTCTGCTGTAAGAAGGCGTGAATGTCCGACCATAGTTTTTAAAAAGCGGGTAAGAAAAGGTTAAAATACCCGACTTTACACAATCAATAGCGGGGGTGGAGTTGTTCGGCTACTAAAAGGTTTGAAAGTCCGACCATGGTTTGTAAAAAGCGGGTAAGAAAAGGTGTGAATGCCCAACATTGTATGATCAAAAGAGGGAGAGGAGGTTTTCGGCTGCAAGAAGGTCTGAATGTCCAACCATAATATGTAACAACCGGGGAAGAAAAGACTCGAAAGCCCGACTATACACGATCAAAAGCGGGAGTGGAGGTGTTCAGCTGCAAGAAGGTCTGAATGTCCATCAGTAATTTCTAGAAAACATGAAAGAAAACTTTCGAATGTCAATCTGCATATGATCATAAGCGGGAGAGGAGTTATTCAGCTTTAAGCAGGTGTTAATGTCCACCCATAATTACTGAAAAATGTGTTAGAAAAGACTAGAATGCCGGACCATACATCATCAAAAGCGGGAGAAGTGGTGTTCGGCTGCAAGTAGGTGTGAATGTCAAGCCATAATTACTCACAAACGGGTAAGAAAAGGTAGTATTGCCAGACCATACATGATCAAAACAGGGAGCGGAGGTGGTTCAGCTGCAAGGTGTGAATGTCTGACTAAAGTTTGTAAAAAGCGGGTAAGACAAGGTGCGAATGCCGGACAATGTATGATCAAAAGAGGGAGCATAGGTTTTCGGCTGCAAGGTCTGAATGTCCAACCATAATTTGTAAAAACCAGGGAAGAAAAGGCTCGAAAGCCCGACTATACACCATCAAAAGCAAGAGCGGAGGTGTTCAGCTGCAAGAAGGTCTGAATGTCCACCAATAATTACTGAAAAATGGTTAAGAAAAGGTGCGAATGCCCAACCATACATCATCAAAAGCAGGAGGGGATGTGTTTGGATACAAGAAGGTTTGAATGTCCGACTATAGTTTGTAAAAGGCGGGTAAGAAAAGGTTCGAATGCCTGAACATACACCATCAAAAGAGGGAGCGGAGGTGTTCCGTTGTAAGAAGGTGTGAATGTCCGATTATAGTTTGTAAAAGGCGGGTAAGAAAAGGTTCGAATGCCTGAACATACACCATCAAAAGAGGGAGCGGAGGTGTTCCGTTGTAAGAAGGTGTGAATGTCCGACCGTAGTTGGTAAAAGCTGGTAAGAAAAGGTGAAAATACCCGACTGTATAAAATCAAAAGAGGGAGCGGAGTAGTTCAGCAACAAAGTGTGAATGTCCAACCATGGTTTGTAAAAAGCGGGTAAGAAAAGTTTTGTATGCCCGAATATACACCATCAAAAGCGGGAGCGGAGGTATTCGGTTGCAAGAAGGTCTGAATGTCCATCAGTAATTGCTAGAAAACATGAAAGAAAATTTTCGAATGTCAAACCGCTCATCATCATAAGCGGGAGAGAAGGTGTTCGACTGCAAGTAGGTTTGAATGTCAGATCAAAATTTGTAAAAAGCGGGTAAGAAAAGGTAAGAATGCCAAACCATAAAATGTCAAAAGCGGCAGCAGAGATGTTCGGCCGGTATTTATCAATGTCTAGATAGATTTCAACAAAAAACAACGTTGTACTTTGCAGTAAAAGGAAGAGCAAATCTAAAGTTTCAGGAATCCGAGAATAAGCTTTTCATGAGTTCTTCATTTGTTGGGATTTTGTTTTAAAATGAATTCCTTCACTCAAACTATGTTAAAACTGCTTTGTCCTTCATATGTACCCATTTCTACATATATTTCAATCATAAACTTCCTCATATTACCCTGGATGAGAAAGAACCACACTTGTGATTAAGCCATAAGCCCCTTTTGAGGAGTTCGGCATGATTTGGGATTTTATCTATAAAATTAATTCCTTCACTCAAACTATGTTAAAACGGCTTTTACGTTCATATTTATCAATGTCTAGATAGATTTAAACAAAAAAAAAACAACGTTGTACTTTGCAGTAAAAGAAAGAGCAAATCAAAAGTTGTAGGAATCCGAGAATAAGCTTATTTTCATGAGTTCCGCACGATTTCGGATTTTACTAATGAATTTCTTCACTCAAACTATGTTAAAACTACTTTTAACTTCATATTTATCAATGTCTAGATCGACTTCAACAAAGAACAACATTGTATTTTGCAGTAGAAGAAAGAGCAACACTGAAGGTTCAGGAATCCGAGAATAAGCTTCTTATCATACGTTCTACCAGATTTGGGATTTTGCTATAAAATGATTTCCTTCACTCAAACTATGTTAAAACTGCTTTGTCCTTCATATTTATCAATGTCTAGATCGACTTCAACAAAGAACAACATTGGATTTTGCAGTAGAAGAAAGACTAACACTGAAGGATCAGGAATCCGAGAATAAGCTTCTTTTCATACGTTCTGCATGATTTGGGATTTTATGTATAAAATGAATTCCTTCGCTCAAACCAAGTTAAAACTGCTTTGTCCTTCATGTTTATCAATGTCTAGATCGACTTCAACAAAGAACAACATTGGATTTTGCAGTAGAAGAAAGAGAAACACTGAAGGATCAGGAATCCGAGAATAAGCTTATTTTCATGAGTTCTGCACGATTTCGGATTTTCCTATAAAATGAATTGCTTTGTCCTTCATAGTTATCCATGTCTAAAAATGTATCAAGCATAAAGTTCCTCATATTACCCTGAATGAGAAAGAAGCATCCCTTTGGTTGAGCAATACGTTCCTTTGGAGGAGTTATGCGTGATTACGGATTTTGCTATAAAATTAATTTCTTCACTCAAACCAAGTGGAAACTGCTTTGTCCTTCATATTTATCAATATCGAGATCGATTTCAACTTCTTCTACTGCAAAGTCCAATGGTGTTCTTTGTTGAAGGCGATCTAACCTTTTCTTAACTGCTTTTTACAAACTTTGGTCGGACGTTCACACCTTCTTGTAGCCGAACAACTCCGCTCCCGTTATTGATTGTGTACAGTCGGGTATTTTAACCTTTTCTTACCCGCTTTTTACCATCTATGGTCGGACATTCACACCGTCTTACAGCGGAACACCTCCGCTCCCGCTTTTGATGTTGTATTTTCGGGCATTCGAACCTTTTCTTACCCGCTTTTTACAAACTATGGTCGGACATTCAAACCTGAAAGCCGAAAACCTTCGCTCCCTCTTTTGATCATACATTGTCGGGCATTGGCATCTTTTCTTACCCGCTTTTTACAAACCATGGTCGGACTTTCACACCTTCTTGTAACCGAACACATCCTTTCCCGCTATTGATTGTATACAGTTGGGTATTTTAACCTTTTCTTACCCGCTTTTTAACAACTATGATCGGACATTCACACCTTCTTACAGCGGAACACCTCCGCTCCCTCCTTTGATGGTGTATGTTCGGGCATTCAAACCTTTTCTTACCCGCTTTTTACAAACTATGGTCGGATATTCAAACCTTCTTGTAGCCGAACACATCCACTCCTGCTTTTGATGATGTATGGTTGGGCATTCGAACCTACTTTTTGCCCGCTTTTTATTAATTATGGGTGGACATTCACACCTTGTCGCAGCCAAACACCTACGCTCCTTGTTTTGATCATGTAGGGTTGGACATTCGCACCTTTTCTCACCCGCGTTTTGCAAACTATGGTCGGCCATTCACAGCTTCCTCTCATATAAGTATGGTGGGATATTCACACCCACTTGCATCCGAAGACCTCCGTCCCCACTTTTGTTGAAATTTAGTCGGTCATTCGCACCTTACCCGCTTTTGGCAAACTATGGCCTTCTTGCAGCCAAACACCAGTGATCTCGCTTTTGATGATGTAAGGTTGGGCATTCAGACCTTGCTTCACCTGCTTTTCACCAAATATAGTCGGACATTCACCCCTTCTTGCAGCCGAACACTTCCGATCCACCTTTTAGTGTTCTATCACACCTTTTTTTTCATCGCATTTTATAGATTATGGTTGTAAATTCTCAACCACTCTCATCCGAAGACCTCTCCTCCCGCTTTTTTAAAAATATTTTTAACTTTAGTCGGACATTCACACATTCTTGCAGCTGAACCACCTCTGCTTCCTGTTTTGATCATGTAACAACTCCGCTACCACATTTGATGGTGTATAGTCGGGCATTCTCACCCTTTCTCTTCAGCTTTTTGCAAATTATGATCTGACATTCACACCTACTTGCAGTCGAACAGCTCTGCTCCCGCTTTTGATTATGTTTGGTTAGATATTCGAAACTTTTGTTAACTGCATTTTACAAACTTTGGTCGGACGTTCACACCTTCTTGTAGCCGAACACCTCCGCTCCCGCTTTTGATGGTGTATAGTCGGGCTTTCAAGCCTTTTCTTCCCCAGTTTTTACAAATTATGGTTGGACATTCAGACTTTCTTAAAGCCGAACTCCTCCGCTCCCTCTTTTGATCATACATCATACATTGTCGGGCATTCGCACCTTGTCTTACCCGCTTTTTACAAACTTTAGTCAGAAATTCACACCTTGCAGCTGAACCACCTCCGTTCCCTCTTTTGATCATGTATGGTCTGGCAATACTACCTTTTCTTACCCGTTTGTGAGTAATTATGGCTGGACATTGACACCTACTTGCAGCCGAACACCACTTCTCCCGCTATTGATGATGAATGGTCCGGCATTCTAGTCTTTTCTAACAAATTTTTCAGCAATTATGGTCGGACATTCACCCCTACTCACAGCTCCCGCATTTGATGGTGTATAGTCGGGCATTCTCACCCCTTCTCATCAGCTTTTTGCAAATTATGATCTGACATTCACACCTACTTGCAGTCGAACAGCTCTACTCCCGCTTTTGATTATGTTAGGTTGGTTATTCGAACCTTTTCTTAACTGCTTTTTACAAACTTTGGTCGGACGTTCACACCTTCTTTTAGCTGAACACATCCACTCCTGCTTTTGATAATGTATAGTTGGGCATTCGCACCTTTTTTTTACCCATTTTTCTAGCAATTATTGATGGACATTTAGACCTTCTTGCAGCTGAACACCTCCGCTCCTGCTTTTGATCATACATTGTCAAGCATTCGCACCTTGTCTTACCCGCTTTTTACAAACTTTAGTCGAACATTCACACCTTTTTGCAGCCGAACACCACCTCTACCGCTTTTGATGATGTATGGTCCGGCATTCTTACCTTTTCTAACACATTTTTCAGCAATTATGATCGGACATTCACACCTACTCAGAGCCGAACACCTCCGCTCCCGCATTTGATGTTGTATAGTCGGGCATTCTCATCCTTTCTCATCAGCTTTTTGCAAATTATGATCTGACATTCACACCTGCTTTTGATAATGTATGGTTGGGCATTCGCACCTTTTTCTACCCTTTTTTCAGGAATTATGGAGGGACATTCACACCTTCTTGCAGCTGAACACCTCCTCTCCCACTTATGATCATGTGCGGTTTGATTTTCGAAAATTTTCTTTCATGTTTTCTAGCAATTATTGATGGACATTTAGACCTTGCAGCTGAACACCTCCGCTCCCTCTTTTGATCATACATTGTCGGGCTTTTTCACCTTGTCTTACCCGCTTTTTACAAACTTTAGTCGGACATTCACACCTTCTTGCAGCTGAACAACCTCCGCTCCCTGTTTTGAACATGTATGGTCTGGAAATACTACCTTTTCTTACCCGTTTGTGAGTAATTATGGCTGGATATTCACACCTACTTGCAGCCGAACACCACCTCTCCCGCTTTTGATGATGTATGGACCGGCATTCTTATCTTTTCTAACACATTTTTCAGCAATTATGGTCGGAGATTCACACCTACTCACAGCCGAACAACTCCGCTACCGCATTTGATGGTGTATATTCGGGCATTCTCACCCTTTCTCTTCAGCTTTTAGAAAATTATGATCTGACATTCACACCTATTTGCAGTTGAACAGCTCTGCTCCCGCTTTTGATTATGTTTGGTTAGATATTCAAACCTTTTCTTAACTTCTTTTTACAAACTTTGGTCGGACGTTCACACCTTCTTGTAGCCGAACACCTCCGCTTCCGCTTTCGATGGTGTATATTCGGGCATACGAACCTTTTCTTACCCGCTTTTTACAAACCATAGTCTAACTTTCACACCTTCTTGTAGCTGAACAATTCCGCTCCCTCTTTTGATTGTGTACAGTCGGGTATTTTAACCTTTTCTTACCCACTTTTTACCAACTATGGTCGGACATTCACACCTTCTTACAGCGGAACGCCTCCGCTCCCTCTTTTGATGGTGTATGTTCGGGCATTCGAACCTTTTCTTACCCGCCTTTTACAAACTTTGCTCGGACATTCAAAACTTGTAGCCGAACACATCTACTCCTGCTTTTGATGATGTATGGTTGGGCATTCGCACCCTTTTTTTATCCATTTTTCAGGAATTATCGGTGGACATTCAGACTTTCTTGCAGCCGAAAACCACCGCTCCCTCTTTTGATGGTGTATAGTCGGGCTTTCGAGCCTTTTCTTCCCCGGTTTTTACAAATTATGGTTGGACATTCAGACCTTGCAGCCGAAAACCTCCGCTCCCGCTTTTGATCATACATTGTCGCGCATTCGCACCTTGTCTTATCCGCTTTTTACAAACTTTAGTCAGACATTCACACCTTGCAGCTGAACCACCTCCGCTCCCTGTTTTGATAATGTATGGTCTGGCAATACTACCTTTTCTTACCCGTTTGTGAGTAATTATGGCTGGACATTCACACCTACTTGCAGCCGAACACCACCTCTCCCTCTCTTGATGATGTATTGTCCGGCATTCTAGTCTTTTCTAACACATTTTTCAGCAATTATGGTCGGACATGGGTGATGGTGGGTCTCAGGCCCGGGCTGCTGCGGCTGGTGTGACCGGGTGGTTTGTTTGTTGTTGTTTGTTTGTTTGTTTGTAGAGGTCCTCCGGGGTGGGGTGGGGTTGGGTTGAGTGGGGTGGGGCGGGGTGGGTACCTTCTGGGGGTACAGTAGCTCCCGGAATATGGTCGCTGCTGGCCCCGAGCCTGGTGGACATCAGGCCCTCCTGCCCTGTGTTGGGTCCCAGGTAGCAGGGGTGCCTATTGCAGCCAGTCCCTGGCTGCCTTCTCCGGGGAGAATAGCTGCCCCGGTGTATATCCCTATACCCCTCTCCCTTTTGGCTCCTGTACACAGCACACACTCACACATGAAGGGTTTTGGGGGCGTGTGTGTTCTGTGGGTTGTAGTGGATGGGGCCACGTAGGTCCCCTTGGCTGCACTCTGCAGTTCCCGCCCCTGTTTTAATTACACCTTAGACATCATTACTTATCAAACACACACACACACACATTAGGTCTTGGCGGGTGGTTGCAGTGAATGGCATCTGGTGGGCGGGGCTCTTTGGGTATGTAGGCTGCCCAGAGGGCCGCGCTCCCAGTTCTACAAGGTTGGCTGCCCCTCAATTTTAATCGCTCACTATTAGAAAATATTGAAGAGCCAGAAGGGTGAGGGGAGGGGTCTTCTCACACCCCTGCTTCCTGGTTGCTGCTCGGGCAGGAGTGGCAAGGAGGAATTAATTATTCTGCTGGTTCAGGTTCTGTGGTGGCTGGGGGGCTGCTGGCCCCCTGGTGTGCCCGCTGCGCTACACCCCAGCGGAGTCAAGGGAGGGAGGACGTGTGGATGTATGGGATGTGAAAGTGTTTGTGGTGATGATTGGGCCTGGGTCTGGGACTTGCTGTCGCCTGGCCTGCCTGTGCTTCTCCCAATGGGGGGGCGGCGTTGCCTCTCCCCACTGCTCGCGACCTCACCCACCTGTGGGCACGTCTTGACTCCCAGAGCACTTGGCCAGGGGCGGTGGGGCATGCGCTGACCCACTGTGTGGCTGTCTGGGGCGCTTGGCCCACCCGGGTATTGGGTGTGGCCTCTAACGGTGGGTTTTGGGGCGCTCGGGCTCCTGGGGCCTCTCTGCACGGCCCATGTCTGGGCGGCTGGGGCCTGGTGGGGTCGGTGGGCTATTGCCCCTGGCTCCCGGGGGTTCTCTGCCCTATGCTTATGGGGGCTCTGTCCGGGGATTTCCTCTGCTGTCTACTGGGTGTATGCGTGGTTTTCCCTGTGGTGGGCATCCTAGGTTCTATGCTCCGTGGGGGCTGCTGGTGGCCTGGGTCTTGTGGCCCTCTCTGCCTGCTTCTGATTGCTTGGGGGGGCTGTGGATTGTGGCCGTGTACACTTATACACTCATAACTAAGCACGGTTATCATGTAGGTCCTGTGCCATGGGTGTCGCATGTTCTAACACACACACACACACAACAAATTCATAAGTTTTAGGGAAGTTAGTCAATCAGAAGTAATGAAGCATTACTTAACCATAGCATTACTTAACATTAATATGTTAAATTCTCTATTTCCGGCTTATGTTTCTGATACACTTATGATTTTTTTTCAGAAGAGCTAATCTCAAATTTAGAAAATGTTTCAGTTTGGCTTGAAAATCATCTGCACCTGAAAGGTCTGACTGTCTGGTCTCAGACCTGCTTCAGGTGGAAAGTATTTCATTTTTAATGCCTTGAACTTTGTCATTAAAGAATATTCCAATTTCATTACCCTTATATGTAGAAATGAGTTCTAAATGCAACCTGGAGGGTTTGTTAATCTGTTTACTGTAGCAAGCAAGACATGAGAGTTGTTACTGCAGAAAAATAACTCTCTCTTCATCTATGCAAAGTCACACGCTGAGTTAGACCAAACATTTCAAGGAAAGTAGTGAGTTCTTTAGCTTGCTTATTATGGGCTACATCCATGTGCACCTTCAAGTCCCCTGTTATGACTAAACAGTCAACAGCAGTGCACACAATTTAAAGAAATTCAGTAAAATCATCAATAAAATCATTCTGCGGTGAGACAAAGTATTTAAGATAATTTTATCTCCATTTTTAAATGACACATGCTTGAATTAAGGACAAAAATAAATGTTTTATCTTGTGAGTGGGTATATTGGCCCTGAATATGGCACAAAGACCCTCCCCACTCTCGTCTTGTCTTGTTGTTTCATCTCTCAGTTAAATACATAAAATCAAGACTATGAGAGGAAAGTATCAAAAGCATTGTTAGACAGGAAAAAGTCAGAAAGCTGTTGGTATACAACTTTTCCTAGGACTTTGCCTAAGAATGGCAGGTTTGATATGGAAATGATAAAAATCTCAGCTTGTAAAACATCTTTTGCTCAGACAGTTTTTCCTGTGAAATGAGTAAAGATTTGAAATGATCTGTTTGTTTGTCTGAGATCTTCTGAACTTTAACTCTTTAAGAGAGCTGCTAAATCTTAATACACAAACTTGCACAAATGTCTAGCTCTAATCCTTGTTCTTTTTTTTGTTGTGCTTTTTTAAACTAGATTTACTTTGTACATTACTTTTGTATTCCCCTTCTCTAGGATTGGGCAATTTTACCATGTTCAATTCTCCCTCAAACCCAAATTTATTTTCTCATCTCTCTAAGTATTCAATATTATCGGGTTTTTTCTGAAACATGATTTTAGCACTCCCACTTAACTCCCGGCTAGCTTTAAAACAGATATTTCCCATACTGTCCTCTTGCAGCTAATCAATTTTCGGTGGAGTTATTGTGAGTACTATTGAATGAAACACTACTTCTGTCGCTATGTCACGAGCAACAACCAGATTCCAATGTTCACTTCAACTCAATTAGTCAGTAACACATTTTTCTGTCGTCACCAGCAGCAACATCACACACCAGCAGCTGTTTCACTCTTATACATACATAGCAAATAAAACAACACTGCAGCAAAGAAGGAAAAAAACAATTTAACAAACAAACAATTCAACAACCAGCCCCTTTAACAAACAAACAAATTAATTTCACAAACAAACGATTCAACAATCAGGCCATTTAACAAACAAACGATCAGACGTATAACACTAACAAAAACTAACATGGATTTAAAACTTGCGATCTTTCATCGCAAACTCTCTTAAGAAAGATTCTGTTTCTAACACGCGGCGCGGAGTTATTTATTCCTGTAGTCTTCTCACACAGACTATGGACTAACCTTTTCTGACTGCATTTTTGTTGTCCTTGGTTAATCCCACCACTACATATGTTTACCAGTTAAAAGGCTAACCTTTTCTGACCGTTTCATTTGTGGGTTATCCAATACAACATACAGTTACCAGTTAAAAGGCTTTTTTCCTTTGCTTCACCTTTTCTGACTGCTATTATGTTTTCATGGGTTAATCCTATACACAGTTACCAGTTAAAAAGCTGACCTTTTCTGACTGCTTCTTTTATGGGTTAATCCAGCACAATTTACACACAGTTACCAGTTAAAAAGATGACCTTTTCTGGCCGCTAATTAGGTTTTTATGGGTTAATCCTATACACAGTTACCAGTTAAAAGGATGACCTTTTCTGACTGCTTCTTTTATGGGTTAATCCAACACAACCTACACACGGTTACCAGTTAAAAGGCTTACTTTTTCTGACTGCTTCATTTGTGAGTGATCCAACATAACTTTTACACAGTTACCAGTTAAAAGGCTTCTTTACTAGGTTGCATTCGAAATAGTATATTCTTAGGAAAATAGCAACGACTCAATCTATTTAAAGGCCTCCAGTTTTCCATCAATTGCTAGTTAATTAATCAAATATTTCCCTAATAATCACACTATTTCCAACCAACAATAGTAATACAAAGGGTTCCTTACCATAAATCCACTGGTAAGTTAAACAACGAAGAATCCAGCGAGTCTGTCCACTGATTCAAAAATAGATCCTGTCACCTTTCCTCCAGCCAGTGGCAGCCGGCCTCTATCAGAAACTGTGCTGAGAGGACTTCAGTTAGGAATCCTGGACTCCCCCGTGCACGGTTTCAGCTCCGATTCTGGAAGGTGGAAAAGGACTTAGAATCTGGCTCGAAGGACCATTATGTTAGAAAAATTCTCTTAAAATTAGGCTCAGAGTCGCTGGATACGATAAACACAAAACATTTATTTCTTGCAAGATAGAGACAAGTCCGCACAAATCCACACAACCTGTCGGGAAGATCGCTCAGAGTTGTCTCCCGACAAAATGGTGCTCCAGCTATTTATGTTGTTTATGCTTGCTGATCACACAATGTTATGGGAAAAGGTGCTTCTCTCCCCATTCCTTGTTATGGGAAGGAACATAAAAGGTGCTTCTCACCAGTTAATATTATGGGAAAGACTAGTACCAGAGTAAAAACACTTTTGCTTGAATCATAGAAGAGGAAAGATGGAGGGACTCTTCTAAGCTGGTTTCAAGTATAAACTTCTTTCTATTACCTTCTATGAGAAAGAACCACACTTGTTCTTCTGGAATCCGAAATTCGTTTTCTTTTAAGGAGATAGTCAAGATTTTAGATATTGCCATAAAATGAATTGCTTCACTCAAACCAAGTTAAAACTGCTTTGTCCTTCATATTTGTCCATGCTTAAGCTCGTTTCAAACATAAACTTATTATTATAACCTTGTATGAGAAAGAACCACACTTATGTTTGAGCAATACACTCCTTATGAGGAGTTATGCACGATATAGGATTTTGCTGTAAAATCAATTCCTTCACTTAAACCAAGTTAAAACTGCTTTGTCATTCTTATTTATCCACGTCTACGCTGGTTTCAAGTATAGACTTCTTTATATTACCTTCTATGAGAAAGAACCACACTTGTTCTTCTGGAATCCGAAATTCGCTTTATTTTAAGGAGATAGTCAAGATTTCAGATATTGCCATAAAATGAATTGCTTCACTCAAACCAAGTTAAAACTGCTTTGTCCTTCTTA
Source organism: Leuresthes tenuis (assembly GCF_036924035.1). Taxonomy (NCBI): domain Eukaryota; kingdom Metazoa; phylum Chordata; class Actinopteri; order Atheriniformes; family Atherinopsidae; genus Leuresthes; species Leuresthes tenuis. Next base: position 32,735,008 of record NW_027325365.1, on the reverse strand, counting down.
TTTATCCATGTCTAAGCTGGTTTCAAGTATAAACTTCTTTTTATAACCTTGTATGAGAAAGAACCACACTTATGTTTTGAGCAATACACTCCTTATGAGGAGTTATGCACGATTCAGGATTTTGCTGTAAAATGAATTCATTCACTTTTTTTTCCCTTGTTCTGTTCAGCATTATGGCAGCAGAATTGTGAATACTTTTATGCCAAACAGATTTTCTTTGCCAAGGGAAGTTTTACAAATGTAAAGCTCCCCTTGATGCCCATTTATTTATTTCTGTTTACAATATATAACATGTGATAGAACTGAACCGGACCGGGGGACAAGGAAAGAAGAAGAGGAAAGAAGAGGAAACAGAACAAAAATAGAAACAAAAACCAGACAACCAGCTGCTACACCTGTAAAAAAACAAAACAGACAATAACCCATGGTCTCTGTTGCGAATCCAGCCTTAGCGCCACCAGGAGCACCTGAAAGCAGACAAGCAGAGAAAAAAAACAAACAAACACACAAACAAACAAAAACAAGCACAAGTAGTGGCAATCGTATACAACTCAACTGTGGATATAGATGACCTGAGGCGACATGGTAATACATCAACTGCTACTGGACTAATGAAAGTGTGTTGTGTGTGTGTGTGAGAACATGCAACACCCATGGCACAGGACCTACATGATAACCGTGATTAGTTATGAGTGTATAAGTGTACACGGCCACAATCCACAGCCCCCCCAAGCAATCAGAAGCAGGCAGAGAGGGCCACAAGACCCAGGCCACCAGCAGCCCCCACGGAGCACAGAACCCAGGATGACCACCACAGAGAAAACCACGCATACACCCAGTAGACAGCAGAGGAAGCCCCCGGACAGAGCCCCCATAAGCATAGGGCAGAGGCCCCCCGGGAGCCAGTGGCAATAGCCCACCGACCCCACCAGGCCCCAGCCGCCCAGACATGGGCCGTGCAGAGAGGCCCCAGGAGCCCGAGCACCCCAACACCCCCCGTTAGAGGCCACACCCAATACCCGGGAGGGCCAAGCGCCCCAGACAGCCACACAGTGGGTCAGCGCCTGCTCCAGCGCCCCTGGCCAAGTGCCCTGGGAGTCAAGACGTGCCCACAGGTGGGTGAGGTCGCGAGCAGTGGGGAGAGGCAACGCCGCCCCCCCATTGGGAGAAGCACAGGCAGGCCAGGCGACAGCAAGTCCCAGACCCAGGTCCAATCATCACCACACACACTTTCACGTCCCATACATCCACACGTCCTCCCTCCCTTGACTCCGCTGGGGTGTAGCGCAGCGGGCACACCAGGGGGCCAGCAGCCCCCCAGCCACCACAGAACCTGAACCAGCAGAATAATGAATTCCTCCTGGCCACTCCTGCCCGAGCAGCAACCAGGAAGCAGGGGTGTGAGAAGACCCCTCCCCTCACCCTTCTGGCTCTTAAATATTTTCCAATAGTGAGCGATTAAAATTGAGGGGCAGCCAACCTTGTAGAACTGGGAGCGCGGCCCTCTGGGCAGCCTACATACCCAAAGAGCCCCGCCCACCAGATGCCATTCACTGCAACCACCCGCCAAGACCTAATGTGTGTGTGTGTGTGTTTGATAAGTAATGATGTCTAAGGTGTAATTAAAACAGGGGCGGGAACTGCAGAGTGCAGCCAAGGGGACCTACGTGGCCCCATCCACTACAACCCACAGAACACACACGCCCCCAAAACCCTTCATGTGTGAGTGTGTGCTGTGTACAGGAGCCAAAAGGGAGAGGGGTATAGGGATATACACCGGGGCAGCTACTCTCCCCGGAGAAGGCAGCCAGGGACTGGCTGCAATAGGCACCCCTGCTACCTGGGACCCAACACAGGGCAGGAGGGCCTGATGTCCACCAGGCTCGGGGCCTGCAGCGACCATATTCCGGGAGCTACTGTACCCCCAGAAGGTACCCACCCCGCCCCACCCCACTCAACCCAACCCCACCCCACCCCGGAGGACCTCTACAAACAAACAAACAAACAACAACAAACAAACCACCCGGTCACACCAGCCGCAGCAGCCCGGGCCTGAGACCCACCATCACCAATGTCCGACCATAATTGCTGAAAAATGTGTTAGAAAAGACTAGAATGCCGGACAATACATCATCAAGAGCGGGAGAGGTGGTGTTCGGCTGCAAGTAGGTGTGAATGTCCAGCCATAATTACTCACAAACGGGTAAGAAAAGGTAGTATTGCCAGACCATACATTATCAAAACAGGGAGCGGAGGTGGTTCAGCTGCAAGGTGTGAATGTCTGACTAAAGTTTGTAAAAAGCGGATAAGACAAGGTGCGAATGCGCGACAATGTGTGATCAAAAGCGGGAGCGGAGGTTTTCGGCTGCAAGGTCTGAATGTCCAACCATAATTTGTAAAAACCGGGGAAGAAAAGGCTCGAAAGCCCGACTATACACCATCAAAAGAGGGAGCGGTGGTTTTCGGCTGCAAGAAAGTCTGAATGTCCACCGATAATTCCTGAAAAATGGATAAAAAAAGGGTGCGAATGCCCAACCGTACATCATCAAAAGCAGGAGTAGATGTGTTCGGCTACAAGTTTTGAATGTCCGAGCAAAGTTTGTAAAAGGCGGGTAAGAAAAGGTTCGAATGCCCGAACATACACCATCAAAAGAGGGAGCGGAGGCGTTCCGCTGTAAGAAGGTGTGAATGTCCGACCATAGTTGGTAAAAAGTGGGTAAGAAAAGGTTAAAATACCCGACTGTACACAATCAAAAGAGGGAGCGGAATTGTTCAGCTACAAGAAGGTGTGAAAGTTAGACCATGGTTTGTAAAAAGCGGGTAAGAAAAGGTTCGTATGCCCGAATATACACCATCGAAAGCGGAAGCGGAGGTGTTCGGCTGCAAGAAGGTGTGAACGTCCGACCAAAGTTTGTAAAAAGCAGTTAAGAAAAGGTTTGAATATCTAACCAAACATAATCAAAAGCGGGAGCAAAGCTGTTCAACTGCAAATAGGTGTGAATGTCAGATCATAATTTTCTAAAAGCTGAAGAGAAAGGGTGAGAATGCCCGAATATACACCATCAAATGCGGTAGCGGAGTTGTTCGGCTGTGAGTAGGTGTGAATCTCCGACCATAATTGCTGAAAAATGTGTTAGAAAAGGTAAGAATGCCGGTCCATACATCATCAAAAGCGGGAGAGGTGGTGTTCGGCTGCAAGTAGGTGTGAATATCCAGCCATAATTACTCACAAACGGGTAAGAAAAGGTAGTATTTCCAGACCATACATGTTCAAAACAGGGAGCGGAGGTTGTTCAGCTGCAAGAAGGTGTGAATGTCCGACTAAAGTTTGTAAAAAGCGGGTAAGACAAGGTGAAAAAGCCCGACAATGTATGATCAAAAGAGGGAGCGGAGGTGTTCAGCTGCAAGGTCTAAATGTCCATCAATAATTGCTAGAAAACATGAAAGAAAATTTTCGAAAATCAAACCGCACATGATCATAAGTGGGAGAGGAGGTGTTCAGCTGCAAGAAGGTGTGAATGTCCCTCCATAATTCCTGAAAAAAGGGTAGAAAAAGGTGCGAATGCCCAACCATACATTATCAAAAGCAGGTGTGAATGTCAGATCATAATTTGCAAAAAGCTGATGAGAAAGGATGAGAATGCCCGACTATACAACATCAAATGCGGGAGCGGAGGTGTTCGGCTCTGAGTAGGTGTGAATGTCCGATCATAATTGCTGAAAAATGTGTTAGAAAAGGTAAGAATGCCGGACCATACATCATCAAAAGCGGTAGAGGTGGTGTTCGGCTGCAAAAAGGTGTGAATGTTCGACTAAAGTTTGTAAAAAGCGGGTAAGACAAGGTGCGAATGCTTGACAATGTATGATCAAAATCAGGAGCGGAGGTGTTCAACTGCAAGAAGGTCTAAATGTCCATCAATAATTGCTAGAAAACATGAAAGAAAATTTTCGAAAATCAAACCGCACATGATCATAAGTGGGAGAGGAGGTGTTCAGCTGCAAGAAGGTGTGAATGTCCCTCCATAATTCCTGAAAAAAGGGTAGAAAAAGGTGCGAATGCCCAACCATACATTATCAAAAGCAGGTGTGAATGTCAGATCATAATTTGCAAAAAGCTGATGAGAAAGGATGAGAATGCCCGACTATACAACATCAAATGCGGGAGCGGAGGTGTTCGGCTCTGAGTAGGTGTGAATGTCCGATCATAATTGCTGAAAAATGTGTTAGAAAAGGTAAGAATGCCGGACCATACATCATCAAAAGCGGTAGAGGTGGTGTTCGGCTGCAAAAAGGTGTGAATGTTCGACTAAAGTTTGTAAAAAGCGGGTAAGACAAGGTGCGAATGCTTGACAATGTATGATCAAAATCAGGAGCGGAGGTGTTCAGCTGCAAGAAGGTCTAAATGTCCATCAATAATTGCTAGAAAACATGAAAGAAAATTTTCGAAAATCAAACCGCACATGATCATAAGTGGGAGAGGAGGTGTTCAGCTGCAAGAAGGTGTGAATGTCCCTCCATAATTCCTGAAAAAAGGGTAGAAAAAGGTGCGAATGCCCAACCATACATTATCAAAAGCAGGTGTGAATGTCAGATCATAATTTGCAAAAAGCTGATGAGAAAGGATGAGAATGCCCGACTATACAACATCAAATGCGGGAGCGGAGGTGTTCGGCTCTGAGTAGGTGTGAATGTCCGATCATAATTGCTGAAAAATGTGTTAGAAAAGGTAAGAATGCCGGACCATACATCATCAAAAGCGGTAGAGGTGGTGTTCGGCTGCAAAAAGGTGTGAATGTTCGACTAAAGTTTGTAAAAAGCGGGTAAGACAAGGTGCGAATGCTTGACAATGTATGATCAAAATCAGGAGCGGAGGTGTTCAGCTGCAAGAAGGTCTAAATGTCCATCAATAATTGCTAGAAAACATGAAAGAAAATTTTCGAAAATCAAACCGCACATGATCATAAGTGGGAGAGGAGGTGTTCAGCTGCAAGAAGGTGTGAATGTCCCTCCATAATTCCTGAAAAAAGGGTAGAAAAAGGTGCGAATGCCCAACCATACATTATCAAAAGCAGGTGTGAATGTCAGATCATAATTTGCAAAAAGCTGATGAGAAAGGATGAGAATGCCCGACTATACAACATCAAATGCGGGAGCGGAGGTGTTCGGCTCTGAGTAGGTGTGAATGTCCGATCATAATTGCTGAAAAATGTGTTAGAAAAGGTAAGAATGCCGGACCATACATCATCAAAAGCGGTAGAGGTGGTGTTCGGCTGCAAAAAGGTGTGAATGTTCGACTAAAGTTTGTAAAAAGCGGGTAAGACAAGGTGCGAATGCTTGACAATGTATGATCAAAATCAGGAGCGGAGGTGTTCAGCTGCAAGAAGGTCTAAATGTCCATCAATAATTGCTAGAAAACATGAAAGAAAATTTTCGAAAATCAAACCGCACATGATCATAAGTGGGAGAGGAGGTGTTCAGCTGCAAGAAGGTGTGAATGTCCCTCCATAATTCCTGAAAAAAGGGTAGAAAAAGGTGCGAATGCCCAACCATACATTATCAAAAGCAGGTGTGAATGTCAGATCATAATTTGCAAAAAGCTGATGAGAAAGGATGAGAATGCCCGACTATACAACATCAAATGCGGGAGCGGAGGTGTTCGGCTCTGAGTAGGTGTGAATGTCCGATCATAATTGCTGAAAAATGTGTTAGAAAAGGTAAGAATGCCGGACCATACATCATCAAAAGCGGTAGAGGTGGTGTTCGGCTGCAAAAAGGTGTGAATGTTCGACTAAAGTTTGTAAAAAGCGGGTAAGACAAGGTGCGAATGCTTGACAATGTATGATCAAAATCAGGAGCGGAGGTGTTCAGCTGCAAGAAGGTCTAAATGTCCATCAATAATTGCTAGAAAACATGAAAGAAAATTTTCGAAAATCAAACCGCACATGATCATAAGTGGGAGAGGAGGTGTTCAGCTGCAAGAAGGTGTGAATGTCCACCCATAATTCCTGAAAAATGGGTAAAAAAAAGGTGCGAATGCCCAACTATACATTATCAAAAGCAGGAGTGGATGTGTTCAGCTAAAAGAAGGTGTGAACGTCCGACCAAAGTTTGTAAAAAGCAGTTAAGAAAAGGTTCGAATAACCAACCTAACATAATCAAAAGCGGGAGTAGAGCTGTTCGACTGCAAGTAGGTGTGAATTTCAGATCATAATTTGCAAAAAGCTGATGAGAAGGGGTGAGAATGCCCGACTATACACCATCAAATGCGGGAGCTGTGAGTAGGGGTGAATGTCCGACCATAATTGCTGAAAAATTTGTTAGAAAAGACTAGAATGCCGGACCATTCATCATCAATAGCGGGAGAAGTGGTGTTCGGCTGCAAGTAGGTGTCAATGTCCAGCCATAATTACTCACAAACGGGTAAGAAAAGGTAGTATTGCCAGACCATACATGATCAAAAGAGGGAACGGAGGTGGTTCAGCTGCAAGGTGTGAATTTCTGACTAAAGTTTGTAAAAAGCGGGTAAGACAAGGTGCGAATGCCCGACAATGTATGATGTATGATCAAAAGAGGGAGCGGAGGAGTTCGGCTTTAAGAAGGTCTGAATGTCCAACCATAATTTGTAAAAACTGGGGAAGAAAAGGCTTGAAAGCCCGACTATACACCATCAAAAGCGGGAGCGGAGGTGTTCGGCTACAAGAAGGTGTGAACGTCCGGCCAAAGTTTGTAAAATGCAGTTAACAAAAGTTTCGAATATCTAACCAAACATAATCAAAAGCGGGAGCAGAGCTGTTCGACTGCAAGTAGGTGTGAATGTCAGATCAAAATTTGCAAAAAGCTGAAGAGAAAGGGTGAGAATGCCCGACTATACACCATCAAATGCGGTAGCGGAGTTGTTACATGATCAAAACAGGAAGCAGAGGTGGTTCAGCTGCAAGAATGTGTGAATGTCCGACTAAAGTTAAAAATATTTTTAAAAAAGCGGGAGGAGAGGTCTTCGGATGAGAGTGGTTGAGAATTTACAACCATAATCTATAAAATACGATGAAAAAAAAGGTGTGATAGAACACTAAAAGGTGGATCGGAAGTGTTCGGCTGCAAGAAGGTGTGAATGTCCGACTATATTTGGTGAAAAGCAGGTGAAGCAAGATCTGAATGCCCAACCTTACATCATCAAAAGCGAGATCAGAGGTGTTTGGCTGCAAGAAGGCCATAGTTTGCCAAAAGCGGGTAAGGTGCGAATGACCGACTAAATATCAACAAAAGTGGGGACGGAGGTCTTCGGATGCAAGTGGGTGTGAATATCCCACCATACTTATATGAGAGGAAGCTGTGAATGGCCGACCATAGTTTGCAAAACGCGGGTGAGAAAAGGTGCGAATGTCCAACCCTACATGATCAAAACAAGGAGCGTAGGTGTTTGGCTGCGACAAGGTGTGAATGTCCACCCATAATTAATAAAAAGCGGGCAACAAGTAGGTTCGAATGCCCAACCATACATCATCAAAAGCAGGAGTGGATGTGTTCGGCTACAAGAAGGTTTGAATATCCGACCATAGTTTGTAAAAAGCGGGTAACAAAAGGTTTGAATGCCCGAACATACACAATCAAAGGAGGGAGCGGAGGTGTTCCGCTGTAAGAAGGTGTGAATGTACGATCATAGTTGTTAAAAAGCGGGTAAGAAAAGGTTAAAATACCCAACTGTATACAATCAATAGCGGGAAAGGATGTGTTCGGTTACAAGAAGGTGTGAAAGTCCGACCATGGTTTGTAAAAAGCGGGTAAGAAAAGATGCCAATGCCCGACAATGTATGATCAAAAGAGGGAGCGAAGGTTTTCGGCTTTCAGGTTTGAATGTCCGACCATAGTTTGTAAAAAGCGGGTAAGAAAAGGTTCGAATGCCCGAAAATACAACATCAAAAGCGGGAGCGGAGGTGTTCCGCTGTAAGACGGTGTGAATGTCCGACCATAGATGGTAAAAAGCGGGTAAGAAAAGGTTAAAATACCCGACTGTACACAATCAATAACGGGAGCGGAGTTGTTCGGCTACAAGAAGGTGTGAACGTCCGACCAAAGTTTGTAAAAAGCAGTTAAGAAAAGGTTAGATCGCCTTCAACAAAGAACACCATTGGACTTTGCAGTAGAAGAAGTTGAAATCGATCTCGATATTGATAAATATGAAGGACAAAGCAGTTTCCACTTGGTTTGAGTGAAGAAATGAATTTTATAGCAAAATCCGTAATCACGCATAACTCCTCCAAAGGAACGTATTGCTCAACCAAAGGGATGCTTCTTTCTCATTCAGGGTAATATGAGGAACTTTATGCTTGATACATTTTTAGACATGGATAACTATGAAGGACAAAGCAATTCATTTTATAGGAAAATCCGAAATCGTGCAGAACTCATGAAAATAAGCTTATTCTCGGATTCCTGATCCTTCAGTGTTTCTCTTTCTTCTACTGCAAAATCCAATGTTGTTCTTTGTTGAAGTCGATCTAGACATTGATAAACATGAAGGACAAAGCAGTTTTAACTTGGTTTGAGCGAAGGAATTCATTTTATACATAAAATCCCAAATCATGCAGAACGTATGAAAAGAAGCTTATTCTCGGATTCCTGATCCTTCAGTGTTAGTCTTTCTTCTACTGCAAAATCCAATGTTGTTCTTTGTTGAAGTCGATCTAGACATTGATAAATATGAAGGACAAAGCAGTTTTAACATAGTTTGAGTGAAGGAAATAATTTTATAGCAAAATCCCAAATCTGGTAGAACGTATGATAAGAAGCTTATTCTCGGATTCCTGAACCTTCAGTGTTGCTCTTTCTTCTACTGCAAAATACAATGTTGTTCTTTGTTGAAGTCGATCTAGACATTGATAAAATGACGTTAAAAGCAGTTTTAACAGTTTGAGTGAAGGAATTCATTTTATACATAAAATTCCAAATCATGCAGAACGTATGAAAAGAGGCTTATTCTCGGATTCCTGATCCTTCAGTGTTGCTCTTTCTTCTACTGCAAAATACAATGTTGTTCTTTGTTGAAGTCGATCTAGACATTGATAAATATGAAGTTAAAAGTAGTTTTAACATAGTTTGAGTGAAGAAATTCATTAGTAAAATCCGAAATCGTGCGGAACTCATGAAAATAAGCTTATTCTCGGATTCCTACAACTTTTGATTTGCTCTTTCTTTTACTGCAAAGTACAACGTTGTTTTTTTTTTGTTTAAATCTATCTAGACATTGATAAATATGAACGTAAAAGCCGTTTTAACATAGTTTGAGTGAAGGAATTAATTTTATAGATAAAATCCCAAATCATGCCGAACTCCTCAAAAGGGGCTTATGGCTTAATCACAAGTGTGGTTCTTTCTCATCCAGGGTAATATGAGGAAGTTTATGATTGAAATATATGTAGAAATGGGTACATATGAAGGACAAAGCAGTTTTAACATAGTTTGAGTGAAGGAATTCATTTTAAAACAAAATCCCAACAAATGAAGAACTCATGAAAAGCTTATTCTCGGATTCCTTAAACTTTAGATTTGCTCTTCCTTTTACTGCAAAGTACAACAATGTTTTTTGTTGAAATCTATCTAGACATTGATAAATACCGGCCGAACATCTCTGCTGCCGCTTTTGACATTTTATGGTTTGGCATTCTTACCTTTTCTTACCCGCTTTTTACAAATTTTGATCTGACATTCACACCTACTTGCAGTCGAACACCTTCTCTCCCGCTTATGATCATGAGCGGTTTGACATTCGAAAATTTTCTTTCATGTTTCCTAGCAATTACTGATGGACATTCAGACCTTCTTGCAGCCGAACACCTCCGCTCCCGCTTTTGATGGTGTATATTCGGGCATACAAAACTTTTCTTACCCGCTTTTTACAAACCATGGTTGGACATTCACACTTTGTTGCTGAACTACTCCGCTCCCTCTTTTGATTTTATACAGTCGGGTATTTTCACCTTTTCTTACCAGCTTTTACCAACTACGGTCGGACATTCACACCTTCTTACAACGGAACACCTCCGCTCCCTCTTTTGATGGTGTATGTTCAGGCATTCGAACCTTTTCTTACCCGCCTTTTACAAACGATAGTCGGACATTCACACCTTCTTACAACGGAACACCTCCGCTCCCTCTTTTGATGGTGTATGTTCAGGCATTCGAACCTTTTCTTACCCGCCTTTTACAAACTATAGTCGGACATTCAAACCTTCTTGTATCCAAACACATCCCCTCCTGCTTTTGATGATGTATGGTTGGGCATTCGCACCTTTTCTTAACCATTTTTCAGTAATTATTGGTGGACATTCAGACCTTCTTGCAGCTGAACACCTCCGCTCTTGCTTTTGATGGTGTATAGTCGGGCTTTCGAGCCTTTTCTTCCCTGGTTTTTACAAATTATGGTTGGACATTCAGACCTTGCAGCCGAAAACCTATGCTCCCTCTTTTGATCATACATTGTCAGGCATTCGCACCTTGTCTTACCCGCTTTTTACAAACTTTAGTCAGACATTCACACCTTGCAGCTGAACCACCTCCGCTCCCTGTTTTGATCATGTATGGTCTGGCAATACTACCTTTTCTTACCCCTTTGTGAGTAATTATGGCTGGACATTCACACCTACTTGCAGCCGAACACCACTTCTCCCGCTTTTGATGATGTATGGTCCGGCATTCTAGTCTTTTCTAACACATTTTTTAGTAATTATGGGTGGACATTAACACCTGCTTGCAGCTGAAAAACTCTTCTCCCGCTTATGATCATATTCAGTTTGACATTCGAAAATTTTCTTTCATGTTTTCTAGAAATTACTGATGGACATTCAGACCTTCTTGCAGCTGAACACCTCCGCTCCCGCTTTTGATCGTGTATAGTCGGGCTGTCGAGCCTTTTCTTCCCCGGTTGTTACATATTATGGTTGGACATTCAGACCTTCTTGCAGCCGAACACATCCACTCCTGCTTTTGATGATGTATGGTTGGCTATTCGCAACTTTTCTTAACCATTTTTCAGTAATTATTGGTGGACATTCAGACCTTCTTGCAGCTGAACACCTCCGCTCTTGCTTTTGATGGTGTATAGTCGGGCTTTCGAGCCTTTTCTTCCCCGGTTTTTACAAATTATGGTTGGACATTCAGACATTCTTGCAGCCAAAAACCTCTGCTCCCTCTTTTGATCATACATTGTCGGGCATTCGCACCTTTTCTTACCCGCTTTTTACAAGCCATGGTCGGACTTTCACACCTTTTAGTAGCCGAACAACTCCGCTCCCGTTATTGATTGTGTACAGTTGGGTATTTTAACCTTTTCTTACCCGCTTTTTATCAACTATGGTCGGACATTCACACCTTCTTACAGCGGAACACCTCCACTGCTGCTTTTGATGATGTATATTCGGGCATTCGAACCTTTTCTTTCCTGCTTTTTATAAACTATGGTCAGACATTCACACCTTCTTGTAGCCGAACACATCCACTGCTGCTTTTGATGATGTATAGTTGGGCATTCGAACCTACTTGTTGCCCGCTTTTCATTAATTATGGGTGGACATTCACACCTTGTCGCAGCCAAACACCTACGCTAACTGTTTTGATCATGTATGGTTTGACATTCGCACCTTTTCTCACCCGCTTTTTACTATGGTCGGCCATTCACAGCTTCCTCTCATATAAGTATGGTGGGATATTCACACCCACTTGCATCCGAAGACCTCCGCCCCCACTTTTGTTGATATTTAGTCGGTCATTCGCACCTTACCCGCTTTTGGCAAACTATGGCCTTCTTGCAGCCAAACACCTCTGATCTCGCTTTTGATGATGTAAGGTTGGGCATTCAGACCTTGCTTCACCTGCTTTTCACCAAATATAGTCGGACATTCACACCTTCTTGCAGCGGAACACTTCCGCTCCACCTTTTAGTGTTCTATGGGGTATTCACACCTTTTTTTCACCGTATTTTATAGATTATGGTTGTAAATTCTCACCCACTCTCATCCGAACACCTCTCCTCCCGCGTTTGTTAATATATAGTCGGGCATTCGAACCTTTTCTTACCCGCTTTTTACAAATTATGGTCGAACATTCACACCTACTTGCAGCCGAATACTTCCGCTCCACCTTTTAGTGATGTATGGTTGGCATTTGCATCTTTTCTTACCCTCTTTTTATACTGATTGCTGAAGATTAAGTTGTTCTTTCTCAAACTACAAAATTTTTTTAATTGTTGAAACTTGATTTGAAGTGGATAAGTAAGGAGGACAAACAGTTTTAAGTCAGGCTGATAGAAGGAATTAATTTTATAGCAAAATCTGTATTTCATCATATGTCGAGAGATGCTTATTGCTGAAGAAGTTCTTTCTCATTCTACAAAGTGCAACGTTGTTTATCGTTGAAACTTGATTAGACATGAATAAATATGAAGGACAAAGCAGTCTTAACTTGGTTTGAGTTAAGGAATTCGTTTTATATGGAGAATCTGAATTTGTGCATAACTCGTAAAATAGAGCTTATTTTCGGATTCCTGAAGAATGAGTCTGGTTCTTTCTCATAATACAAAGAAGTGAAGAAATAAGGACAAACCGTTTTACGTCAGTTTGATAGAAGGATTTCATTTTATAGCAAAATCTGTATTCCTTCATATCTCCTCGAGAGAAGCTTATTGCTAAAAATTAGGTCTGGTTCTTTTTCATACTACAAAATACAGTGTTGTTTATTGTTGAAACTAGATTAGAAGTAGGTAAATATGAAGGACAAAGCAGTTTGAACTTGGTTTGAGAGAAGGAATTAATTTTATTGCAAAATCCAAATTCATGCATAACTCGTCAAATAGATAATGATGTGTCGTTCGTGAGCGATTCGTTCGATATGAACTAATTTTTTATATGACTTGGGAGTAACGAGTTGTCTCAGTGAGTGATTCGTTCATTTTCATGCAGTACCCTTACTCACCACATGGCAGGCGACAGCTTCATAAGCTCAGTCAGCAGGACAGGAAACAGTATTGATTCGTTCACGACTCAACTCCTCGGGTGACGGGTCCTCGCACAGGAAACAGTATTGATCCGTTCATGACTCAACTCCTCGGCTGACGGGTCCTCGCACAGGAAACAGTATTGATTCGTTTACGACTAAACTCCTTGGGTCTTCGTTCATTTCTCACGTTTCAAATTCTACGTTTCATTTGACAGGCTGAAGAGCAGTAGGCACAACAGTTTGTCCACAAACCGGATCATTAATCTCATAGACTATTCTAGCATCAACAACTTGGGAACCACAATCGACTCTCTAGATGCAGAAAAAGCATTTGATCGAGTGAACTGGAAATTTTTATTCGCAGCATTAAACAAATTCGGGTTTGGGTCACACTTCATCAACTGGATAATGCCCCAAATGCAAGTGTCAGGACAAATGATCAAACTTCTCCAAGCTTCAGTCTGCAGAGAGGTACAAGACAGGGTTGCCCACTTTCTCCCTCACTTTTTGCTATTTTCATCAAACCTTTAGCAGCTTCTATCAGACAAGATAGAAATATTAAAGGCATCCAATCCCAAAATATTAAGCATAAAATAAGTCTTTATGCTGATGATGTATTACTTTTCCTTCAGAACTCACAGACGTCTCTCACTCACACGATCACACTCATAAATAAATTCTCAGCACTTTCTGACTACTCTATCAACTGGTCTAAGACCACAGTTCTGCCCATTAACTGCAGGGTCCAGAATATACCTGCGATCACTTTATAGTCAGGAAATATTAGATATTTAGGCATAAACATTTCCTCCAGGCTCTCAGAGTTAACAAAGCTAAATTATGTGCAATTATTAAAGACTTATTAAAGAAAGTAGAGGACGATCTCTCTCGTTGGAAGTCCTTACCTATATCACTTATGGGGAGAGTTACAACCATTAAAATAATGATACTACCAAAAGTTAACTATTTTTTCTCAATGATCCCCATAAAACCATCTGCTACTTGGTTTAAGTCACTAGATTCATGCATCTCCAAATTTCTGTGGAAAAACAAACCACCACGTATTAGTTTAAAAACCCTACAGAAGACCAAGGACTGTGGTGGATTAGATTTACCTCATTTTCAGCACTATTCCTTAGCCAATAGGTTACAGTATATATCAAAATGGTTTAAACCTAGCCCAATAGATGAACCATGGATAAATATAGAACAAGCATTGTGTGATAATCTGGAAATCTCTGACCTGCCACTTATTAGTCAAAACGTAAAAAATCACAAATGTTTCAAAAGCATTAACATCATCACCTCTCTGACAGCCTGGTTGGAATTTCTTAAAATAACAAAGTCCTCACTTGTCCCGTGTAAGCTTACACCCATCTGGAACAATCCTCACATAATGCAAAACAAAAAAATGCTAAACTTTCCTCTGTGGAAGATCAAAGGAATCAAACATCTGGAACATATAATCCAAAATGGAAATTTTATTTCATTTGATGAGCTCATATCACAACATGAGATAAGCAGCAATAAATTCCTAGAATATCAACAACTTAAGTCTATAATAACAAAGAAATATATCCTCCACCAACCAGACTTACAACTCCCGACTAGGGTAGCAGAATTTCTAAGCATCTGCACCCCAAAACTACTATCAAAAATATATAAATTATTGTCTAAGATAGATGACACAATGTCTCTTCCATCCTCAAAATGGGAGGCAGATTTATCCATCAGTTCTAGTCATAGCTTCTGGCCACAAATATGTTTGAACACCTTCAGAATGACTCGAAATCCTAATTTACAGCTCATACAATACAAAATCCTTCATAGAACACACTATACAGGACAAAGGATGTTCAGGATGGGTCTAACACACTCAAACATCTGCTCACATTGCACAGATAACACACCTGATGATTATGCACACGCTTTGTGGTTTTGTGCGCCTGTCCAGAAGTTCTGGCTTGAAGTCTGTGAGGACCTATCAACATGGCTAAAGTGTAGCATCCCTGCATGCCCCACACTGTGCATACTGGGTGACTTAGACAACATCAACATGGAAATTAACTCAGCACACATGGTTCTCACAGTGTTATGTATCGCAAAGAAAACTATTCTCATGAACTGGAAAGCGAAAAACAATATGTGTATTAACCAATTTAGAAATTTTCTTTTAGATTATATTAGCATGGAAACAATGTCTGCCTCCTCAAAACATCAATTGGCTGAATTTCATTCTCTCTGGTCCCCTCTGATTAGTTTTATCACATAATGGTGGTGGTGGGTTGCTGGGTGATGGTGGGTCTCAGGCCCGGGCTGCTGCGACTGGTGTGACCGGGTGGTTTGTTTGTTTGTTTTTTGTTGTTGTTTGTTTGTTTTTTGTAGAGGTCCTCCAGGGTGGGGTTGGGTTGAGTGGGGTGGGGCGGGATGGGTACCTTCTGGGGGTAGAGTAGCTCCTGGAATATGGTCGCTGCAGGCCCCGAGCCTGGTGGACATCAGGCCCTCCTGCCCTGTGTTGGCTCCCAGGTAGCGGGGATGCCTATTGCAGCCAGTCCCTGGCTGCCCTCTCTGGGGGAGAGTAGCTCCCCCGGTGTATATCCCCATACCCCTCTCCCTTCTGGCTCCTGTACACAGCACACACTCACACATGAAGGGTTTTGGGGGCGTGTGTGTTCGGTGGTGTGTAGTGGATGGGGCCACGTAGGTGGTGCCCTTTTGTTGCACTTTGCAGTTCCCCGCCCCTGTGTTAGACATTACTACTTTTCAAACACACTCACACACACACATTAGGTCTTGGGGTGTGGTTACACTGAGTGGCATCTGGTGGGCGGGGCTCTTTGGGTATGTAGGCTGCCCAGAGGGCTGCGCTCCCAGTTCTATAAGTTTGGCTGCCCCTCAATTTTAATTGCTCACTATTAGAAAATATTGAAGAGCCAGAAGGGTGGGGGGAGGGGTCTTCTTCGCACACCCCTGCTTCCTTGTTGCTGCTCGGGGCGGGACGGGCCATGAGGATTAATTAATTGTTCTGCTGGTTAGGGGTCTGTGGTGGCTGGGGGGCTGCTGGCCCCCTGGTGTGCCCGCTGCACTACACCCCAGTGGAGTCGAGGGAGGGAGGACGTGTGGATGTGTGGTAATGATTGGGCCTGGATCTGGGACTTGCTGTCGCCTGGCCTGCCTGTGCTTCTCCCAATGGGGGGGCGGCGTTGCCTCTCCCCACTGCTCTTGACTTCACCCACCTGTGGGCACGTCTTGACTCCCAGGGCACTTGGCCCTCCCGGGTATTGGGTGTGGCCTCTAACGGGGGGTATTGGGGCGCTCGGGCTCCTGGGGCCCGGGTCCGGTGCACGGCCCATGTCTGGGCGGCTGGGGCCTGGTGGGGTCGGTGGGCTGTTGCCCCTTGCTCCCGGGGGGCCTCTGCCCTATGCTTATGGGGGCTCTCTCCGGGGGCTTCCTCTGCTGTCTACTGGGTGTATGCGTGGTTGTCCCTGCGGTGGGCATCCTGGGTTCTGTGCTCCGTGGGGGCTGCTGGTGGCCTGGGTCTTGTGGCCCTCTCTGCCTGCTTCTGATTGCTTGGGGGGGCTGTGGATTGTGGCCGTGTACACTTATACACTCATAACTAAGCACGGTTATCATGTAGGTCCTGTGCCATGGGTGTCGCATGTTCTCACACACACACACACACACACAAACAACACACATTCATTAGTCCAGTAGCAGTTGATGTATTACCATGTCGCCTCAGGTCATCTATATCCACAGTTGTGTTGTATGCGATTGCCACTACTTGTGCTTGTTTTTGTTTGTTTGTGTGTTTGTTTGTTCTCTGCTTGTCTGCTTTCAGGTGTTCCTGGTGGCGCTAAGGCTGGATTCGCAACAGAGACCATGGGTTATTGTCTGTTTTGTTTTTTACAGGTGTAGCAGCTGGTTGTCTGGTTTTTGTTTCTATTTTTGTTCTGTTTCCTCTTCTTTCCTCTTCTTCTTTCCTTGTCCCCCGTTCCGATTCAGTTCTATCACATGTTATATATTGTAAACAGAAATAAATAAATGGGCATCAAGGGGAGCTTTACATTTGTAAAACTTCCCTTGGCAAAGGAAATCTGTTTGGCATAAAAGGTATTCACAATTCTGCTGCCATAATGCTGAACAGAACAAGGGAAAAAAAAGTGAAGGAATTCATTTTACAGCAAAATCCTGAATCGTGCATAACTCCTCATAAGGAGTGTATTGCTCAAAACATAAGTGTGGTTCTTTCTCATACAAGGTTATAAAACGAAGTTTATACTTGAAACCAGCTTAGACATGGATAAATAAGAAGGACAAAGCAGTTTTAACTTGGTTTAAGTGAAGGAATTAATTTTACAGCAAAATCCTTAATCGTGCATAACTCCTCATAAGGAGTGTATTGCTCAAACATAAGTGTGGTTCTTTCTCATACAAGGTTATAAAAAGAAGTTTATGTTTGAAACCAGCTTAAACATTGACAAATATGAAGGACAAAGCAGTTTTAACCTGGTTTAAGTGAAGGAATTAATTTTACAGCAAAATCCTTAATCGTGCATAACTCCTCATAAGGAGTGTATTGCTCAAACATAAGTGTGGTTCTTTCTCATACAAGGTTATAAAAAGAAGTTTATGTTTGAAACCAGCTTAAACATTGACAAATATGAAGGACAAAGCAGTTTTAACTTGGTTTGAGTGAAGCAATTCATTTTATGGCAATATCTGAAATCTTGACTATCTCCTTAAAATAAAGGGAATTTCGGATTCCAGAAGAACAAGTGTGGTTATTTCTCATAGAAGGTAATATAAAGAAGTTTATACTTGAAACCAGCGTACACGTGGATAAATAAGAAGGACAAAGCAGTTTTAACTTGGTTTAAGTGAAGGAATTGATTTTACAGCAAAATCCTAAATCGTGCATAACTCCTCATAAGGAGTGTATTGCTCAAACATAAGTGTGGTTCTTTCTCATACAAGGTTATAAAAATAAGTTTATGTTTGAAACGAGCTTAAGCATGGACAAATATGAAGGACAAAGCAGTTTTAACTTGGTTTGAGTGAAGCAATTCATTTTATGGCAATATCTCCTTAAAAGAAAACAAATTTCGGATTCCAGAAGAACAAGTGTGGTTCTTTCTCATAGAAGGTAATATAAAGAAGTTTATACTTGAAACCAGCTTAGAAGAGTCCCTCCATCTTTCCTCTTCTATGATTCAAGCAAAAGTGTTTTGACTCTGGTACTAGTCTTTCCCATAATATTAACTGGTGAGAAGCACCTTTTATGTTCCTTCCCATAACAAGGAATGGGGAGAGAAGCACCTTTTCCCATAACATTGAATGTTCCTTCCCATAATAATGAATGGTGAGAAAAGGGCCTTTTCTCATAACATTGTGTGATCAGCAAGCATAAACAACATAAATAGCTGGAGCACCATTTTGTCGGGAGACAACTCTGAGCGATCTTCCCGACAGGTTGTGTGGATTTGTGCGGACTTGTCTCTATCTTGCAAGAAATAAATGTTTTGTGTTTATCGTATCCAGCGACTCTGAGCCTAATTTTAAGAGAATTTTTCTAACATAATGGTCCTTCGAGCCGGATTCTAAGTCCTTTCCACCTTCCAGAAACCGTGCACGGGGGAGTCCAGGATTCCTAACTGAAGTCCTCTCAGCACAGTTTCTGATAGAGGCCGGCTGCCACTGGCTGGAGGAAAGGTGACGGGATCTATTTTTGAATCAGTGGACAGACTCGCTGGATTCTTCGTTGTTTAACTTACCAGTGGATTTATGGTAAGGAACCCTTTGTATTACTATTGTTGGTTGGAAATAGTGTGATTATTAGGGAAATTTTTGATTAATTAACTAGCAATTGATGGAAAACTAGAGGCCTTTAAATAGATTGAGTCGTTGCTATTTTCCTAAGAATATACTATTTCGAATGCAACCTAGTAAAGAAGCCTTTTAACTGGTAACTGTGTAAAAGTTATGTTGGATCACTCACAAATGAAGCAGTCAGAAAAAGTAAGCCTTTTAACTGGTAACCGTGTGTAGGTTGTGTTGGATTAACCCATAAAAGAAGCAGTCAGAAAAGGTCATCCTTTTAACTGGTAACTGTGTATAGGATTAACCCATGAAAACATAATAGCAGTCAGAAAAGGTGAAGCAAAGGAAAAAAGCCTTTTAACTGGTAACTGTATGTTGTATTGGATAACCCACAAATGAAACGGTCAGAAAAGGTTAGCCTTTTAACTGGTAAACATATGTAGTGGTGGGATTAACCAAGGACAACAAAAATGCAGTCAGAAAAGGTTAGTCCATAGTCTGTGTGAGAAGACTACAGCAATAAATAACTCCGCGCCGCGTGTTAGAAACAGAATCTTTCTTAAGAGAGTTTGCGATGAAAGATCGCAAGTTTTAAATCCATGTTAGTTTTTGTTAGTGTTATACGTCTGATCATTTGTTTGTTAAATGGCCTGATTGTTGAATCGTTTGTTTGTGAAATTAATTTTTTTGTTTGTTAAAGGGGCTGGTTGTTGAATTGTTTGTTTGTTAAATTGTTTTTTTTCCTTCTTTGCTGCAGTGTTGTTTTATTTGCTATGTATGTATAAGAGTGAAACAGATGCTGGTGTGTGATGTTGCTGCTGGTGACGACAGAAAAATGTGTTACTGACTAATTGAGTTGAAGTGAACATTGGAATCTGGTTGTTGCTCGTGACATAGCGACAGAAGTAGTGTTTCATTCAATAGTACTCACAATAACTCCACCAAAAATTGATTAGCTGCAAGAGGACAGTATGGGAAATATCTGTTTTAAAGCTAACCGGGAGTTTCAGAAAAAACCCGGTAATATTGAATACTTAGAGAGATGAGAAAATAAATTTGGGTTTGAGGGAGAATTGAACATGGTAAAATTGCCCAATCCTAGAGAAGGGGAATACAAAAGTAATGTACAAAGTAAATCTAGTTTAAAAAAGCACAACAAAAAAAAGAACAACAAGGATTAGAGCTAGACATTTGTACAAGTTTGTGTATTAAGATTTAGCAGCTCTCTTAAAGAGTTAAAGTTCAGAAGATCTCAGACAAACAAACAGATCATTTCAAATCTTTACTCATTTCACAGGAAAAACTGTCTGAGCAAAAGATGTTTTACAAGCTGAGATTTTTATCATTTCCATATCAAACCTGCCATTCTTAGGCAAAGTCCTAGGAAAAGTTGTATACCAACAGCTTTCTGACTTTTTCCTGTCTAACAATGCTTTTGATACTTTCCTCTCATAGTCTTGATTTTATGTGTTTAACTGAGAGATGAAACAACAAGACAAGACGAGAGTGGGGAGGGTAAAACATTTATTTTTGTCCTTAATTCGAGCATGTGTCATTTAAAAATGGAGATAAAATTATCTTAAATACTTTGTCTTACCGCAGAATGATTTTATTGATGATTTTACTGAATTTCTTTAAATTGTGTGCACTGCTGTTGACTGTTTAGTCATAACAGGGGACTTGAAGGTGCACATGGATGTAGCCCATAATAAGCAAGCTAAAGAACTCACTGCTTTCCTTGAAATGTTTGGTCTAACTCAGCGTGTGACTTTGCATAGATGAAGAGAGAGTTATTTTTCTGAAATCATAAAAAAAAAAAAACTGCAGTAACAACTCTCATGTCTTGCTTGCTACAGTAAACAGATTAACAAACCCTCCAGGTTGCATTTAGAACTCATTTCTACATATAAGGGTAATGAAGTTGGAATATTCTTTAATGACAAAGTTCAAGGCATTAAAAATGAAATACTTTCCACCTGAAGCAGGTCTGAGACCAGACAGTCAGACCTTTCAGGTGCAGATGATTTTCAAGCCAAACTTAAACATTTTCTAAATTTGAGATTAGCTCTTCTGAAAAAAAATCATAAGTGTATCAGAAACATAAGCCGGAAATAGAGAATTTAACATATTAATGTTAAGTAATGCTATGGTTAAGTAATGCTTCATTACTTCTGATTGACTAACTTCCCTAAAACTTATGAATTTATGAGCTTAGGAACTGACATCATATTCATCAGAGATTAAAGCATTTATCTCACAGAATGGGAACCAAAAGAGTATTTGTATATATATACATATATATATATATATATGGCATGCCGTTCAGGAAATTAATCTTTGAATATATTGAATGAAACTCTGAATATATTGAATGAACCTTGAATATATTGAAGGAAACTTGAATATATGGAATGAAACTCTGAATATATTGAATGAACCTTGAATATATTGAATGAAACTCTGAATATATGGAATGAAACTCTGAATATATTGAATGAAACTTGAATATATGGAATGAAACTTGAATATATGGAATGAAACTCTGAATATATTGAATGAACCTTGAATATATTGAATGAAACTCTGAATATATGGAATGAACCTTGAATATATGGAATGAAACTCTGAATATATTGAATGAACCTTGAATATATGGAATGAAACTTTGAATATATTGAATGAAACTCTGAATATATTGAATGAACCTTGAATATATGGAATGAACCTTGAATATATGGAATGAAACTTTGAATATATTGAATGAAACTTGACTGACGTCAGACTTCACGGAAGTGCCTGCAGCCATCTTGTCTAAGGTGTGGATACTGTGGCGAAAAGCGAATGACAATTAGTCAGTCCGCTCGGAATTTTGTAGGATGAATATTAAAGTATGAGAACATCATTAACACACTGGCGAATGCATGTACGGGCCAAAATCCTCCCGATAACCCTGCCCGTTCTTCTAACGAAGAAGTCGTGGCAGACTTACGACATCAGGCCAACCTCAGCATGCCTTCAACCTCTCAGGAGTGCCCCAAAACGGCAATGCAGGCTATATATTGTTTAGATACAATAAGAATCACCCACATTCATAGACCAATGTAGGCTGAATATTTAGTTTAGTATTGAACGTATTTGATGATCCGCGACACAGCTTTGTTCACGTTACTCACAGCAGATTGCGGACAGACAAATGCATCGTGCCCAAAGTGGACATTGTGTCACGGATCATCATATACGTTCATTACTTAACTAAATATTCAGCCTGCATTGCCGTTTTGGGGCACTCCTGAGAGGTTGAAGGCATGCTGAGGTTGGCCTGATAAACAGCTGCCTGCCCGTTCTTCTAACGAAGAAGTCATGGCAGACTTACGACAACAGGCGTAAGTCTGCCACGACTTCTTCGTTAGAAGAACGGGCAGGGTTATCGGGAGGATTTTGGCCCGTACATGCATTCGCCAGTGTGTTAATGATGTCCTCATACTTTAATATTCATCCTGCAAAATTCCGAGCGGACTGACTAATTGTCATTCGCTTTTCGCCACAGTATCCACACCTTAGACAAGATGGCTGCAGGCACTTCCGTGAAGTCTGATGTCAGTCAAGTTTCATTCAATATATTCAGAGTTTCATTCAATATATTCAAAGTTTCATTCCATATATTCAAGGTTCATTCAATATATTCAGAGTTTCATTCAATATATTCAAAGTTTCATTCCATATATTCAAGGTTCATTCAATATATTCAGAGTTTCATTCAATATATTGAAGGTTCATTCAATATATTCAGAGTTTCATTCCATATATTCAGAGTTTCATTCAATATATTCAAGGTTCATTCAATATATTCAAGGTTCATTCAATATATTCAGAGTTTCATTCCATATATTCAAGGTTCATTCAATATATTCAGAGTTTCATTCCATATATTCAAGGTTCATTCAATATATTCAAAGTTTCATTCCATATATTCAAAGATTAATTTCCTGAACGGCATGCCATATATATATAATATATTTATATATATTTTATATATAAAATATATATTTTTTAAAAACCAACACAGCAATGAAATATGCTATGTGAGTCAGATATCAAACAATAGTTTTCTTAAGGAGAAATTTAAAGACAGCTGCAATAAATCAGCGTAATATATGGAGTAATATATTAATACTATAAGCAGTTTCTAAGCCTGCAGATAAATATTAATTAAATTAAACAGAAAGGTTGTGCATGGGTGTTCAACAGGTGCCAAACTAGATGGGTCAAATGCAGAGAGTAATTTTGTCTGACTTGTAACATGACAATAAACAGTCATCTTAATGTGTTTGCACAGCAATGGAATAAAGAGGGAAAGCAGAGGAGCACTCTAACAACAAAAAGAAAAGGAAGAAAGGACTAAACTTTTTGTTGGAAGGGAGAGAAGCAACTATTTAGGTGATGAGGGAAAGCAAAAACACAGATCACAACAGGAGCAGTGACAGAGAAGGAGAGACAGAGCAGGAGGAGATACATGTCGGCTGTGTGGAAGGAGGGGGCATTGGGCGACTGCAGGAGCAAGAGTAAGATAGAGGAAGATTTTGGGAGTCAGTTATGACTAGATAAGAAAAAAACAGGAGCTGTAACCAGGATAGAAGCAGAAAAGCCAGAAAAAGTGTTAAACTTAGAGGGAATTGAACTTATCTTATAGTATGACATCAAACCTGAGATTAGATTGAATGTTTCCGGGACGGAGGTAACTTTTCTATGCGACACAGGTGCAAAACGAACTGTAATCCATCCTGATGACATTTCGGGAGTTGAGGAATCCAAAGAAATTATTTGTGTCAAATCAGCAAATGGTAAGAGCCATCCTGAGCGTTTATCAAAACTCTTGACAGTAACAGATACACGGAGTGGAGTAAGTGCTGATTGTCAAGTTGTCTTGTCCACTCTGTGTCCCTGTAACTTACTGGGAAGGGATTTACTCCATTTATTGAAGCTAAGAATAGTTCCAGAAGAAAAAGGGTTAACTGTAGTTCGAATGAAGTCCGCTCAAACAATGATTCAGCATGAGACCACCTTCATACTGGTATAGTTTGGATCTTGTGTCTACAGGCCAAAGGCAAAAGAACACGTCTCAGGAAAGCTCACCCTCAGGTCACCACATGAAGTACACTGTACTGTGTATTACAAATATACTCAAGGGGAGGACATATTTAATTTTTTAAACAAATGAGAAAGTTAAAACGTGCTGAAGTTAAAACACTTATACTGGAATAAAGAGGGTTGTTGTGCAGTCAGCTGCTTACTCTCCCACAGCATGAGAAAGTTTTTAAGATCATGGAATGCACCCCATATGTCACTCTCCAAACCCACAGATGACCACTGGAGGCGTTTAGGTGTGTTTGTGACTGCATGTGAAGAAGCCTCAGATTGGGAGGAGGTGGATCCAGGAATAGAGTATTCTGAGAAACTGGATGCATATACTAGTCCATTAAATTGGACCATGGATGCAAAACCAAATGTACACTTACAAGGACAGATCTGGAAGAATAAAGGTGCCATTTACTATGAAATGTAGAACTTATACTGCCAAAGAGTTTGTTTAAATATGCTTCAGTATCGAGCCATGGAGCACGGCATGTCTCTACAGGAGGGCTGGTAGCAATAATGAACAAGGTTTTTGCAGTGTATGGTTTTATTTATAATAAAATCATAATATCATAATATGATAATAAAGAATTTTTGTCTAACATGTCAAATATGTGCAAATATGATCCATACATATGGCCTAGGACCGGGACGAGGACAGTTCCCGAGGCCGGAGGACCCTTTTCAACACGTTTGTATGGATTTAATTGAATTAAATAAAGGGGTCTCCCTGGTGATTAGTGATGTTTTACCAAATGAAGTGAAGTATTTCCAAATGCACAGGCAGATGTACCCTCAACACTGGTGAATTAAATATTACCTAGATTTGGAATTCCTGAAAAAATCTACAGTGATAACAGGGACGCACTTTGTAAACAATATTATCTTCCTGATGGCGAAGAACTTAAAAGCAAAAAAGGATCTCAGAAACCACTCTGCATATCATCCACAATCAGCAGGTTTGCTGGAAAGACACAATTGAATAATTAGGTCAAGACTGAAGAGACTGGGAAGAATTGGGTTTACTGTTTACCACTAGTAGTCCTAAACATGCATATTACTCTAACTAGCACAGGATTAACTCCATTTGAGATAATGTATAATGTATGACCATTTTTACAACCACAGTTAAAACTATTCACCGGACATGATGAAGAAAGAGAAGAAACCTTAGCAGGATACATGGTTAAAATGTTAACAAGTAGAGAGATCTCTTCTGTCTAGTGTCTGTTCCAGGTGACCCTTTGGAGGAATCTCTAAAACCTGGAGACTGGATCCTCATCAAAGTGATAAAGAAAGATAACTGCTCCAGCCCAAGGTGGGAAGGTCCATATCAGGTACTGCTTACAGAAACCACAGCAGCTAAACTAATATATCCTGGATGCACTTATCACACTGTAAACTAGTAAGGCCACGACCTGCAGAAGTAGGGAAAGATTAGTTACCCACCACCGTTCTCTGAGGCATAAGTCTGACTACAAAGGGGAATTCTCTCAACAGGAGGGGGTTCGTCTCAACCTCAGTGAAGAAAACAACGGCTAAAACGAGAACATAGGGTGTGGCTAAAATAAGACAGGGATAGACAGACAGCAGCCGTGGCATCCATTTAAATTACCAGGATTTGTAGGTTAAAAGGAACCAGTTGTGTATTGTTAATCATTATTCTTATTATCGTATTCCTAATTCTATGGGATTAAGCACAGATTAATAAAAAACTAAAAGATAATGCACTACAATGAATCACACGGACACAGACTGACCACAGAGATAGGAGGTCCCTCAGGTCCAACAGACAACTTGTCAACCTATTTTTTTGTTGCAGGAATAGATGGGGTGGCTGACATTGACTTATGCTCAATTATTTTATGTAAAGACAACCAAAAAGCCCATGTGTATTCTGAAAAGTACATATGTGAAATGTATGTTAATACAAGATTTCTGAAGAATCGCCTGTGTATCAGTTGGAATTTTGTTAGAATGTATACAGATTGACAAAATATCCAATCTAATTGTATTGAATGTGCTAAAGCCAGAATATAAATTTAGAAATGAAGCATTACAATTGCATTACAATTGCATAATGAATCTTTTGTACCTAACACAGAGCAATGTAAAACTCTCTCTTTGTTGTTCCCAGCAGTTAAGAAAATAGACAACTGCCCTCAGCGTTGGCTTATACGGGTAATTTATATATGTTTCATCCACAGGGGTACAGGTAAGAATGTGGGTACACTCATGTCACATAATTGTCAAGAATCCATCTATTGTCACTCAGGACGCAGGTAACTACTCAGCATCTTGGTTTCGGAACCAAACTTCCATGAGAGCAGACCTCTGGTGGCTGTGTGGGGATATGAAACTGAGGTCCGTCCTTCTGTCTAACTGGCAGCTGCACAATAGCCCAACTACTGATGCCTTTCCGTCTGTTCCCTGAGGGGGACTTTAAGGCCTTGGGTGAGAAGCTGCAATGTCTCAAGCATTTAACTGTGTCTGGAGGTTCATTTGACAACAGAGTGTACCTGGATAGCATTGGAATTCTGAGTCCCAGATGAATTTAAAGCTAGAAATCAAGTAACTACAGACTTTGAATCTTTTCTTTTCTGGTGGGCAACAATAAAAAAAAATGTTTATTGGATAAATTACATCTACAAGGCATTGCTGAACAATTAAAATGTTTGGAACTTTATCCTGTTCCTTTATTCCTAACAATACTTCTGCAGCTGGCAGAATCAAAAAGAGGGACTCGCATCACTCTCTGCAGAGCTTATAGAAAATCAACGATCCCTACACTGACATGATGGAGAAGTGGTTTGGTCTCTGTCTGTTGTCACAGCCATAGTAGCCACCTGTGCTTGATGTTGTATCAAATGCTTGAGAGGACTGTCCCAAAGACTGATTGAAACCATCCGTACCCGCATAATGTATCAACAGGTAGAGGGAGATGATGACAACGAGCGACACATGGATGATGGAGACGATGATACAGATAACATTTAAAGTACTTTGAATGACCCCGAGTGAATTCTCAATGATTTCTTTAATGATTATTTTTGCGTTCATATGAAAGACCAATGAACATGGGAATTGGACCTATTAAAAGACAATTCCTGAATGTAGAGCATTGTAAAGATGATATGTTGCTTCTTCCTGATAACATTTGTCCACAGTTTGATGAACTGCATCAGCAGCAGAACCACTACAGGACTCAAAGTCAGGTAACTGACCAGGTTTCTGGAATTCTGGAATTCCCATCATGCCAAGATGATGGCGGAACAATCACAAATTTTTATCCACATGTGTACAAAAGGGTGGACGGCGAAGCTAAGCGCTCCACCCCAACTGAATGAAAAGCTGATTTGAAGAGTTCATTCCACCAAGACTGAAAAGGAAATGTCACCCATGAAATCAACAATGCTTTTAGGGACTTCTATAAAACCTTATATTCATCACAAAATGAACCATCAGACAGTAACATAGATCAGTTTCATAGATCATAGACTATTCTACCGTCAACAACCTGGAAACCACAATAGTCTCTCTAGATGCAGAAAAAGTATTTGATCGAGTGAACTGGACATTTTTATTTGCAGCATTAAACAAATTCGGGTTTGGGTCACACTTCATCAACTGGATAAGGATATTATATAGCTCCCCAAATGCAAGTGTCAGGACTAATGATCAAACTTCTCCAAGCTTCAGTCTGCAGAGAGGTACAAGACAGGGTTGCCCACTTTCTCCCTCACTTTTTGCTATTTTCATCGAACCTTTAGCAGCTGCTATCAGACAAGATAGAAATATTAAAGGCATCCAACCCCAAAATATTGAGCATAAAATAAGTCTTTATGCTGATGATGTATTACTTTTCCTCCAGAACTCACAGACGTCTCTCACTCACACGATCACACTCATAAATAAATTCTCAGCACTTTCTGACTACTCTATCAATTGGTCTAAGACCACAGTTCTGCCCATTAACTGTACGGTCCAGAATATACCTGCGATCACTTTACAGTCAGGAAATATTAGATATTTAGGCATAAACATTTCCTCCAGGCTCTCAGAGCTAACAAAGCTAAATTATGTGCAATTATTAAAGACAGTAGAGGACGATCTCTCTCGTTGGAAGTCCTTACCTATATCACTTATGGGGAGAGTTACAACCATTAAAATGATGATACTACCAAAAGTTAACTATTTGTTCTCAATGATCCCCATAAAACCATCTGCTACTTGGTTTAAGTCACTAGATTCATGCATCTCCAAAGTTCTGTGGAAAAACAAACCACCACGTATTAGTTTAAAAATGCTACAGAAAACCAAGGAAAGTGGTGGATTAGATTTACCTCATTTTCAGCACTATTCCTTAGCCAATAGGTTACAGTATATATCATAATGGTTTACACCTAGCCCAATAGATGAACCATGGATAAATATAAAACAAGCATTGTGTGATAATCTGGAAATCTCTTACCTACCTCTTATTAGTCAAAACGTAAAAAATCACAAATGTTTTAAAAGCATTAACATCAGCACCTCTCTGACAGCTTGGTGGGAATTTCTTAAAATAACAAAGTCTTCACATGTCCCGTGTAAGCTTACACCCATCTGGAACAATCCTGACATCCTGCAAAACAAAAAAATGCCAAACTTTATTCCGTGGAAGATCAAAGGAATCAAACATCTGGAACATATAATCCAAAATGGAAATTTTATTTCATTTGATGAGCTCATATCACAACATGAGATAGGCAGCAATAAATTCCTAGAATATCAACAACTTAAGTCTATAATAACAAAGAAATATATCCTCCACCAACCAGACTTACAACTCCCGATTAGGGTAGCAGAATTTCTAAGCAGCTGCACCCCAAAACTACTATCAAAAATATATAAATTATTGTCTAAGATAGATGACACAATGTCTCTACAATCCTCAAAATGGGAGGCAGAATTATCTATTAGTTCTAGTCATAGCTTCTGGCCACAAACATGTTTGAACACCTTTAGAATGACTCGAAATCCTAATTTACAGCTCATACAATACAAAATTCTTCATAGAACACACTATAAAGGACAAAGGATGTTCAGGATGGGTCTAACACACTCAAACGTCTGCTCACATTGCACAAATAACACACTTGATGATTATGCACACGCTTTGTGGTTTTGTGCGCCTGTCCAGAAGTTCTGGTTTGAAGTCTGTACGGATCTATCAACATGGCTAAAGTGTAGCATTCCTGCATGCCCCACACTGTGCATACTGGGTGACTTAGACAACATCAACATGGAAATGAACTCAGCACACATGGTCCTCACAGTGTTGTTAGCCCGATTTTTTCATTGGAAGCCCAAGAATAAGCTGGAGAAATTGTTTATTAAAAAAGTATTTATTAGTGGTCACAAGTAGAGTATATTGCAGCGCTGGACTCGGAGTGCCAGAGCTCCCGCAGGAAATCCGTCAGGCCGAGCCCCGTTATCCGGAAACATGTCATATTTCTTGTCAGAGTATAATTGGCCAATTTTGAGTGGCATGATCAGGCCAGCTGCTGTCCTTGTTGTGTTCTTTGGATGTGATAAACAATGTGTGTGTATGTGTGAGTGCTGTTTTAGGTGTCTAATGTACCAGACCTGTCTGCCCTAATAGAGATGTTTTGTCTGACCCAGTTGTTTATGTCATTCTAAGGTCTTGGACCATTTAAGGTCATCTGTTGTGCAGTATGAGCAGAGTGGAAAAGTAACAGCTAGGAACATAGATTATTTAGTAAAATACAGAAAATGAATTTATAATTTCTAAGAACAAAGCCAATTATAACAACTCCCCCTTTTGACATGATTTAATCATGTCATCTAAATGAGGTAGGAATGTTATATTCTGTATTGTGTGAAACCTGTTAGCGGCAGCCAACTTAGCAGGTCCCCAAACATCAAGTGGCCAACTACCTTGAGGTGCAGCACAACCAGACAGGAGATTCTTGTTATCCCCCTTTTGATATAACTTCATTATGTGAGCTGTTATGTGTAAGCTGTTCTTCTTTGCAATTATCAGCAGCAAGCAAGTTTTCATTGCATATGCATGTGTAAAATAATTGTAATGCATTAGCTAAACCTTTCTGTATCAGGAATGTTTATCATGATGCTGGGAACAGAACCTCTTTCCCAGAATAGTTCAACCTTCATTACTCAACTGATCATAACTCTGCAATGAGCACATTTCTTAAAAGCTATAAGTATCACGCCTGTACGTGTATGCAAGGAATAAATTAGTAAATGTTTCAATATGTCTTAAAATTAGTGTGTGTATGTGGCCCCAAACCCAATCTCTGTGTAGAATCTTAGTTCATTTTGGCCCAAAACTATATGTGGTTTAAGCAGTGGCAAGACCCTGCTCACCCATAAGTACCATTACAACACATAACAATAATTAACTAAGCTACAACAATTCATAAAATATTGAAACTCAAAAAGTGCTTAAGGCAATTAACATTACCATCAGGATCGTCCACTGTTCGCAGCGAATAGGAGCGAAAAACCCGATGGCTGATATCCGGGAAAATTCTCCTATGGCCCCATTCCCCCTTGGCGACCGACCACTTAATTACCTTTCAGTGCCTAAGGTCCCGCTCCGAACAGCCAATTCACACCAATGGCAGTGGACATATGTATGAATTCCTATGATTAGTAATTGGTCTACTTAAAATCATTAAACTAAAGAGGAACATCACAAAACACAAAACAATACAGTACAGACATTTAAACATGATGTGAATATGAAGATATGACCCTGTTGAGAACAGATGAGTAATGATAGATGTAGTGTAAAAAACTAACAATTTCTTTTGAGTGAAAATTTTATGATAACATTGTGCAGAGTGGTGTAGTGCAGCTCAGTCTCTTGTGGTCCAATCCTGTCACTGCTTGGTGTTTGGTTTTCCTTCTGGCTGAACCTCAGTTCAGCAGTCTGAGCTAACTAGGAAGGAGAGGTTACCAGCACTTCACTTCCACAAAGGGGTCTTTACCACCCGTTTTCCCTAACTAATCTTTTTCTTTGGGACAATTAAGGAGATAATTCAGATTATTTTGTTGACAGTGGTTGAAGGTTGTGTGGTTGTTCAACCATTATCTTGGCATGATGATCGTGCCTCCCAGAATTTCAGACTGACGTCTTGTCAGTCACTTGGCTGTGAGTCCTGTAGAGGTTCTGCTGCAGATGCAGTTAATTTAAGCTGTGGATGAATGTTAGCAGGAGAGAGAACTGAGCAGCACAACATGTCATTTTCACAATGTTTTATATTCAGGAATTGCCTTTTAACAGGTTCAATCCCAGTATTCATTGGTCGACAAATTAAGTTTTCATATGAACCCCAAACAAAAACAAATAAACAAACCGAAAAAAATAAAAAATAAATAAATGAAATGAAAAACAAAACAACTGGCCAGTTGATAGAAAACATGTTTTAGGACAGTACCTTTAGACTCACCAACCTGCTGTACAGCATTAATGTGAAATCCAGTACCATCAACCTTTTCTGTGGAAAAAACTTCAAACCATTTAGAGAACACAGCAAGACAAAGACAAAACACAAGACAACATAGAACAAAAGACAAAAGGAAAAATTTGAGAAGTGTTAGTAAACTATGATTAATTGTTGTATCTCCACCCCCCGATGAGACTTAGTCTCATCCGTATGTTAGTTCTGCTGAACTCTTCCACTGCAGTTTCTGCTCCTGTGTTGCTGCTGCAGGACAGAAATATTTGTGGTTAGAGTTCATTTTGGGAGCAGCACAGCATCAAGAAAGCAGCCATTTCTTCTCAATGAGTAACTGATTAACCTTTTTGGGATAAATATTGTCTGTCCTCTTAATTCAGCTCAGAGTGCTTTTGATAAAATTTCAGCACGATCTGCTTAATTCTCACTTGTTACTTTATACTAAATTCTATTTAATTCTTACCAGTGGCTGTGTTTCGTGATGCTGAGCCATCCACAGACAGTTCAGGATCAGCATTAAGTTTTTTCTGCTCCATTTGAATTAGAAACACTTCATGGGGTACCAACAGTGTGACATCAGAGTTTCTTATAACATCACATGATACAATAACATATTTCCATACAAATTAGAATCAAAGACAAAGGTTTATTCTATTTTTCTATTTGTCTCAATTCCTCATTTATTTATTTTTTAGATGAGCCATGTGGCCTTGTGCTGCTAACTTTTTCCTTAGCAGTGCCACAGCATCGTGCTTGTGTTCAGATCTTTGGTTGGTTATTGATCACTGTTATCTTGCATGCATGCTTTGACCTAAGGGCCCAGATTCTTGATATTATTTTGTAATATTTTTTTTTATTTATTTTTTCCTCATAACAGTTTTGGAATGTTAGCTAAATTGTTCAGGATCATTCTTGTTTTTTCTTGACATGAATTAGGCCTTTAATCGTGCAGTTCAAAGCTCTGTGCTTTACCTTACTTCGAGCAGCTCTGCCTCAGTTTATTATGTTTTACTTAATCTTTACTTCTTCCTTCCAGTATGTGTGGATGTATGTGGGTGTATGTGTACGTATAGATGTGCGTGTGTGTGTGTGTGTATGTGTGTCTATATGTGGCCTTGGGTTTCACTGCTTTGTTTTATTTTCTTCTATCATTTTCTTCTATGAAAAGTGTTATGAAAATAAAGTTTGATTGATTGATTCATTGATTGATTGCACCAGATTAAACAACTTGGGTCATTTCCCATGTAAATTCTCGAATGAACCAGAACACATGATTAAAACTGTTCTCACAGAACATTTTATTCATCCCATTCATATCTTTTTCGTTTGACCAACATGTCATGACTGAGCACAGATCGGATTGTACCTTGTATCTTGTTTCTCAATAAATTGTAATTGAAGTGGGTTGTTGCCATTTTCCAGAGATCTTTTAGTCACCTGGTGTGGAGTGGTGGGAAGAGAGGGTGTGTCCAGATTACTGTTGTAGTTCTTTGTAACTTGAGCTTTTAATGTCTGACTTTCACACAGGAGAGGTGTGAAAATTAGTTATTGTAACCTTTATTGTTTCTGCTACTGTGGTTCTACAGTCTAGTCTCCACAGTGGTGTTTTCCTTTGGTTTCATCGTCAGTGGTCCGTTCAGTCTCTGATAGAGTTTTAGTCCCCGTGGTCTAGTCTTTGTCAGCAGGTGAGGTTCCTAAGTCAGTCCGGACCTCAGTTAATGTTCTTTCTGTAGGATCTTGAGCCTGAGTACAGTGATCCTTGTGGATCCAGTTACTCAGTCTATTCTCAGTAAACCATACCTTTACACAATGTGTTGTAGCTTCTGCGTCCTGTCCATATAGGAGAGGACCAGTTAAGTTTGTTCACTTTCCTGGTCCTGTTCCTTGGTGAGTATTTCTGTAACCTGCTGAGATATACTCATCACCGTGTTATTCAGTTGTTTCACATTCACACAAGTTTCCAAACTGTAGTACAACAAGGGGTGAGCCTGTTGGTGCAGTTGTAAATGGACAGGGTGTTTCCTCCCTGGCATGACCTCATGTGAGACAACATGACAACATTCATGGTGGCATTTGGAGTAAATCTTAGGCTAACACAATACGTAGAGCTTCAGCCCAGGTTAACTGTGTGTCTGCACAGACTTCTGTTCGGCCTTTTTGATGGTTCTATTTGCTCTTTTCACTAGTCCTTGTAAAGCTGGGTGAGAGACTGCACCGAGCTTATGTGTAATCCCAAACAATTTTTCCACTTCTCCTAGTTCTTCATTGGAGAAGTGAGTACCATTATCTGATCTTATCACTTCTGGTACCCCAAATCTTGGAATAATTTCTCTTGTAAGCCATTTAATGACTTCTTTTCCTTTTTCGGTTTTAGTAGGTGTGGCTTCTACCCATCTAGAAAAGGGAGCTACACACACTAGAAGAAATAGTTTACCTTCAGTCCTGTTCGCTGCTCCCATGTCAGTAAACTCAAATACTATCTGTTTCCAAGGGGCATCAGGTACTGGGAAACTACCTAGTCCTGCTTTGAGATTGAACAGCTTGCAAATTTCACAAGATTGCACAAAATATTTTATTGTGTCTTTTAGGTGGGGGTGCCACCAGTGTTGTGAAATGAGCGCTGTTACTTTTGAGCTAGCACAGTGAGCTCTACTGTGTGCTTCTTGACATAGCAAATTTAGTAGTCCAGTTGGAGCTACTATTTTGCCTTCATGATTCCAGCAGCGTCCTGTGGAATCTTTTTTTTTTCGTTCCATGCTTGCTTTTCAGATGGTGCCGCTGCTTCGTGAAGTTCTTTAATGTTTTCTAAACATAATTCTCGTTGTGATTTTTCCTCCAATGTTTTCTGAGACATCTGGTTAAATGCAGTATACCCTGCTTTTGTTTTTGCTGCCTTATCTGCCGCATTGTTGCCTCTCGCTACTCTCCCATCTCCCTTTTGATGTCCTCTGCACTCGACTCTAGCAACTTGTTTTGGTTCAAGTATGGCATAATATAGTTCGAGTAATTGATTCAAGTGTTTAACCGGGGTGCCTGCTGAGGTCACAAAGCCTTTCCTTTTCCAGTGACACATGTCTGGTTTAGAGGCATGTCTTTAACTGTAAACACTGTTTTTATTTCACTAATTTATTCAATGTTTATTGTTAGATTAATTAATATTTATCTGCAGGGTTAGAATTTGCTAATAGTATTAATATAGTGTTCAGCTGTACAGCTCTCTGGTTGCTGTGGCTGTTTTTAAATGTGCCATGAAAACAAACCTTGACTTGACTTGTTATGACTCAGACTTACTGCAGCTGTCTTTAAATTTCTTTTAGAGGTTTCTTCTTCAAGAAACTCATTGGTGATATCTGACTCTCGTTGTGCCTTTTATTGCCGTGTTTTTGTTTATTTCCTAATAATCTAACTCACTTTAAACCTTTATATAAAGCACGTTGCTGCTCTGTTAAGATAACAGATCCATTGATTCATAGATCTGCTGCAGTTAAATAGTTAAATGGTTTAATGAGATCAATTATAAATACTGATGATAAATATTAACTCAGAATTGGTGAAAATAAGCAGAGGAGAAGTATTTAGATCAGCTAAATTTTAAGTCATGTTACTGTGATCTCTAACACAATAAAGGCTAACCTTTAATGCTTTAAGATGGTAAGAAACTGTCTGACACCTATCTGCCTGACCTTGCTGTTAAATCCCGATATTTTCTAATATGTCATATGGTCTGACTGTCTGGTCTCAGACCTGCTTCAGGTGGAAATCATAAAGTCTCAATTTGTAGAACATCTTTTGTTCAGGCAGTTTTTCAATTAAAGGATCAAAGATTTAAATGCTATGTCTCTTGTAAGCCATTTAATGACTTCTTTTCCTTTTTCGGTTTTAGTAGGTGTGGCTTCTATCCATCTAGAAAAGGGAGCTACACACACTAGAAGAAATAGTTTACCTTCAGTCCTGTTCGCTGCTCCCATGTCAGTAAACTCAATTACTATCTGTTTCCAAGGGGCATCAGGTACTGGGAAACTACCTAGTCCTGCTTTGAGATTGAACAGCTTGCAAATTTCACAAGATTGCACAAATTATTTTATTGTGTCTTTTAGGTGGGGGTGCCACCAGTGTTGTGAAATGAGTGCTGTTACTTTTGAGCTAGCACAGTGAGCTCTACTGTGTGCTTCTTGACATAGCAAATTTAGTAGTCCAGTTGGAGCTACTATTTTGCCTTTATGATTCCAGCAGCGTCCTGTGGAATCTTTTTTTTTTCGTTCCATGCTTGCTTTTCAGATGGTGCCGCTGCTTCGTGAAGTTCTTTAATGTTTTCTAAACATAATTCTCGTTGTGATTTTTCCTCCAATGTTTTCTGAGACATCTGGTTAAATGCAGTATACCCTGCTTTTGTTTTTGCTGCCTTATCTGCCGCATTGTTGCCTCTCGCTACTCTCCCATCTCCCTTTTGATGTCCTCTGCACTCGACTCTAGCAACTTGTTTTGGTTCAAGTATGGCATAATATAGTTCGAGTAATTGATTCAAGTGTTTAACCGGGGTGCCTGCTGAGGTCACAAAGCCTTTCCTTTTCCAGTGACACATGTCTGGTTTAGAGGCATGTCTTTAACTGTAAACACTGTTTTTATTTCACTAATTTATTCAATGTTTATTGTTAGATTAATTAATATTTATCTGCAGGGTTAGAATTTGCTAATAGTATTAATATAGTGTTCAGCTGTACAGCTCTCTGGTTGCTGTGGCTGTTTTTAAATGTGCCATGAAAACAAACCTTGACTTGACTTGTTATGACTCAGACTTACTGCAGCTGTCTTTAAATTTCTTTTAGAGGTTTCTTCTTCAAGAAACTCATTGGTGATATCTGACTCTCGTTGTGCCTTTTATTGCCGTGTTTTTGTTAATTTCCTAATAATCTAACTCACTTTAAACCTTTATATAAAGCATGTTGCTGCTCTGTTAAGATAACAGATCCATTGATTCATAGATCTGCTGCAGTTAAATAGTTAAATGGTTTAATGAGATCAATTATAAATACTGATGATAAATATTAACTCAGAATTGGTGAAAATAAGCAGAGGAGAAGTATTTAGATCAGCTAAATTTTAAGTCATGTTACTGTGATCTCTAACACAATAAAGGCTAACCTTTAATGCTTTAAGATGGTAAGAAACTGTCTGACACCTATCTGCCTGACCTTGCTGTTAAATCCCGATATTTTCTAATATGTCATATGGTCTGACTGTCCGGTCTCAGACCTGCTTCAGGTGGAAATCATAAAGTCTCAATTTGTAGAACATCTTTTGTTCAGGCAGTTTTTCAATTAAAGGATCAAAGATTTAAATGCTATGTTTGTTTGACTGACTTTTTAAGAGAGCTGTTAAATCTTAATTCAACAACAAACTGGTTCTAATGTTTAGTTTTAAACAGTCTGTTCTTCCTGGATTTATTTTGGACATTGTATTGCTTCTTATCTCTTCACTGTAATACTTGCATTGAAAAGCGGTTTTCAGATTGTCCATTCAATGTGGTATTTCTCCCATTCAAATTTATTTGAAAATAAATTAATTATTGAATTGATGATAAATGCTCTAGTAAAAACTTCCATTATCATTGTAAATTTTTTGACTAAATAACTATATGTAACTCTGGTACTCTTTAAGTACAGGCCCATGATCAATCAGAATCTGTCCTCACTCTCAGGGCTGAATGGGGGAAGAAGGAAGCAGGGTTGGGATGAGATAATCTTAGGGTGAGAGCATTTATGACAAAGCTATCTAAACTTTTCTTTTCCAATTACACATGTCCACATGTACAGCCTAAGCTGTTTATGCTGAATCTGTATAAATGGTCATTTTTTTATTTTGCTAAATGGCATGCTTCTGTTATTGAGTGTGATGTTAGGAAGATGTGTCTTATCTGCTAGTGTAGTAGGATGTGTCCCTGGAAAAGATGACGTTGTGTCTGGCACGTGCTGTGGTAGAGGTGCAGAGGACTGCGTCTGAATAGAGAATTTAACTTCTCCAAAAAAAATACTGACAGTCTGCAAGAAATGTTACTGCTTTTTTTTCCGTCTTTTTCTGCCCTTGCTCTCTGCAATAAACCTGCCTCTTTTAGCTTTGCTGTTGCTTGATTCCTACTGCCTGTTGCTTGTTTTGAAAACATAGAGAAATCACTCAGTTGCGGTGGCGCACTTTCAAACCCTCCAAACATTCCTTTCCCTTGCATTTCTCTCGTCCAATTTACAAATCTATCTGTCTCTCTTTTTTCGTCTTCTCTTGGAACTTTTTTCTGCCATCTCGTCAACGTCTCAAATAATACCGACCCCAATGAGCCGGGTTTACATGTTTTCCACTTATCAACAAAGGTTTGTGACATATTCAGGTATTTCACGTGTTAATCAGAATGGGTGAATGGTGCAATGCCCGAGTGTTGGACCTGACCAAGAAGCTTCTACACAGAATCTTTTACTCTGTGCGCTTGATCGCCTGGGGCTCTCCCAGTCTCTTCACTCGTTTTAATTCACCAAACTCTGTAACACCCTAACTAAATTCCCCTTTATTTTCTAGTCCAATGCCCCCTTTTACAGAACTACTTTAGATCTGTGTCAGTGTAGGAATTCTCCAACAGTCTCTATTGCTAGATACACTTCCACTAACACAGTAAAATATCAACCAAATAGCAAACCACCCCACATTTTCATGAAAAATAACCAACTTAGCCCTGTGTCCTTATGCAGAGATAAACACTTAGTGTATCGCCTGTTCACAACAACTGCAGAACCACCGCCGCTTGTGGAAGAGAAAAAAAAAACAAAAAAACAGACATACCGCCGATTGTGGATTTTACAGTCCAAGCACCAAATGCGTAGTAATAACAGACACACCGCCGATTGCAGATTTTACAGTCCAAGTGCCAATTGCACAGAGATTACTTACTCTGCCTATTGTGAAGTAATAAAGACCCACCGCCGATTGCAGATAAAGGTCTAAGCGCCCTTGTGCACAGAAATTACTCACGTCGCCTGTTGTGCAGTAATGCAGACCCACCGCCGATTGTGGATTTTACGGTCCAAGTGCCAATTGCACAGACATTACTCACGCCGCCAATTGCGGACTAACAGACCCCCGTCTTTTATTTGGCCAAATTGTACTAAACTAGGACACATATGACTCTCCCTATGTGAGACTATGTGTTTATACTTTACATGTGACCACCTAGTAAACCTGTAGACACAAATTTTGTGCTTTTGATTTAGTGATCGGAGGACATCCTAATTCAGACAATTTAGTTTAGAATGACCAATGTGCAGAAATTTCACATATCCTGATACAAGAGGTTTTCTGCTCACCTTGTGTTTTAGGCGCCTTGAATTGTCTGAAGAAGGGTCCCCTCCAACCAGCTCTGGAAGTTCTCGATCGGACACGGTCTCAGAGTCAGCCAATCCGGGTCACGGCACCAATTGTTAGCCCGATTTTTTCATTGGAAGCCCAAGAATAAGCTGGAGAAATGGTTTATTAAAACAGTATTTATTAGTGGTCACAAGTAGAGTATATTGCAGCGCTGGACTCGGAGTGCCAGAGCTCCCGCAGGAAATCCGTCAGGCCGAGCCCCGTTATCCGGGAACATGTCATATTCATATTCAGCTTTATCTCACAGAAGTTGTATTCACACTTGTCAGAGTATAATTGGCCAGTTTTGAGTGGCATGATCAGGCCAGCTTCTGTCCTTGTTGTGTTCTTTGGATATGATAAACAATGTGTGTGTATGTGTGACTGCAGTTTTAGGTGTCTAATGTACCAGACCTATCTGCCCTAATAGAGATGTTTTGTCTGACCCAGTTGTTTATGTCATTCTAAGGTCTTGGACCATTTAAGGTCATCTGTTGTGCAGTATGAGCAGAGTGGAAAAGTACCAGCTAGGAACATAGGTTATTTAGTAAAATACAGAATATGAATTTATAATGTCTAAGAACAAAGCCAATTATAACAGTGTTACGTATCGCAAAGAAAACTATTCTCATGAACTGGAAAGCGAAGAACAATCTGTGTATTAATCAGTTTAGAAATGTTCTTTTAGATTATATTAGCATGGAAACAATGTGTGCCTCCCAACATCAATTGGCTGAATTTCATTCTCTCTGGTCCCCACTGATTAGGTTTATCATATAGTGGTGGTGGGTTGCTATCCCGTCGCTCTGGGCAGTTGAGTGTGTGCTGGGGGGGGGGCTGTGTGGCTTCGGGCGTCTGGTGGTCTCTCGGGTCGTGAGGACGGGGTTGGTCATTCCTGGAGGGGACTGTGTGTCGGGCTTGGAGGGCAGTTTTGGGGGCTTGCGGGTGGGGCTGTCTTGCGGTGTGGGACAGGGTACCTTAGGGGCCTTGGGGTGGTGACTGCTGGCTCTGTACCGGGTGGCCGGGCCGCTCTGGCGTGGGTGGTGGTGCTGGGCCTTGGCCCTGGTGGCTGGGTGATGCCTTGCGCCCGGGGGGGCTGGGTTGACCTGGACATGCCACAGTATGGGTGGGTTGGTGCAGGCTTGTTGCTCTGGGACCTCCAGGGTGTCCGCAGGTGGTTGTTATCTTTAGGGTGTTGGGGCGTGCGGTGGGGGGGGTGTTTTTCCCCTGTTGGGGGGGGGGGGGGGCCTGGGTGATGGTGGGTCTCAGGCCCGGGATGCTGCGTCTGGTGTGACCGGGTGGTTTGTTTGTTGTTGTTTGTTTGTTTGTTTGTAGAGGTCCTCCGGGGTGGGGTGGGGTTGGGTTGAGTGGGGTGGGGTGGGATGGGTACCTTCTGGGGGTACAGTAGCTCCCGGAATATGGTCGCTGCAGGCCCCGAGCCTGGTGGACATTAGGCCCTCCTGCCCTGTGTTGGGTCCCAGGTAGCGGGGGTGCCTATTGCAGCCAGTCCCTGGCTGCCTTCTCCGGGGGCGAGTAGCTGCCCCGGTGTATATCCCCATACCCCTCTCCCTTTTGGCTCCTGTACACAGAACACTCACACATGAAGGGTTTTGGGGGCGTGTGTGTTCTGTGGGGTGTAGTGGATGGGGCCACGTAGGTGGTCCCCTTGGCTGCACTCTGCAGTTCCCCGCCCCTGTTTTGATTACACCTTAGACATCACTACTTATCAAACACACACACACACATTAGGTCTTGGCGGGTGGTTGCAGTGAATGGCATCTGGTGGGCGGGGCTCTTTGGGTATGTAGGCTGCCCAGAGGGCCGCGCTCCCAGTTCTACAAGGTTGGCTGCCCCTCAATTTTAATCGATCACTATTAGAAAATATTGAAGAGCCAGAAGGGTGAGGGTAGGGGTCTTATCACACCCCTGCTTCCTGGTTGCTGCTCGGGCAGGAGTGGCCAGGAGGAATTAATTATTCTGCTGGTTCAGGGTCTGTGGTGGCTGGGGGGCTGCTGGCCCCCTGGTGTGCCCGCTGCGCTACACCCCAGCGGAGTCAAGGGAGGGAGGACGTGTGGATGTATGGGATGTGAAAGTGTTTGTGGTGATGATTGGGCCTGGGTCTGGGACTTGCTGTCGCCTGGCCTGCCTGTGCTTCTCCCAATGGGGGGGCGGCGTTGCCTCTCCCCACTGCTCGCGACCTCACCCACCTGTGGGCACGTCTTGACTCCCAGGGCACTTGGCCAGGGGCAGTGGGGCATGCGCTGACCCACTGTGTGGCTGTCTGGGGCGCTTGGCCCACCCGGGTATTGGGTGTGGCCTCTAACGGTGGGTTTTGGGGCGCTCGGGCTCCTGGGGCCTCTCTGCACGGCCCATGTCTGGGCGGCTGGGGCCTGGTGGGGTCGGTGGGCTATTGCCCCTGGCTCCCGGGGGTTCTCTGCCCTATGCTTATGGGGGCTCTGTCCGGGGATTTCCTCTGCTGTCTACTGGGTGTATGCGTGGTTTTCCCTGTGGTGGGCATCCTAGGTTCTGTGCTCCGTGGAGGCTGCTGGTGGCCTGGGTCTTGTGGCCCTCTCTGCCTGCTTCTGATTGCTTGGGGGGGCTGTGGATTGTGGCCGTGTA
Organism: Leuresthes tenuis; assembly: GCF_036924035.1. NCBI lineage: Eukaryota > Metazoa > Chordata > Actinopteri > Atheriniformes > Atherinopsidae > Leuresthes > Leuresthes tenuis. The sequence continues at coordinate 32,693,573 of NW_027325365.1, read as the reverse complement.
CACTTATACACTCATAACTAAGCACGGTTATCATGTAGGTCCTGTGCCATGGGTGTCGCATGTTCTAACACACACACACACACACAACAAATTCATAAGTTTTAGGGAAGTTAGTCAATCAGAAGTAATGAAGCATTACTTAACCATAGCATTACTTAACATTAATATGTTAAATTCTCTATTTCCGGCTTATGTTTCTGATACACTTATGATTTTTTTTCAGAAGAGCTAATCTCAAATTTAGAAAATGTTTCAGTTTGGCTTGAAAATCATCTGCACCTGAAAGGTCTAACTGTCTGGTCTCAGACCTGCTTCAGGTGGAAAGTATTTCATTTTTAATGCCTTGAACTTTGTCATTAAAGAATATTCCAATTTCATTACCCTTATATGTAGAAATGAGTTCTAAATGCAACCTGGAGGGTTTGTTAATCTGTTTACTGTAGCAAGCAAGACATGAGCGTTGTTACTGCAGAAAAATAACTCTCTCTTCATCTATGCAAAGTCACACGCTGAGTTAGCCCAAACATTTCAAGGAAAGTAGTGAGTTCTTTAGCTTGCTTATTATGGGCTACATCCATGTGCACCTTCAAGTCCCCTGTTATGACTAAACAGTCAACAGCAGTGCACACAATTTAAAGAAATTCAGTAAAATCATCAATAAAATCATTCTGCGGTGAGACAAAGTATTTAAGATAATTTTATCTCCATTTTTAAATGACACATGCTTGAATTAAGGACAAAAATAAATGTTTTATCTTGTGAGTGGGTATATTGGCCCTGAATATGGCACAAAGACCCTCCCCACTCTCGTCTTGTCTTGTTGTTTCATCTCTCAGTTAAGTACATAAAATCAAGACTATGAGAGGAAAGTATCAAAAGCATTGTTAGACAGGAAAAAGTCAGAAAGCTGTTGGTATACAACTTTTCCTAGGACTTTGCCTAAGAATGGCAGGTTTGATATGGAAATGATAAAAATCTCAGCTTGTAAAACATCTTTTGCTCAGACAGTTTTTCCTGTGAAATGAGTAAAGATTTGAAATGATCTGTTTGTTTGTCTGAGATCTTCTGAACTTTAACTCTTTAAGAGAGCTGCTAAATCTTAATACACAAACTTGCACAAATGTCTAGCTCTAATCCTTGTTCTTTTTTTTGTTGTGCTTTTTTAAATTAGATTTACTTTGTACATTACTTTTGTATTCCCCTTCTCTAGGATTGGGCAATTTTACCATGTTCAATTCTCCCTCAAACCCAAATTTATTTTCTCATCTCTCTAAGTATTCAATATTATCGGGTTTTTTCTGAAACATGATTTTAGCACTCCCACTTAACTCCCGGTTAGCTTTAAAACAGATATTTCCCATACTGTCCTCTTGCAGCTAATCAATTTTCGGTGGAGTTATTGTGAGTACTATTGAATGAAACACTACTTCTGTCGCTATGTCACGAGCAACAACCAGATTCCAATGTTCACTTCAACTCAATTAGTCAGTAACACATTTTTCTGTCGTCACCAGCAGCAACATCACACACCAGCAGCTGTTTCACTCTTATACATACATAGCAAATAAAACAACACTGCAGCAAAGAAGGAAAAAAAACAATTTAACAAACAAACAATTCAACAACCAGCCCCTTTAACAAACAAACAAATTAATTTCACAAACAAACGATTCAACAATCAGGCCATTTAACAAACAAACGATCAGACGTATAACACTAACAAAAACTAACATGGATTTAAAACTTGCGATCTTTCATCGCAAACTCTCTTAAGAAAGATTCTGTTTCTAACACGCGGCGCCGAGTTATTTATTCCTGTAGTCTTCTCACACAGACTATGGACTAACCTTTTCTGACTGCATTTTTGTTGTCCTTGGTTAATCCCACCACTACACATGTTTACCAGTTAAAAGGCTAACCTTTTCTGACCGTTTCATTTGTGGGTTATCCAATACAACATACAGTTACCAGTTAAAAGGCTTTTTTCCTTTGCTTCACCTTTTCTGACTGCTATTATGTTTTCATGGGTTAATCCTATACACAGTTACCAGTTAAAAAGCTGACCTTTTCTGACTGCTTCTTTTATGGGTTAATCCAGCAAAATTTACACAGAGTTACCAGTTAAAAAGATGACCTTTTCTGACCGCTAATTAGGTTTTTATGGGTTAATCCTATACACAGTTACCAGTTAAAAGGATGACCTTTTCTAACTGCTTCTTTTATGGGTTAATCCAACACAACCTACACACGGTTACCAGTTAAAAGGCTTACTTTTTCTGACTGCTTCATTTGTGAGTGATCCAACATAACTTTTACACAGTTACCAGTTAAAAGGCTTCTTTACTAGGTTGCATTCGAAATAGTATATTCTTAGGAAAATAGCAACGACTCAATCTATTTAAAGGCCTCCAGTTTTCCATCAATTGCTAGTTAATTAATCAAATATTTCCCTAATAATCACACTATTTCCAACCAACAATAGTAATACAAAGGGTTCCTTACCATAAATCCACTGGTAAGTTAAACAACGAAGAATCCAGCGAGTCTGTCCACTGATTCAAAAATAGATCCTGTCACCTTTCCTCCAGCCAGTGGCAGCCGGCCTCTATCAGAAACTGTGCTGAGAGGACTTCAGTTAGGAATCCTGGACTCCCCCGTAAACGGTTTCAGCTCCGATTCTGGAAGGTGGAAAGGACTTAGAATCCACAATCCACAGCCCCCCCAAGCAATCAGAAGCAGGCAGAGAGGGCCACAAGACCAAGGCCACCAGCAGCCCCCACGGAGCACAGAACCCAGGATGACCACCACAGAGAAAACCACGCATACACCCAGTAGACAGCAGAGGAAGCCCCCGGACAGAGCCCCCATAAGCATAGGGCAGAGGCCCCCCGGGAGCCAGTGGCAATAGCCCACCGACCCCACCAGGCCCCAGCCGCCCAGACATGGGTCGTGCAGAGAGGCCCCAGGAGCCCGAGCGCCCCAAAACCCCCCGTTAGAGGCCACACCCAATACCCGGGAGGGCCAAGCGCCCCAGACAGCCACACAGTGGGTCAGCGCCTGCTCCAGCGCCCCTGGCCAAGTGCCCTGGGAGTCAAGACGTGCCCACAGGTGGGTGAGGTCGCGAGCAGTGGGGAGAGGCAACGCCGCCCCCCCATTGGGAGAAGCACAGGCAGGCCAGGCGACAGCAAGTCCCAGACCCAGGCCCAATCATCACCACACACACTTTCACGTCCCATACATCCACACGTCCTCCCTCCCTTGACTCCGCTGGGGTGTAGCGCAGCGGGCACACCAGGGGGCCAGCAGCCCCCCACCACCACCGCACGCCCCAACACCCAAAAAGATAACAACCACCTGCGGACACCCTGGAGGTCCCAGAGCAACAAGCCTGGCACCAGGACCTGCACCAACCCACCCATACTGTGGCATGTCCAGGGCAACCCAGCCCCCCCGGGCGCAAGGCATCGCTCAGCCACCAGGGCCCAGGCCCAGCACCACCACTCACGCCAGAGTGTCAGATCATTATTTGCAAAAAGCTGATGAGAAAGGGTGAGAATACCCGACTATACACCATCAAATGCGGGAGCGGTACTGTTCGGCTGTGAGTAGGTTTGAATGTCCGACCATAATTGCTGAAAAATGTGTTAGAAAAGACTAGAATGCCGGACAATACATCATCAAGAGCGGGAGAGGTGGTGTTCGGCTGCAAGTAGGTGTGAATGTCCAGCCATAAACGGGTAAGAAAAGGTAGTATTGCCAGACCATACATTATCAAAACAGGGAGCGGAGGTGGTTCAGCTGCAAGGTGTGAATGTCTGACTAAAGTTTGTAAAAAGCGGATAAGACAAGGTGCGAATGCGCGACAATGTATGATCAAAAGCGGGAGCGGAGGTTTTCGGCTGCAAGGTCTGAATGTCCAACCATAATTTGTAAAAACCGGGGAAGAAAAGGCTCGAAAGCCCGACTATACACCATCAAAAGAGGGAGCGGTGGTTTTCGGCTGCAAGAAAGTCTGAATGTCCACCGATAATTCCTGAAAAATGGATAAAAAAAGGATGCGAATGCCCAACCATACATCATCAAAAGCAGGAGTAGATGTGTTCGGCTACAAGTTTTGAATGTCCGAGCAAAGTTTGTAAAAGGCGGGTAAGAAAAGGTTCGAATGCCCGAACATACACCATCAAAAGAGGGAGCGGAGGCGTTCCGCTGTAAGAAGGTGTGAATGTCCGACCATAGTTGGTAAAAAGTGGGTAAGAAAAGGTTAAAATACCCGACTGTACACAATCAAAAGAGGGAGCGGAATTGTTCAGCTACAAGAAGGTGTGAAAGTTAGACCATGGTTTGTAAAAAGCGGGTAAGAAAAGGTTCGTATGCCCGAATATACACCATCGAAAGCGGAAGCGGAGGTGTTCGGCTGCAAGAAGGTGTGAACGTCCGACCAAAGTTTGTAAAAAGCAGTTAAGAAAAGGTTTGAATATCTAACCAAACATAATCAAAAGCGGGAGCAAAGCTGTTCAACTGCAAATAGGTGTGAATGTCAGATCATAATTTTCTAAAAGCTGAAGAGAAAGGGTGAGAATGCCCGACTATACACCATCAAATGCGGTAGCGGAGTTGTTCGGCTGTGAGTAGGTGTGAATCTCCGACCATAATTGCTGAAAAATGTGTTAGAAAAGGTAAGAATGCCGGTCCATACATCATCAAAAGCGGGAGAGGTGGTGTTCGGCTGCAAGTAGGTGTGAATATCCAGCCATAATTACTCACAAACGGGTAAGAAAAGGTAGTATTTCCAGACCATACATGTTCAAAACAGGGAGCGGAGGTTGTTCAGCTGCAAGAAGGTGTGAATGTCCGACTAAAGTTTGTAAAAAGCGGGTAAGACAAGGTGAAAAAGCCCGACAATGTATGATCAAAAGAGGGAGCGGAGGTGTTCAGCTGCAAGGTCTAAATGTCCATCAATAATTGCTAGAAAACATGAAAGAAAATTTTCGAAAATCAAACCGCACATGATCATAAGTGGGAGAGGAGGTGTTCAGCTGCAAGAAGGTGTGAATGTCCCTCCATAATTCCTGAAAAAAGGGTAGAAAAAGGTGCGAATGCCCAACCATACATTATCAAAAGCAGGTGTGAATGTCAGATCATAATTTGCAAAAAGCTGATGAGAAAGGATGAGAATGCCCGACTATACAACATCAAATGCGGGAGCGGAGGTGTTCGGCTCTGAGTAGGTGTGAATGTCCGATCATAATTGCTGAAAAATGTGTTAGAAAAGGTAAGAATGCCGGACCATACATCATCAAAAGCGGTAGAGGTGGTGTTCGGCTGCAAAAAGGTGTGAATGTTCGACTAAAGTTTGTAAAAAGCGGGTAAGACAAGGTGCGAATGCTTGACAATGTATGATCAAAAGCAGGAGCGGAGGTGTTCAGCTGCAAGAAGGTCTAAATGTCCATCAATAATTGCTAGAAAACATGAAAGAAAATTTTCGAAAATCAAACCGCACATGATCATAAGTGGGAGAGGAGGTGTTCAGCTGCAAGAAGGTGTGAATGTCCACCCATAATTCCTGAAAAATGGGTAAAAAAAAGGTGCGAATGCCCAACTATACATTATCAAAAGCAGGAGTGGATGTGTTCAGCTAAAAGAAGGTGTGAACGTCTGACCAAAGTTTGTAAAAAGCAGTTAAGAAAAGGTTCGAATAACCAACCTAACATAATCAAAAGCGGGAGTAGAGCTGTTCGACTGCAAGTAGGTGTGAATGTCAGATCATAATTTGCAAAAAGCTGATGAGAAGGGGTGAGAATGCCCGACTATACACCATCAAATGCGGGAGCTGTGAGTAGGGGTGAATGTCCGACCATAATTGCTGAAAAATTTGTTAGAAAAGACTAGAATGCCGGACCATTCATCATCAATAGCGGGAGAAGTGGTGTTCGGCTGCAAGTAGGTGTCAATGTCCAGCCATAATTACTCACAAACGGGTAAGAAAAGGTAGTATTGCCAGACCATACATGATCAAAAGAGGGAACAGAGGTGGTTCAGCTGCAAGGTGTGAATTTCTGACTAAAGTTTGTAAAAAGCGGGTAAGACAAGGTGCGAATGCCCGACAATGTATGATGTATGATCAAAAGAGGGAGCGGAGGAGTTCGGCTTTAAGAAGGTCTGAATGTCCAACCATAATTTGTAAAAACTGGGGAAGAAAAGGCTTGAAAGCCCAAATATACACCATCAAAAGCGGGAGCGGAGGTGTTCGGCTACAAGAAGGCGTGAACGTCCGACCAAAGTTTGTAAAATGCAGTTAACAAAAGTTTCGAATATCTAACCAAACATAATCAAAAGCGGGAGCAGAGCTGTTCGACTGCAAGTAGGTGTGAATGTCAGATCATAATTTGCAAAAAGCTGAAGAGAAAGGGTGAGAATGCCCGACTATACACCATCAAATGCGGTAGCGGAGTTGTTACATGATCAAAACAGGAAGCAGAGGTGGTTCAGCTGCAAGAATGTGTGAATGTCCGACTAAAGTTAAAAATATTTTTAAAAAAGCGGGAGGAGAGGTCTTCGGATGAGAGTGGTTGAGAATTTACAACCATAATCTATAAAATGCGATGAAAAAAAAGGTGTGATAGAACACTAAAAGGTGGATCGGAAGTGTTCGGCTGCAAGAAGGTGTGAATGTCCGACTATATTTGGTGAAAAGCAGGTGAAGCAAGGTCTGAATGCCCAACCTTACATCATCAAAAGCGAGATCAGAGGTGTTTGGCTGCAAGAAGGCCATAGTTTGCCAAAAGCGGGTAAGGTGCGAATGACCGACTAAATATCAACAAAAGTGGGGACGGAGGTCTTCGGATGCAAGTGGGTGTGAATATCCCACCATACTTATATGAGAGGAAGCTGTGAATGGCCGACCATAGTTTGCAAAACGCGGGTGAGAAAAGGTGCGAATGTCCAACCCTACATGATCAAAACAAGGAGCGTAGGTGTTTGGCTGCGACAAGGTGTGAATGTCCACCCATAATTAATAAAAAGCGGGCAACAAGTAGGTTCGAATGCCCAACCATACATCATCAAAAGCAGGAGTGGATGTGTTCGGCTACAAGAAGGTTTGAATATCCGACCATAGTTTGTAAAAAGCGGGTAAGAAAAGCTTTGAATGCCCGAACATACACCATCAAAGGAGGGAGCGGAGGTGTTCCGCTGTAAGAAGGTGTGAATGTCCGATCATAGTTGTTAAAAAGCGGGTAAGAAAAGGTTAAAATACCCAACTGTATACAATCAATAGCGGGAAAGGATGTGTTCGGTTACAAGAAGGTGTGAAAGTCCGACCATGGTTTGTAAAAAGCGGGTAAGAAAAGATGCCAATGCCCGACAATGTATGATCAAAAGAGGGAGCGAAGGTTTTCGGCTTTCAGGTTTGAATGTCCGACCATAGTTTGTAAAAAGCGGGTAAGAAAAGGTTCGAATGCCCGAAAATACAACATCAAAAGCGGGAGCGGAGGTGTTCCGCTGTAAGACGTTGTGAATGTCCGACCATAGATGGTAAAAAGCGGGTAAGAAAAGGTTAAAATACCCGACTGTACACAATCAATAACGGGAGCGGAGTTGTTCGGCTACAAGAAGGTGTGAACGTCCGACCAAAGTTTGTAAAAAGCAGTTAAGAAAAGGTTAGATCGCCTTCAACAAAGAACACCATTGGACTTTGCAGTAGAAGAAGTTGAAATCGATCTCGATATTGATAAATATGAAGGACAAAGCAGTTTCCACTTGGTTTGAGTGAAGAAATGAATTTTATAGCAAAATCCGTAATCACACATAACTCCTCCAAAGGAACGTATTGCTCAACCAAAGGGATGCTTCTTTCTCATTCAGGGTAATATGAGGAACTTTATGCTTGATACATTTTTAGACATGGATAACTATGAAGGACAAAGCAATTCATTTTATAGGAAAATCCGAAATCGTGCAGAACTCATGAAAATAAGCTTATTCTCGGATTCCTGATCCTTCAGTGTTTCTCTTTCTTCTACTGCAAAATCCAATGTTGTTCTTTGTTGAAGTCGATCTAGACATTGATAAACATGAAGGACAAAGCAGTTTTAACTTGGTTTGAGCGAAGGAATTCATTTTATACATAAAATCCCAAATCATGCAGAACGTATGAAAAGAAGCTTATTCTCGGATTCCTGATCCTTCAGTGTTAGTCTTTCTTCTACTGCAAAATCCAATGTTGTTCTTTGTTGAAGTCGATCTAGACATTGATAAATATGAAGGACAAAGCAGTTTTAACATAGTTTGAGTGAAGGAAATCATTTTATAGCAAAATCCCAAATCTGGTAGAACGTATGATAAGAAGCTTATTCTCGGATTCCTGAACCTTCAGTGTTGCTCTTTCTTCTACTGCAAAATACAATGTTGTTCTTTGTTGAAGTCGATCTAGACATTGATAAAATGAAGTTAAAAGCAGTTTTAACAGTTTGAGTGAAGGAATTCATTTTATACATAAAATTCCAAATCATGCAGAACGTATGAAAAGAAGCTTATTCTCGGATTCCTGATCCTTCAGTGTTGCTCTTTCTTCTACTGCAAAATACAATGTTGTTCTTTGTTGAAGTCGATCTAGACATTGATAAATATGAAGTTAAAAGTAGTTTTAACATAGTTTGAGTGAAGAAATTCATTAGTAAAATCCGAAATCATGCGGAACTCATGAAAATAAGCTTATTCTCGGATTCCTACAACTTTTGATTTGCTCTTTCTTTTACTGCAAAGTACAACGTTGTTTTTTTTTTGTTTAAATCTATCTAGACATTGATAAATATGAACGTAAAAGCCGTGTTAACATAGTTTGAGTGAAGGAATTAATTTTATAGATAAAATCCCAAATCATGCCGAACTCCTCAAAAGGGGCTTATGGCTTAATCACAAGTGTGGTTCTTTCTCATCCAGGGTAATATGAGGAAGTTTATGATTGAAATATATGTAGAAATGGGTACATATGAAGGACAAAGCAGTTTTAACATAGTTTGAGTGAAGGAATTCATTTTAAAACAAAATCCCAACAAATGAAGAACTCAGGAAAAGCTTATTCTCGGATTCCTGAAACTTTAGATTTGCTCTTCCTTTTACTGCAAAGTACAACGTTGTTTTTTGTTGAAATCTATCTAGACATTGATAAATACCGGCCGAACATCTCTGCTGCCGCTTTTGACATTTTATGGTTTGGCATTCTTACCTTTTCTTACCCGCTTTTTACAAATTTTGACCTGACATTCACACCTACTTGCAGTCGAACACCTTCTCTCCCGCTTATGATCATGAGCGGTTTGACATTCGAAAATTTTCTTTCATGTTTTCTAGCAATTACTGATGGACATTCAGACCTTCTTGCAGCCGAACACCTCCGCTCCCGCTTTTGATGGTGTATATTCGGGCATACAAAACTTTTCTTACCCGCTTTTTACAAACCATGGTTGGACATTCACACTTTGTTGCTGAACTACTCCGCTCCCTCTTTTGATTGTATACAGTCGGGTATTTTCACCTTTTCTTACCAGCTTTTACCAACTACGGTCGGACATTCACACCTTCTTACAACGGAACACCTCCGCTCCCTCTTTTGATGGTGTATGTTCAGGCATTCGAACCTTTTCTTACCCGCCTTTTACAAACTATAGTCGGACATTCACACCTTCTTACAACGGAACACCTCCGCTCCCTCTTTTGATGGTGTATGTTCAGGCATTTGAACCTTTTCTTACCCGCCTTTTACAAACTATAGTCGGACATTCAAACCTTCTTGTATCCAAACACATCCCCTCCTGCTTTTGATGATGTATGGTTGGGAATTCGCACCTTTTCTTAACCATTTTTCAGTAATTATTGGTGGACATTCAGACCTTCTTGCAGCTGAACACCTCCGCTCTTGCTTTTGATGGTGTATAGTCGGGCTTTCGAGCCTTTTCTTCCCTGGTTTTTACAAATTATGGTTGGACATTCAGACCTTGCAGCCGAAAACCTATGCTCCCTCTTTTGATCATACATTGTCAGGCATTCGCACCTTGTCTTACCCGCTTTTTACAAACTTTAGTCAGACATTCACACCTTGCAGCTGAACCACCTCCGCTCCCTGTTTTGATCATGTATGGTCTGGCAATACTACCTTTTCTTACCCGTTTGTGAGTAATTATGGCTTGACATTCACACCTACTTGCAGCCGAACACCACTTCTCCCGCTTTTGATGATGTATGGTCCGGCATACTAGTCTTTTCTAACACATTTTTCAGTAATTATGGGTGGACATTAACACCTGCTTAAAGCTGAATAACTCCTCTCCCGCTTATGATCATATGCAGTTTGACATTCGAAAGTTTTCTTTCATGTTTTCTAGAAATTACTGATGGACATTCAGACCTTCTTGCAGCTGAACACCTCCACTCCCGCTTTTGATCGTGTATAGTCGGGCTTTCGAGTCTTTTCTTCCCCGGTTGTTACATATTATGGTTGGACATTCAGACCTTCTTGCTGCCGAAAACCTCCTCTCCCTCTTTTGATCATACAATGTTGGGCATTCACACCTTTTCTTACCCGCTTTTTACAAACCATGGTCGGACTTTCAAACCTTTTAGTAGCCGAACAACTCCACCCCTGCTATTGATTGTGTAAAGTCGGGTATTTTAACCTTTTCTTACCCGCTTTTTAAAAACTATGGTCGGACATTCACGCCTTCTTACAGCAGAACACCTCCGCTCCCTCTTTTGATGGTGTATGTTTGGGCTTTCGAACCTATTCTTACCCCCTTTTTAAAACTATTCTCGGAGATTCACACCTACTCACAGACGAACAACTCCGCTCCCGCATTTGTTGGTGTATAGTCGGGCATTCTCACCCTTTCTCATCAGCTTTTTTAAAATTATGATCTGACATTCACACCTACTTGCAGTCGAACAGCTCTGCTCCCGCTTTTGATTATGTTTGGTTAGATATTCGAAACTTTTCTTAACTGCTTTTTACAAACTTTGGTTGGACGTTCACACCTTCTTGCAGCCGAACACCTCCGCTTCCGCTTTTGATGGTGTATATTTGGGCATACAAACGTTTTCTTACCCGCTTTTTATAAACTTTAGTGGGATATTCACACCTTCTTGCAGCTGAACCACCTCCGTTCCCTGTTTTGATCATGTATGGTCTGGCAATACTGCCTTTTCTTACCCGTTTGTGAGTAATTATGGCTGGACATTCACACCTACTTGCAGCCGAACACCACCTCTCCCGCTTTTGATGATGTATGGACCGGCATTCTTACCTTTTCTAACACATTTTTCAGCAATTATGGTTGGAGATTCACACCTACTCACAGCCGAACAACTCCGCTCCCGCATTTGATGGTGTATAGTCGGGAATTCTCACCCTTTCTAATCAGCTTTTTGCAAATTATGATCTGACATTCACACCTACTTGCAGTCGAACAGCTCTGCTCCCGCTTTTGATTATGTTTGGTTGGATATTCGAACCTTTTCTTATCTGCTTTATACAAACTTTGGACGGATGTTCACGTCTTCTTGAAGCCGAACACCTCCGCTTCCGCTTTTTATGGTGTATATTCAGGCATACGAACCTTTTCTTACCCGCTTTTTACAAACCATGCTCGGACATTCACACTTTGTTGCTGAACTACTCCGCTCCCTCTTTTTATTGAGTACAGTCGGGTATTTTCACCTCTTCTTACCAGCTTTTTACCAACTATGGTCGGACATTCCCACCTTCTTACAGCGGAACACCTCCGCTCCCTCTTTTGATGGTGTATGTTCGGGCATTCAAACCTTTTCTTACCCGCCTTTTACAAACTATGGTCGGACATTCAAACCTTCTTGTAGCTGAACACATCCGCTCCTGCTTTTGATGATGTATGGTTGGGCATTCGCACCTTTTCTTAACCATTTTTCAGTAATTATTGGTGGACATTCAGACCTTCTTGCAGCTGAACACCTCCGCTCTTGCTTTTGATGGTGTATAGTCGGGCTTTCGAGCCTTTTCTTCCCCGGTTTTTACAAATTATGGTTGGACATTCAGACCTTACAGCCGAAAACCTCCGCTCTCTCTTTTGATCATACATTGTCGGGCATTCGCACCTTGTCTTACCCGCTTTTTATAAACTTTAGTCGGACATTCACACCTTCTTGCAGCTGAAGCACCTCCGCTCCCTGTTTTGATCATGTATGGTCTGGCAATACTACCTTTTCTTATCCGTTTGTGAGTAATTATGGTTTGACATTCACACCTACTCACAGCCGAACAACTCCACTCCCGAATTTGATGGTGTATAGTCGGGCATTCTCACCCTTTCTCATTAGCTTTTTGCAAATTATCATCTGACATTCACACCTACTTGCAGTCGAACAGCTCTGCTCCCGCTTTTGATTATGTTTGGTTCGATATTCGAACCTTTTCTTAAATGCTTTTTACAAACTTTGGTTGGACGTTCACGTCTTCTTGAAGCCGAACACCTCCGCTTCCGCTTATGATGGTTTATATTCGGGCATACGGACCTTTTCTTACCCGCTTTTTACAAACCATGGTCGGACTTTCACACCTTCCTGTAGCTGAACATCTCCGCTCCCTCTTTTGATTGTGTACAGTCGGGAATTTTAACCTTTTCTTACCCACTTTTTACCAACTATGGTCGGACAGTCACACCTTATTACAGCGGAACACCTCCGCTCCCTCTTTTGATGGTGTATGTTCGAGCATTCGAAGCTTTTCTTACCCGCCTTTTAGAAACTATAGTCGGACATTCAAACCTTCTTGTAGCCAAACACATCCCCTCCTGCTTTTGATGATGTATGGTTGGGCATTCGCACCTTTTCTTACCCATTTTTCAGTAATTATTGGTGGACATTCAGACCTTCTTGCAGCTGAACACCTCCGCTCCCTCTTTTGATCATACATTGTCGGGCATTCGCACCTTGTCTTACCCGCTTTTTATAAACTTTAGTCGGACATTCACACCTTGCAGCTGAACCACCTCCGCTCCCTGTTTTGATCATGTATGGTCTGGCAATACTACCTTTTCTTACCCGTTTGTGAGTAATTATGGCTGGACATTCACACCTACTTGCAGCCGAACACCACTTCTCCCGCTTTTGATGATGTATGGTCCGGCATTCTAGTCTTTTCTAACACATTTTTTAGTAATTATGGGTGGACATTAACACCTGCTTGCAGCTGAAAAACTCTTCTCCCGCTTATGATCATATTCAGTTTGACATTCGAAAATTTTCTTTCATGTTTTCTAGAAATTACTGATGGATATTCAGACCTTCTTGCAGCTGAACACCTCCACTCCCGCTTTTGATCGTGTATAGTCGGGCTGTCGAGCCTTTTCTTCCCCGGTTGTTACATATTATGGTTGGACATTCAGACCTTCTTGCAGCCGAACACATCCACTCCTGCTTTTGATGATGTATGGTTGGCTATTCGCAACTTTTCTTAACCATTTTTCAGTAATTATTGGTGGACATTAAGACCTTCTTGCAGCTGAACACCTCCGCTCTTGCTTTTGATGGTGTATAGTCGGGCTTTCGAGCCTTTTCTTCCCCGGTTTTTACAAATTATGGTTGGACATTCAGACATTCTTGCAGCCAAAAACCTCTGCTCCCTCTTTTGATCATACATTGTCGGGCATTCGCACCTTTTCTTACCCGCTTTTTACAAGCCATGGTCGGACTTTCACACCTTTTAGTAGCCGAACAACTCCGCTCCCGTTATTGATTGTGTACAGTTGGGTATTTTAACATTTTCTTACCCGCTTTTTATAAACTATGGTCGGACATTCACACCTTCTTACAGCGGAACACCTCCGCTCCCTCTTTTGATGGTGTATATTCGGGCATTCGAACCTTTTCTTTCCTGCTTTTTATAAACTATGGTCAGACAGTCACACCTTCCTGTAGCCGAACACATCCACTGCTGCTTTTGATGATGTATGGTTGGGCATTCGAACCTACTTGTTTCCCGCTTTTCATTAATTATGGGTGGACATTCACACCTTGTCGCAGCCAAACACCTACGCTAACTGTTTTGATCATGTATGGTTTGACATTCGCACCTTTTCTCACCCGCTTTTTCCTATGGTCGGCCATTCACAGCTTCCTCTCATATAAGTATGGTGGGATATTCACACCCACTTGCATCCGAAGACCTCCGCCCCCACTTTTGTTGATATTTAGTCGGTCATTCGCACCTTACCCGCTTTTGGCAAACTATGGCCTTCTTGCAGCCAAACACCTCTGATCTCGCTTTTGATGATGTAAGGTTGGGCATTCAGACCTTGCTTCACCTGCTTTTCACCAAATATAGTCGGACATTCACACCTTCTTGCAGCGGAACACTTCCGCTCCACCTTTTAGTGTTCTATGGGGTATTCACACCTTTTTTTCACCGTATTTTATAGATTATGGTTGGAAATTCTCACCCACTCTCATCCGAACACCTCTCCTCCCGCTTTTGTTAATATATAGTCGGGCATTCGAACCTTTTCTTACCCGCTTTTTACAAATTATTGTCGAACATTCACACCTACTTGCAGCCGAATACTTCCGCTCCACCTTTTAGTGATGTATGGTTGGCATTTGCATCTTTTCTTACCCTCTTTTTATACTGATTGCTGAAGATTAAGTTGTTCTTTCTCAAACTACAAAATTTTTTTAATTGTTGAAACTTGATTTGAAGTGGATAAGTAAGGAGGACAAACAGTTTTAAGTCAGGCTGATAGAAGGAATTAATTTTATAGCAAAATCTGTATTTCATCATATGTCGAGAGATGCTTATTGCTGAAGAAGTTCTTTCTCATTCTACAAAGTGCAACGTTGTTTATCGTTGAAACTTGATTAGACATGAATAAATATGAAGGACAAAGCAGTCTTAACTTGGTTTGAGTTAAGGAATTCGTTTTATATGGAGAATCTGAATTTGTGCATAACTCGTAAAATAGAGCTTATTTTCGGATTCCTGAAGAATGAGTCTGGTTCTTTCTCATAATACAAAGAAGTGAAGAAATAAGGACAAACCGTTTTACGTCAGTTTGATAGAAGGATTTCATTTTATAGCTAAATCTGTATTCCTTCATATCTCCTCGAGAGAAGCTTATTGCTAAAAATTAGGTCTGGTTCTTTTTCATACTACAAAGTACAGTGTTGTTTATTGTTGAAACTAGATTAGAAGTAGATAAATATGAAGGACAAAGCAGTTTGAACTTGGTTTGAGAGAAGGAATTAATTTTATTGCAAAATCCAAATTCATGCATAACTCGTCAAATAGATAATGATGTGTCGTTCGTGAGCGATTCGTTCGATATGAACTAATTTTTTATATGACTTGGGAGTAACGAGTTGTCTCAGTGAGTGATTCGTTCATTTTCATGCAGTACCCTTACTCACCACATGGCAGGCGACAGCTTCATAAGCTCAGTCAGCAGGACAGGAAACAGTATTGATTCGTTCACGACTCAACTCCTCGGGTGACGGGTCCTCGCACAGGAAACAGTATTGATTCGTTCATGACTCAACTCCTCGGCTGACGGGTCCTCGCACAGGAAACAGTATTGATTCGTTTACGACTAAACTCCTTGGGTCTTCGTTCATTTCTCACGTTTCAAATTCTACGTTTCATTTGACAGGCTGAAGAGCAGTAGGCACAACAGTTTGTCCACAAACCGGATCATTAATATCATAGACTATTCTAGCATCAACAACTTGGAAACCACAATCGACTCTCTAGATGCAGAAAAAGCATTTGATCGAGTGAACTGGAAATTTTTATTCGCAGCATTAAACAAATTCGGGTTTGGGTCACACTTCATCAACTGGATAAGGATATTATATAGCTCCCCAAATGCAAGTGTCAGGACAAATGATCAAACTTCTCCAAGCTTCAGTCTGCAGAGAGGTACAAGACAGGGTTGCCCACTTTCTCCCTCACTTTTTGCTATTTTCATCAAACCTTTAGCAGCTTCTATCAGACAAGATAGAAATATTAAAGGCATCCAATCCCAAAATATTAAGCATAAAATAAGTCTTTATGCTGATGATGTATTACTTTTCCTTCAGAACTCACAGACGTCTCTCACTCACACGATCACACTCATAAATAAATTCTCAGCACTTTCTGACTACTCTATCAACTGGTCTAAGACCACAGTTCTGCCCATTAACTGCAGGGTCCAGAATATACCTGCGATCACTTTATAGTCAGGAAATATTAGATATTTAGGCATAAACATTTCCTTCAGGCTCTCAGAGTTAACAAAGCTAAATTATGTGCAATTATTAAAGACTTATTAAAGAAAGTAGAGGACGATCTCTCTCGTTGGAAGTCCTTACCTATATCACTTATGGGGAGAGTTACAACCATTAAAATGATGATACTACCAAAAGTTAACTATTTGTTCTCAATGATCCCCATAAAACCATCTGCTACTTGGTTTAAGTCACTAGATTCATGCATCTCCAAATTTCTGTGGAAAAACAAACCACCACGTATTAGTTTAAAAACCCTACAGAAGACCAAGGACAGTGGTGGATTAGATTTACCTCATTTTCAGCACTTTTCCTTAGCCAATAGGTTACAGTATATATCAAAATGGTTTAAACCTAGCCCAATAGATGAACCATGGATAAATATAGAACAAGTATTGTGTGATAATCTGGAAATCTCTGACCTGCCACTTATTAGTCAAAACGTAAAAAATCACAAATGTTTCAAAAGCATTAACATCATCACCTCTCTGACAGCCTGGTTGGAATTTCTTAAAATAACAAAGTCCTCACTTGTCCCGTGTAAGCTTACACCCATCTGGAACAATCCTCACATAATGCGAAACAAAAAAATGCTAAACTTTCCTCTGTGGAAGATCAAAGGAATCAAACATCTGGAACATATAATCCAAAATGGAAATTTTATTTCATTTGATGAGCTCATATCACAACATGAGATAAGCAGCAATAAATTCCTAGAATATCAACAACTTAAGTCTATAATAACAAAGAAATATATCCTCCACCAACCAGACTTACAACTCCCGACTAGGGTAGCAGAATTTCTAAGCATCTGCACCCCAAAACTACTATCAAAAATATATAAATTATTGTCTAAGATAGATGACACAATGTCTCTTCCATCCTCAAAATGGGAGGCAGATTTATCCATCAGTTCTAGTCATAGCTTCTGGCCACAAATATGTTTGAACACCTTCAGAATGACTCGAAATCCTAATTTACAGCTCATACAATACAAAATCCTTCATAGAACACACTATACAGGACAAAGGATGTTCAGGATGGGTCTAACACACTCAAACATCTGCTCACATTGCACAGATAACACACCTGATGATTATGCACACGCTTTGTGGTTTTGTGCGCCTGTCCAGAAGTTCTGGCTTGAAGTCTGTGAGGACCTATCAACATGGCTAAAGTGTAGCATCCCTGCATGCCCCACACTGTGCATACTGGGTGACTTAGACAACATCAACATGGAAATTAACTCAGCACACATGGTTCTCACAGTGTTATGTATCGCAAAGAAAACTATTCTCATGAACTGGAAAGCGAAAAACAATATGTGTATTAACCAATTTAGAAATTTTCTTTTAGATTATATTAGCATGGAAACAATGTCTGCCTCCTCAAAACATCAATTGGCTGAATTTCATTCTCTCTGGTCCCCTCTGATTATCTTTATCACATAGTGGTGGTGGTTGGTTGCTGTCCCGTCGCTCTGGGCGGTTGGGTGTGTGCTGGGGGGGGGCTGTGTGGCTTCGGGCGTCTGGTGGTCTCTCGGGTCGTGGGGACCGGGTTGGTCATTGCTGGGGGGGACTGTGTGTCGGGCTTGGAGGGCAGTTTTGGGGGCTTGCGGGTGGGGCTGTCTTGCCGTGTGGGGCGGGGTCCCTTAGGGGCCTTGAGGTGGTGGCTGCTGGCTCTATGCCGGGTGGCCGGGCCGCTCTGGCGTGCGTGGTGGTGGTGGGCCTGGGCCCTGGGGGCTGGGCGCTCCAAGGTGTCCGCAGATGGTTGTTTTTTTTTCAGGGTGTTGGGGCGTGCGGTGGGGGGGGTGGGGGGGGGGGGGGGGGTTGGTGCTTTTCGCTTGGGTGATGGTGGGTCTCAGGCCTGGGCTGCTGCGACTGGTGTGACCGGGTGGTTTGTTTGTTTGTTTTTTGTTGTTGTTTGTTTGTTTTTTGTAGAGGTCCTCCAGGGTGGGGTTGGGTTGAGTGGGGTGGGGCGGGATGGGTACCTTCTGGGGGTAGAGTAGCTCCTGGAATATGGTCGCTGCAGGCCCCGAGCCTGGTGGACATCAGGCCCTCCTGCCCTGTGTTGGCTCCCAGGTAGCGGGGATGCCTATTGCAGCCAGTCCCTGGCTGCCCTCTCTGGGGGAGAGTAGCTCCCCCGGTGTATATCCCCATACCCCTCTCCCTTCTGGCTCCTGTACACAGCACACACTCACACATGAAGGGTTTTGGGGGCGTGTGTGTTCGGTTGGGTGTAGTGGATGGGGCCACGTAGGTGGTGCCCTTTTGTTGCACTTTGCAGTTCCCCGCCCCTGTTTTAGACATTACTACTTTTCAAACACACTCACACACACACATTAGGTCTTGGGGGGTGGTTACACTGAGTGGCATCTGGTGGGCGGGGCTCTTTGGGTATGTAGGCTGCCCAGAGGGCTGCGCTCCCAGTTCTATAAGTTTGGCTGCCCCTCAATTTTAATTGCTCACTATTAGAAAATATTGAAGAGCCAGAAGGGTGGGGGGAGGGGTCTTCTTCGCACACCCCTGCTTCCTTGTTGCTGCTCGGGGCGGGACGGGCCATGAGGATTAATTAATTGTTCTGCTGGTTAGGGGTCTGTGGTGGCTGGGGGGCTGCTGGCCCCCTGGTGTGCCCGCTGCACTACACCCCAGTGGAGTCGAGGGAGGGAGGACGTGTGGATGTGTGGTAATGATTGGGCCTGGATCTGGGACTTGCTGTCGCCTGGCCTGCCTGTGCTTCTCCCAATGGGGGGGCGGCGTTGCCTCTCCCCACTGCTCTCGACTTCACCCACCTGTGGGCACGTCTTGACTCCCAGGGCACTTGGCCAGGGGCGCTTGGGCAGGCGCTGACCCACTGTGTGGCTGTCTGGGGCGCTTGGCCCTCCCGGGTATTGGGTGTGGCCTCTAACGGGGGGTATTGGGGCGCTCGGGCTCCTGGGGCCCGGGTCCGGTGCACGGCCCATGTCTGGGCGGCTGGGGCCTGGTGGGGTCGGTGGGCTGTTGCCCCTTGCTCCCGGGGGGCCTCTGCCCTATGCTTATGGGGGCTCTGTCCGGGGGCTTCCTCTGCTGTCTACTGGGTGTATGCGTGGTTGTCCCTGCGGTGGGCATCCTGGGTTCTGTGCTCCGTGGGGGCTGCTGGTGGCCTGGGTCTTGTGGCCCTCTCTGCCTGCTTCTGATTGCTTGGGGGGGCTGTGGATTGTGGCCGTGTACACTTATACACTCATAACTAAGCACGGTTATCATGTAGGTCCTGTGCCATGGGTGTTGCATGTTCTCACACACACACACACACACACAAACAACACACATTCATTAGTCCAGTAGCAGTTGATGTATTACCATGTCGCCTCAGGTCATCTATATCCACAGTTGTGTTGTATGCGATTGCCACTACTTGTGCTTGTTTTTGTTTGTTTGTGTGTTTGTTTATTCTCTGCTTGTCTGCTTTCAGGTGTTCCTGGTGGCGCTAAGGCTGGATTCACAACAGAGACCATGGGTTATTGTATGTTTTGTTTTTTTACAGGTGTAGCAGCTGGTTGTCTGGTTTTTGTTTCTATTTTTGTTCTGTTTCCTCTTCTTTCCTCTTCTTCTTTCCTTGTCCCCCATTCCGATTCAGTTCTATCACATGTTATATATTGTAAACAGAAATAAATAAATGGGCATCAAGGGGAGCTTTACATTTGTAAAACTTCCCTTGGCAAAGGAAATCTGTTTGGCATAAAAGGTATTCACAATTCTGCTGCCATAATGCTGAACAGAACAAGGGAAAAAAAAGTGAAGGAATTCATTTTACAGCAAAATCCTGAATCGTGCATAACTCCTCATAAGGAGTGTATTGCTCAAAACATAAGTGTGGTTCTTTCTCATACAAGGTTATAAAACGAAGTTTATACTTGAAACCAGCTTAAACATTGACAAATATGAAGGACAAAGCAGTTTTAACCTGGTTTAAGTGAAGGAATTAATTTTACAGCAAAATCCTTAATCGTGCATAACTCCTCATAAGGAGTGTATTGCTCAAACATAAGTGTGGTTCTTTCTCATACAAGGTTATAAAAAGAAGTTTATGTTTGAAACCAGCTTAAACATTGACAAATATGAAGGGCAAAGCAGTTTTAACTTGGTTTGAGTGAAGCAATTCATTTTATGGCAATATCTGAAATCTTGACTATCTCCTTAAAATAAAGGGAATTTCGGATTCCAGAAGAACAAGTGTGGTTATTTCTCATAGAAGGTAATATAAAGAAGTTTATACTTGAAACCAGCGTAGACGTGGATAAATAAGAAGGACAAAGCAGTTTTAACTTGGTTTAAGTGAAGGAATTGATTTTACAGCAAAATCCTAAATCGTGCATAACTCATCATAAGGAGTGTATTGCTCAAACATAAGTGTGGTTCTTTCTCATACAAGGTTATAAAAATAAGTTTATGTTTGAAACGAGCTTAAGCATGGACAAATATGAAGGACAAAGCAGTTTTAACTTGGTTTGAGTGAAGCAATTCATTTTATGGCAATATCTCCTTAAAAGAAAACAAATTTCGGATTCCAGAAGAACAAGTGTGGTTCTTTCTCATAGAAGGTAATATAAAGAAGTTTATACTTGAAATCAGCTTAGAAGAGTCCCTCCATCTTTCCTCTTCTATGATTCAAGCAAAAGTGTTTTGACTCTGGTACTAGTCTTTCCCATAATATTAACTGGTGAGAAGCACCTTTTATGTTCCTTCCCATAACAAGGAATGGGGAGAGAAGCACCTTTTCCCATAACATTGAATGTTCCTTCCCATAATAATGAATGGTGAGAAAAGGGCCTTTTCTCATAACATTGTGTGATCAGCAAGCATAAACAACATAAATAGCTGGAGCACCATTTTGTCGGGAGACAACTCTGAGCGATCTTCCCGACAGGTTGTGTGGATTTGTGCGGACTTGTCTCTATCTTGCAAGAAATAAATGTTTTGTGTTTATCGTATCCAGCGACTCTGAGCCTAATTTTAAGAGAATTTTTCTAACATAATGGTCCTTCGAGCCGGATTCTAAGTCCTTTCCACCTTCCAGAAACCGTGCACGGGGGAGTCCAGGATTCCTAACTGAAGTCCTCTCAGCACAGTTTCTGATAGAGGCCGGCTGCCACTGGCTGGAGGAAAGGTGACAGGATCTATTTTTGAATCAGTGGACAGACTCGCTGGATTCTTCGTTGTTTAACTTACCAGTGGATTTATGGTAAGGAACCCTTTGTATTACTATTGTTGGTTGGAAATAGTGTGATTATTAGGGAAATTTTTGATTAATTAACTAGCAATTGATGGAAAACTAGAGGCCTTTAAATAGATTGAGTCGTTGCTATTTTCCTAAGAATATACTATTTCGAATGCAACCTAGTAAAGAAGCCTTTTAACTGTTAACTGTGTAAAAGTTATGTTGGATCACTCACAAATGAAGCAGTCAGAAAAAGTAAGCCTTTTAACTGGTAACCGTGTGTAGGTTGTGTTGGATTAACCCATAAAAGAAGCAGTCAGAAAAGGTCATCCTTTTAACTGGTAACTGTGTATAGGATTAACCCATAAAAACCTAATTAGCGGTCAGAAAAGGTCATCTTTTTAACTGGTAACTGTGTGTAAATTGTGCTGGATTAACCCATAAAAGAAGCAGTCAGAAAAGGTCAGCTTTTTAACTGGTAACTGTGTATAGGATTAACCCATGAAAACATAATAGCAGTCAGAAAAGGTGAAGCAAAGGAAAAAAGCCTTTTAACTGGTAACTGTATGTTGTATTGGATAACCCACAAATGAAACGGTCAGAAAAGGTTAGCCTTTTAACTGGTAAACATGTGTATTGGTGGGATTAACCAAGGACAACAAAAATGCAGTCAGAAAAGGTTAGTCCATAGTCTGTGTGAGAAGACTACAGCAATAAATAACTCCGCGCCACGTGTTAGAAACAGAATCTTTCTTAAGAGAGTTTGCGATGAAAGATAGCAAGTTTTAAATCCATGTTAGTTTTTGTTAGTGTTATACGTCTGATCATTTGTTTGTTAAATGGCCTGATTGTTGAATCGTTTGTTTGTGAAATTAATTTTTTTGTTTGTTAAAGGGGCTGGTTGTTGAATTGTTTGTTTGTTAAATTGTTTTTTTTCCTTCTTTGCTGCAGTGTTGTTTTATTTGCTATGTATGTATAAGAGTGAAACAGCTGCTGGTGTGTGATGTTGCTGCTGGTGACGACAGAAAAATGTGTTACTGACTAATTGAGTTGAAGTGAACATTGGAATCTGGTTGTTGCTCGTGACATAGCGACAGAAGTAGTGTTTCATTCAATAGTACTCACAATAACTCCACCAAAAATTGATTAGCTGCAAGAGGACAGTATGGGAAATATCTGTTTTAAAGCTAACCGGGAGTTTCAGAAAAAACCCGATAATATTGAATACTTAGAGAGATGAGAAAATAAATTTGGGTTTGAGGGAGAATTGAACATGGTAAAATTGCCCAATCCTAGAGAAGGGGAATACAAAAGTAATGTACAAAGTAAATCTAGTTTAAAAAAGCACAACAAAAAAAAAGAACAACAAGGATTAGAGCTAGACATTTGTACAAGTTTGTGTATTAAGATTTAGCAGCTCTCTTAAAGAGTTAAAGTTCAGAAGATCTCAGACAAACAAACAGATCATTTCAAATCTTTACTCATTTCACAGGAAAAACTGTCTGAGCAAAAGATGTTTTACAAGCTGAGATTTTTATCATTTCCATATCAAACCTGCCATTCTTAGGTAAAGTCCTAGGAAAAGTTGTATACCAACAGCTTTCTGACTTTTTCCTGTCTAACAATGCTTTTGATACTTTCCTCTCATAGTCTTGATTTTATGTGTTTAACTGAGAGATGAAACAACAAGACAAGACGAGAGTGGGGAGGGTAAAACATTTATTTTTGTCCTTAATTCGAGCATGTGTCATTTAAAAATGGAGATAAAATTATCTTAAATACTTTGTCTTACCGCAGAATGATTTTATTGATGATTTTACTGAATTTCTTTAAATTGTGTGCACTGCTGTTGACTGTTTAGTCATAACAGGGGACTTGAAGGTGCACATGGATGTAGCCCATAATAAGCAAGCTAAAGAACTCACTGCTTTCCTTGAAATGTTTGGTCTAACTCAGCGTGTGACTTTGCATAGATGAAGAGAGAGTTATTTTTCTGAAATCATAAAAAAAAAAAAACTGCAGTAACAACTCTCATGTCTTGCTTGCTACAGTAAACAGATTAACAAACCCTCCAGGTTGCATTTAGAACTCATTTCTACATATAAGGGTAATGAAGTTGGAATATTCTTTAATGACAAAGTTCAAGGTATTAAAAATGAAATACTTTCCACCTGAAGCAGGTCTGAGACCAGACAATCAGACCTTTCAGGTGCAGATGATTTTCAAGCCAAACTTAAACATTTTCTAAATTTGAGATTAGCTCTTCTGAAAAAAAATCATAAGTGTATCAGAAACATAAGCCGGAAATAGAGAATTTAACATATTAATGTTAAGTAATGCTATGGTTAAGTAATGCTTCATTACTTCTGATTGACTAACTTCCCTAAAACTTTAAGCAAAAGCATTTATCTCACAGAATGGGAACCAAAAGAGTATTAGTATATATATACATATATATATATATATATAATATATTTATATATATTTTATATATAAAATATATATTTTTTAAAAACCAACACAGCAATGAAATATGCTATGTGAGTCAGATATCAAACAATAGTTTTCTTAAGGAGAAATTTAAAGACAGCTGCAATAAATCAGCGTAATATATGGAGTAATATATTAATACTATAAGCAGTTTCTAAGCCTGCAGATAAATATTAATTAAATTAAACAGAAAGGTTTTGCATGTGTGTTCAACAGGTGCCAAACTAGATGGGTCAAATGCAGAGAGTAATTTTGTCTGACTTGTAACATGACAATAAACAGTCATCTTAATGTGTTTGCACAGCAATGGAATAAAGAGGGAAAGCAGAGGAGCACTCTAACAACAAAAAGAAAAGGAAGAAAGGACTAAACTTTTTGTTGGAAGGGAGAGAAGCAACTATTTAGGTGATGAGGGAAAGCAAAAACACAGATCACAACAGGAGCAGTGACAGAGAAGGAGAGACAGAGCAGGAGGAGATACATGTCGGCTGTGTGGAAGGAGGGGGCATTGGGCGACTGCAGGAGCAAGAGTAAGATAGAGGAAGATTTTGGGAGTCAGTTATGACTAGATAAGAAAAAAACAGGAGCTGTAACCAGGATAGAAGCAGAAAAGCCAGAAAAAGTGTTAAACTTAGAGGGAATTGAACTTATCTTATAGTATGACATCAAACCTGAGATTAGATTGAATGTTTCCGGGACGGAGGTAACTTTTCTATGCGACACAGGTGCAAAACGAACTGTAATCCATCCTGATGACATTTCGGGAGTTGAGGAATCCAAAGAAATTATTTGTGTCAAATCAGCAAATGGTAAGAGCCATCCTGAGCGTTTATCAAAACTCTTGACAGTAACAGATACACGGAGTGGAGTAAGTGCTGATTGTCAAGTTGTCTTGTCCACTCTGTGTCCCTGTAACTTACTGGGAAGGGATTTACTCCATTTATTGAAGCTAAGAATAGTTCCAGAAGAAAAAGGGTTAACTGTAGTTCGAATGAAGTCCGCTCAAACAATGATTCAGCATGAGACCACCTTCATACTGGTATAGTTTGGATCTTGTGTCTACAGGCCCCAGCGCTATCACGCTTCCTCTCCTTAAGAAGGCAAAAGAACACGTCTCAGGAAAGCTCACCCTCAGGTCACCACATGAAGTACACTGTACTGTGTATTACAAATATACTCAAGGGGAGGACATATTTAATTTTTTAAACAAATGAGAAAGTTAAAACGTGCTGAAGTTAAAACACTTATACTGGAATAAAGAGGGTTGTTGTGCAGTCAGCTGCTTACTCTCCAAAGATCATGGAATGCACCCCATATGTCACTCTCCAAACCCACAGATGACCACTGGAGGCGTTTAGGTGTGTTTGTGACTGCATGTGAAGAAGCCTCAGATTGGGAGGAGGTGGATCCAGGAATAGAGTATTCTGAGAAACTGGATGCATATACTAGTCCATTAAATTGGACCATGGATGCAAAACCAAATGTACACTTACAAGGACAGATCTGGAAGAATAAAGATGCCATTTACTATGAAATGTAGAACTTATACTGCCAAAGAGTTTGTTTAAATATGCTTCAGTATCGAGCCATGGAGCACGGCATGTCTCTACAGGAGGGCTGGTAGCAATAATGAACAAGGTTTTTGCAGTGTATGGTTTTATTTATAATAAAATCATAATATCATAATATGATAATAAAGAATTTTTGTCTAACATGTCAAATATGTGCAAATATGATCCATACATATGGCCTAGGACCGGGACGAGGACAGTTCCCGAGGCCGGAGGACCCTTTTCAACACGTTTGTATGGATTTCATTGAATTAAATAAAGGGGTCTCCCTGGTGATTAGTGATGTTTTACCAAATGAAGTGAAGTATTTCCAAATGCACAGGCAGATGTACCCTCAACACTGGTGAATTAAATATTACCTAGATTTGGAATTCCTGAAAAAATCTACAGTGATAACAGAGACGCACTTTGTAAACAATATTATCTTCCTGATGGCGAAGAACTTAAAAGCAAAAAAGGATCTCAGAAACCACTCTGCATATCATCCACAATCAGCAGGTTTGCTGGAAAGACACAATTGAATAATTAGGTCAAGACTGAAGAGACTGGGAAGAATTGGGTTTACTGTTTACCACTAGTAGTCCTAAACATGCATATTACTCTAACTAGCACAGGATTAACTCCATTTGAGATAATGTATAATGTATGACCATTTTTACAACCACAGTTAAAACTATTCACCGGACATGATGAAGAAAGAGAAGAAACCTTAGCAGGATACATGGTTAAAATGCTAACAAGTAGAGAGATCTCTTCTGTCTAGTGTCTGTTCCAGGTGACCCTTTGGAGGAATCTCTAAAACCTGGAGACTGGATCCTCATCAAAGTGATAAAGAAAGATAACTGCTCCAGCCCAAGGTGGGAAGGTCCATATCAGGTACTGCTTACAGAAACCACAGCAGCTAAACTAATATATCCTGGATGCACTTATCACACTGTAAACTAGTAAGGCCACGACCTGCAGAAGTAGGGAAAGATTAGTTACCCACCACCGTTCTCTGAGGCATAAGTCTGACTACAAAGGGGAATTCTCTCAACAGGAGGGGGTTCGTCTCAACCTCAGTGAAGAAAACAACGGCTAAAACGAGAACATAGGGTGTGGCTAAAATAAGACAGGGATAGACAGACAGCAGCCGTGGCATCCATTTAAATTACCAGGATTTGTAGGTTAAAAGGAACCAGTTGTGTATTGTTAATCATTATTCTTATTATCGTATTCCTAATTCTATGGGATTAAGCACAGATTAATAAAAAACTAAAAGATAATGCACTACAATGAATCACACGGACACAGACTGACCACAGAGATAGGAGGTCCCTCAGGTCCAACAGACAACTTGTCAACCTATTTTTTTGTTGCAGGAATAGATGGGGTGGCTGACATTGACTTATGCTCAATTATTTTATGTAAAGACAACCAAAAAGCCCATGTGTATTCTGAAAAGTACATATGTGAAATGTATGTTAATACAAGATTTCTGAAGAATCGCCTGTGTATCAGTTGGAATTTTGTTAGAATGTATACAGATTGACAAAATATCCAATCTAATTGTATTGAATGTGCTAAAGCCAGAATATAAATTTAGAAATTAAGCATTACAATTGCATTACAATTGCATAATGAATCTTTTGTACCTAACACAGAGCAATGTAAAACTCTCTCTTTGTTGTTCCCAGCAGTTAAGAAAATAGACAACTGCCCTCAGCGTTGGCTTATACGGGTAATTTATATATGTTTCATCCACAGGGGTACAGGTAAGAATGTGGGTACACTCATGTCACATAATTGTCAAGAATCCATCTATTGTCACTCAGGACGCAGGTAACTACTCAGCATCTTGGTTTCGGAACCAAACTTCCATGAGAGCAGACCTCTGGTGGCTGTGTGGGGATATGAAACTGAGGTCCGTCCTTCTGCCTAACTGGCAGCTGCACAATAGCCCAACTACTGATGCCTTTCCGTCTGTTCCCTGAGGGGGACTTTAAGGCCTTGGGTGAGAAGCTGCAATGTCTCAAGCATTTAACTGTGTCTGGAGGTTCATTTGACAACAGAGTGTACCTGGATAGCATTGGAATTCTGAGTCCCAGATGAATTTAAAGCTAGAAATCAAGTAACTACAGACTTTGAATCTTTTCTTTTCTGGTGGGCAACAATAAAAAAAAATGTTTATTGGATAAATTACATCTACAAGGCATTGCTGAACAATTAAAATGTTTGGAACTTTATCCTGTTCCTTTATTCCTAACAATACTTCCGCAGCTGGCAGAATCAAAAAGAGGGACTCGCATCACTCTCTGCAGAGCTTATAGAAAATCAACGATCCCTACACTGACATGATGGAGAAGTGGTTTGGTCTCTGTCTGTTGTCACAGCCATAGTAGCCACCTGTGCTTGATGTTGTATCAAATGCTTGAGAGGACTGTCCCAAAGACTGATTGAAACCATCCGTACCCGCATAATGTATCAACAGGTAGAGGGAGATGATGACAACGAGCGACACATGGATGATGGAGACGATGATACAGATAACATTTAAAGTACTTTGAATGACCCCGAGTGAATTCTCAATGATTTCTTTAATGATTATTTTTGCGTTCATATGAAAGACCAATGAACATGGGAATTGGACCTATTAAAAGACAATTCCTGAATGTAGAGCATTGTAAAGATGATATGTTGCTTCTTCCTGCTAACATTTGTCCACAGTTTGATGAACTGCATCAGCAGCAGAACCACTACAGGACTCAAAGTCAGGTAACTGACCAGGTTTCTGGAATTCTGGAATCCCCATCATGCCAAGATGATGGCGGAACAATCACAAATTTTTATCAACATGTGTACAAAAGGATGGACGGCGAAGCTAAGCGCTCCACCCCAACTGAATGAAAAGCTGATTTGAAGAGTTCATTCCACCAAGACTGAAAAGGAAATGTCACCCATGAAATCAACAATGCTTTTAGGGACTTCTATAAAACCTTATATTCATCACAAAATGATCCATCAGACAGTAACATAGATCAGTTTCATAGATCATAGACTATTCTACCGTCAACAACCTGGAAACCACAATAGTCTCTCTAGATGCAGAAAAAGTATTTGATCGAGTGAACTGGACATTTTTATTTGCAGCATTAAACTAATTCGGGTTTGGGTCACACTTCATCAACTGGATAAGGATATTATATAGCTCCCCAAATGCAAGTGTCAGGACTAATGATCAAACTTCTCCAAGCTTCAGTCTGCAGAGAGGTACAAGACAGGGTTGCCCACTTTCTCCCTCACTTTTTGCTATTTTCATCAAACCTTTAGCAGCTGCTATCAGACAAGATAGAAATATTAAAGGCATCCAACCCCAAAATATTGAGCATAAAATAAGTCTTTATGCTGATGATGTATTACTTTTCCTCCAGAACTCACAGACGTCTCTCACTCACACGATCACACTCATAAATAAATTCTCAGCACTTTCTGACTACTCTATCAATTGGTCTAAGACCACAGTTCTGCCCATTAACTGTACGGTCCAGAATATACCTGCGATCACTTTACAGTCAGGAAATATTAGATATTTAGGCATAAACATTTCCTCCAGGCTCTCAGAGCTAACAAAGCTAAATTATGTGCAATTATTAAAGACAGTAGAGGACGATCTCTCTCGTTGGAAGTCCTTACCTATATCACTTATGGGGAGAGTTACAACCATTAAAATGATGATACTATCAAAAGTTAACTATTTGTTCTCAATGATCCCCATAAAACCATCTGCTACTTGGTTTAAGTCACTAGATTCATGCATCTCCAAATTTCTGTGGAAAAACAAACCACCACGTATCAGTTTAAAAACGCTACAGAAAACCAAGGAAAGTGGTGGATTAGATTTACCTCATTTTCAGCACTATTCCTTAGCCAATAGGTTACAGTATATATAAAACATAGTTTGCACCTAGCCCAATAGATGCACCATTGATATATATAGAACAAGCATTGTGGGATAATCTGGAAATCTCTGACCTGCCACTTATTAGTCAAAACGTAAAAAAATCACAAATGTTTTAAAAGCATTAACATCAGCACCTCTCTGACAGCCTGGTTGGAATTTCTTAAAATAACAAAGTCTTCACATGTCCCGTGTAAGCTTACACCCATCTGGAACAATCCTGACATCCTGCAAAACAAAAAAATGCTAAACTTTACTCTGTGGAAGATCAAAGAAATCAAACATCTGGAACATATAATCCAAAATGGAACATTTATTTCATTTGATGAGCTCATATCACAACATGAGATAGGCAACAATAATTTCCTAGAATATCAACAACTTAAGTCTATAATAACAAAGAAATATATCTTCCACCAACCAGACTTACAACTCCCGATTAGGGTAGCAGAGTTTCTAAGCATCTGCATCCCAAAACTACTATCAAAAATATATAAATTATTATCTAAGATAGATGACACAATGTCTCTACCATCCTCAAAATGGGAGTGAGATTTATATATTAGTTCTAGTCATAGCTTCTGGCCACAAACATGTTTGAACACCTTTAGAATGACTCGAAATCCTAATTTACAGCTCATACAATACAAAATTCTTCATAGAACACACTATACAGGACAAAGGATGTTCAGGATGGGTCTAACACACGGACCTTTCAACATGGCTAAAGTGTAGCATTCCTGCATGCCCCACACTGTGCATACTGGGTGACTTAGACAACATCAACATGGAAATGAACTCAGCACACATGGTCCTCACAGTGTTGTTAGCCCGATTTTTTCATTGGAAGCCCAAGAATAAGCTGGAGAAATCCATCCATCCATCCATTTTCTATACCGACAGTTCGTTAATCGGGTAGCGGGTGGGCTGGAGCCTATCCCAGCAGTCATCGGGCGAAAGGCAGGGTACACCCTGGACAGGTCGCCAGTCCGTCACAGGGCCACATAGAGACAAACAACCATGCACGCTCACACTCACTCCTACGGACAATTTGGAGTCACCAATTAACCTGACATGCATGGTTTTTTTGGATGGTGGGAGGAAGCCGGAGTACCCGGAGAGAACCCACGCATACACGGGGAGAACATGCAAACTCCACACAGAAAGGCCCCAGGCAGGGATCGAACCTGGAACCCTCTTGCTGTGAGGTGACAGTGCTAACCACCACACCACCGTGCAGCTGGAGAAATCGTTTATTAAAAAAGTATTTATTAGTGGTCACAAGTAGAGTATATTGCAGCGCTGGACTCGGAGTGCCAGAGCTCCCGCAGGAAATCCGTCAGGCCGAGCCCCGTTATCCGGAAACATGTCATATTTCTTGTCAGAGTATAATTGGCCAGTTTTGAGTGGCATGATCAGGCCAGCTGCTGTTCTTGTTGTGTTTTTTGGATGTGATAAACAATGTGTGTGTATGTGTGAGTGCTGTTTTAGGTGTCTAATGTACCAGACCTATCTGCCCTAATAGAGATGTTTTGTCTGACCCAGTTGTTTATGTCATTCTAAGGTCTTGGACCATTTAAGGTCATCTGTTGTGCAGTATGAGCAGAGTGGAAAAGTAACAGCTAGGAACATAGGTTATTTAGTAAAATACAGAAAATGAATTTATAATTTCTAAGAACAAAGCCAATTATAACAACTCCCCCTTTTGACATGATTTAATCATGTCAACTAAATGAGGTAGGAATGTTATATTCTGTATTGTGTCACACCTGTTAGCGGCAGCCAACTTAGCAGGTCCCCAAACTGCCAGTGGCCAACTACCTTGAGGTGCAGCACAACCAGACAGAAGATTCTTGTTATCCCCCTTTTGATATAACTTCATTATGTGAGCTGTTATGTGTAAGCTGTTCTTCTTTGCAATTATCAGCAGCAAGCAAGTTTTCATTGCATATGCATGTGTAAAATAATTGTAATGCATTAGCTAAACCTTTCTGTATCAGGAGTGTTTATCATGATGCTGGGAACAGAACCTCTTTCCCAGAATAGTTCAACCTTCATTACTCAACTGATCATAACTCTGCAATGAGCACATTTCTTAAAAGCTATAAGTATCACGCCTGTACGTGTATGCAAGGAATAAATTAATAAATGTTTCAATATGTCTTAAAATTAGTGTGTGTATGTGGCCCCAAACCCAATCTCTGTGTAGAATCTTAGTTCATTTTGGCCCAAAACTATATGTGGTTTAAGCAGTGGCAAGACCCTGCTCACCCATAAGTACCATTACAACACATAACAATAATTAACTAAGCTACAACAATTCATAAAATATTGAAACTCAAAAAGTGCTTAAGGCAATTAACATTACCATCAGGATCGTCCACTGTTCGCAGCGAATAGGAGCGAAAAACCCGATGGCTGATATCCGGGAAAATTCTCCTATGGCCCCATTCCCCCTTGGCGACCGACCACTTAATTACCTTTCAGTGCCTAAGGTCCCGCGCCGAACAGCCAATTCACACCAATGGCAATGGACATATGTATGAATTCCTATGATTAGTAATTGGTCTACTTAAAATCATTAAACTAAAGAGGAACATCACAAAACACAAAACAATACAGTACATACATTTAAACATGATGTGAATATGAAGATATGACCCTGTTGAGAACAGATGAGTAATGATAGATGTAGTGTACAAACTAACAATTTCTTTTGAGTGAAAATTTTATGATAACATTGTGCAGAGTGGTGTAGTGCAGCTCAGTCTCTTGTGGTCCAATCCTGTCACTGCTTGGTGTTTGGTTGTCCTTCTGGCTGAACCTCAGTTCAGCAGTCTGAGCTAACTAGGAAGGAGAGGTTACCAGCACTTCACTTCCACAAAGGGGTCTTTACCACCCGTTTTCCCTAACTAATCTTTTTCTTTGGGACAATTAAGGAGATAATTCAGATTATTTTGTTGACAGTGGTTGAAGGTTGTGTGGTTGTTCAACCATTATCTTGGCATGATGATCGTGCCTCCCAGAATTTCAGACTGACGTCTTGTCAGTCACTTGGCTGTGAGTCCTGTAGAGGTTCTGCTGCAGATGCAGTTAATTTAAGCTGTGGATGAATGTTAGCAGGAGAGAGAACTGAGCAGCACAACATGTCATTTTCACAATGTTTTATATTCAGGAATTGCCTTTTAACAGGTTCAATCCCAGTATTCATTGGTCGACAAATTAAGTTTTCATATGAACCCCAAACAAAAACAAATAAATAAACCGAAAAAAAAAAATAAATAAATGAAATGAAAAACAAAACAACTGGCCAGTTGATAGAAAACATGTTTTAGGACAGTACCTTAGACTCACCAACCTGCTGTACAGCATTAATGTGAAATCCAGTACCATCAACCTTTTCTGTGGAAAAAACTTCAAACCATTTAGAGAACACAGCAAGACAAAGACAAAACACAAGACAACATAGAACAAAAGACAAAAGGAAAAATTTGAGAAGTGTTAGTAAACTATGATTAATTGTTGTATCTCCACCCCCCGATGAGACTTAGTCTCATCCGTATGTTAGTTCTGCTGAACTCTTCCACTGCAGTTTCTGCTCCTGTGTTGCTGCTGCAGGACAGAAATATTTGTGGTTAGAGTTCATTTTGGGAGCAGCACAGCATCAAGAAAGCAGCCATTTCTTCTCAATGAGTAACTGATTAACCTTTTTGGGATAAATATTGTCTGTCCTCTTAATTCAGCTCAGAGTGCTTTTGATAAAATTTCAGCACGATCTGCTTAATTCTCACTTGTTACTTTATACTAAATTCTATTTAATTCTTACCAGTGGCTGTGTTTCGTGATGCTGAGCCATCCACAGACAGTTCAGGATCAGCATTAAGTTTTTTCTGCTCCATTTGAATTAGAAACACTTCATGGGGTACCAACAGTGTGACATCAGAGTTTCTTATAACATCACATGATACAATAACATATTTCCATACAAATTAGAATCAAAGACAAAGGTTTATTCTATTTTTCTATTTGTCTCAATTCCTCATTTATCTATTTTTTAGATGAGCCATGTGGCCTTGTGCTGCTAACTTTTTCCTTAGCAGTGCCACAGCATCGTGCTTGTGTTCAGATCTTTGGTTGGTTATTGATCACTGTTATCTTGCATGCATGCTTTGACCTAAGGGCCCAGATTCTTGATATTATTTTGTAATATTTTTTTTTATTTATTTTTTCCTCGTAGCAGTTTTGGAATGTTAGCTAAATTGTTCAGGATCATTCTTGTTTTTTTCTTGACATGAATTAGGCCTTTAATCGTGCAGTTCAAAGCTCTGTGCTTTACCTTACTTCGAGCAGCTCTGCCTCAGTTTATTATGTTTTATACGTTCTATGCTGTCATTTCTCTCTTCTCCTATTGGCAAGGCAAGGCAGAGTGCTCGCAACTGTGTCCTGTGCAGTAGCCGTGATATCTGTAATTGCAATTATTACTTTTGCATATGATGACAGCGTGCAAAAGACGCATGGGCTCTGTGGAGAGCTCCGCTCCAGCTGGCTGCTGTGACAGCTCACTGACACTGTATTTCTGCTTAATCAGTTTCAGTCTCGCCAGAGTTACATTAATATCTGTATTTTTATATTTGAAATTCAGGGGATTTTGATAATAGATTATTAAAGTTCGTTTGCGAGGCTGTGGCCTCTGCATGTGCAAAGCTTGTGCGCCAAACTTTAGGGCGTATTTGCGCCGGCATATCATTAGTGCAAAATGTTTTGGGTAAAAAATAGGCTATTAAAAGGAACTGTCGGAATGGCGGTATGTTAAAAAAAAAAAAAAAAACATACCGCCATTCCGACCATAGGAGGAAAAAAGTGTCGGAATGGTGGGACGTTTGATAAAAAATTAAGTGTCGCCATTCCGACAATTGGAGACCCATGTCGGAATGGCGAGATGTCGGAATGGCAGCATGTAACCATGATGAAGGAGAGACCATTTGAGCAGCACAGCCATTTCGCAGCACAGGGACAGCAGTCCAAGTTACAGGATCTCCCACGTGGTATCACCTGTCACATTGTGTCAAGGCATCAAAAGAAGAAAAAATCACCAAACTCAAGGACAAAAAGACAAAGACTCCGGTGAACGAAGACAGAGGACTGACAAACCAGAAATACAAAAGGATTCTCGATATCAAGATCCAGAAGAAGAGGCTAACAATGCCACGAACACTTACGATGCTGGGAATGATGCCAGCAATGAACAGAGAAGAAGATTCAGTGTCATCAATCTGCATTACGTGCCTCTAATGAGGGGGTGAATATAGAATCCTCAACGATTACAACGTCTCTGGGAACTGTGACAACAACAAGGTTTAAACCATTTTGATATATATTGTAACCTATTGTCTAAGGAATAGTGCTGAAAATGAGGTAAATCTAATCCACCACTGTCCTTGGTCTTCTGTAGGGTTTTTAAACTAATACGTGGTGGTTTGTTTTTCCACAGAAATTTGGAGATGCAAGGTCTGAATGTCCAACCATCATTTCTAAAAACCGGGTAAGAAAAGGCTCGAAAGCCCGACTATACACAATCAAAAGCGGGAGCGGGAGGTTTTCAGCTGCAAATCCTTCACTCAAACCAAGTGAAAACTGCTTTGTCCTTCATATTTATCAATGTCTAGATCGACTTCAACAAAGAACAACATTGTACTTTGCAGTAAAGAAAGAGCAAATCAAAAGTTTTAGGAATCCGAGAATAAGCTTATTTTCATGAGTTCTGCACGATTATTGATTTTACTATGAATGAATGCCTTCACTCAAACTATGTTAAAACTGCTTTGTCCTTCATATTTATCAATGTCTAGATTGACTTCAACAAAGAACAACACTGGATTTTGCAGTAGAAGAAAGAGCAACACTGAAGGATCAGTAATCCGAGAATAAGCTTATTTTCATACGTTCTGCATGATTTGGGATTTTATGTATAAAATGAATTCCTTCACTCAAACCAAGTTAAAACTGCTTTGTCCTTCATATTTATCAATGTCTAGATCGACTTCAACAAAGAACAACATTGTATTTTGCAGTAGAAGAAAAAGCAACACTGAAGGATCAGGAATCCGAGAATAAGCTTCTTTTCATACGTTCTGCATGATTTGGGATTTTATGTATAAAATGAATTCCTTCACTCAAACCAAGTGAAAACTGCTTTGTCCTTCATATTTATCAATGTCTAGATTGACTTCAACAAAGAACAACATTGTATTTTGCAGTAGAAGAAATAGCAACACTGAAGGATCAGGAATCCGAAAACAAGCTTATTTTCATACGTTCTGCTTGATTTGGGATTTTGCTATAAAATTAATTCCTTCACTCAAACAAAGTGGAAACTGCTTTGTCCTTCATATTTATCAATGTCTATATCGATTTCAACAAAGACCAAGTCTGTATTTTGCAGTATAGGAAAGAGCAACACTGGAGGATCAGGAATCCGAGAATAAGCTTACTTTCATGAGTCCTGCACGATTTCGGATTTTCCTATAAAATGAATTGCTTTGCTCAAACCAAGTTAAAATTGCTTTGTCCTTCATAGTTATCCATGTCTAAAATGTATCAAGCATAAAGTTCCTCATATTACCCTGAATGAGAAAGAAGCATCCCTTTGGTTGAGCAATACGTTCCTTTTGCAGAGTTATGCATGATTTCGGATTTTGCTATAAAATTCATTCCTTCACACCTTTTTTTTCACCGCATTTTATAGATTATGGTTGGAAATTTCAACCACTCTAATCCGAAGACCTCTCCTCCCGCTTTTGTTAATATATTTGAACTTTAGTTGGACATTCACCCCTTTTTGCAGCTAAACCACCTCCGTTCCCTGTTTTGATCATGTATGGTCTGGCAATACTACCTTTTCTTACCCGTTTGTGAGTAATTATGGCTGGACATTCACACCTACTTGCAGTCGAACAGCTCTGCTCCCGCTTTTGATTATGTTTGGTTGGATATTCGAACCTTTTCTTACCCGCTTTTTACAAACAATGCTCGGACTTCAAACCTTCTTGTAGCCGAACACATCCACTCTTTCTTTTGATGATGTATGCTTGGGCATTCAAACCTACTTTTTGCCCGCTTTTCATTAATTTTGGGTGGACATTCACACCTTGTCACAGCCAAACACCTCCGCTCCCTGTTTTGATCATGTATGGTTGGACATTCGCACCTTGTCTCACCCGCTTTTTGCAAACTATGGTCGGCTGTTCACAGCTTCCTCTCCACCATACTTGTATGGTGGGATGTTCACACCCAGTTGCATCCGAAGACCTCCGCCCCCACTTTTGTTGATATTTAGTTGGTCATTCGCAGCTTACCCGCTTTTGGCAAACTATGGCCTTCTTGAAGCCAAACACCTCTGATCTCGCTTTTGATGATGTAAGGTTGGGCATTCAGACCTTGCTTCACCTGCTTTTCACCAAATATAGTCGGACATTCACACCTTCTTGCAGCCGAACACTTCCGCTCCACCTTTTAGTGTTCTATCACACCTTTTTTTTCACCGCATTTTATAGATTATGGTTGGAAATTCTCAACCACTCTCATCCGAAGACCTCTCCTCCCGCTTTTGTTAATATATTTGAACTTTAGTCGGACATTCACACCTTCTTGCAGCTGAACCACCTCCGCTCCCTGTTTTGATCATGTATGGTCTGGCAATACTACCTTTTCTTACCCGTTTGTTAGTAATTATGGCTGGACATTCACACCTACTTGCAGCCGAACACCACCTCTCCCGCTTTTGATGATGTATGGACCGGCATTCTTACCTTTTCTAACACATTTTTCAGCAATTATGGTTGGAGATTCACACTTACTCACAGCCGAACAACTCCGCTCCCGCATTTGATGGTGTATAGTTGGGCATTCTCACCCTTTCTCATCAGCTTTTTGCAAATTATGATCTGACATTCACACCTGCTTTTGATAATGTATGGTTGGGCATTCGCACCTTTTCTTACCCATTTTTCAGTAATTATGGGTGGACATTCACACCTTCTTGCAGCTGAACACCTCCTCTCCCACTATTGATTGTGTACAGTCGGGTATTTTAACCTTTTCTTACCCGCTTTTTACCAAATATGGTCGGACATTCACACCGTCTTACAGCGGAACACCTCTGCTCCCGCTTTTGATGGTGTATAGTCAGGCGCTTGAACCTTTTCTTACCCGCTTTTTACAAACTATGGTCGGACATTCAAACCTTCTTGTAGCCGAAAACCTCCGCTCCCTCTTTTGATTATACATTGTTGGGCATTCGCACCTTATTTACAAACTATAGTCAGACATTCACACCTTGCAGCTGAGCCACCTCAGCTCCCTGTTTTGATAGTGTATGTTCGGGCATTCGAACCTATTCTTACCCACTTTTTACAAACTATGCTCGGAGATTCACACCTACTCACAGCCGAACAACTCCGCTCCCGCATTTGATGATGTATTGTCCGGCATTCTAGTCTCTTCTAACACATTTTTCAGCAATTATGGTCGGACATTCACACCTACTCACAGCCAAACACTTCCGCTCCCGCATTTGATGGTGTATAGCCGGGCATTCTCACCCTTTCTCATCAGCTTTTTGCAAATTATGATCTGACATTCACACCTACTTGCAGTCGAACAGCTCTTTTCCCGCTTTTGATTATGTTTGGTTGGATATTCGAACCTTTTCTTAACTGCTTTTTACAAACTTTGGTCGGACGTTCACACCTTCTTGCAGCCGAACACATCCACTTCCACTTTTGATGGTATATATTCGGGCATTCGAACCTTTTCTTACCCGCTTTTTACAAACCGTGGTCGGACTTTCACACCTTCTTGTAGCCAAACAACTCCGCTCCCGCTATTGATTGTGTACAGTCGGGTATTTTAACCTTTTCTTACCCGCTTTTTACCAACTATGGTCGAACATTTACACCTTCTTACAGCGGAACACCTCCGCTCCCTCTTTTGATGGTCTATGTTCGGGCATTCGAACCTTTTCTTACCCGCTTTTTACAAACTATGGTCGGACATTCAAACCTTCTTGTAGCCGAACACATCCACTCCTGCTTTTGATGATGTATGGTTGGGCATTTTCACCTTTTCTTACCCATTTTTCAGTAATTATGGGTGGACATTCACACCTTCTTGCAGCTGAACAACTCCTCTCCCGCTTATGATCATGTGCGGTTTGATATTCGAAAATTTTCTTTCATGTTTTAAAGCAATTATTGATGGACATTCAAATCTTCTTGTAGCCGAACACATCCACTCCTGCTTTTGATGATGTATGGTTTGGCATTCGCACCCTTTTTTTACCCATTTTTCAGGAATTTTGGGTGGACATTCAGACCTTCTTGCAGCCGAAAACCTCCGCTCCCTCTTTTGATCATACATTTTCGGGCATTCGCACCTTATCTTACCCGCTTTTTACAAACTATAGTCAGACATTCACACCTTGCAGCTGAACCACCTCCGCTCCCTGTTTTGATCATGTATGGTCTGGCAATACTACCTTTTCTTACCCGTTTGTGAATAATTAATCCCAAAATATTGAGCTTAAAATAAGTCTTTATGCTGATGATGTATTACTTTTCCTTCAGAACTCACAGACGTCTCTCAGTCACACGATCACACTCATAAATAAATTCTCAGCACTTTCTGACTACTCTATCAACTGGTCTAAGACCACAGTTCTGCCCATTAACTGTAGGGTCCATAATATACCTGCCATCACTTTACAGTCAGGAAATATTAGATATTTAGGCATAAACATTTCCTCCAGGCTCTCAGAGCTAACAAAGCTAAATTATGTGCAATTATTAAAGACAGTAGAGGACGATCTCTCGTTACCTAGTCCTTACCTATATCACTTATGGGGAGAGTTACATGATGATACTACCAAAAGTTAACTATTTGTTCTCAATGATCCCCATAAAACCATCTGCTACTTGGTTTAAGTCACTAGATTCATGCATCTCCAAATTTCTTTGGAAAAACAAACCACCACGTATTAGTTTAAAAACCCTACAGAAGACCACGGAGAGTGGTGGATTAGATTTACCTCATTTTCAGCACTATTCCTTAGCCAATAGGTTACAATATATATCAAAATGGTTTAAACCTTGTTGTTGTCACAGTTCCCAGAGACGTTGTAATCGTTGAGGATTCTATATTCACCCCCTCATTAGAGGCACGTAATGCAGATTGATGACACTGAATCTTCTTCTCTGTTCATTGCTGGCATCATTCCCAGCATCGTAAGTGTTCGTGGCATTGTTAGCCTCTTCTTCTGGATCTTGATATCGAGAATCCTTTTGTATTTCTGGTTTGTCAGTCCTCTGTCTTCGTTCACCGGAGTCTTTGTCTTTTTGTCCTTGAGTTTGGTGATTTTTTCTTCTTTTGATGCCTTGACACAATGTGACAGGTGATACCACGTGGGAGATCCTGTAACTTGGACTGCTGTCCCTGTGCTGCGAAATGGCTGTGCTGCTCAAATGGTCTCTCCTTCATCATGGTTACATGCTGCCATTCCGACATCTCGCCATTCCGACATGGGTCTCCAATTGTCGGAATGGCGACACTTAATTTTTTATCAAACGTCCCACCATTCCGACACTTTTTTCCTCCTATGGTCGGAATGGCGGTATGTTTTTTGTTTTTTTTTAACATACCGCCATTCCGACAGTTCCTTTTAATAGCCTATTTTTTACCCAAAACATTTTGCACTAATGATATGCCGGCGCAAATACGCCCTAAAGTTTGGCGCACAAGCTTTGCACATGCAGAGGCCAAAGCCTCGCAAACGAACTTTAATAATCTATTATCAAAATCCCCTGAATTTCAAATATAAAAATACAGATATTAATGTAACTCTGGCGAGACTGAAACTGATTAAGCAGAAATACAGTGTCAGTGAGCTGTCACAGCAGCCAGCTGGAGCGGAGCTCTCCACAGAGCCCATGCGTCTTTTGCACGCTGTCATCATATGCAAAAGTAATAATTGCAATTACAGATATCACGGCTACTGCACAGGACACAGTTGCGAGCACTCTGCCTTGCCTTGCCAATAGGAGAAGAGAGAAATGACAGCATAGAACGTATAAAACACAACAAAATTCAGTAAAAACGTTTATTCATGTTATTCACGTGATTTATGAGTACTCACTCCAATTTTGGGAAGCGCGGATGGGCTTTGCGCATTTGGCACAAACACACAGCCGCAACGGTTGTAGCTTTATACAGCCTGTTGATATCTTAAGGACCTAACTGGTCACACCTGGGAGTAAATGTCATGTAGAGATTGTTTTTACATGACATTACAGCTGAACATATAGCTTTCATCCACAAACCAACGTGGGAGAGCCCGAAGACGCATGTGCCAGACGCACATAGGCATGCGTAAAACCAATTTTGACCACTTCATACTGTTTATTTGCTTTCTTTTAGTTAACTTTCGTTTCTTTTGGATTCTTGTGCGTGTTATGGAGCCGTTTTGGTCCATGTTTGTAAGCCTTTTTTTCCTGGATTAAATTTTCGGAAGTTGAAACAAGTGGCATTGGAGTGTGTGATTGAAAACCACCGCGGACTGCTTCTCCTCCTCCAGTTGCCGAGACTTTGTGTTTTTAATAACGCTTGTCTATAAACATGTGTTAAACATATAAATTGCATGAACAGAAAGAAGGGACTCACCTGTTGAGTAACACACATTTCCTTATACGGAAAGCCTTGTCGGAATGGTGGGACATTTGAACGTCAGAATAGCGGGATGTCGCAATGGTGGGATGTCGGAATGGTGGGACGTTTGCATGTCGGAATGGTGGTATGTCGGAATGGTGGTATGTCGGAATGGTGGGATGTCGGAATAGCGGGATGTCGGAATGGCGGGATTTCGGAATGGGTGTTGCCACCCCCTTCATCATATACACAGTTATTTATACATCACCTTCCACCTTGAAGCGTTGTCCCTTTTTGTTTCTCTCTTTGTTCTTAAAATGCTGTTATGCATGTCTAAACCAATCCATTAAATTAGATCATTTTGGCAGTAAAGCGATCTACAATGTGCTTGGTCGCAAAGCTGCTCATCTGTGGTAAACAGCTCTTCAGAAAGGCATTCTTCAATTGATTTCACTAATTCTATGTAATAATTTTGTGATTTCCTAC
Organism: Leuresthes tenuis; assembly: GCF_036924035.1. Taxonomy (NCBI): domain Eukaryota; kingdom Metazoa; phylum Chordata; class Actinopteri; order Atheriniformes; family Atherinopsidae; genus Leuresthes; species Leuresthes tenuis. The sequence goes on along the minus strand of NW_027325365.1, from coordinate 32,651,909 downwards.
AAAACTACACTTCTTCTCCCATCTGTCTGAGTATTTAATATCGTCTGGGTCCCGTTAAAACATGTATTTTTCCCATCTAATTCCTTGTTTGCTTTAAAACAAGTATTCCCCATTTTCTATCCCTTCAGTAGCCAACCAGTTTGTATGGAGTACACTGGAGCAACTTGACTGATCAGTAAAACACTGCTTTTGTTGTCACCGCAAGGCTTCCCCCGTCGGTTGTTTCACTGAGACACTACTGAGTAACTATAACTCAACACAGTTTATACACATAACATTCCTATACATACTAACAAACAAACAAACAATTATTTATCGCAATTTTCTCATCTCTGTTTGAACGTACACCCAGGTAAATATTCCTGTAGTCTTCTCATACCGACTATGGACCCATTCATTGTTTAACTTCACTGTTTTGCAAATCCTAATTGAATATTACACATTGACATTGAACTTTACTTGATAAGCAGGTCTTCATTGCATTCAGCAGCCTATATGTGAGCATCTATGTGTAAGCTGTTCTTCTTTGCATTTATCAGCAGCAAGCAATTCTTCATTGCACATGCATATGAAAATAGTAAAACAATTCCAATGCGTTAGCGAAACCTTCTATATCAGGAGTGTCCATCATGATGCTGGGAATAGAACCTCTTTCCCAGAATAGTTCAACCTTCATTACTCAACTGATCATAACTCCGCAATGAGCACATTTCAAAGTATCATTCCTCTACATATATTCAAAAATCTATGTGTAAATGTTTAATATTTCTTATATTTGTTGATGTCATTCTGTGTGCATGTGGCCTAAACCCAATCTCTGTGTGGCAATTTTAATTTAAACAAGTTGAACTCTGCCTCTGATCATTTAAAAAAGGTGTGTACCAATATCAACCTTTCTCAGGTAATTACTGATCCTACAAAACCAAAGAGATCCTTCAAGGTTGTCCCTGATTGGCTCAATCTTAACAAATCAAAGGTAGAAAATCCGCAGTATCTGAACTTGGTGTTAGTTATCACTGCTCAATAGCCTGTATCAGAATTGCAAAAATGAAAACATTAGGTCCACGCTTGGTATCCAGATCCTGAAACATCTCCATGAGCAGGCTTTTTTTTAACTGATCTGTTGAATAGTTATATGACACTGTTAAAATCCCAGATGAAGATCTAGCACTTGACCATTTTTGTAAATCTTCTAATTCCATAGTTGATAAACACGCCCCTTTTAAAAAGTATAGAACTTAGAACAGGTCTATCCCTGGCTTTCGGCAGAACTGTCTTCTTTACTTTTTTTTCCCCTTGTCCTGTTCAGCATTATGTCAGAAGAATTGTAGTCTGAATACCTTTGATGCCAAACAGATTTGTTTTGCCAAGGGAAGTTTTATAAATGTAAAGCTCCCCTTGATGCCCATTTATTTATTTCTGTTTACAATATATGACATGAACTGAACTGAACCGGACCGGGGGACAAGGAAAGAAGAAGAGGAAAGAAGAGGAAACAGAACAAAAATAGAAACAAAAACCAGACAACCAGCTGCTACATCTGTAAAAAACAAAACAGACAACAATCCATGGCCTATGAGGGGAATCCAGACTTAGCTTCACCAGGAGCACCTGAAAGCAAACAAGCAGAGAAAAAACAAACAAACAAACAAACAAAAACAAGCACAAGAAGCGGCAATCGCATACAACACAGCTGTGGATATAGATGACCTGAGACGACATGATAATACATCAACTGCTTAGTGACCATGCTACTGGACTAATGAATGTGTGTGTGTGTGTGTGAGAACATGCAACACCCATGGCACAGGACCTACATGATAACCGTGCTTAGTTATGAGTGTATAAGCGTACAGGGCCACAATCCACAGCCCCCCCCCCAAGCAATCAGAAGTAGGCAGAGAGGGCCACAAGACCCAGGCCACCAGCAGCCCCCACAGAGCACAGAACCCAGGCAGCCCACCGCAGGGGCAACCACGCATCCACCCAGAAGACTGCAGAGGAAGCCCCCGGAAAGAGCCCCCATAAGCATAGGGCAGAGGCACTCCGGGAACCAGGGGCAACAGCCCACCTACCCCGCCAGGCCCCAGCCGCCCAGACATGGGCCGTGCACTGGACCTGGGCCCCAGGAGCCCGAGCGCCCCCAAACCCCCCGGCAGAGGCCCCACCCAATACCCAGGAGGGCCAAGCGCCCCAGACAGCCACAAAGTGGGTCAGCGCCTGCCCCAGCGCCCCTGGCCAAGTGCCCTGGGAGTCAAGACGTGCCCACAGGTGGGTGAAGTCGCGAGCAGTGGGGAGAGGCAACGCTGATGCCCCATCGGGAGAAACACAGGTAGGCCAGGCGACAGCAAGTCCCAGATCCAGGCCCAATCATTACCACACACACTTTCACGTTCCATACATCCACACATCCACACTTCCTACCTCCCTCGACTCTGCTGGGGTGTAGTGCAGCGGGCACACCAGGAGGCCAGCAACCCCCCAGCCACCACAGACCCCGAACCAGCAGAACAATTAATTAATCCTCCTGGCCCCTCCTGCCCCGAGCAGACACCAGGAAGCAGGGGTGTGCGAAGAAGACCCCTCCCCTCACCCTTCTGGCTCTTCAATATTTTCTAATAGTGAGCAATTAAAATTGAGGGGCAGCCAAACTTGTAGAACTGGGAGCGCGGCACTCTGGGCAGCCTACATACCCAAAGAGCCCCGCCCACCAGATGCCACTCAGTGTAACCACCCCCCAAGACCTAATGTGTGTGTGTGAGTGTGTTTGATAAGTAGTAATGTCTAAGGTGTAATTAAAACAGGGGCAGGGAACTGCAGAGTGCAACCAAAGGGGACCACCTACGTGGCCCCATCCACTACACCCCACCGAACACACACGCCCCCAAAACCCTTCATGTGTGAGTGTGTGCTGTGTACAGGAGCCAGAAGGGAGAGGGGTATGGGGATATATACCGGGGGAGCTACTCTCCCCCAGAGAGGGCAGCCAGGGACTGGCTGCAATAGGCATCCCCGCTACCTGGGAGCCAACAATGGGCAGGAGGGCCTGATGTCCACCAGGCTCGGGGCCTGCAGCGACCATATTCCGGGAGCTACTGTACCCCCAGAAGGTACCCATCCCGCCCCACCCCACTCAACCCAACCCCACCCAGGAGGACCTCTACAAAAAACAAACAAACAAACCACCCGGTCACACCAGTCGCAGCAGCCCGGGCCTGAGACCCACCATCACCCAGCAACCCACCACCACCACTATGTGATAAAACTAATCAGAGGGGACCAGAGAGAATGAAATTCAGCCAATTGATGTTTTGAGGAGGCAGACATTGTTTCCATGCTAATATAATCTAAAAGAAAATTTCTAAACTGGTTAATACACAGATTGTTCTTCGCTTTCCAGTTCATGAGAACATTCTTTGCGATACATAACACTGTGACAACCATGTGTGCTGAGTTAATTTCCATGTTGATGTTGTCTAAGTCACCCAATATGCACAGTGTGGGGCATGCAGGGATGCTACACTTTAGCCATGTTTACACGTTCTCACAGACTTCAAGCCAGAACTTCTGGACAGGCGCAGAAAAACCACAAAGCGTGTGCATAATCATCAATCTGTGCAATGTGAGCAGATGTTTGAGTGTGTTAGACCCATCCTGAACATCCTTTGTCCTGTATAGTGTGTTCTATGAAGGATTTTGTATTGTATGAGCTGTAAATTAGGATTTCGAGTCTTTATGAAGGTGTTCAAACATATTTGTGGTTAGAAGCTATGACCAGAACTGATGGATAAATCTGCCTCCCATTTTGAGGATGGAAGAGACATTGTGTCATCTATCTTAGACAATAATTTATATATTTTTGATAGTAGTTTTGGGGTACAGATGCTTAGAAATTCTGCTACCCTAGTCGGGGGTTGTAAGTCTGGTTGGTGGAGGATATATCCATCCATCCATCCATCATCTGCCGCTTATCCGGGGGTCGGGTCGCGGGGGCAGCAGCTTGAGCAGAGAAACCCAGACGTCTCTGTCCCCGGCCACTTCCTCCAGCTCTTCCGGGGGGACCCCGGGGCGTTCCCAGGCCAGCCGAGAGACATAGTCTCTCCAACGTGTCCTGGGTCTCCCCCGGGGTCTCCTCATCTGACTCCTCATCTGACTCCTCTCAATGCGGAGGAGCAGCGGTTCTACTCCGAGCCCCTCCCGGATGACTGAGCTTCTCACCCTATCTCTAAGGGAGAGCCCAGACACCCTGCGGAGGAAACCCATTTCAGCCGCTTGTATTCGCGATCTTGTTCTTTCGGTCACTACCCACAACTCGTGACCATAGGTGAGGATGGGAACGTAGATTGACCAGTAAGTAGAGAGCTTCGCCTTCTGGCTCAGCTCCCTCTTCACAACGACGGGTCGGTGCAGAGCCTGCAACACTGCAGGCGCCGCACCGATCCGCCCGTTTCTCCCGCTCCATTCGTCCGTCACTCGTGAACAAGACCCCGAGATACTTGAACTCCTCCTCTTGGGGAAGGATCTCATTCCCGACCCGGAGAGAGCATTCCACCCTTTTCCGGCTGAGAACCATAGTCTCGGATTTGGAGGTGCTGATTCTCATCCCAGCCGCTTCACACTCGGCTGCGAATCACTCCAGTGAGAGCTGAAGGTCACGGCCTGACGATGCTAACAGAACCACATCATCTGCAAAAAGCAGAGACCCGATTCTGAGGTCGCCAAATGGGACACCCTCAACGCCCTGGCTCCGCCTAGAAATTCTGTCCATAAAAGTTAGGAACAGAATCGGTGACAAAGGGCAGCCCTGACGGAGTCCAACTCTCACCGGAAACGTATCCGACTTACTGCCGGCAATGCGGACCAAACTCTGGCACCGGTCATACAGAGACCGAACGGCCCCTATCAAGGGGTCCGGCACTCCATATTCCCGGAGCACCCCCCACAGGACTCCACGAGGGACACGGTCGAACGCTTTCTCCAAGTCCACAAAACACATGTAGACTGGTTGGGCGAACTCCCATGCACCCTCCAGGATCCTGCCGAGGGTATAGAGCTGGTCCACTGTTCCAAAAGCCACACTGCATCTCCTGAATCCGAGGCTCGATTATCCGACGGATCCTCCTCTCTAATACCCCCGAATAGACCTTACCAGGGAGGCTGAGGAGTGTGATACCCCTATAGTTGGAACACACCCTCCGGTCCCCCTTTTTAAAGAGGGGGACCCCCACCCCAATCTGCCAGTCCAGAGGCACTGTCCCCGATGTCCACGCGATACTGCAGAGGCGTGTCAGCCAAGACAGCCCTACAACATCCAGAGCCTTGAGAAACTCAGGACGGACCTCATCCACGGCCTTGCCACCGAGGAACTTTTTAACCACCTCGGCAACCTCAGCCCCAGAAACGGGAGGCCCCGTCTCCGAGCTCTCCGACTCTGCCTCTTCCGAGCACGTGTTGGTAGGATTGAGGAGTTCCTCGAAGTACTCCCCCCACCGACTCACAACATCCCTAGTTGAGGTCAGCAAAGCCCCGTCCGCACTGTAAACAGTGTTGACTGTGAGCCGCTTCCCCCCCCGAGACGCCGGATGGTGGACCAGAATCTTTTCGAGGCCGTCCGGAAATCGTTCTCCATGGTCTCACCGAACTCCTCCCAGGCCCGAGTTTTTGCCTCAGCAACCGCCGAATCCGCGGCCCGTCTGGCCCGTCGGTACCTATCAGCTTCTTCCAGGGTCCCACTGGCCAAAAAGGCCCGATAGGACTCCTTCTTCAGCTTGACGGCTTCCCTCACCACTGGTGTCCACCAGCAGGTTCGAGGGTTGCCGCCACGACAGGCACCGACCACCTTACGGCCACAACTCCGACCAGCTGCCTCGGCAATGGAGTCACGGAAAATGGCCCATTCAATGTCCCCCACCTCAAATATGGTTGAAGCTCTGCCGGAGGTGGGAGTTAAAGCTCCTTCTGACGGGGGATTCTGACAAACGCTCCCAGCAGACCCTCACAATACGTTTGGGCCTGCCAGGTCTGATCGGCATCCTCCCCCACCAGCGGAGCCAACTCACCACCAGGTGGTGATCAGTTGACAGCTCTGCCCCTCTCTTCACCCGAGTGTCCAGGACATACGGCCGCAAGTCCGATGATACAACCACAAAGTCGATCATCGAACTGCGGCCAAGGGTGTCCTGGTGCCAAGTGCACATATGGACACCCTTATGCCTGAACATGGTGTTCGTTATGGACAGTCTATGACTGGCACAGAAGTCCAACAACATAACACCACTCTGATTCAGATCGGGGGGGCCGTTCCTCCCAATCACACCCCTCCAGGTCTCACTGTCATTGCCCACGTGAGCATTGAAGTCCCCCAGCAGAATGAGGGAGTCTCCGGTAGGAGCATTCTCCAGTGCCTCCCCCAGAGACTCCAAAAAGGGTAGGTACTCTGAACTGCTGTTTGGCGCATAGGCACAAACAACAGTCAGGACTCGTCCCCCCACCCAAGGCGGAGGGAGGCTACCCTCTCGTTCACTGGGGTAAACCCCAATGTACTGGCACACAGCCGGGGGGCAATAAGTATGCCCACACCTGCTCTGCGCCTCTCACCACGGGCAACTCCAGAGTGGAAGAGAGTCCAACCCCTCTCAAGAGTACTGGTTCCAGATCCCAAGCCGTGCGTCGAGGTGAGTCCGACTATATCTAACGGTCTGATGAAGTTTCAACAATAAACAACAAACTTTGTATTATGAGAAAGAACCAGACTCATTCTTCAGGAATCCGAAAATAAGCTCTATTTTACGAGTTATGCACGAATTCGGATTCTCCTATAAAACGAATTCCTTAACTCAAACCAAGTTAAGACTGCTTTGTCCTTCATATTTATTCATGTCTAATCAAGTTTCAATGATAAACAACGTTGTACTTTGTAGAATGAGAAAGAACTTCTTCAGCAATAAGCATCTCTCGACAAATGACGAAATACAGATTTTGCTATAAAATTAATTGCTATCAGCCTGACTTAAAACTGTTTGTCTTCCTTATTTATCCACTTCAAATCAGGTTTCAACAATTAAAAAAAATTTGTAGTTTGAGAAAGAACAACTTAATCTTGAGCAATCAGTATAAAAAGAGGGTAAGCAAAGGTGCGAATGTCAAACCATACATGATCAAAACAGGGAGCGGAGGTGTTTGGCTGAGACAAGGTGTGAATGTCCACCCATAATTAATGAAAAGCGGGCAACAAGTAGGTTCGAATGCCCAACCATACATCATCAAAAGCAGGAGTGGATATGTTCGGCTACAAGAAGGTTTGAACGTCTGACCATAGTTTGTAAAAAGCGGGTAAGAAAAGGTTCGAATGCCCGAACATACACCATCAAAGGAGGGAGCGGAGGTGTTCCGCTGTAAGAAGGTGTGAATGTCCGACCATAGTTGGTAAAAAACGGGTAAGAAAAGGTTAAAATACCCGACTGTACACAATCAGTAGCGGGTGCGGAGTTGTTCGGCTACTAAAAGGTGTGAAAGTCCAACCATGGTTTGTAAAAAGCGGGTAAGAAAAGGTGCGAATGCCCGAAAATGTATGATCAAAAGAAGGAGCGGAGGTGTTCGGCTGCATGTAGGTGTGAATGTACACCCATAATTACTGAAAAATGGGTAAGAAAAGGTGCGAATGCCCAACTATACATAATCAAAAGCAGGAGTGGATGTGTTCGGCTACAAGAAGGGTTGAATGTCTGACCATAGTTTGTAAAAAGCAGGTAAGAAAAGGTTTGACTGCCCGAACATACACCATCAAAAGAGGGAGCGGAGGTGTTCCGCTGTAAGAAGGTGTGAATGTCCGACCATAGTTGGTAAAAAGCGGGTAAGAAAAGGTTAAAATACCCGACTGTACACAATCAATAGCGGGAGCGGAGTTGTTCGGCTACTAAAAGATGTGAAAGTCCGACTATGGTTTGTAAAAAGCGGGTAAGAAAAGGTGCTAATGCCCGACAATGTATGATCAAAAGAGGGACTGGAGGTTTTCGGCTGTAAGAAGGTCTGAATGTCCAACTATAATTTGTAAAAACCGGGTAAGAAAAGGCTTGAAAGCCCAACTATACACCATCATAAGCGGGAGAGGAGGTGTTCAGCTGCAAGAAGGTGTGAATGTCCACCCATAATTACTGAAAAATGGGTAAGAAAAGGTGCGAATGCCCAAACATACATCATCAAAAGCAGAAGTGGATGTGTTGGGCTACAAGAAGGTTTGAAAGTCCAACCATGGTTTGTAAAAAACGGGTAAGAAAAGGTGCGAATGCCCGACAATGTATGATCAAAAGAGGGAGCGGAGGTTTTTGGCTACAAGAATGTTTGAATGTCCGACCATAGTTTGTAAAAAGCGGGTAAGAAAAGGTTCAAATGCCTGACAATACTCCATCAAAAGCGGGAGCGGAGGTGTTCCGCTGTAAGACGGTGTGAATGTCCGACCATAGTTGGTAAAAAGCGGGTAAGAAAAGGTTAAAATACCCGACTGTACACAATCAATAGCGGGAGCGGAGTTGTTCGGCTACAAGAAGGTGTGAAAGTCCAACCATGGTTTGTAAAAAGCTGGTAAGAAAAGGTTCGAATGCCCGAATATATACCATCAAAAGCGGGAGCAGAGCTGTTCGACTGCAAGTAGGTGTGAATGTCCAGCCATAATTACTCACAAACGGGTAAGGAAAGGTAGTATTGCCAGACCATACATGATCAAAACAGGGAGCTGAGGTGGTTCAGCTGCAAGGTGTGAATGTCTGACTATAGTTTGTAAAAAGCGGGTAAGACAAGGTGCGAACGCCCGACAATGTATGATCAAAAGAGGGAGTGGAGGTCTTCGGCTGCAAGGTCTGAATGTCCAACCATAATTTCTAAAAACCGGGTAAGAAAAGGCTCGAAAGCCCGACTATACACAATCAAAAGCGGGAGCGGGAGGTTTTCAGCTGCAAATCCTTCACTCAAACCAAGTGAAAACTGCTTTGTCCTTCATATTTATCAATGTCTAGATCGACTTCAACAAAGAACAACATTGTACTTTGCAGTAAAGAAAGAGCAAATCAAAAGTTTTAGGAATCCGAGAATAAGCTTATTTTCATGAGTTCTGCACGATTATTGATTTTACTATAAATTAATGCCTTCACTCAAACTATGTTAAAACTGCTTTGTCCTTCATATTTATCAATGTCTAGATTGACTTCAACAAAGAACAACACTGGATTTTGCAGTAGAAGAAAGAGCAACACTGAAGGATCAGTAATCCGAGAATAAGCTTATTTTCATACGTTCTGCATGATTTGGGATTTTATGTATAAAATGAATTCCTTCACTCAAACCAAGTTAAAACCGCTTTGTCCTTCATATTTATCAATGTCTATATCGATTTCAACAAAGAACAACATTGTATTTTGCAGTAGAAGAAAAAGCAACACTGAAGGATCAGGAATCAGAGAATAAGCTTATTTTCATACGTTCTGCATGATTTGGGATTTCATGTATAAAATGAATTCCTTCACTCAAACAAAGTGGAAACTGCTTTGTCCTTCATATTTATCAATGTCTATATCGATTTCAACAAAGAACAAGGCTGTATTTTGCAGTATAGGAAAGAGCAACATTGGAGGATCAGGAATCCGAGAATAAGCTTACTTTCATGAGTCCTGCTCGATTTCGGATTTTCCTATAAAATGAATTGCTTTGCTCAAACCAAGTTAAAATTGCTTTGTCCTTCATAGTTATCCATGTCTAAAATGTATCAAGCATAAAGTTCCTCATATTACCCTGAATGAGAAAGAAGCATCCCTTTGGTTGAGCAAAACGTTCCTTTTGCGGAGTTATGCATGATTTCGGATTTTGCTATAAAATTCATTCCTTCACACCTTTTTTTTTCACCGCATTTTATAGATTATGGTTGGAAATTCTCAACCACTCTAATCCGAAGACCTCTCCTCCCGCTTTTGTTAATATATTTGAACTTTAGTTGGACATTCACCCCTTTTTGCAGCTAAACAACCTCCGCTCCCTGTTTTGATCATGTATGGTCTGGCAATACTACATTTTCTTACCCGTTTGTGAGTAATTATGGCTGGATATTCACACCTACTTGCAGCTGAACACAATCTCTCTCGCTTTTAATTATGTTTGGATATTCAAACCTTTTCTTTACTGCTTTTTGCGAACTTTGGTCGGACGTTCACACCTTCTTGCAGCCGAACACCTCCGCTTCCGCTTCCGCTTTTGATGGTATATATTCGGGCATTCGAACCTTTTCTTATCAGGTTTTTACAAACGATGGTTGGACTTTCACACCTTCTTGTAGCCGAACAACTCCGCTCCCGCTATTGATTGTGTACAGTCGGGTATTTTAACCTTTTCTTACCCGCTTTTTACCAACTATGGTTGGACATTCACACCGTCTTACAGCGGAACACCTCTGCTCCCGCTTTTGATGGTGTATAGTCAGGCATTTGAACCTTTTCTTACCTGCTTTTTACAAACTATGGTCGGACATTCAAACCTTCTTGTAGCCGAAAACCTCCGCTCCCTCTTTTGATTATACATTGTCGGGCATTCGCACCTTATCTTACCCGCTTTTTACAAACTATAGTCAGACATTCACACCTTGGTGCTGAACCACCTCAGCTCCCTGTTTTGATCATGTATGGTCTGGCAATATTACCTTTTCTTACCCGTTTGTGAGTAATTATGGCTGGACATTCACACCTACTTGCAGTCGAACAGCTCTGCTCCCGCTTTTGATTATGTTTGGTTGGATATTCGAACCTTTTCTTAACTGCTTTTTACAAACTTTGGTCGGACGTTCACACCTTCTTGCAGCCGAACACTTCCGCTTCCGCTTTTGATGGTATATATTCGGGCATTCGAACCTTTTCTTACCAGCTTTTTACAAACCATGGTTGGACTTTCACACCTTCTTGTAGCCGAACAACTCCGCTCCCCCTATTGATTGTGTACAGTCGGGTATTTTAACCTTTTCTTACCCGCTTTTTACCAACTATGGTCGGACATTCACACCGTCTTACAGCGGAACACCTCCGCTCCCGCTTTTGATTGTGTATAGTCAGGCATTTGAACCTTTTCTTACCCGCTTTTTACAAACTATGGTCGGACATTCAAACCTTCTTGTAGCCAAAAACCTCCGCTCCCTCTTTTGATCATACATTGTCGGGCATTCGCACCTTTTCTTATCCGCTTTTTACAAACTATGCTCGGACATTCAAACCTTCTTGTAGCCGAACACATCCACTCCTTCTTTTGATGATGTATGCTTGGGCATTCAAACCTACTTTTTACCCGCTTTTCATTAATTTTGGGTGGACATTCACACCTTGTCACAGCCAAACACCTCCGCTCCCTGTTTTGATCATGTATGGTTGGACATTCGCACCTTTTCTCACCCGCTTTTTGCAAACTATGGTCGGCTGTTCACAGCTTCCTCTCCACCATACTTGTATGGTGGGATGTTCACACCCAGTTGCATCCGAAGAACTCCGCCCCCACTTTTGTTGATATTTAGTTGGTCATTCGCAGCTTACCCGCTTTTGGCAAACTATGGCCTTCTTGCAGCCAAACACCTCTGATCTCGCTTTTGATAATGTAAGGTTGGGCATTCAGACCTTGCTTCACCTGCTTTTCACCAAATATAGTCGGACATTCACACCTTCTTGCAGCCGAACACTTCCGCTCCACCTTTTAGTGTTCTATCACACCTTTTTTTCACCGAATTTTATTGATTATGGTTGGAAATTCTCAACCACTCTCATCCGAAGACCTCTCCTCCCGCTTTTGTTAATATATTTGAACTTTAGTCGGACATTCACACCTTCTTGCAGCTGAACCACCTCCGCTCCCTGTTTTGATCATGTATGGTCTGGCAATACTACCTTTTCTTACCCGTTTGTGAGTAATTATGGCTGGACATTCACACCTACTTGCAGCCGAACACCACCTCTCTTGCTTTTGATGATGTATGGACCGGCATTCTTACCTTTTCTAACACATTTTTCAAAAATTGCGGTCGGAGATTCACACCTACTCACAGCCGAACAACTCCGCTCCCGCATTTGATGGTGTGCAGTCGGACATTCTCACCCTTTCTCATCAGCTTTTTGAAAATTATGATCTGACATTCACACCTACTTGCAGTCGAAAAGCTATGCTCCCGCTTTTGATTATGTTTGGTTGGATATTCAAACCTTTTCTTAACTGCTTTTTACAAACTTTGGTTGGACGTTCACACCTTCTTGTAGCCGAACACATCCACTCCTGCTTTTGATGATGTATGGTTGGGCATTCGCACCTTTTTTTTACCCATTTGTCAGGAATAATGGGTGGACATTCACACCTTCTTGCAGCTGAACACCTCCTCTCCCACTTATGATCATGTGCGGTTTGATTTTCGAAAATTTTCTTTCATGTTTTCTAGCAATTATTGATGGACATTTAGACCTTCTTGCAGCTGAACACCTCCGCTCCTGCTTTTGATCATACCTTGTCAGGCATTCGCACCATGTCTTACCCGCTTTTTACAAACTTTAGTCGAACATTTACACCTTTTTGCAGCCGAACACTACCTCTCTCGCTTTTGATGATGTATGGTCCGGCATTCTTTCCTTTTCTAACACATTTTTCAGCAATTATGGTCGGACATTCACACCTACTCAGAGCCGAACAACTCCGCTCCCGCATTTGATGGTGTATAGTCGGGCATTCTCACCCTTTCGCATCAGCTTTTTGCAAATTATGATCTGACATTCACACCTGCTTTTGATAATGTATGGTTGGGCATTCGCACCTTTTTTACCCATTTTTCAGGAATTATGGGTGGACATTCACACCTTCTTGCAGCTGAACACCTCCTCTCCTTCTTATGATCATGTGCGGATGATATTCGAAAATTTTCTTTCATGTTTTAAAGCAATTATTGATGGACACTCAGACCTTCTTGCAGCTGAACCACTCTGCTCCCACTTTTGATGGTGTATAGTCGGGCTTTCGAGCCTTTCCTTCCCGGTTTTTACAAATTATGGTTGGACATTCAGACCTTCTTGCAGCCGAACACCTCCGCTCCCTCTTTTGATCATACATTGTTGGGCATTCGAACCTTTTCTTACCAGCTTTTTACAAACCATGGTTGGACTTTCACACCTTCTTGTAGCCGAACAACTCCGCTCCCGCTATTGATTGTGTACAGTCGGGTATTTTAACCTTTTCTTACCCGCTTTTTACCAACTATGGTCGGACATTCACACCGTCTTACAGCGGAACACCTCCGCTCAACGCTTTTGATGGTGTATAGTCAGGCATTTGAACCTTTTCTTACCCGCTTTTTACAAACTATGGTCGGACATTTATATATTGTCGGGCATTCACACCTTATCTTACCCGCTTTTTACAAACTATAGTCAGACATTCACACCTTGGTGCTGAACCACCTCAGCTCCCTGTTTTGATCATGTATGGTCTGGCAATACTACCTTTTCTTACCCGTTTGTGAGTAATTATGGCTGGACATTCACACCTACTTGCAGTCGAACAGCTCTGCTCCCGCTTTTGATTATGTTTGGTTGGATATTCGAACCTTTTCTTAACTGCTTTTTACAAACTTTGGTCGGACGTTCACACTTTCTTGCAGCCGAACACCTCCGCTTCCGCTTCCGCTTTTGATGGTATATATTCGGGCATTCGAACCTTTTCTTATCAGCTTTTTACAAACGATGGTTGGACTTTCACACCTTCTTGTAGCCGAACAACTCCGCTCCCGCTATTGATTGTGTACAGTCGGGTATTTTAACCTTTTCTTACCCACTTTTTACCAACTATGGTCGGACATTCACACCATCTTACAGCGGAACATCTCCGCTCCCGCTTTTGATGGTGTATAGTTAGGCATTTGAACCTTTTCTTACCCGCTTTTTACAAACTATGGTCGGACATTCAAACCTTCTTGTAGCCAAAAACCTCCGCTCCCTCTTTTGATCATACGTTGTCGGGCATTCGCACCTTTTCTTACCCGTTTTTTACAAACCATGGTCGGACTTTCAAACCTTCTTGTAGCCCAACACATCCACTCCTGCTTTTGATGATGTATGTTTGGGCATTCGCACCTTTTCTTACCCATTTCTCAGTAATTATGGGTGGACATTCACACCTTCTTGCAGCTAAACACCTCCTCTCCCGCTTATGATGGTGTATAGTCGGGCTTTCAAGCATTTTCTTACCCGGTTTTTACAAATTATAGTTGGACATTCAGACCTTCTTACAGCCGAAAACCTCCACTCCCTCTTTTGATCATACATTGTCGGGCATTAGCACCTTTTCTTACCCGCTTTTTACAAACCATAGTCGGACTTTCACATCTTTTAGTAGCCGAACAACTCCGCTCCCGCTATTGATTGTGTACAGTCGGGTATTTTAACCTTTTCTTACCCGCTTTTTACCAACTATGGTCGGACATTCACACCTTCTTCCAGCGGAACACCTCCGCTCCCTCTTTTGATGGTGTATATTCGGGCAGTCAAACCTTTTCTTACCTGCTTTTTACAAACTATGGTCAGACATTCAACCCTTCTTGGAGCCGAACACATCCACTCCTGCTTTTGATTATGTATAGTTAGGCATTCGCACCTTTTCTTACCCATTTTTCAGTAATTATGGGAGTACATTCACACCTTCTTGCAGCCGAACACCTCCGCTCCCTCTTTTGATCATACATTTTCGGGCATTCGCACCTTTTCTTACCCGCTATTTACAAACCATGGTCGGACTTTCACACCTTTTAGTAGCCGAACAACTCCGCACCCGCTACTGATTGTGTACAGTCGGGTATTTTAACCTTTTCTTACCCGTTTTTTACCAACTATGGTCGGACATTCACACCTTCTTACAGCGGAACACCTCCGCTCCCTCCTTTGATGGTGTATGTTCGGGCATTCGAACCTTTTCTTACCCGCTTTTTACAAACTATGGTCAGACGTTCAAACCTTCTTGTAGCCGAACATATCCACTCCTACTTTTGATGATGTATGGTTGGGCATTCGAACCTAATTGTTGCCCGCTTTTCATTAATTATGGGTGGACATTCACACCTTGTCTCAGCCAAACACCTCCGCTCCCTGTTTTGATCATGTATGGTTTGACATTCGCACCTTTGCTTACCTTCTTTTTATACTGATTGCTCAAGATTAAGTTGTTCTTTCTCAAACTACAAAATTTTTTTAATTGTTGAAACTTGATTTGAAGTGGATAAATAAGGAAGACAAACAGTTTTAAGTCAGGCTGATAGCAATTAATTTTATAGCAAAATCTGTATTTCGTCATTTGTCGAGAGATGCTTATTGCTGAAGAAGTTCTTTCTCATTCTACAAAGTACAACGTTGTTTATCATTGAAACTTGATTAGACATGAATAAATATGAAGGACAAAGCAGTCTTAACTTGGTTTGAGTTAAGGAATTCGTTTTATAGGAGAATCCGAATTCGTGCATAACTCGTAAAATAGAGCTTATTTTCGGATTCCTAAAGAATGAGTCTGGTTCTTTCTCATAATACAAAGTTTGTTGTTTATTGTTGAAACTTCATCAGACCGTTAGATATAGTCGGACTCACCTCGACGCACGGCTTGGGATCTGGAACCAGTACTCTTGAGAGGGGTTGGACTCTCTTCCACTCTGGAGTTGCCCGTGGTGAGAGGCAAAGAGCAGGTGTGGGCATACTTATTGCCCCCCTGCTGTGTGCCAGTACATTGGGGTTTACCCCAGTGAACGAGAGGGTAGCCTCCCTCCGCCTTGGGTGGGGGGACGAGTCCTGACTGTTGTTTGTGCCTATGCGCCAAACAGCAGTTCAGAGTACCTACCCTTTTTGGAGTCTCTGGGGGAGGCACTGGAGAATGCTCCTACCGGAGACTCCCTCATTCTGCTGGGGGAATTCAATGCTCACGTGGGCAATGACAGTGAGATCTGGAGGGGTGTGATTGGGAGGAACGGCCCCCCCGATCTGAATCAGAGTGGTGTTATGTTGTTGGACTTCTGTGCCAGTCATAGACTGTCCATAACGAACACCATGTTCAGGCATAAGGGTGTCCATATGTGCACTTGGCACCAGGACACCCTTGGCCGCAGTTCGATGATCGACTTTGTGGTTGTATCATCGGACTTGCGGCCGTATGTCCTGGACACTCGGGTGAAGAGAGGGGCGGAGCTGTCAACTGATCACCACCTGGTGGTGAGTTGGCTCCGCTGGTGGGGGAGGATGCCGATCAGACCTGGCAGGCCCAAACGTATTGTGAGGGTCTGCTGGGAGCGTTTGTCAGAATCCCCCGTCAGAAGGAGCTTTAACTCCCACCTCCAGCAGAGCTTCAACCATATTTGAGGTGGGGGACATTGAATGGGCCATGTTCCGTGACTCCATTGCCGAGGCAGCTGGTCGGAGTTGTGGCCGTAAGGTGGTTGGTGCCTGTCGTGGCGGCAACCCTCGAACCTGCTGGTGGACACCAGTGGTGAGGGAAGCCGTCAAGCTGAAGAAGGAGTCCTATCGGGCCTTTTTGGCCAGTGGGACCCTGGAAGAAGCTGATAGGTACCGACGGGCCAGACGGGCCGCGGCTTTGGCGGTTGCTGAGGCAAAAACTCGGGCCTGGGAGGAGTTCGGTGAGACCATGGAGAACGATTTCCGGACGGCCTCGAAAAGATTCTGGTCCACCATCCGGCGTCTCAGGGGGGGGAAGCGGCTCACAGTCAACACTGTTTACAGTGCGGACGGGGCTTTGCTGACCTCAACTAGGGATGTTGTGAGTCGGTGGGGGGAGTACTTCGAGGAACTCCTCAATCCTACCAACACGTGCTCGGAAGAGGCAGAATCGGAGAGCTCGGAGACGGGGCCTCCCATTTCTGGGGCTGAGGTTGCCGAGGTGGTTAAAAAGTTCCTCGGTGGCAAGGCCCCGGGGGTGGATGAGGTCCGTCCTGAGTTTCTCAAGGCTCTGGATGTTGTAGGGCTGTCTTGGCTGACACGCCTCTGCAGTATCGCGTGGACATGGGGGACAGTGCCTCTGGACTGGCAGATTGGGGTGGTGGTCCCCCTCTTTAAAAAGGGGGACCGGAGGGTGTGTTCCAACTATAGGGGTATCACACTCCTCAGCCTCCCTGGTAAGGTCTATTCGGGGGTATTGGAGAGGAGGATCCGTCGGATAATCGAGCCTCGGATTCAGGAGATGCAGTGTGGCTTTCGTCCTGGCCGTGGAACAGTGGACCAGCTCTATACCCTCGGCAGGATCCTGGAGGGTGCATGGGAGTTCGCCCAACCAGTCTACATGTGTTTTGTGGACTTGGAGAAAGCGTTCGACCGTGTCCCTCGTGGAGTCCTGTGGGGGGTGCTCCGGGAATATGGAGTGCCGGACCCCTTGACCCTGCTTTTTGCAGATGATGTGGTTCTGTTAGCGTCGTCAGGCCGTGACCTTCAGCTCTCACTGGAGTGATTCGCAGCCGAGTGTGAAGCGGCTGGGATGAGAATCAGCACCTCCAAATCCGAGACTATGGTTCTCAGCCGGAAAAGGGTGGAATGCTCTCTCCGGGTCGGGAACGAGATCCTTCCCCAAGAGGAGGAGTTCAAGTATCTCGGGGTCTTGTTCACGAGTGACGGACGAATGGAGCGGGAGATTGACGGGCGGATCGGTGCGGCGCCTGCAGTGTTGCAGGCTCTGCACCGACCTGTCGTTGTGAAGAGGGAGCTGAGCCAGAAGGCGAAGCTCTCTACTTACTGGTCAATCTACGTTCCCATCCTCACCTATGGTCACGAGTTGTGGGTAGTGACCGAAAGAACAAGATCGCGAATACAAGCGGCCGAAATGGGTTTCCTCCGCAGGGTGTCTGGGCTCTCCCTTAGAGATAGGGTGAGAAGCTCAGTCATCCGGGAGGGGCTCGGAGTAGAACCGCTGCTCCTCCTCATTGAGAGGAGTCAGATGAGGTGGCTCGGGCATCTGGTTAGGATGCCCCCTGGGCGCCTCCCTGGGGAGGTGTTCCGGGCACGTCCCACTGGGAGGAGACCCCGGGGGAGACCCAGGACACGTTGGAGAGACTATGTCTCTCGGCTGGCCTGGGAACGCCTCGGGGTCCCCCCGGAAGAGCTGGAGGAAGTGGCCGGGGACAGAGACGTCTGGGTTTCTCTGCTCAAGCTGCTGCCCCCGCGACCCGACCCCCGGATAAGCGGCAGATGATGGATGGATGGATGGATATATCCTCCACCAACCAGACTTACAACCCCCGACTAGGGTAGCAGAATTTCTAAGCAGCTGTACCCCAAAACTACTATCAAAAATATATAAATTATTGTCTAAGATAGATGACACAATGTCTCTTCCATCCTCAAAATGGGAGGCAGATTTATCCATCAGTTCTGGTCATAGCTTCTAACCACAAATATGTTTGAACACCTTCATAAAGACTCGAAATCCTAATTTACAGCTCATACAATACAAAATCCTTTATAGAACACACTATACAGGACAAAGGATGTTCAGGATGGGTCTAACACACTCAAACATCTGCTCACATTGCACAGATAACACACCTGATGATTATGCACACGCTTTGTGGTTTTCTGCGCCTGTCCAGAAGTTCTGGCTTGAAGTCTGTGAGGACCTATCAACATGGCTAAAGTGTAGCATCCCTGCATGCCCCACACTGTGCATACTGGGTGACTTAGACAACATCAACATGGAAATTAACTCAGCACACATGGTTGTCACAGTGTTATGTATCGCAAAGAAAACTATTCTCATGAACTGGAAAGCGAAGAACAATCTGTGTATTAACCAGTTTAGAAATTTTCTTTTAGATTATATTAGCATGGAAACAATGTCTGCCTCCTCAAAACATCAATTGGCTGAATTTCATTCTCTCTGGTCCCCTCTGATTAGTTTTATCACATAGTGGTGGTGGTGGGTTGCTGGGTGATGGTGGGTCTCAGGCCCGGGCTGCTGCGACTGGTGTGACCGGGTGGTTTGTTTGTTTGTTTTTTGTAGAGGTCCTCCGGGGTGGGGTTGGGTTGAGTTGGGTGGGGCGGGATGGGTACCTTCTGGGGGTACAGTAGCTCCCGGAATATGGTCGCTGCAGGCCCCGAGCCTGGTGGACATCAGGCCCTCCTGCCCATTGTTGGCTCCCAGGTAGCGGGGATGCCTATTGCAGCCAGTCCCTGGCTGCCCTGTCTGGGGGAGAGTAGCTCCCCCGGTATATATCCCCATACCCCTCTCCCTTCTGGCTCCTGTACACAGCACACACTCACACATGAAGGGTTTTGGGGGCGTGTGTGTTCGGTGGGGTGTAGTGGATGGGGCCACGTAGGTGGTCCCCTTTGGTTGCACTCTGCAGATCCCTGCCCCTGTTTTAATTACACCTTAGACATTAGTACTTATCAAACACACTCACACACACATTAGGTCTTGGGGGGTGGTTACACTGAGTGGCATCTGGTGGGCGGGGCTCTTTGGGTATGTAGGCTGCCCAGAGTGCCGCGCTCCCAGTTCTACAAGTTTGGCTGCCCCTCAATTTTAATTGCTCACTATTAGAAAATATTGAAGAGCCAGAAGGGTGAGGGGAGGGGTCTTCTTCGCACACCCCTGCTTCCTGGTGTCTGCTCGGGGCAGGAGGGGCCAGGAGGATTAATTAATTGTTCTGCTGGTTCGGGGTCTGTGGTGGCTGGGGGGTTGCTGGCCTCCTGGTGTGCCCGCTGCACTACACCCCAGCAGAGTCGAGGGAGGTAGGATGTGTGGATGTGTGGATGTATGGGACGTGAAAGTGTGTGTGGTAATGATTGGGCCTCGATCTGGGACTTGCTGTCGCCTGGCCTGCCTGTGTTTCTCCCGATGGGGCATCAGCGTTGCCTCTCCCCACTGCTCGCGACTTCACCCACCTGTGGGCACGTCTTGACTCCCAGGGCACTTGGCCAGGGGCGCTGGGGCAGGCGCTGACCCACTTTGTGGCTGTCTGGGGCGCTTGGCCCTCCTGGGTATTGGGTGGGGCCTCTGCCGGGGGGTTTGGGGGCGCTCGGGCTCCTGGGGCCCAGGTCCAGTGCACGGCCC
Organism: Leuresthes tenuis; assembly: GCF_036924035.1. Taxonomy (NCBI): domain Eukaryota; kingdom Metazoa; phylum Chordata; class Actinopteri; order Atheriniformes; family Atherinopsidae; genus Leuresthes; species Leuresthes tenuis. The sequence goes on along the minus strand of NW_027325365.1, from coordinate 32,631,818 downwards.
ATGTCTGGGCGGCTGGGGCCTGGCGGGGTCGGTGGGCTTTTGCCCCTGGTTCCCGGAGTGCCTCTGCCCTATGCTTATGGGGGCTCTTTCCGGGGGCTTCCTCTGCAGTCTTCTGGGTGGATGCGTGGTTGCCCCTGCGGTGGGCTGCCTGGGTTCTGTGCTCTGTGGGGGCTGCTGGTGGCCTGGGTCTTGTGGCCCTCTCTGCCTGCTTCTGATTGCTTGGGGGGGGGCTGTGGATTGTGGCCCTGTACGCTTATACACTCATAACTAAGCACGGTTATCATGTAGGTCCTGTGCCTTGGGTGTTGCATGTTCTCACACACACACACACACATTCATTAGTCCAGTAGCATGGTCACTAAGCAGTTGATGTATTATCACGTCGTCTCAGGTCATCTATATCCACAGCTGTGTTGTATGCGATTGCCGCTTCTTGTGCTTGTTTTTGTTTGTTTGTGTGTTTGTTTTTTCTCTGCTTGTCTGCTTTCAGGTGCTCCTCTTGGCGCTAAGGCTGGATTCCCCTCATAGGCCATGGATTGTTGTCTGTTTTGTTTTTTACAGGTGTAGCAGCTGGTTGTCTGGTTTTTGTTTCTATTTTTTTTCTGTTTCCTCTTATTTCCTCTTCTTCTTTCCTTGTCCCCCGGTCCGGTTCAGTTCAGTTCATGTCATATATTGTAAACAGAAATAAATAAATGGGCATCAAGGGGAGCTTTACATTTATAAAACTTCCCTTGGCAAAACAAATCTGTTTGGCATCAAAGGTATTCAGACTACAATTCTTCTGACATAATGCTGAACAGGACAAGGGGAAAAAAAAGTAAAGAAGACAGTTCTGCCGAAAGCCAGGGATAGACCTGTTCTAAGTACTTTTTAAAGGGGGCGTGTTTATCAACTATGGAATTAGAAGATTTACAAAAATGGTCAAGTGCTAGATCTTCATCTGGGATTTTAACAGTGTCATATAACTATTCAACAGATCAGTTAAAAAAAAGCCTGCTCATGGAGATGTTTCAGGATCTGGATACCAAGCGTGGACCTAATGTTTTCATTTTTGCAATTCTGATACAGGCTATTGAGCAGTGATAACTAACACCAAGTTCAGATACTGCGGATTTTCTACCTTTGATTTGTTAAGATTGAGCCAATCAGGGACAACCTTGAAGGATCTCTTTGGTTTTGTAGGATCAGTAATTACCTGAGAAAGGTTGATATTGGTACACACCTTTTTTAAATGATCAGAGGCAGAGTTCAACTTGTTTAAATTAAAATTGCCACACAGAGATTGGGTTTAGGCCACATGCACACAGAATGACATCAACAAATATAAGAAATATTAAACATTTACACATAGATTTTTGAATATATGTAGAGGAATGATACTTTGAAATGTGCTCATTGCGGAGTTATGATCAGTTGAGTAATGAAGGTTGAACTATTCTGGGAAAGAGGTTCTATTCCCAGCATCATGATGGACACTCCTGATATAGAAGGTTTCGCTAACGCATTGGAATTGTTTTACTATTTTCATATGCATGTGCAATGAAGAATTGCTTGCTGCTGATAAATGCAAAGAAGAACAGCTTACACATAGATGCTCACATATAGGCTGCTGAATGCAATGAAGACCTGCTTATCAAGTAAAGTTCAATGTCAATGTGTAATATTCAATTAGGATTTGCAAAACAGTGAAGTTAAACAATGAATGGGTCCATAGTCGGTATGAGAAGACTACAGGAATATTTACCTGGGTGTACGTTCAAACAGAGATGAGAAAATTGCGATAAATAATTGTTTGTTTGTTTGTTAGTATGTATATGAATGTTATGTGTATAAACTGTGTTGAGTTATAGTTACTCAGTAGTGTCTCAGTGAAACAACCGACGGGGGAAGCCTTGCGGTGACAACAAAAGCAGTGTTTTACTGATCAGTCAAGTTGCTCCAGTGTACTCCATACAAACTGGTTGGCTACTGAAGGGATAGAAAATGGGGAATACTTGTTTTAAAGCAAACAAGGAATTAGATGGGAAAAATACATGTTTTAACGGGACCCAGACAATATTAAATACTCAGACAGATGGGAGAAGAAGTGTAGTTTTGTAGGAAATCACAAAATTATTACATAGAATTAGTGAAATCAATTGAAGAATGCCTTTCTGAAGAGCTGTTTACCACAGATGAGCAGCTTGGCGACCAAGCACATTGTAGATCGCTTTACTGCCAAAATGATCTAATTTAATGGATTGGTTTAGACATGCATAACAGCATTTTAAGAACAAAGAGAGAAACAAAAAGGGACAACGCTTCATGGTGGAAGGTGATGTATAAATAACTGTGTATATGATGAAGGGGGTGGCAACACCCATTCCGAAATTTCGCCATTCCGAGATCCCGCTATTCCGACATCCCACCATTCCGACATACCACCATTCCGACATACCACCATTCCGACATGCAAACGTCCCACCATTCCGACATCCCACCATTGCGACATCCCGCTATTCTGACGTTCAAATGTCCCACCATTCCGACAAGGCTTTCCATATAAGGAAATGTGTGTTACTCAACAGGTGAGTCCCTTCTTTCTGTTCATGCAATTTATATGTTTAACATGTTTATAGACAAGCGTTATTAAAAACACAAAGTCTCGGCAACTGGAGGAGGAGAAGCAGTCCGCGGTGGTTTTCAATCACACACTCCAATGCCACTTGTTTCAACTTCCGAAAATTTAATCCAGGAAAAAAGGCTTACAAACATGGACCAAAACGGCTCCATAACACGCACAAGAATCCAAAAGAAACAAAAGTTAACTAAAAGAAAGCAAATAAACAGTATGAAGTGGTCAAAATTGGTTTTACGCATGCCTATGTGCGTCTGGCACATGCGTCTTCGGGCTCTCCCACGTTGGTTTGTGGATGAAAGCTATATGTTCAGCTGTAATGTCATGTAAAAACAATCTCTACATGACATTTAGTCCCAGGTGTGACCAGTTAGGTCCTTAAGATATCAACAGGCTGTATAAAGCTACAACCGTTGCGGCTGTGTGTTTGTGCCAAATGCGCAAAACCCATCCGCGCTTCCCAAAATTGGAGTGAGTACTCATAAATCACGTGAATAACATGAATAAACGTTTTTACTGCATTTTGTTGTGTTTTATACGTTCTATGCTGTCATTTCTATCTTCTCCTATTGGCAAGGCAAGGCAGAGTGCTCGCAACTGTGTCCTGTGCAGTAGCCGTGATATCTGTAATTGCAATTATTACTTTTGCATATGATGACAGCGTGCAAAAGACGCATGGGCTCTGTGGAGAGCTCCGCTCCAGCTGGCTGCTGTGACAGCTCACTGACACTGTATTTCTGCTTAATCAGTTTCAGTCTCGCCAGAGTTACATTAATATCTGTATTTTTATATTTGAAATTCAGGGGATTTTGATAATAGATTATTAAAGTTTGTTTGCGAGGCTGTGGCCTCTGCATGTGCAAAGCTTGTGCGCCAAACTTTAGGGCGTATTTGCGCCGGCATATCATTAGTGCAAAATGTTTTGGGTAAAAAATAGGCTATTAAAAGGAACTGTCGGAATGGCGGTATGTTAAAAAAAACAAAAAACATACCGCCATTCCGACCATAGGAGGAAAAAAGTGTCGGAATGGTGGGACGTTTGATAAAAAATTAAGTGTCGCCATTCCGACAATTGGAGACCCATGTCGGAATGGCGAGATGTCGGAATGGCAGCATGTAACCATGATGAAGGAGAGACCATTTGAGCAGCACAGCCATTTCGCAGCACAGGGACAGCAATCCAAGTTACAGGATCTCCCACGTGGTATCACCTGTCACATTGTGTCAAGGCATCAAAAGAAGAAAAAATCACCAAACTCAAGGACAAAAAGACAAAGACTCCGGTGAACGAAGACAGAGGACTGACAAACCAGAAATACAAAAGGATTCTCGATATCAAGATCCAGAAGAAGAGGCTAACAATGCCACGAACACTTACGATGCTGGGAATGATGCCAGCAATGAACAGAGAAGAAGATTCAGTGTCATCAATCTGCATTACGTGCCTCTAATGAGGGGGTGAATATAGAATCCTCAACGATTACAACGTCTCTGGGAACTGTGACAACAACAAGGTTTAAACCATTTTGATATATATTGTAACCTATTGTCTAAGGAATAGTGCTGAAAATGAGGTAAATCTAATCCACCACTGTCCTTGGTCTTCTGTAGGGTTTTTAAACTAATACGTGGTGGTTTGTTTTTCCACAGAAATTTGGAGATGCATGAATCTAGTGACTTAAACCAAGTAGCAGATGGTTTTATGGGGATCATTGAGAACAAATAGTTAACTTTTGGTAGTATCATCATTTTAATGGATGTAACTCTCCCCATAAGTGATATATGTAAGGACTTCCAACGAGAGATCGTCCTCTACTGTCTTTAATAATTGCACATAATTTAGCTTTGTTAGCTCTGAGAGCCTGGAGGAAATGTTTATGCCTTAATATCTAATATTTCCTGACTGTAAAGTGATCGCAGGTATATTATGGACCCTACAGTTAATGGGCAGAACTGTGGTCTTAGACCAGTTGATAGAGTAGTCAGAAAGTGCTGAGAATTTATTTATGAGTGTGATCGTGTGACTGAGAGACGTCTGTGAGTTCTGAAGGAAAAGTAATACATCATCAGCATAAAGACTTATTTTATGCTCAATATTTTGGGATTAATTACTCACAAACGGGTAAGAAAAGGTAGTATTGCCAGACCATACATGATCAAAACAGGGAGCGGAGGTGGTTCAGCTGCAAGGTGTGAATGTCTGACTATAGTTTGTAAAAAGCGGGTAAGATAAGGTGCGAATGCCCGACAATGTATGATCAAAAGAGGGGGCGGAGGGTTTTGGCTACAAGAAGGTTTGAATGTCCGACCATAGTTTGTAAAAAGCGGGTAAGAAAAGGTTACCATACATCATCAAAAGCAGTAGTGGATGTGTTCGGCTACAAGAAGATTTGAATGTCCATCAATAATTGCTTTAAAACATGAAAGAAAATTTTCGAATATCAAACCGCACATGATCATAAGCGGGAGAGGAGTTGTTCAGCTGCAAGAAGGTGTGAATGTCCACCCATAATTACTGAAAAATGGGTAAGAAAAGGTGAAAATGCCCAACCATACATCATCAAAAGCAGGAGTGGATGTGTTCGGCTACAAGAAAGTTTGAATGTCCGACCATAGTTTGTAAAAAGCGGGTAAGAAAAGGTTCGAATGCCCGAACATAGACCATCAAAAGAGGGAGCGGAGGTGTTCCGCTGTAAGAAGGTGTAAATGTCCGACCATAGTTGGTAAAAAGCGGGTAAGAAAAGGTTAAAATACCCGACTGTACACAATCAATAGCGGGAGCGGAGTTGTTTGGCTACAAGAAGGTGTGAAAGTCCGACCACGGTTTGTAAAAAGCGGGTAAGAAAAGGTTCGAATGCCCGAATATATACCATCAAAAGTGGAAGTGGATGTGTTCGGCTGCAAGAAGGTGTGAACGTCCGACCAAAGTTTGTAAAAAGCAGTTAAGAAAAGGTTCGAATATCCAACCAAACATAATCAAAAGCGGGAGCAGAGCTGTTCGACTGCAAGTAGGTGTGAATGTCAGATCATAATTTGCAAAAAGCTGATGAGAAAGGGTGAGAATGCCCGGCTATACACCATCATATGTGGGAGCGGAAGTGTTCGGCTGTGAGTAGGTGTGAATGTCCGACCATAATTGCTGAAAAATGTGTTAGAAGAGACTAGAATGCCGGACAAGACATCATCAAATGCGGGAGCGGAGTTGTTCGGCTGTGAGTAGGTGTGAATCTCCGAGCATAGTTTGTAAAAAGGGGGTAAGAATAGGTTCGAATGCCCGAACATACACTATCAAAACAGGGAGCTGAGGTGGCTCAGCTGCAAGGTGTGAATGTCTGACTATAGTTTGTAAATAAGGTGCGAATGCCCAACAATGTATAATCAAAAGAGGGAGCGGAGGTTTTCGGCTACAAGAAGGTTTGAATGTCCGACCATAGTTTGTAAAAAGCGGGTAAGAAAAGGTTCAAATGCCTGACTACACACCATCAAAAGCGGGAGCAGAGGTGTTCCGCTGTAAGACGGTGTGAATGTCCAACCATATTTGGTAAAAAGTGGGTATGAAAAGGTTAAAATACCCAACTGTACACAATCAATAGCGGGAGAGGAGGTGTTCAGCTGCAAGAAGGTGTGAATGTCCACCCATAATTACTGAAAAATGGGTAAGAAAAGGTGCGAATGCCAAACCATACATTATCAAAAGCAGGTGTGAATGTCAGATCATAATTTGCAAAAAGCTGATGAGAAAGGGTGAGAATGCCCGACTATACACCATCAAATGCGGGAGCGGAGTTGTTCGGCTGTGAGTAAGTGTGAATCTCCGACCATAATTGCTGAAAAATGTGTTAGAAAAGGTAAGAATGCCGGTCCATACATCATCAAAAGCGGGAGAGGTGGTGTTCGGCTGCAAGTAGGTGTGAATGTCCAGCCATAATTACTAACAAACGGGTAAGAAAAGGTAGTATTGCCAGACCATACATGATCAAAACAGGGAGCGGAGGTGGTTCAGCTGCAAGAAGGTGTGAATGTCCAACTAAAGTTCAAATATATTAACAAAAGCGGGAGGAGAGGTCTTCGGATGAGAGTGGTTGAGAATTTCCAACCATAATCTATAAAATGCTGTGAAAAAAAAGGTGTGAAGGAATGAATTTTATAGCAAAATCCGAAATCATGCATAACTCCGCAAAAGGAACGTATTGCTCAACCAAAGGGATGCTTCTTTCTCATTCAGGGTAATATGAGGAACTTTATGCTTGATACATTTTAGACATGGATAACTATTAAGGACAAAGCAATTTTAACTTGGTTTGAGCAAAGCAATTCATTTTATAGGAAAATCCGAAATCGTGCAGGACTCATGAAAGTAAGCTTATTCTCGGATTCCTGTTCCTTCAAGTGTTGCTCTTTCTACTACTGCAAAATACAATGTTGTTCTTTGTTGAAGTAAATCTAGACATTGATAAATATGAAGGACAAAGCAGTTTTCACTTGGTTTGAGTGAAGGAATTAATTTTATAGCAAAATCCCAAATCAAGCAGAACGAATGAAAATAAGCGTGTTTTCGGATTCCTGATCCTTCAGTGTTGCTATTTCTTCTACTGCAAAATACAATGTTGTTCTTTGTTGAAGTCAATCTAGACATTGATAAATATGAAGGACAAAGCAGTTTTAACATAGTTTGAGTAAAGGAATTCATTTTATACATAAAATCCCAAATCATGCAGAACGTATGAAAATAAGCTTATTCTCGGATTCCTGTTCCTTCAAGTGTTGCTCTTTCTACTACTGCAAAATACAATGTTGTTCTTTGTTGAAGTAAATCTAGACATTGATAAATATGAAGGACAAAGCAGTTTTCACTTGGTTTGAGTGAAGGAATTAATTTTATACATAAAATCCCAAATCATGCAGAACGTATGAAAAGAAGCTTATTCTCGGATTCCTGATCCTTCAGTGTTGCTTTTTCTTCTACTGCAAAATACAATGTTGTTCTTTGTTGAAGTCGATCTAGACATTGATAAATATGAAGGACAAAGCAGTTTTAACTTGGTTTGAGTGAAGGAATTCATTTTATACATAAAATCCCAAATCATGCAGAACGTATGAAAATAAGCTTATTCTCGGATTACTGATCCTTCAGTGTTGCTCTTTCTTCTACTGCAAAATCCAGTGTTGTTCTTTGTTGAAGTCAATCTAGACATTGATAAATATGAAGGACAAAGCAGTTTTAACATAGTTTGAGTGAAGGCATTCATTTATAGTAAAATCAATAATCGTGCAGAACTCATGAAAATAAGCTTATTCTCGGATTCCTAAAACTTTTGATTTGCTCTTTCTTTACTGCAAAGTACAATGTTGTTCTTTGTTGAAGTCGATCTAGACATTGATAAATATGAAGGACAAAGCAGTTTTCACTTGGTTTGAGTGAAGGATTTGCAGCTGAAAACCTCCCGCTCCCGCTTTTGATTGTGTATAGTCGGGCTTTCGAGCCTTTTCTTACCCGGTTTTTACAAACTATGGTCGGACATTCAAACCTTCTTGTAGCCGAAAACCTCCGCTCTCTCTTTTGATCATACATTGTCGGGCATTCGCACCTTTTCTTACCCGTTTTTTACAAACCATGGTCGGACTGTCACACATTCTTGTAGCCAAACACATCCGCTCCCGCTATTGATTGTGTACAGTTGGGTATTTTAACCTTTTCTTACCCGTTTTTTACCAACTATGGTCGGACATTCACACCTTCTTACAGCGGAACACCTCCGCTCCCTCTTTTGATGGTGTATGTTTGGGCATTCGAACCTTTTCTTACCCGCTTTTTACAAACTATGCTCGGACATTCAAACCTTGTAGCCGAACACATCCACTCCTGCTTTTGATGATGTATGGTTGGGCATTCAAACCTACTTGTTGCCCGCTTTTCATTAATTTTGGGTGGAAATTCACACCTTGTCGCAGCCAAACACCTCCGCTCCCTTTTTTGATCATGTGTGGTTGGACATTTGCACCTTTTCTCACCCGCTTTTTGCCAACTATGGTCGGCTGTTCACAGCTTCCTCTCCACCATACTTGTATGGTGGGATATTCACACCCACTTGCATCCGAAGACCTTTTGTTGATATTTAGTCGGTCATTCGCAGCTTACCCGCTTTTGGCAAACTATGGCCTTCATGCAGCCAAACACCTCTGATCTCGCTTTTGATGATGTAAGGGTGGGCATTCAGACCTTTCACCTGCTTTTCACCAAATATAGTCGGACATTCACACCTTCTTGCAGCCGAACACTTCCGCTCCACCTTTTAGTGTTCACACCTTCTTGCAGCCGAACAACTCCGCTCCCGCTATTGATTGTGTACAGTCGGGTATTTTAACCTTTTCTTACCCGCTTTTTACCAACTATGGTTGGACATTCACACCGTCTTACAGCGGAACACCTCTGCTCCCGCTTTTGATGGTGTATAGTCAGGCATTTGAACCTTTTCTTACCTGCTTTTTACAAACTATGGTCGGACATTCAAACCTTTTGTAGCCGAAAACCTCCGCTCCCTCTTTTGATTATACATTGTTGGGCATTCGCACCTTATCTTACCCGCTTTTTACAAACTATAGTCAGACATTCACACCTTGCAGCTGAACCACCTCAGCTCCCTGTTTTGATCATGTATGGTCTGGCAATACTAAATTTTCTTACCCCTTTGTGAGTAATTATGGCTGGACATTCACACCTACTTGCAGTCGAACAGTTCTGCTCCCGCTTTTGATTATGTTTGGTTGGATATTCGAACCTTTTCTTAACTGCTTTTTACAAACTTTGGTCGGACGTTCACACCTTCTTGCAGCCGAACACCTCCGCTTCCGCTTTTGATGGTATATATTCGGGCATTCGAACCTTTTCTTACAAGCTTTTTACAAACCATGGTTGGACTTTCACATCTTCTTGTAGCCGAACAACTCCGCTCCCCCTATTGATTGTGTACAGTCGGGTATTTTAACCTTTTCTTACCCACTTTTTACCAACTATGGTCGGACATTCACACCTTCTTACAGCGGAACACCTCCGCTCCCTCTTTTGATGGTGTATGTTTGGGCATTCGAACCTTTTCTTACCCGCTTTTTACAAACTATGCTCGGACGTTCAAACCTTCTTGTAGCCGAACATATCCACTCCTTCTTTTGATGATGTATGCTTGGTCATTCAAACCTACTTTTTGCCCGCTTTTCATTAATTTTGGGTGGACATTCACACCTTGTCACAGCCAAACACCTCCGCTCCCTGTTTTGATCATGTATGGTTGGACATTCGCACCTTGTCTCACCCGCTTTTTGCATCTATGGTCGGCTGTTCACAGTTTCCTCTCCACCATACTTGTATGGTGGGATGTTCACACCCAGTTGCATCCGAAGACCTCCGCCCCCACTTTTGTTGATATTTAGTTGGTCATTCGCAGCTTACCCGCTTTTGGCAAACTATGGCCTTCTTGCAGCCAAACACCTCTGATCTCGCTTTTGATAATGTAAGGTTGGGCATTCAGACCTTGCTTCACCTGCTTTTCACCAAATATAGTCGGACATTCACACCTTCTTGCAGCCGAACACTTCCGCTCCACCTTTTAGTGTTCTATCACACCTTTTTTTCACCGAATTTTATAGATTATGGTTGGAAATTCTCAACCACTCTCATCCGAAGACCTCTCGTCCCGCTTTTGTTAATATATTTGAACTTTAGTGAGATATTCACACCTTCTTGCAGCTGAACCACCTCCGCTCCCTGTTTTGATCATGTATGGTCTGGCAATACTACCTTTTCTTACCCGTTTGTGAGTAATTATGGCTGGACATTCACACCTTTTTGCAGCCGAACACCACCTCTCTCGCTTTTGATGATGTATGGACCGGCATTCTTACCTTTTCTAACACATTTTTCAGAAATTACGGTCGGAGATTCACACCTACTCACAGCCGAACAACTCCGCTCCCGCATTTGATGGTGTGCAGTCGGACATTCTCACCCTTTCTCATCAGCTTTTTGCAAATTATGATCTGACATTCACACCTACCTGCAGTCGAAAAGCTATGCTCCCGCTTTTGATTATGTTTGGTTGGATATTCAAACCTTTTCTTAACTGCTTTTTACAAACTTTGGTTGGACGTTCACACCTTCTTGTAGCCGAACACATCCACTCCTGCTTTTGATGATGTATGGTTGGGCATTCGCACCTTTTTTTTACCCATTTGTCAGGAATAATGGGTGGACATTCACACCTTCTTGCAGCTGAACACCTCCTCTCCCACTTATGATCATGTGCGGTTTGATTTTCGAAAATTTTCTTTCATGTTTTCTAGCAATTATTGATGGACATTTAGACCTTCTTGCAGCTGAACACCTCCGCTCCTGCTTTTGATCATACCTTGTCAGGCATTCGCACCATGTCTTACCCGCTTTTTACAAACTTTAGTCGAACATTTACACCTTTTTGCAGCCGAACACCACCTCTCTCGCTTTTGATGATGTATGGTCCGGCATTCTTTCCTTTTCTAACACATTTTTCAGCAATTATGGTCGGACATTCACACCTACTCAGAGCCGAACACCTCCGCTCCCGCATTTGATGGTGTATAGTCGGGCATTCTCACCCTTTCTCATCAGCTTTTTGCAAATTATGATCTGACATTCACACCTGCTTTTGATAATGTATGGTTGGGCATTCGCACCTTTTTTTACCCATTTTTCAGGAATTATGGGTGGACATTCACACCTTCTTGCAGCTGAACACCTCCTCTCCTTCTTATGATCATGTGCGGATGATATTCGAAAATTTTCTTTCATGTTTTAAAGCAATTATTGATGGACATTCAGACCTTCTTGCAGCTGAACCACTCTGCTCCCGCTTTTGATGGTGTATAGTCGGGCTTTCGAGCCTTTCCTTCCCGGTTTTTACAAATTATGGTTGGACATTCAGACCTTCTTGCAGCCGAACACCTCCGCTCCCTCTTTTGATCATACATTGTCGGGCATTAGCACCTTTTCTTACCCGCTTTTTACAAACCATAGTCGGACTTTCACATCTTTTAGTAGCCGAACAACTCCGCTCCCGCTATTGATTGTGTACAGTCGGGTATTTTAACCTTTTCTTACCCGCTTTTTACCAACTATGGTCGGACATTCACACCTTCTTACAACGCAACACCTCCGCTCCCTCTTTTGATGGTGTATGTTCGGGCAGTCAAACCTTTTCTTACCTGCTTTTTACAAACTATGGTCAGACATTCAACCCTTCTTGGAGCCGAACACATCCACTCCTGCTTTTGATTATGTATAGCTGGGCATTCGCACCTTTTCTTACCCATTTTTCAGTAATTATGGGTGTACATTCACACCTTCTTGCAGCCAAACACCTCCGCTCCCTCTTTTGATCATACATTTTCGGGCATTCGCACCTTTTCTTACCCGCTTTTTACAAACCATGGTCGGACTTTCACACCTTTTAGTAGCCGAACAACTCCGCACCCGCTACTGATTGTGTACAGTCGGGTATTTTAACCTTTTCTTACCCGTTTTTCACCAACTATGGTCGGACATTCACACCTTCTTACAGCGGATAACCTCCGCTCCCTCCTTTGATGGTGTATGTTCGGGCATTCGAACCTTTTCTTACCCGCTTTTTACAAACTATGGTCAGACGTTCAAACCTTCTTGTAGCCGAACATATCCACTCCTGCTTTTGATGATGTATGGTTGGGCATTCGAACCTACTTGTTGCCCGCTTTTCATTAATTATGGGTGGACATTCACACCTTGTCTCAGCCAAACACCTCCGCTCCCTGTTTTGATCATGTATGGTCTGGCAATACTAAATTTTCTTACCCCTTTGTGAGTAATTATGGCTGGACATTCACACCTACTTGCAGTCGAACAGCTCTGCTCCCGCTTTTGATTATGTTTGGTTGGATATTCGAACCTTTTCTTAACTGCTTTTTACAAACTTTGGTCGGACGTTCACACCTTCTTGCAGCCGAACACCTCCGCTTCCGCTTTTGATGGTATATATTCGGGCATTCGAACCTTTTCTTACCAGCTTTTTACAAACCATGGTTGGACTTTCACATCTTCTTGTAGCCGAACAACTCCGCTCCCCCTATTGATTGTGTACAGTCGGGTATTTTAACCTTTTCTTACCCACTTTTTACCAACTATGGTCGGACATTCACACCTTCTTACAGCGGAACACCTCCGCTCCCTCTTTTGATGGTGTATGTTTGGGCATTCGAACCTTTTCTTACCCGCTTTTTACAAACTATGCTCGGACATTCAAACCTTCTTCTAGCCGAACACATCCACTCCTTCTTTTGATGATGTATGCTTGGTCATTCAAACCTACTTTTTGCCCGCTTTTCATTAATTTTGGGTGGACATTCACACCTTGTCACAGCCAAACACCTCCGCTCCCTGTTTTGATCATGTATGGTTGGACATTCGCACCTTGTCTCACCCGCTTTTTGCATCTATGGTCGGCTGTTCACAGCTTCCTCTCCACCATACTTGTATGGTGGGATGTTCACACCCAGTTGCATCCGAATACCTCCGCCCCCACTTTTGTTGATATTTAGTTGGTCATTCGCAGCTTACCCGCTTTTGGCAAACTATGGCCTTCTTGCAGCCAAACACCTCTGATCTCGCTTTTGATAATGTAAGGTTGGGCATTCAGACCTTGCTTCACCTGCTTTTCACCAAATATAGTCGGACATTCACACCTTCTTGCAGCCGAACACTTCCGCTCCACCTTTTAGTGTTCTATCACACCTTTTTTTTCACCGCATTTTATAGATTATGGTTGGAAATTCTCAACCACTCTCATCCGAAGACCTCTCCTCCCGCTTTTGTTAATATATTTGAACTTTAGTCGGACATTCACACCTTCTTGCAGCTGAACCACCTCCGCTCCCTGTTTTGATCATGTATGGTCTGGCAATACTACCTTTTCTTACCCGTTTGTGAGTAATTATGGCTGGACATTCACACCTACTTGCAGCCGAACACCACCTCTCTCGCTTTTGATGATGTATGGACCGGCATTCTTACCTTTTCTAACACATTTTTCAGAAATTACGGTCGGAGATTCACACCTACTCACAGCCGAACAACTCCGCTCCCGCATTTGATGGTGTGCAGTCGGACATTCTCACCCTTTCTCATCAGCTTTTTGCAAATTATGATCTGACATTCACACCTACCTGCAGTCGAAAAGCTATGCTCCCGCTTTTGATTATGTTTGGTTGGATATTCAAACCTTTTCTTAACTGCTTTTTACAAACTTTGGTTGGACGTTCACACCTTCTTGTAGCCGAACACATCCACTCCTGCTTTTGATGATGTATGGTTGGGCATTCGCACCTTTTTTTTACCCATTTGTCAGGAATAATGGGTGGACATTCACACCTTCTTGCAGCTGAACACCTCCTCTCCAACTTATGATCATGTGCGGTTTGATTTTCGAAAATTTTCTTTCATGTTTTCTAGCAATTATTGATGGACATTTAGACCTTCTTGCAGCTGAACACCTCCGCTCCTGCTTTTGATCATACCTTGTCAGGCATTCGCACCATGTCTTACCCGCTTTTTACAAACTTTAGTCGAACATTTACACCTTTTTGCAGCCGAACACCACCTCTCTCGCTTTTGATGATGTATGGTCCGGCATTCTTTCCTTTTCTAACACATTTTTCAGCAATTATGGTCGGACATTCACACCTACTCAGAGCCGAACACCTCCGCTCCCGCATTTGATGGTGTATAGTCGGGCATTCTCACCCTTTCTCATCAGCTTTTTGCAAATTATGATCTGACATTCACACCTGCTTTTGATAATGTATGGTTGGGCATTCGCACCTTTTTTTACCCATTTTTCAGGAATTATGGGTGGACATTCACACCTTCTTGCAGCTGAACACCTCCTCTCCTTCTTATGATCATGTGCGGATGATATTCGAAAATTTTCTTTCATGTTTTAAAGCAATTATTGATGGACATTCAGACCTTCTTGCAGCTGAACCACTCTGCTCCCGCTTTTGATGGTGTATAGTCGGGCTTTCGAGCCTTTCCTTCCCGGTTTTTACAAATTATGGTTGGACATTCAGACCTTCTTGCAGCCGAACACCTCCGCTCCCTCTTTTGATCATACATTGTCGGGCATTAGCACCTTTTCTTACCCGCTTTTTACAAACCATAGTCGGACTTTCACATCTTTTAGTAGCCGAACAACTCCGCTCCCGCTATTGATTGTGTACAGTCGGGTATTTTAACCTTTTCTTACCCGCTTTTTACCAACTATGGTCGGACATTCACACCTTCTTACAGCGCAACACCTCCGCTCCCTCTTTTGATGGTGTATGTTCGGGCAGTCAAACCTTTTCTTACCTGCTTTTTACAAACTATGGTCAGACATTCAACCCTTCTTGGAGCCGAACACATCCACTCCTGCTTTTGATTATGTATAGTTGGGCATTCGCACCTTTTCTTACCCATTTTTCAGTAATTATGGGTGTACATTCACACCTTCTTGCAGCCAAACACCTCCGCTCCCTCTTTTGATCATACATTTTCGGGCATTCGCACCTTTTCTTACCCGCTTTTTACAAACCATGGTCGGACTTTCACACCTTTTAGTAGCCGAACAACTCCGCACCCGCTACTGATTGTGTACAGTCGGGTATTTTAACCTTTTCTTACCCGTTTTTCACCAACTATGTTCGGACATTCACACCTTCTTACAGCGGAACACCTCCGCTCCCTCCTTTGATGGTGTATGTTCGGGCATTCGAACCTTTTCTTACCCGCTTTTTACAAACTATGGTCAGACGTTCAAACCTTCTTGTAGCCGAACATATCCACTCCTGCTTTTGATGATGTATGGTTGGGCATTCGAACCTACTTGTTGCCCGCTTTTCATTAATTATGGGTGGACATTCACACCTTGTCTCAGCCAAACACCTCCGCTCCCTGTTTTGATCATGTATGGTTTGACATTCGCACCTTTGCTTACCCTCTTTTTATACTGATTGCTCAAGATTAAGTTGTTCTTTCTCAAACTACAAAATTTTTTTAATTGTTGAAACTTGATTTGAAGTGGATAAATAAGGAAGACAAACAGTTTTAAGTCAGGCTGATAGCAATTAATTTTATAGCAAAATCTGTATTTCGTCATTTGTCGAGAGATGCTTATTGCTGAAGAAGTTCTTTCTCATTCTACAAAGTACAACGTTGTTTATCATTGAAACTTGATTAGACATGAATAAATATGAAGGACAAAGCAGTCTTAACATGGTTTGAGTTAAGGAATTCGTTTTATAGGAGAATCCGAATTCGTGCATAACTCGTAAAATAGAGCTTATTTTCGGATTCCTGAAGAATGAGTCTGGTTCTTTCTCATAATACAAAGTTTGTTGTTTATTGTTGAAACTTCATCAGACCGTTAGATATAGTCGGACTCACCTCGACGCACGGCTTGGGATCTGGAACCAGTACTCTTGAGAGGGGTTGGACTCTCTTCCACTCTGGAGTTGCCCGTGGTGAGAGGCGCAGAGCAGGTGTGGGCATACTTATTGCCCCCCGGCTGTGTGCCAGTACATTGGGGTTTACCCCAGTGAACGAGAGGGTAGCCTCCCTCCGCCTTTGGGTGGGGGGACGAGTCCTGACTGTTGTTTGTGCCTATGCGCCAAACAGCAGTTCAGAGTACCTACCCTTTTTGGAGTCTCTGGGGGAGGCACTGGAGAATGCTCCTACCGGAGACTCCCTCATTCTGCTGGGGGACTTCAATGCTCACGTGGGCAATGACAGTGAGACCTGGAGGGGTGTGATTGGGAGGAACGGCCCCCCCGATCTGAATCAGAGTGGTGTTATGTTGTTGGACTTCTGTGCCAGTCATAGACTGTCCATAACGAACACCATGTTCAGGCATAAGGGTGTCCATATGTGCACTTGGCACCAGGACACCCTTGGCCGCAGTTCGATGATCGACTTTGTGGTTGTATCATCGGACTTGCGGCCGTATGTCGGGTGAAGAGAGGGGCGGAGCTGTCAACTGATCACCACCTGGTGGTGAGTTGGCTCCGCTGGTGGGGGAGGATGCCGATCAGACCTGGCAGGCCCATACGTATTGTGAGGGTCTGCTGGGAGCGTTTGTCAGAATCCCCCGTCAGAAGGAGCTTTAACTCCCACCTCCGGCAGAGCTTCAACCATATTTGAGGTGGGGGACATTGAGTCCGAATGGGCCATGTTCCGTGACTCCATTGCCGAGGCAGCTGGTCGGAGTTGTGGCCGTAAGGTGGTCGGTGCCTGTCGTGGCGGCAACCCTCGAACCTGCTGGTGGACACCAGTGGTGAGGGAAGCCGTCAAGCTGAAGAAGGAGTCCTATCGGGCCTTTTTGGCCAGTGGGACCCTGGAAGAAGCTGATAGGTACCGACGGGCCAGACGGGCCACGGCTTCGGCGGTTGTGAGGCAAAAACTCGGAACTGGGAGGAGTTCGGTGAGACCATGGAGAACGATTTCCGGACGGCCTCGAAAAGATTCTGTTCCACCATCCGGCGTCTCAGGGGGGGGGGGGGAGCGGCTCACAGTCAACACTGTTTACAGTGGGGACGGGCTTTGCTGACCTCAACTAGGGATGTTGTGAGTCGGTGGGGGGAGTACTTCGAGGAACTCCTCAATCCTACCAACACGTGCTCGGAAGAGGCAGAGTCGGAGAGCTCGGAGACGGGGCCTCCCATTTCTGGGGCTGAGGTTGCCGAGGTGGTTAAAAAGCTCCTCGGTGGCAAGGCCCCGGGGGTGTATGAGGTCCGTCCTGAGTTTCTCAAGGCTCTGGATGTTGTAGGGCTGTCTTGGCTGACACGCCTCTGCAGTATCGCGTGGACATCGGGGACAGTGCCTCTGGACTGGCAGATTGGGGTGGTGGTCCCCCTCCCTCCCCCCCTCTCTTCGTCCTGGCCGTGGAACAGTGGACCAGCTCTATACCCTCGGCAGGATCCTGGAGGGTGCATGGGAGTTCGCCCAACCAGTCTACATGTGTTTTGTGGACTTGGAGAAAGCGTTCGACCGTGTCCCTTGTGGAGTCCTGTGGGGGGTGCTCCGGGAATATGGAGTGCCGGACCCCTTGATAGGGGCCGTTCGGTCTCTGTATGACCGGTGCCAGAGTTTGGTCCGCATTGCCGGCAGTAAGTCGGATACGTTTCCGGTGAGAGTTGGACTCCGTCAGGGCTGCCCTTTGTCACCGATTCTGTTCCTAACTTTTATGGACAGAATTTCTAGGCGGAGCCAGGGCGTTGAGGGTGTCCCATTTGGCGACCTCAGAATCGGGTCTCTGCTTTTTGCAGATGATGTGGTTCTGTTAGCGTCGTCAGGCCGTGACCTTCAGCTCTCACTGGAGTGATTCGCAGCCGAGTGTGAAGCGGCTGGGATGAGAATCAGCACCTCCAAATCCGAGACTATGGTTCTCAGCCGGAAAAGGGTGGAATGCTCTCTCCGGGTCGGGAACGAGATCCTTCCCCAAGAGGAGGAGTTCAAGTATCTCGGGGTCTTGTTCACGAGTGACGGACGAATGGAGCGGGAGATTGACGGGCGGATCGGTGCGGCGCCTGCAGTGTTGCAGGCTCTGCACCGACCTGTCGTTGTGAAGAGGGAGCTGAGCCAGAAGGCGAAGCTCTGTACTTACTGGTCAATCAACGTTCCCATCCTCACCTATGGTCACGAGTTGTGGGTAGTGACCGAAAGAACAAGATCGCGAATACAAGCGGCCGAAATGGGTTTCCTCCGCAGGGTGTCTGGGCTCTCCCTTAGAGATAGGGTGAGAAGCTCAGTCATCCGGGAAAGGGCTCGGAGTAGAACCGCTGCTCCTCCGCATTGAGAGGAGTCAGATGAGGTGGCTCGGGCATCTGGTTAGGATACCCCCTGGGCGCCTCCCTGGGGAGGTGTTCCGGGCACGTCCCACTGGGAGGAGACCCCGGGGGAGACCCAGGACACGTTGGAGAGACTATGTCTCTCGGCTGGCCTGGGAACGCCTCGGGGTCCCCCCGGAAGAGCTGGAGGAAGTGGCCGGGGACAGAGACGTCTGGGTTTCTCTGCTCAAGCTGCTGCCCCCGCGACCCGACCCCCGGATAAGTGGCAGATGATGGATGGATGGATGGATATATCCTCCACCAACCAGACTTACAACCCCCGACTAGGGTAGCAGAATTTCTAAGCATCTGTACCCCAAAACTACTATCAAAAATATATAAATTATTGTCTAAGATAGATGACACAATGTCTCTTCCATCCTCAAAATGGGAGGCAGATTTATCCATCAGTTCTGGTCATAGCTTCTAACCACAAATATGTTTGAACACCTTCATAAAGACTCGAAATCCTAATTTACAGCTCATACAATACAAAATCCTTCATAGAACACACTATACAGGACAAAGGATGTTCAGGATGGGTCTAACACACTCAAACATCTGCTCACATTGCACAGATAACACACCTGATGATTATGCACACGCTTTGTGGTTTTGTGCGCCTGTCCAGAAGTTCTGGCTTGAAGTCTGTGAGGACCTATCAACATGGCTAAAGTGTAGCATCCCTGCATGCCCCACACTGTGCATACTGGGTGACTTAGACAACATCAACATGGAAATTAACTCAGCACACATGGTTGTCACAGTGTTATGTATCGCAAAGAAAACTATTCTCATGAACTGGAAACCGAAGAACAATCTGTGTATTAACCAGTTTAGAAATTTTCTTTTAGATTATATTAGCATGGAAACAATGTCTGCCTCCTCAAAACATCAATTGGCTGAATTTCATTCTCTCTGGTCCCCTCTGATTAGTTTTATCACATAGTGGTGGTGGTGGGTTGCTGGGTGATGGTGGGTCTCAGGCCCGGGCTGCTGCGACTGGTGTGACCGGGTGGTTTGATTGTTTGTTTTTTTATGTTGTTTGTTTGTGTTTTGTTGAGGTCCTCCTGGGTGGGGTTGGGTTGAGTGGGGTGGGGCGGGATGGGTACCTTCTGGGGGTACAGTAGCTCCCGGAATATGGTCGCTGCAGGCCCCGAGCCTGGTGGACATCAGGCCCTCCTGCCCATTGTTTGCTCCCAGGTAGCGGGGATGCCTATTGCAGCCAGTCCCTGGCTGCCCTCTCTGGGGGAGAGTAGCTCCCCCGTTATATATCCCCATACCCCTCTCCCTTCTGGCTCCTGTACACAGCACGCACTCACACATGAAGGGTTTTGGGGGCGTGTGTGTTCGGTGGGGTGCAGTGGATGGGGCCACGTAGGTGGTCCCCTTTGGTTGCACTCTGCAGTTCCCTGCCCCTGTTTTAATTACACCTTAGACATTAGTACTTATCAAACACACTCACACACACACATTAGGTCTTGGGGGGTGGTTACACTGAGTGGCATCTGGTGGGCGGGGCTCTTTGGGTATGTAGGCTGCCCACAGTGCCGCGCTCCCAGTTCTACAAGTTTGGCTGCCCCTCAATTTTAATTGCTCACTATTAGAAAATATTGAAGAGCCAGAAGGGTGAGGGGAGGGGTCTTCTTCGCACACCCCTGCTTCCTGGTGTCTGCTCGGGGCAGGAGGGGCCAGGAGGATTAATTAATTGTTCTGCTGGTTCGGGGTCTGTGGTGGCTGGGGGGTTGCTGGCCTCCTGGTGTACCCGCTGCACTACACCCCAGCAGAGTCGAGGGAGGTAGGATGTGTGGATGTGTGGATGTATGGGACGTGAAAGTGTGTGTGGTAATGATTGGGCCTGGATCTGGGGACTTGCTGTCGCCTGGCCTGCCTGTGTTTCTCCTGATGGGGCATCAGCGTTGCCTCTCCCCACTGCTCGCGACTTCACCCACCTGTGGGCACGTCTTGACTCCCAGGGCACTTGGCCAGGGGCGCTGGGGCAGGCGCTGACCCACTTTGTGGCTGTCTGGGGCGCTTGGCCCTCCTGGGTATTGGGTGGGGCCTCTGCCGGGGGGTTTGGGGGCGCTCGGGCTCCTGGGGCCCAGGTCCAGTGCACGGCCCATGTCTGGGCGGCTGGGGCCTGGCGGGGTCGGTGGGCTGTTACCCCGTG
Organism: Leuresthes tenuis; assembly: GCF_036924035.1. Taxonomy (NCBI): domain Eukaryota; kingdom Metazoa; phylum Chordata; class Actinopteri; order Atheriniformes; family Atherinopsidae; genus Leuresthes; species Leuresthes tenuis. The sequence continues at coordinate 32,611,110 of NW_027325365.1, read as the reverse complement.
TTCCCGGAGTGCCTCTGCCCTATGCTTATGGGGGCTCTTTCCGGGGGCTTCCTCTGCAGTCTTCTGGGTGGATGCGTGGTTGCCCCTGCGGTGGGCTGCCTGGGTTCTGTGCTCTGTGGGGGCTGCTGGTGGCCTGGGTCTTGTGGCCCTCTCTGCTTGCTTCTGATTGCTTGGGGGGGGGGGGGGGGGGGGGGGGGGGGGGGGGCTGTGGATTGTGGCCCTGTACGCTTATACACTCATAACTAAGCACGGTTATCATGTAGGTCCTGTGCCATGGGTGTTGCATGTTCTCACACACACACACATACACACATTCATTAGTCCAGTAGCATGGTCACTAAGCAGTTGATGTATTATCATGTCGTCTCAGGTCATCTATATCCACAGCTGTGTTGTATGCGATTGCCGCTTCTTGTGCTTGTTTTTGTTTGTTTGTGTGTTTGTTTTTTCTCTGCTTGTCTGCTTTCAGGTGCTCCTGGTGGCGCTAAGGCTGGATTCCCCTCATAGGCCATGGATTGTTGTCTGTTTTGTTTTTTACAGGTGTAGCAGCTGGTTGTCTGGTTTTTGTTTCTATTTTTGTTCTGTTTCCTCTTCTTTCCTCTTCTTCTTTCCTTGTCCCCCGGTCCGGTTCAGTTCAGTTCATGTCATATATTGTAAACAGAAATAAATAAATGGGCATCAAGGGGAGCTTTACATTTATAAAACTTCCCTTGGCAAAACAAATCTGTTTGGCATCAAAGGTATTCAGACTACAATTCTTCTGACATAATGCTGAACAGGACAAGGGGAAAAAAAAGTAAAGAAGACAGTTCTGCCGAAAGCCAGGGATAGACCTGTTCTAAGTTCTATACTTTTTAAAAGGGGCGTGTTTATCAACTATGGAATTAGAAGATTTACAAAAATGGTCAAGTGCTAGATCTTCATCTGGGATTTTAACAGTGTCATATAACTATTCAACAGATCAGTTAAAAAAAAGCCTGCTCATGGAGATGTTTCAGGATCTGGATACCAAGCGTGGACCTAATGTTTTCATTTTTGCAATTCTGATACAGGCTATTGAGCAGTGATAACTAACACCAAGTTCAGATACTGCGGATTTTCTACCTTTGATTTGTTAAGATTGAGCCAATCAGGGACAACCTTGAAGGATCTCTTTGGTTTTGTAGGATCAGTAATTACCTGAGAAAGGTTGATATTGGTACACACCTTTTTTAAATGGTCAGAGGCAGAGTTCAACTTGTTTAAATTAAAATTGCCACACAGAGATTGGGTTTAGGCCACATGCACACAGAATGACATCAACAAATATAAGAAATATTAAACATTTACACATAGATTTTTGAATATATGTAGAGGAATGATACTTTGAAATGTGCTCATTGCGGAGTTATGATCAGTTGAGTAATGAAGGTTGAACTATTCTGGGAAAGAGGTTCTATTCCCAGCATCATGATGGACACTCCTGATATAGAAGGTTTCGCTAACGCATTGGAATTGTTTTACTATTTTCATATGCATGTGCAATGAAGAATTGCTTGCTGCTGATAAATGCAAAGAAGAACAGCTTACACATAGATGCTCACATATAGGCTGCTGAATGCAATGAAGACCTGCTTATCAAGTAAAGTTCAATGTCAATGTGTAATATTCAATTAGGATTTGCAAAACAGTGAAGTTAAACAATGAATGGGTCCATAGTCGGTATGAGAAGACTACAGGAATATTTACCTGGGTGTACGTTCAAACAGAGATGAGAAAATTGCGATAAATAATTGTTTGTTTGTTTGTTAGTATGTATAGGAATGTTATGTGTATAAACTGTGTTGAGTTATAGTTACTCAGTAGTGTCTCAGTGAAACAACCGACGGGGGAAGCCTTGCGGTGACAACAAAAGCAGTGTTTTACTGATCAGTCAAGTTGCTCCAGTGTCCTCCATACAAACTGGTTGGCTACTGAAGGGATAGAAAATGGGGAATACTTGTTTTAAAGCAAACAAGGTATTAGATGGGAAAAATACATGTTTTAACGGGACCCAGACAATATTAAATACTCAGACAGATGGGAGAAGAAGTGTAGTTTTGTAGGAAATCACAGAATTATTACATAGAATTAGTGAAATCAATTGAAGAATGCCTTTCTGAAGAGCTGTTTACCACAGATGAGCAGCTTTGCGACCAAGCACATTGTAGATCGCTTTACTGCCAAAATGATCTAATTTAATGGATTGGTTTAGACATGCATAACAGCATTTTAAGAACAAAGAGAGAAACAAAAAGGGACAACGCTTCATGGTGGAAGGTGATGTATAAATAACTGTGTATATGATGAAGGGGGTGGCAACACCCATTCCGAAATTTCGCCATTCCGACATCCCGCTATTCCGACATCCCACCATTCCGACATACCACCATTCCGACATGCAAACGTCCCACCATTCCGACATCCCACCATTGCGACATCCCGCTATTCTGACGTTCAAATGTCCCACCATTCCGACAAGGCTTTCCGTATAAGGAAATGTGTGTTACTCAACAGGTGAGTCCCTTCTTTCTGTTCATGCAATTTATATGTTTAACACATGTTTATAGACAAGCGTTATTAAAAACACAAAGTCTCGGCAACTGGAGGAGGAGAAGCAGTCCGTGGTGGTTTTCAATCACACACTCCAATGCCACTTGTTTTAACTTCCGAAAATTTAATCCAGGAAAAAAAGGCTTACAAACATGGACCAAAACGGCTCCATAACACGCACAAGAATCCAAAAGAAACGAAAGTTAACTAAAAGAAAGCAAATAAACAGTATGGGGTGGTCAAAATTGGTTTTACGCATGCCTATGTGCGTCTGGCACATGCGTCTTCGGGCTCTCCCACGTTGGTTTGTGGATGAAAGCTATATGTTCAGCTGTAATGTCATGTAAAAACAATCTCTACATGACATTTACTCCCAGGTGTGACCAGTTAGGTCCTTAAGATATCAACAGGCTGTATAAAGCTACAACCGTTGCGGCTCTGTGTTTGTGCCGAATGCGCAAAGCCCATCCGTGCTTCCCAAAATTGGAGTGAGTACTCATAAATCACGTGAATAACATGAATAAACGTTTTTACTGAATTTTGTTGTGTTTTATACGTTCTATGCTGTCATTTCTCTCTTCTCCTATTGGCAAGGCAAGGCAGAGTGCTCGCAACTGTGTCCTGTGCAGTAGCCGTGATATCTGTAATTGCAATTATTACTTTTGCATATAATGACAGCGTGCAAAAGACGCATGGGCTCTGTGGAGAGCTCCGCTCCAGCTGGCTGCTGTGACAGCTCACTGACACTGTATTTCTGCTTAATCAGTTTCAGTCTCGCCAGAGTTATATTAATATCTTTATATTTATATTTGAAATTCAGGGGATTTTGATAATAGATTATTAAAGTTTGTTTGCGAGGCTGTGGCCTCTGCATGTGCAAAGCTTGTGCGCCAAACTTTAGGGCGGATTTGCGCCGGCATATCATTAGTGCAAAATGTTTTGGGTAAAAAATAGGCTATTAAAAGGAACTGTCGGAATGGCGGTATGTTAAAAAAAACAAAAAACATACCGCCATTCCGACCATAGGAGGAAAAAAGTGTCGGAATGGTGGGACGTTTGATAAAAAATTAAGTGTCGCCATTCCGACAATTGGAGACCCATGTCGGAATGGCGAGATGTCGGAATGGCAGCATGTAACCATGATGAAGGAGAGACCATTTGAGCAGCACAGCCATTTCGCAGCACAGGGACAGCAGTCCAAGTTACAGGATCTCCCACGTGGTATCACCTGTCACATTGTGTCAAGGCATCAAAAGAAGAAAAAATCACCAAACTCAAGGACAAAAAGACAAAGACTCCGGTGAATGAAGACAGAGGACTGACAAACCAGAAATACAAAAGGATTCTCGATATCAAGATCCAGAAGAAGAGGCTAACAATGCCACGAACACTTACGATGCTGGGAATGATGCCAGCAATGAACAGAGAAGAAGATTCAGTGTCATCAATCTGCATTACGTGCCTCTAATGAGGGGGTGAATATAGAATCCTCAACGATTACAACTTCTCTGGGAACTGTGACAACAACAAGGTTTAAACCATTTTGATATATATTGTAACCTATTGTCTAAGGAATAGTGCTGAAAATTAGGTAAATCTAATCCACCACTGTCCTTGGTCTTCTGTAGGGTTTTTAAACTAATACGTGGTGGTTTGTTTTTCCACAGAAATTTGGAGATGCATGAATCTAGTGACTTAAACCAAGTAGCAGATGGTTTTATGGGGATCATTGAGAACAAATAGTTAACTTTTGGTAGTATCATCATTTTAATGGATGTAACTCTCCCCATAAGTGATATAGGTAAGGACTTCCAACGAGAGATCGTCCTCTACTGTCTTTAATAATTGCACATAATTTAGCTTTGTTAGCTCTGAGAGCCTGGAGGAAATGTTTATGCCTAAATATCTAATATTTCCTGACTGTAAAGTGATCGCAGGTATATTATGGACCCTACAGTTAATGGGCAGAACTGTGGTCTTAGACCAGTTGATAGAGTAGTCAGAAAGTGCTGAGAATTTATTTATGAGTGTGATCGTGTGACTGAGAGACGTCTGTGAGTTCTGAAGGAAAAGTAATACATCATCAGCATAAAGACTTATTTTATGCTCAATATTTTGGGATTAATTACTCACAAACGGGTAAGAAAAGGTAGTATTGCCAGACCATACATGATCAAAACAGGGAGCGGAGGTGGTTCAGCTGCAAGGTGTGAATGTCTGACTATAGTTTGTAAAAAGCGGGTAAGATAAGGTGCGAATGCCCGACAATGTATGATCAAAAGAGGGAGCGGAGGTTTTCGGCTGCAAGAAGGTCTGAATGTCCACCCAAAATTCCTGAAAAATGGGTAAAAAAAGGGTGCGAATGCCAAACCATACATCATCAAAAGCAGGAGTGGATGTGTTCGGCTACAAGAAGATTTGAATGTCCAGCAATAATTGCTTTAAAACATGAAAGAAAATTTTCGAATATCAAACCGCACATGATCATAAACGGGAGAGGAGTTGTTCAGCTGCAAGAAGGTGTGAATGTCCACCCATAATTACTGAAAAATGGGTAAGAAAAAGTGAAAATGCCCAACCATACATCATCAAAAGCAGGAGTGGATGTGTTCGGCTACAAGAAGGTTTGAATGTCCGACCATAGTTTGTAAAAAGCGGGTAAGAAAAGGTTCGAATGCCCGAACATAGACCATCAAAAGAGGGAGCGGAGGTGTTCCGCTGTAAGAAGGTGTAAATGTCCGACCATAGTTGGTAAAAAGCGGGTAAGAAAAGGTTAAAATACCCGACTGTACACAATCAATAGCGGGAGCGGAGTTGTTTGGCTACAAGAAGGTGTGAAAGTCCGACCACGGTTTGTAAAAAGCGGGTAAGAAAAGGTTCGAATGCCCGAATATATACCATCAAAAGTGGAAGTGGATGGGTTCGGCTGCAAGAAGGTGTGAACGTCCGACCAAAGTTTGTAAAAAGCAGTTAAGAAAAGGTTCGAATATCCAACCAAACATAATCAAAAGCGGGAGCAGAGCTGTTCGACTGCAAGTAGGTGTGAATGTCAGATCATAATTTGCAAAAAGCTGATGAGAAAGGGTGAGAATGCCCGGCTATACACCATCAAATGCGGGAGCGGAAGTGTTCGGCTGTGAGTAGGTGTGAATGTCCGACCATAATTGCTGAAAAATGTGTTAGAAGAGACTAGAATGCCGGACAATACATCATCAAATGCGGGAGCGGAGTTGTTTGGCTGTGAGTAGGTGTGAATCTCCGAGCATAGTTTGTAAAAAGGGGGTAAGAATAGGTTCGAATGCCCGAACATACACTATCAAAACAGGGAGCTGAGGTGGCTCAGCTGCAAGGTGTGAATGTCTGACTATAGTTTGTAAATAAGGTGCGAATGCCCAACAATGTATAATCAAAAGAGGGAGCGGAGGTTTTCGGCTACAAGAAGGTTTGAATGTCCGACCATAGTTTGTAAAAAGCGGGTAAGAAAAGGTTCAAATGCCTGACTATACACCATCAAAAGCGGGAGCAGAGGTGTTCCGCTGTAAGACGGTGTGAATGTCCGACCATATTTGGTAAAAAGCGGGTAAGAAAAGGTTAAAATACCTGACTGTACACAATCAATAGCGGGAGAGGAGGTGTTCAGCTGCAAGAAGGTGTGAATGTCCACCCATAATTCCTGAAAAATGGGTAAGAAAAGGTGCGAATGCCCAACCATACATTACCAAAAGCAGGTGTGAATGTCAGATCATAATTTGAAAAAAGCTGATGAGAAAGGGTGAGAATGCCCGACTATACACCATCAAATGCGGGAGCGGAGTTGTTCGGCTGTGAGTAAGTGTGAATCTCCGACCATAATTGCTGAAAAATGTGTTATAAAAGGTAAGAATGCCGGTCCATACATCATCAAAAGCGGGAGAGGTGGTGTTCGGCTGCAAGTAGGTGTGAATGTCCAGCCATAATTACTAACAAACGGGTAAGAAAAGGTAGTATTGCCAGACCATACATGATCAAAACAGGGAGCGGAGGTGGTTCAGCTGCAAGAAGGTGTGAATGTCCGACTAAAGTTCAAATATATTAACAAAAGCGGGAGGAGAGGTCTTCGGATGAGAGTGGTTGAGAATTTCCAACCATAATCCATAAAATGCGGTGAAAAAAAAGGTGTGATAGAACACTAAAAGGTGGAGCGGAAGTGTTCGGCTGCAAGAAGGTGTGAATGTCCGACTATATTTGGTGAAAAGCAGGTGAAGCAAGGTCTGAATGCCCAACCTTACATCATCAAAAGCGAGATCAGAGGTGTTTGGCTCCATGAAGGCCATAGTTTGCCAAAAGCGGGTAAGCTGCGAATGACCGACTAAATATCAACAAAAGGTCTTCGGATGCAAGTGGGTGTGAATATCCCACCATACAAGTATGGTGGAGAGGAAGCTGTGAACAGCCGACCATAGTTGGCAAAAAGCGGGTGAGAAAAGGTGCGAATGTCCAACCATACATGATCAAAACCGGGAGCGGAGGTGTTTGGCTGTGACAAGGTGTGAATGTCCACCCAAAATTAATGAAAAGGGGGCAACAAGTAGGTTTGAATGCCCAACCATACATCATCAAAAGCAGGAGTGGATGTGTTCGGCTACAAGGTTTGAATGTCCGAGCATAGTTTGTAAAAAGCGGGTAAGACAAGGTTCGAATGCCCAAACATACACCATCAAAAGAGGGAGCGGAGGTGTTCCGCTGTAAGAAGGTGTGAATGTCCGACCATAGTTGGTAAAAAACGGGTAAGAAAAGGTTAAAATACCCGACTGTACACAATCAATAGCGGGAGCGGATGTGTTTGGCTACAAGAATGTGTGACAGTCCGACCATGGTTTGTAAAAAAACGGGTAAGAAAAGGTGCGAATGCCCGACAATGTATGATCAAAAGAGGGAGCGGAGGTTTTCGGCTACAAGAAGGTTTGAATTTCCGACCATAGTTTGTAAAAAGCGGGTAAGAAAAGGTTCAAATGCCTGACTATACACCATCAAAAGCGGGAGCGGAGGTGTTCCGCTGTAACACGGTGTGAATGTCCGACCATAGTTGGTAAAAAGCGGGTAAGAAAAGGTTAAAATACCTGACTGTACACAATCAATAGCGGGAGCGGAGGTGTTCGGCTGCATGAAGGTGTGAACGTCCGACCAAAGTTTGCAAAAAGCAGTTAAGAAAAGGTTCGAATGCCCGAATATATACCATCAAAAGCGGGAGCAGAGCTGTTCGACTGCAAGTAGGTGTGAATGTCCAGCCATAATTACTCACAAACGGGTAAGAAAAGGTAGTATTGCCAGACCATACATGATCAAAACAGGGAGCTGAGGTGGTTCAGCTGCAAGGTGTGAATGTCTGACTATAGTTTGTAAAAAGCGGGTAAGACAAGGTGCGAATGCCCGACAATGTATGATCAAAAGAGGGAGTGGAGGTCTTCGGCTGCAAGGTCTGAATGTCCAACCATAATTTCTAAAAACCGGGTAAGAAAAGGCTCGAAAGCCCGACTATACACAATCAAAAGCGGGAGCGGGAGGCTTTCAGCTGCAAATCCTTCACTCAAACCAAGTGAAAACTACTTTGTCCTTCATATTTATCAATGTCTAGATCGACTTCAACAAAGAACAACATTGTACTTTGTAGTAAAGAAAGAGCAAATCAAAAGTTTTAGGAATCCTAGAATAAGCTTATTTTCAGGAGTTCTGCACGATTATTGATTTTACTATAAATGAACGCCTTCACTCAAACTATGTTAAAACTGCTTTGTCCTTCATATTTATCAATGTCTAGATTGACTTCAACAAAGAACAACACTGGATTTTGCAGTAGAAGAAAGAGCAACACTGAAGGATCAGTAATCCGAGAATAAGCTTATTTTCATACGTTCTGCATGATTTGGGATTTTATGTATAAAATGAATTCCTTCACTCAAACCAAGTTAAAACTGCTTTGTCCTTCATATTTATCAATGTCTAGATCGACTTCAACAAAGAACAACATTGTATTTTGCAGTAGAAGAAAAAGCAACACTGAAGGATCAGGAATCCGAGAATAAGCTTCTTTTCATACGTTTTGCATGATTTGGGATTTTATGTATAAAATGAATTCCTTCACTCAAACCAATTGAAAACTGCTTTGTCCTTCATATTTATCAATGTCTAGATTTACTTCAACAAATAACAATATTGTATTTTGCAGTAGTAGAAAGAGCAACACTGAAGGATCAGGAATCCGAGAATAAGCTTATTTTCATACGTTCTGCATGATTTGGGATTTTATGTATAAAATGAATTCCTTTCCTCAAACTATGTTAAAACTGCTTTGTCCTTCATATTTATCAATGTCTAGATTGACTTCAACAAAGAACAACATTGTATTTTGCAGTAGAAGAAATAGCAACACTGAAGGATCAGGAATCCGAAAACAAGCTTATTTTCATACGTTTTGCATGATTTGGGATTTTATGTATAAAATGAATTCCTTCACTCAAACCAAGTGAAAACTGCTTTGTCCTTCATATTTATCAATGTCTAGATTTACTTCAACAAAGAACAATATTGTATTTTGCAGTAGTAGAAAGAGCAACACTGAAGGATCAGGAATCCGAGAATAAGCTTATTTTCATACGTTCTGCATGATTTGGGATTTTATGTATAAAATGAATTCCTTTCCTCAAACTATGTTAAAACTGCTTTGTCCTTCATATTTATCAATGTCTAGATTGACTTCAACAAAGAACAACATTGTATTTTGCAGTAGAAGAAATAGCAACACTGAAGGATCAGGAATCCGAAAACAAGCTTATTTTCATACGTTCTGCTTGATTTGGGATTTTGCTATAAAATTAATTCCTTCACTCAAACAAAGTGGAAACTGCTTTGTTCTTCATATTTATCAATGTCTATATAAATTTCAACAAAGAACAAGGCTGTATTTTTCATTATAGGAAAGAGCAACACTGGAGGATCAGGAATCCGAGAAAAAGCTTACTTTCATGAGTCCTGCACGATTTCGGATTTTCCTATAAAATGAATTGCTTTGCTCAAACCAAGTTAAAATTGCTTTGTCCTTGATAGTTATCCATGTCTAAAATGTATCAAGCATAAAGTTCCTCATATTACCCTGAATGAGAAAGAAGCATCCCTTTGGTTGAGCAATACGTTCCTTATGCGGAGTTATGCATGATTTCGGATTTTGCTATAAAATTCATTCCTTCACACCTTTTTTTTTCACCACATTTTATAGATTATGGTTGGAAATTCTCAACCACTCTAATCCGAAGACCTCTCCTCCCACTTTTGTTAATATATTTGAACTTTAGTTGGACATTCACCCCTTTTTGCAGCTAAACCACCTCCGCTCCCTGTTTTGATCAGGTATGGTCTGGCAATACTACATTTTCTTACCCGTTTGTGAGTAATTATGGCTGGATATTCACACCTACTTGCAGCTGAACACAATCTCTCTCGCTTTTAATTATGTTTGGATATTCGAACCTTTTCTTTACTGCTTCTTGCCAACTTTGGTCGGACGTTCACACCTTCTTGCAGCCGAACACCTCCGCTTCCGCTTTTGATGGTATATATTCGGGCATTCGAACCTTTTCTTAGCAGCTTTTTACAAACCATGGTTGAACTTTCACACCTTCTTGTAGCCGAACAACTCCGCTCCCGCTATTGATTGTGTACAGTCAGGTATTTTAACCTTTTCTTACCCGCTTTTTACCAACTATAGTCGGACATTCAAACCTTCTTGTAGCCGAAAACCTCCGCTCCCTCTTTTGATCATACATTGTCGGGCATTCGCACCTTTTCTTACCCGTTTTTTACAAACCATGGTCGGACTGTCACACATTCTTGTAGCCAAACACATCCGCTCCCGCTATTGATTGTGTACAGTCGGGTATTTTAACCTTTTCTTACCCGTTTTTTACCAACTATGGTCGGACATTCACACCTTCTTACAGCGGAACACCTCCGCTCCCTCTTTTGATAGTGTATGTTTGGGCATTCGAACCTTTTCTTACCCGCTTTTTACAAACTATGCTCGGACATTCAAACCTTCTTGTAGCCGAACACATCCACTCCTGCTTTTGATGATGTATGGTTGGGCATTCAAACCTACTTGTTGCCCGCTTTTCATTAATTTTGGGTGGACATTCACACCTTGTCACAGCCAAACACCTCCGCTCCCTGTTTTGATCATGTATGGTTGGACATTCGCACCTTTTCTCACCCGCTTTTTGCCAACTATGGTTTGCTGTTCACAGCTTCCTCTCCACCATACTTGTATGGTGGGATATTCACACCCACTTGCATCCGAAGACCTTTTGTTGATATTTAGTCGGTCATTCGCAGCTTACCCGCTTTTGGCAAACTATGGCCTTCATGCAGCCAAACACCTCTGATCTCGCTTTTGATGATGTAAGGTTGGGCATTCAGACCTTGCTTCACCTGCTTTTCACCAAATATAGTAGGACATTCACACCTTCTTGCAGCCGAACACTTCCGCTCCACCTTTTAGTGTTCTATCACACCTTTTTTTCACCGCATTTTATAGATTATGGTTGGAAATTCTCAACCACTCTCATCCGAAGACCTCTCCTCCCGCTTTTGTTAATATATTTGAACTTTAGTCGGACATTCACACCTTCTTGCAGCTGAATCACCTCCGCTCCCTGTTTTGATCATGTATGGTATGGCAATACTACCTTTTCTTACCCGTTTGTTAGTAATTATGGCTGGACATTCACACCTTCTTGCAGCTGAACACCTCCTCTCCCGCTATTGATTGTGTACAGTCGGGTATTTTAACCTTTTCTTACCCGCTTTTTACCAAATATGGTTGGACATTCACACCGTCTTACAGCGGAACACCTCTGCTCCCACTTTTGATGGTGTATAGTCAGGCGCTTGAACCTTTTCTTACCCGCTTTTTACAAACTATGGTCGGACATTCAAACCTTCTTGTAGCCGAACACATCCACTTCCACTTTTGATGGTATATATTCGGTCATTCGAACCTTTTCTTACCCGCTTTTTACAAACTATAGTCAGACATTCACACCTTGTTGCTGAACCACCTCAGCTCCCTGTTTTGATCATGTATGGTCTGGCAATACTACCTCTTCTTACCCGTTTGTGAGTAATTATGGCTGGACATTCACACCTACTTGCAGTCGAACAGCTCTGCTCCCGCTTTTGATTATGTTTGGTTGGATATTCGAACCTTTTCTTAACTGCTTTTTACAAACTTTGGTCGGACGTTCACACCTTCTTGCAGCCGAACACCTCCGCTTCCGCTTTTGATGGTATATATTCGGGCATTCGAACCTTTTCTTAGCAGCTTTTTACAAACCATGGTTGGACTTTCACACCTTCTTGTAGCCGAACAACTCCGCTCCCGCTATTGATTGTGTACAGTCGGGTATTTTAACCTTTTCTTACCCGCTTTTTACCAACTATGGTCGGACATTCACACCGTCTTACAGCGGAACACCTCCGCTCCCGCTTTTGATGGTGTATTGTCAGGCATTTGAACCTTTTCTTACCCGCTTTTTACAAACTATGGTCGGACATTCAAACCTTCTTGTAGCCAAAAACCTCCGCTCCCTCTTTTGATCATACATTGTCGGTCATTCGCACCTTTTCTTACCCGTTTTTTACAAACCATGGTCGGACTTTCAAACCTTCTTGTAGCCCAACACATCCACTCCTGCTTTTGATGATGTATGTTTGGGCATTCGCACCTTTTCTTACCCATTTTTCAGTAATTATGGGTGGACATTCACACCTTCTTGCAGCTGAACACCTCCTCTCCCGCTTATGATGGTGTATAGTTGGGCTTTCAAGCCTTTTCTTACCCGGTTTTTACAAATTATAGTTGGACATTCAGACCTTCTTACAGCCGAAAACCTCCACTCCCTCTTTTGATCATACATTGTCGGGCATTAGCACCTTTTCTTACCCGCTTTTTACAAACCATAGTCGGACTTTCACATCTTTTAGCAGCCGAACAACTCCGCTCCCGCTATTGATTGTGTACAGTCGGGTATTTTAACCTTTTCTTACCCGCTTTTTACCAACTATGGTCGGACATTCACACCTTCTTACAGCGGAACACCTCCGCTCCCTCTTTTGATGGTGTATGTTCGGGCAGTCAAACCTTTTCTTACCCGCTTTTTACAAACTATGGTCGGACATTCAAACCTTCTTGTAGCCGAACACATCCACTCCTGCTTTTGATGATGTATGGTTGGGCATTTTCACCTTTTCTTACCCATTTTTCAGTAATTATGGGTGGACATTCACACCTTCTTGCAGCTGAACAACTCCTCTCCCGCTTATGATCATGTGCGGTTTGATATTCGAAAATTTTCTTTCATGTTTTAAAGCAATTATTGATGGACATTCAAATCTTCTTGTAGCCGAACACATCCACTCCTGCTTTTGATGATGTATGGTTTGGCATTCGCACCCTTTTTTTTACGCATTTTTCAGGAATTTTGGGTGGACATTCAGACCTTCTTGCAGCCGAAAACCTCTGCTCCCTCTTTTGATCATACATTGTCGGGCATTCGCACCTTATCTTACCCGCTTTTTACAAACTGTAGTCAGACATTCACACCTTGCAGCTGAACCACCTCCGCTCCCTGTTTTGATCATGAATGGTCTGGCAATACTACCTTTTCTTACCCGTTTGTGAGTAATTATGGCTGGACATTCACACCTACTTGCAGTCGAACAGCTCTGCTCCCGCTTTTGATTATGTTTGGTTGGATATTCGAACCTTTTCTTAACTGCTTTTTACAAACTTTGGTCGGACGTTCACACCTTCTTGCAGCCGAACACCTCCGCTTCCGTTTTTGATGGTATATATTCGGGCATTCGAACCTTTTCTTAGCAGCTTTTTACAAACCATGGTTGGACTTTCACACCTTCTTGTAGCCGAACAACTCCGCTTCCCCTATTGATTGTGTACAGTCGGGTATTTTAACCTTTTCTTACCCGCTTTTTACCAACTATGGTCGGACATTCACACCGTCTTACAGCGGAACACCTCCGCTCCCGCTTTTGATGGTGTATAGTCAGGCATTTGAACCTTTTCTTACCCGCTTTTTACAAACTATGGTCGGACATTCAAACCTTCTTGTAGCCAAAAACCTCCGCTCCCTCTTTTGATCATACATTGTCGGGCATTCGCACCTTATCTTACCCGCTTTTTACAAACTATAGTCAGACATTCACACCTTGTTGCTGAACCACCTCAGCTCCCTGTTTTGATCATGTATGGTCTGGCAATACTACCTCTTCTTACCCGTTTGTGAGTAATTATGGCCTGACATTCACACCTACTTGCAGTCGAACAGCTCTGCTCCCGCTTTTGATTATGTTTGGTTGGATATTCGAACCTTTTCTTAACTGCTTTTTACAAACTTTGGTCGGACGTTCACACCTTCTTGCAGCCGAACACCTCCGCTTCCGCTTTTGATGGTATATATTCGGGCATTCGAACCTTTTCTTAGCAGCTTTTTACAAACCATGGTTGGACTTTCACACCTTCTTGTAGCCGAACAACTCCGCTCCCGCTATTGATTGTGTACAGTCGGGTATTTTAACCTTTTCTTACCCGCTTTTTACCAACTATGGTCGGACATTCACACCGTCTTACAGCGGAACACCTCCGCTCCCGCTTTTGATGGTGTATTGTCAGGCATTTGAACCTTTTCATACCCGCTTTTTACAAACTATGGTCGGACATTCAAACCTTCTTGTAGCCAAAAACCTCCGCTCCCTCTTTTGATCATACATTGTCGGGCATTCGCCCCTTTTCTTACCCGTTTTTTACAAACCATGGTCGGACTTTCAAACCTTCTTGTAGCCCAACACATCCACTCCTGCTTTTGATGATGTATGTTTGGGCATTCGCACCTTTTCTTACCCATTTTTCAGTAATTATGGGTGGACATTCACACCTTCTTGCAGCTGAACACCTCCTCTCCTGCTTATGATGGTGTATAGTTGGGCTTTCAAGCCTTTTCTTACCCGGTTTTTACAAATTATAGTTGGACATTCAGACCTTCTTACAGCCGAAAACCTCCACTCCCTCTTTTGATCATACATTGTCGGGCATTAGCACCTTTTCTTACCCGCTTTTTACAAACCATAGTCGGACTTTCACATCTTTTAGCAGCCGAACAACTCCGCTCCCGCTATTGATTGTGTACAGTCGGGTATTTTAACCTTTTCTTACCCGCTTTTTACCAACTATGGTCGGACATTCACACCGTCTTACAGCGGAACACCTCCGCTCCCGCTTTTGATGGTGTATTGTCAGGCATTTGAACCTTTTCATACCCGCTTTTTACAAACTATGGTCGGACATTCAAACCTTCTTGTAGCCAAAAACCTCCGCTCCCTCTTTTGATCATACATTGTCGGGCATTCGCCCCTTTTCTTACCCGTTTTTTACAAACCATGGTCGGACTTTCAAACCTTCTTGTAGCCCAACACATCCACTCCTGCTTTTGATGATGTATGTTTGGGCATTCGCACCTTTTCTTACCAATTTTTCAGTAATTATGGGTGGACATTCACACCTTCTTGCAGCTGAACACCTCCTCTCCTTCTTATGATGGTGTATAGTTGGGCTTTCAAGCCTTTTCTTACCCGGTTTTTACAAATTATAGTTGGACATTCAGACCTTCTTACAGCCGAAAACCTCCACTCCCTCTTTTGATCATACATTGTCGGGCATTAGCACCTTTTCTTACCCGCTTTTTACAAACCATAGTCGGACTTTCACATCTTTTATCAGCCGAACAACTCCGCTCCCGCTATTGATTGTGTACAGTCGGGTATTTTAACCTTTTCTTACCCGCTTTTTACCAACTATGGTCGGACATTCACACCTTCTTACAGCGGAACACCTCCGCTCCCTCTTTTGATGGTGTATGTTCGGGCAGTCAAACCTTTTCTTACCTGCTTTTTACAAACTATGGTCAGACATTCAACCCTTCTTGGAGCCGAACACATCCACTCCTGCTTTTGATTATGTATAGTTGGGCATTCGCACCTTTTCTTACCCATTTTTCAGTAATTATGGGTGTACATTCACACCTTCTTGCAGCCGAACACCTCCGCTCCCTCTTTTGATCATACATTTTCGGGCATTCGCACCTTTTCTTACCCGCTT
This sequence comes from Leuresthes tenuis, assembly GCF_036924035.1. Lineage (NCBI taxonomy): Eukaryota > Metazoa > Chordata > Actinopteri > Atheriniformes > Atherinopsidae > Leuresthes > Leuresthes tenuis. The sequence continues at coordinate 32,595,338 of NW_027325365.1, read as the reverse complement.
TTTACAAACCATGGTTGGACTTTCACACCTTTTAGTAGCCGAACAACTCCGCACCCGCTACTGATTGTGTAGAGTCGGGTATTTTAACCTTTTCTTACCCGTTTTTTACCAACTATGGTCGGACATTCACACCTTCTTACAGCGGAACACCTCCGCTCCCTCCTTTGATGGTGTATGTTCGGGCATTCGAACCTTTTCTTACCCGCTTTTTACAAACTATGGTCAGACGTTCAAACCTTCTTGTAGCCGAACATATCCACTCCTGCTTTTGATGATGTATGGTTGGGCATTCGAACCTACTTGTTGCCCCCTTTTCATTAATTATGGTTGGACATTCACACCTTGTCTCAGCCAAACACCTCCGCTCCCTGTTTTGATCATGTATGGTTTGACATTCGCACCTTTGCTTACCCTCTTTTTATACTGATTGCTCAAGATTAAGTTGTTCTTTCTCAAACTACAAATTTTTTTTAATTGTTGAAACTTGATTTGAAGTGGATAAATAAGGAAGACAAACAGTTTTAAGTCAGGCTGATAGCAATTAATTTTATAGCAAAATCTGTATTTCGTCATTTGTTGAGAGATGCTTATTGCTGAAGAAGTTCTTTCTCATTCTACAAAGTACAACGTTGTTTATCATTGAAACTTGATTAGACATGAATAAATATGAAGGACAAAGCAGTCTTAACTTGGTTTGAGTTAAGGAATTCGTTTTATAGGAGAATCCGAATTCGTGCATAACTCGTAAAATAGAGCTTATTTTCGGATTCCTGAAGAATGAGTCTGGTTCTTTCTCATAATACAAAGTTTGTTGTTTATTGTTGAAACTTCATCAGACCGTTAGATATAGTCGGACTCACCTCGACGCACGGCTTGGGATCTGGAACCAGTACTCTTGAGAGGGGTTGGACTCTCTTCCACTCTGGAGTTGCCCGTGGTGAGAGGCGCAGAGCAGGTGTGGGCATACTTATTGCCCCCCGGCTGTGTGCCAGTACATTGGGGTTTACCCCAGTGAACGAGAGGGTAGCCTCCCTCCGCCTTGGGTGGGGGGACGAGTCCTGACTGTTGTTTGTGCCTATGCGCCAAACAGCAGTTCAGAGTACCTACCCTTTTTGGAGTCTCTGGGGGAGGCACTGGAGAATGCTCCTACCGGAGACTCCCTCATTCTGCTGGGGGACTTCAATGCTCACGTGGGCAATGACAGTGAGACCTGGAGGGGTGTGATTGGGAGGAACGGCCCCCCCGATCTGAATCAGAGTGGTGTTATGTTGTTGGACTTCTGTGCCAGTCATAGACTGTCCATAACGAACACCATGTTCAGGCATAAGGGTGTCCATATGTGCACTTGGCACCAGGACACCCTTGGCCGCAGTTCGATGATCGACTTTGTGGTTGTATCATCGGACTTGCGGCCGTATGTCCTGGACACTCGGGTGAAGAGAGGGGCGGAGCTGTCAACTGATCACCACCTGGTGGTGAGTTGGCTCCGCTGGTGGGGGAGGATGCCGATCAGACCTGGCAGGCCCAAACGTATTGTGAGGGTCTGCTGGGAGCGTTTGTCAGAATCCCCCGTCAGAAGGAGCTTTAACTCCCACCTCCAGCAGAGCTTCAACCATATTTGAGGTGGGGGACATTGAATGGGCCATGTTCCGTGACTCCATTGCCGAGGCAGCTGGTCGGAGTTGTGGCCGTAAGGTGGTCGGTGCCTGTCGTGGCGGCAACCCTCGAACCTGCTGGTGGACAACAGTGGTGAGGGAAGCCGTCAAGCTGAAGAAGGAGTCCTATCGGGCCTTTTTGGCCAGTGGGACCCTGGAAGAAGCTGATAGGTACCGACGGGCCAGACGGGCCGCGGATTCGGCGGTTGCTGAGGCAAAAACTCGGGCCTGGGACGAGTTCGGTGAGACCATGGAGAACGATTTCCGGACGGCCTCGAAAAGATTCTGGTCCAACATCCGGCGTCTCAGGGGGGGGAAGCGGCTCACAGTCAACACTGTTTACAGTGCGGACGGGGCTTTGCTGACCTCAACTAGGGATGTTGTGAGTTGGTGGGGGGAGTACTTCGAGGAACTCCTCAATCCTACCAACACGTGCTCTGAAGAGGCAGAGTCGGAGAGCTCGGAGACGGGGCCTCCCATTTCTGGGGCTGAGGTTGCCGAGGTGGTTAAAAAGTTCCTCGGTGGCAAGGCCCCGGGGGTGGATGAGGTCCGTCCTGAGTTTCTCAAGGCTCTGGATGTTGTAGGGCTGTCTTGGCTGACACGCCTCTGCAGTATCGCGTGGACATCGGGGACAGTGCCTCTGGACTGGCAGATTGGGGTGGTGGTCCCCCTCTTTAAAAAGGGGGACCGGAGGGTGTGTTCCAACTATAGGGGTATCACACTCCTCAGCCTCCCTGGTAAGGTCTATTCGGGGGTATTGGAGAGGAGGATCCGTCGGATAATCGAGCCTCGGTTTCAGGAGATGCAGTGTGGCTTTTGGAACAGTGGACCAGCTCTATACCCTCGGCAGGATCCTGGAGGGTGCATGGGAGTTCGCCCAACCAGTCTACATGTGTTTTGTGGACTTGGAGAAAGCGTTCGACCGTGTCCCTCGTAGAGTCCTGTGGGGGGTGCTCCGGGAATATGGAGTGCCGGACCCCTTGATAGGGGCCGTTCGGTCTCTGTATGACCGGTGCCAGAGTTTGGTCCGCATTGCCGGCAGTAAGTCGGATACGTTTCCGGTGAGAGTTGGACTCCGTCAGGGCTGCCCTTTGTCACCGATTCTGTTCCTAACTTTTATGGACAGAATTTCTAGGCGGAGCCAGGGAGCGTTGAGGGTGTCCCATTTGGCGACCTCAGAATCGGGTCTCTGCTTTTTGCAGATGATGTGGTTCTGTTAGCGTCGTCAGGCCGTGACCTTCAGCTCTCACTGGAGTGATTCGCAGCCGAGTGTGAAGCGGCTGGGATGAGAATCAGCACCTCCAAATCCGAGACTATGGTTCTCAGCCGGAAAAGGGTGGAATGCTCTCTCCGGGTCGGGAATGAGATCCTTCCCCAAGAGGAGGAGTTCAAGTATCTCGGGGTCTTGTTCACAAGTGACGGACGAATGGAGCGGGAGATTGACGGGCGGATCGGTGCGGCGCCTGCAGTGTTGCAGGCTCTGCACCGACCCGTCGTTGTGAAGAGGGAGCTGAGCCAGAAGGCGAAGCTCTCTACTTACTGGTCAATCTACGTTCCCATCCTCACCTATGGTCACGAGTTGTGGGTAGTGACCGAAAGAACAAGATCGCGAATACAAGCGGCCGAAATGGGTTTCCTCCGCAGGGTGTCTGGGCTCTCCCTTAGAGATAGGGTGAGAAGCTCAGTCATCCGGGAGGGGCTCGGAGTAGAACCGCTGCTCCTCCGCATTGAGAGGAGTCAGATGAGGAGTCAGATGAGGAGACCCCGGGGGAGACCCAGGACACGTTGGAGAGACTATGTCTCTCGGCTGGCCTGGGAACGCCTCGGGGTCCCCCCGGAAGAGCTGGAGGAAGTGGCCGGGGACAGAGACGTCTGGGTTTCTCTGCTCAAGCTGCTGCCCCCGCGACCCGACCCCCGGATAAGCGGCAGATGATGGATGGATGGATGGATATATCCTCCACCAACCAGACTTACAACCCCCGACTAGGGTAGCAGAATTTCTAAGCAGCTGTACCCCAAAACTACTATCAAAAATATATAAATTATTGTCTAAGATAGATGACACAATGTCTCTTCCATCCTCAAAATGGGAGGCAGATTTATCCATCAGTTCTGGTCATAGCTTCTAACCACAAATATGTTTGAACACCTTCATAAAGACTCAAAATCCTAATTTACAGCTCATACAATACAAAATCCTTCATAGAACACACTATACAGGACAAAGGATGTTCAGGATGGGTCTAACACACTCAAACATCTGCTCACATTGCACAGATAACACACCTGATGATTATGCACACGCTTTGTGGTTTTCTGCGCCTGTCCAGAAGTTCTGGCTTGAAGTCTGTGAGGACCTATCAACATGGCTAAAGTGTAGCATCCCTGCATGCCCCACACTGTGCATACTGGGTGACTTAGACAACATCAACATGGAAATTAACTCAGCACACATGGTTGTCACAGTGTTATGTATCGCAAAGAATGTTCTCATGAACTGGAAAGCGAAGAACAATCTGTGTATTAACCAGTTTAGAAATTTTCTTTTAGATTATATTAGCATGGAAACAATGTCTGCCTCCTCAAAACATCAATTGGCTGAATTTCATTCTCTCTGGTCCCCTCTGATTAGTTTTATCACATAGTGGTGGTGGTGGGTTGCTGGGTGATGGTGGGTCTCAGGCCCGGGCTGCTGCGACTGGTGTGACCGGGTGGTTTGTTTGTTTGTTTTTTGTAGAGGTCCTCCTGGGTGGGGTTGGGTTGAGTGGAGTGGGGCGGGATGGGTACCTTCTGGGGGTACAGTAGCTCCCGGAATATGGACGCTGCAGGCCCCGAGCCTGGTGGACATCAGGCCCTCCTGCCCATTGTTGGCTCCCAGGTAGCGGGGGTGCCTATTGCAGCCAGTCCCTGGCTGCCTTCTCCGGGGGAGAGTAGCTGCCCCGGTGTATATCCCCATACCCCTCTCTCTTTTGGCTCCTGTACACAGCACACACTCACACATGAAGGGTTTTGGGGGCGTGTGTGTTCGGTGGGGTGTAGTGGATGGGGCCACGTAGGTGGTCCCCTTTGGTTGCACTCTGCAGTTCCCTGCCTCTGTTTTAATTACACCTTAGACATTACTACTTATCAAACACACTCACACACACACATTAGGTCTTGGGGGGTGGTTACACTGAGTGGCATCTGGTGGGCGGGGCTCTTTGGGTATGTAGGCTGCCCAGAGTGCCGCGCTCCCAGTTCTACAAGTTTGGCTGCCCCTCAATTTTAATTGCTCACTATTAGAAAATATTGAAGAGCCAGAAGGGTGAGGGGAGGGGTCTTCTTCGCACACCCCTGCTTCCTGGTGTCTGCTCGGGGCAGGAGGGGCCAAGAGGATTAATTAATTGTTCTGCTGGTTCGGGGTCTGTGGTGGCTGGGGGGTTGCTGGCCTCCTGGTGTGCCCGCTGCACTACACCCCAGCAGAGTCGAGGGAGGTAGGAAGTGTGGATGTGTGGATGTATGGGACGTGAAAGTGTGTGTGGTAATGATTGGGCCTGGATCTGGGACTTGCTGTCGCCTGGCCTGCCTGTGTTTCTCCCGATGGGGCATCAGCGTTGCCTCTCCCCACTGCTCGCGACTTCACCCACCTGTGGGCACGTCTTGACTCCCAGGGCACTTGACCAGGGGCGCTGGGGCAGGCGCTGACCCACTTTGTGGCTGTCTGGGGCGCTTGGCCCTCCTGGGTATTGGGTGGGGCCTCTGCCGGGGGGTTTGGGGGCGCTCGGGCTCCTGGGGCCCAGGTCCAGTGCACGGCCCATGTCTGGGCGGCTGGGGCCTGGCGGGGTCGGTGGGCTGTTGCCCCTGGTTCCCGGAGTGCCTCTGCCCTATGCTTATGGGGGCTCTTTCCGGGGGCTTCCTCTGCAGTCTTCTGGGTGGATGCGTGGTTGCCCCTGCGGTGGGCTGCCTGGGTTCTGTGCTCTGTGGGGGCTGCTGGTGGCCTGGGTCTTGTGGCCCTCTCTGCCTGCTTCTGATTGCTTGGGGGGGGGCTGTGGATTGTGGCCCTGTACGCTTATACACTCATAACTAAGCACGGTTATCATGTAGGTCCTGTGCCATGGGTGTTGCATGTTCTCACACACACACACACACATTCATTAGTCCAGTAGCATGGTCACTAAGCAGTTGATGTATTATCATGTCGTCTCAGGTCATCTATATCCACAGCTGTGTGCTAGATGTTCATCTGGGATTTTAACAGTGTCATATAACTATTCAACAGATCAGTTAAAAAAAAGCCTGCTCATGGAGATGTTTCAGGATCTGGATACCAAGCGTGGACCTAATGTTTTCATTTTTGCAATTCTGATACAGGCTATTGAGCAGTGATAACTAACACCAAGTTCAGATACTGCGGATTTTCTACCTTTGATTTGTTAAGATTGAGCCAATCAGGGACAACCTTGAAGGATCTCTTTGGTTTTGTAGGATCAGTAATTACCTGAGAAAGGTTGATATTGGTACACACCTTTTTTAAATGATCAGAGGCAGAGTTCAACTTGTTTAAATTAAAATTGCCACACAGAGATTGGGTTTAGGCCACATGCACACAGAATGACATCAAAAAATATAAGAAATATTAAACATTTACACATAGATTTTTGAATATATGTAGAGGAATGATACTTTGAAATGTGCTCATTGCGGAGTTATGATCAGTTGAGTAATGAAGGTTGAACTATTCTGGGAAAGAGGTTCTATTCCCAGCATCATGATGGACACTCCTGATATAGAAGGTTTCGCTAACGCATTGGAATTGTTTTACTATTTTCATATGCATGTGCAATGAAGAATTGCTTGCTGCTGATAAATGCAAAGAAGAACAGCTTACACATAGATGCTCACATATAGGCTGCTGAATGCAATGAAGACCTGCTTATCAAGTAAAGTTCAATGTCAATGTGTAATATTCAATTAGGATTTGCAAAACAGTGAAGTTAAACAATGAATGGGTCCATAGTCGGTATGAGAAGACTACAGGAATATTTACCTGGGTGTACGTTCAAACAGAGATGAGAAAATTGCGATAAATAATTGTTTGTTTGTTTGTTAGTATGTATAGGAATGTTATGTGTATAAACTGTGTTGAGTTATAGTTACTCAGTAGTGTCTCAGTGAAACAACCGACGGGGGAAGCCTTGTGGTGACAACAAAAGCAGTGTTTTACTGATCAGTCAAGTTGCTCCAGTGTACTCCATACAAACTGGTTGGCTACTGAAGGGATAGAAAATGGGGAATACTTGTTTTAAAGCAAACAAGGAATTAGATGGGAAAAATACATGTTTTAACGGGACCCAGACAATATTAAATACTCAGACAGATGGGAGAAGAAGTGTAGTTTTGTAGGAAATCACAAAATTATTACATAGAATTAGTGAAATCAATTGAAGAATGCCTTTCTGAAGAGCTGTTTACCACAGATGAGCAGCTTTGCGACCAAGCACATTGTAGATCGCTTTACTGCCAAAATGATCTAATTTAATGGATTGGTTTAGACATGCATAACAGCATTTTAAGAACAAAGAGAGAAACAAAAAGGGACAACTCTTCATGGTGGAAGGTGATGTATAAATAACTGTGTATATGATGAAGGGGGTGGCAACACCCATTCCGAAATCCCGCCATTCCGACATCCCGCTATTCCGACATCCCACCATTCCGACATACCACCATTCCGACATACCACCATTCCGACATGCAAACGTCCCACCATTCCGACATCCCACCATTGCGACATCCCGCTATTCTGACGTTCAAATGTCCCACCATTCCGACAAGGCTTTCCGTATAAGGAAATGTGTGTTACTCAACAGGTGAGTCCCTTCTTTCTGTTCATGCAATTTATATGTTTAACACATGTTTATAGACAAGCGTTATTAAAAACACAAAGTCTCGGCAACTGGAGGAGGAGAAGCAGTCCGCGGTGGTTTTCAATCACACACTCCAATGCCACTTGTTTCAACTTCCGAAAATTTAATCCAGGAAAAAAAGGCTTACAAACATGGACCAAAACGGCTCCATAACACGCACAAGAATCCAAAAGAAACGAAAGTTAACTAAAAGAAAGCAAATAAACAGTATGAAGTGGTCAAAATTGGTTTTACGCATGCCTATGTGCGTCTGGCACATGCGTCTTCGGGCTCTCCCACGTTGGTTTGTGGATGAAAGCTATATGTTCAGCTGTAATGTCATGTAAAAACAATCTCTACAGGACATTTACTCCCAGGTGTGACCAGTTAGGTCCTTAAGATATCAACAGGCTGTATAAAGCTACAACCGTTGCGGCTGTGTGTTTGTGCCAAATGCGCAAAGCCCATCCGCGCTTCCCAAAATTGGAGTGAGTACTCATAAATCACGTGAATAACATGAATAAACGTTTTTACTGCATTTTGTTGTGTTTTATACGTTCTATGCTGTCATTTCTCTCTTCTCCTATTGGCAAGGCAAGGCAGAGTGCTCGCAACTGTGTCCTGTGCAGTAGCCGTGATATCTGTAATTGCAATTATTACTTTTGCATATGATGACAGCGTGCAAAAGACGCATGGGCTCTGTGGAGAGCTCCGCTCCAGCTGGCTGCTGTAACAGCTCACTGACACTGTATTTCTGCTTAATCAGTTTCAGTCTCGCCAGAGTTACATTAATATCTGTATTTTTATATTTGAAATTCAGGGGATTTTGATAATAGATTATTAAAGTTCGTTTGCGAGGCTTTGGCCTCTGCATGTGCAAAGCTTGTGCGCCAAACTTTAGGGCGTATTTGCGCCGGCATATCATTAGTGCAAAATGTTTTGGGTAAAAAATAGGCTATTAAAAGGAACTGTCGGAATGGCGGTATGTTAAAAAAAACAAAAAACATACCGCCATTCCGACCATAGGAGGAAAAAAGTGTCGGAATGGTGGGACGTTTGATAAAAAATTAAGTGTCGCCATTCCGACAATTGGAGACCCATGTCGGAATGGCGAGATGTCGGAATGGCAGCATGTAACCATGATGAAGGAGAGACCATTTGAGCAGCACAGCCATTTCGCAGCACAGGGACAGCAGTCCAAGTTACAGGATCTCCCACGTGGTATCACCTGTCACATTGTGTCAAGGCATCAAAAGAAGAAAAAATCACCAAACTCAAGGACAAAAAGACGAAGACGCCGGTGAACGAAGAGAGAGTACTGACAAACCAGAAATACAAAAGGATTCTCGATATCAAGATCCAGAAGAAGAGGCTAACAATGCCACGAACACTTACGATGCTGGGAATGATGCCAGCAATGAACAGAGAAGAAGATTCAGTGTCATCAATCTGCATTACGTGCCTCTAATGAGGGGGTGAATATAGAATCCTCAACGATTACAACGTCTCTGGGAACTGTGACAACAACAAGGTTTAAACCATTTTTATATATATTGTAACCTATTGGCTAAGGAATAGTGCTGAAAATGAGGTAAATCTAATCCACCACTCTCCTTGGTCTTCTGTAGGGTTTTTAAACTGATACGTGGTGGTTTGTTTTTCCACAGAAATTTGGAGATGCATGAATCTAGTGACTTAAACCAAGTAGCAGATGGTTTTATGGGGATCATTGAGAACAAATAGTTAACTTTTGGTAGTATCATCATGTAACTCTCCCCATAAGTGATATAGGTAAGGACTTCCAACGAGAGATCGTCCTCTACTGTCTTTAATAATTGCACATAATTTAGCTTTGTTAGCTCTGAGATCCTGGAGGAAATGTTTATGCCTAAATATCTAATATTTCCTGACTGTAAAGTGATCGCAGGTATATTATGGACCCTACAGTTAATGGGCAGAACTGTGGTCTTAGACCAGTTGATAGAGTAGTCAGAAAGTGCTGAGAATTTATTTATGAGTGTGATCGTGTGACTGAGAGACGTCTGTGAGTTCCGAAGGAAAAGTAATACATCATCAGCATAAAGACTTATTTTATGCTCAATATTTTGGGATTAATTATTCACAAACGGGTAAGAAAAGGTAGTATTGCCAGACCATACATGATCAAAACAGGGAGCGAAGGTGGTTCAGCTGCAAGGTGTGAATGTCTGACTATAGTTTGTAAAAAGCGGGTAAGATAAGGTGCGAATGCCCGACAATGTATGATCAAAAGAGGGAGCGGAGGTTTTCGGCTGCAAGAAGGTCTGAATGTCCACCCAAAATTCCTGAAAAATGGGTAAGAAAAGGTGAAAATGCCCAACCATACATCATCAAAAGCAGGAGTGGATGTGTTCGGCTACAAGAAGGTTTGAATGTCCGACCATAGTTTGTAAAAAGCGGGTAAGAAAAGGTTCGAATGCCCGAACATAGACCATCAAAAGAGGGAGCGGAGGTGTTCCGCTGTAAGAAGGTGTAAATGTCCGACCATAGTTGGTAAAAAGCGGGTAAGAAAAGGTTAAAATACCCGGCTGTACACAATCAATAGCGGGAGCGGAGTTGTTTGGCTACAAGAAGGTGTGAAAGTCCGACCACGGTTTGTAAAAAGCGGGTAAGAAAAGGTTCGAATGCCCGAATATATACCATCAAAATTGGAAGTGGATGTGTTCGGCTGCAAGAAGGTGTGAACGTCCGACCAAAGTTTGTAAAAAGCAGTTAAGAAAAGGTTCGAATATCCAACCAAACATAATCAAAAGCGGGAAAAGAGCTGTTCGACTGCAAGTAGGTGTGAATGTCAGATCATAATTTGCAAAAAGCTGATGAGAAAGGGTGAGAATGCCCGGCTATACACCATCAAATGCGGGAGCGGAAGTGTTTGGCTGTGAGTAGGTGTGAATGTCCAGCCATAATTACTAACAAACGGGTAAGAAAAGGTAGTATTGCCAGACCATACATGATCAAAACAGGGAGCGGAGGTGGTTCAGCTGCAAGAAGGTGTGAATGTCCGACTAAAGTTCAAATATATTAACAAAAGCGGGAGGAGAGGTCTTCGGATGAGAGTGGTTGAGAATTTCCAACCATAATCTATAAAATGCGGTGAAAAAAAAGGTGTGATAGAACACTAAAAGGTGGAGCGGAAGTGTTCGGCTGCAAGAAGGTGTGAATGTCCGACTATATTTGGTGAAAAGCAGGTGAAGCAAGGTCTGAATGCCCAACCTTACATCATCAAAAGCGAGATCAGAGGTGTTTGGCTGCAAGAAGGCCATAGTTTGCCAAAAGCGGGTAAGCTGCGAATGACCAACTAAATATCAACAAAAGTGGGGGTGGAGGTCTTCGGATGCAACTGGGTGTGAACATCCCACCATACAAGTATGGTGGAGAGGAAGCTGTGAACAGCCGACCATAGTTTGTAAAAAGCGGGTGAGACAAGGTGCGAATGTTCAACCATACATGATCAAAACAGGGAGCGGAGGTGTTTGGCTGTGACAAGGTGTGAATGTCCACCCAAAATTAATGAAAAGCGGGCAAAAAGTAGGTTTGAATGCCCAAGCATACATCATCAAAAGAAGGAGTGGATGTGTTCGGCTACAAGAAGGTTTGAATGTCCGAGCATAGTTTGTAAAAAGCGGGTATGAAAAGGTTCGAATATCCAACCAAACATAATCAAAAGCGGGAGCAGAGCAGTCGACTGCAAGTAGGTGTGAATGTCCAGCCATAATTACTCACAAACGGGTAAGAAAAGGTAGTATTGCCAGACCATACATGATCAAAACAGGGAGCGGAGGTGGTTTAGATGCAAAAAGGGTTGAATGTCCAACTAAAGTTCAAATATATTAACAAAAGCGGGAGGAGAGGTCTTCGGATTAGAGTGGTTGAAATTTCCAACCATAATCTATAAAATGCGGTGAAAAAAAAGGTGTGAAGGAATGAATTTTATAGCAAAATCCGAAATCATGCATAACTCCGCAAAAGGAACGTATTGCTCAACCAAAGGAATGCTTCTTTCTCATTCAGGGTAATATGAGGAACTTTATGCTTGATACATTTTAGACATGGATAACTATGAAGGACAAAGCAATTTTAACTTGGTTTGAGCAAAGCAATTCATTTTATAGGAAAATCCGAAATCTTGGAGGACTCATGAAAGTAAGCTTATTCTCGGATTCCTGATCCTCCAGTGTTGCTCTTTCCTATACTGCAAAATACAGCCTTGTTCTTTGTTGAAATCGATATAGACATTGATAAATATGAAGGACAAAGCAGTTTCCACTTTGTTTGAGTGAAGGAATTAATTTTATAGCAAAATCCCAAATCAAGCAGAACGTATGAAAATAAGCTTGTTTTCGGATTCCTGATCCTTCAGTGTTGCTATTTCTTCTACTGCAAAATACAATGTTGTTCTTTGTTGAAGTCAATCTAGACATTGATAAATATGAAGGACAAAGCAGTTTTCACTTGGTTTGAGTGAAGGAATTCATTTTATACATAAAATCCCAAATCATGCAGAACGTATGAAAAGAAGCTTATTCTCGGATTCCTGATCCTTCAGTGTTGCTTTTTCTTCTACTGCAAAATACAATGTTGTTCTTTGTTGAAGTCGATCTAGACATTGATAAATATGAAGGACAAAGCAGTTTTAACTTGGTTTGAGTGAAGGAATTCATTTTATACATAAAATCCCAAATCATGCAGAACGTATGAAAATAAGCTTATTCTCGGATTACTGATCCTTCAGTGTTGCTCTTTCTTCTACTGCAAAATCCAGTGTTGTTCTTTGTTGAAGTCAATCTAGACATTGATAAATATGAAGGACAAAGCAGTTTTAACATAGTTTGAGTGAAGGCATTCATTCATAGTAAAATCAATAATCGTGCAGAACTCATGAAAATAAGCTTATTCTCGGATTCCTAAAACTTTTGATTTGCTCTTTCTTAAATGCAAAGTACAATGTTGTTCTTTGTTGAAGTCGATCTAGACATTGATAAATATGAAGGACAAAGCAGTTTTCACTTGGTTTGAGTGAAGGATTTGCAGCTGAAAACCTCCCGCTACCGCTTTTGATTGTGTATAGTCGGGCTTTCGAGCCTTTTCTTACCCGGTTTTTAGAAATTATGGTTGGACATTCAGACCTTGCAGCCGAAGACCTCCACTCCCTCTTTTGATCATACATTGTCGGGCATTCGCACCTTGTCTTACCCGCTTTTTACAAACTATAGTCAGACATTCACACCTTGCAGCTGAACCACCTCAGCTCCCTGTTTTGATCATGTATGGTCTGGCAATACTACCTTTTCTTACCCGTTTGTGAGTAATTATGGCTGGACATTCACACCTACTTGCAGTCGAACAGCTCTGCTCCCGCTTTTGATGGTATATATTCGGGCATTCGAACCTTTTCTTAGCAGCTTTTTACAAACCATGGTTGAACTTTCACATCGTCTTACAGCGGAACACCTCCGCTCCCGCTTTTGATGGTTTATAGTCAGGCATTTGAACCTTTTCTTACCCGCTTTTTACAAACTATGGTCGGACATTCAAACCTTCTTGTAGCCAAAAACCTCCGCTCCCTCTTTTGATCATACATTGTCGGGCATTCGCACCTTTTCTTACCCGTTTTTTACAAACCATGGTCGGACTTTCACACATTCTTGTAGCCAAACACATCCGTTCCCGCTATTGATTGTGTACAGTCGGGTATTTTAACCTTTTCTTACCCGCTTTTTACAAACCATGGTTGGACATTCAAACCTTCTTGTAGCCGAAAACCTCCGCTCCCTCTTTTGATTATACATTGTTGGGCATTCGCACCTTATTTACAAACTATAGTCAGACATTCACACCTTGCAGCTGAGCCACCTCAGCTCCCTGTTTTGATAGTGTATGTTCGGGCATTCGAACCTATTCTTACCCCCTTTTTACAAACTATGCTCGGAGATTCACACCTACTCACAGCCGAACAACTCCGCTCCCGCATTTGATTATGTATTGTCCGGCATTCTAGTCTCTTCTAACACATTTTTCAGCAATTATGGTCGGACATTCACACCTACTCACAGCCGAACACTTCCGCTCCCGCATTTGATGGTGTATAGCCGGGCATTCTCACCCTTTCTCATCAGCTTTTTGCAAATTATGATCTGACATTCACACCTACTTGCAGTCAAACAGCTCTGCTCCCGCTTTTGATTATGTTTGGTTGGATATTCGAACCTTTTCTTAACTGCTTTTTACAAACTTTGGTCGGACGTTCACACCTTCTTGCAGCCGAACACATCCACTTCCACTTTTGATGGTATATATTCGGGCATTCGAACCTTTTCTTACCCGCTTTTTACAAACCTTTGTCGGACTTTCACACCTTCTTGTAGCCAAACAACTCCGCTCCCGCTATTGATTGTGTACAGTCGGGTATTTTAACCTTTTCTTACCCGCTTTTTACCAACTATGGTCGGACATTTACACCTTCTTACAGCGGAACACCTCCGCTCCCTCTTTTGATGGTCTATGTTCGGGCATTCAAACCTTTTCTTACCCGCTTTTTACAAACTATGGTCGGACATTCAAACCTTCTTGTAGCCGAACACATCCACTCCTGCTTTTGATGATGTATGGTTGGGCATTTTCACCTTTTCTTACCCATTTTTCAGTAATTATGGGTGGACATTCACACCTTCTTGCAGCTGAACAACTCCTCTCCCGCTTATGATCATGTGCGGTTTGATATTCGAAAATTTTCTTTCATGTTTTAAAGCAATTATTGATGGACATTCAAATCTTCTTGTAGCCGAACACATCCACTCCTGCTTTTGATGATGTATGGTTTGGCATTCGCACCCTTTTTTTACCCATTTTTCAGGAATTTTGGGTGGACATTCAGACCTTCTTGCAGCCGAAAACCTCCGCTCCCTCTTTTGATCATACATTGTCGGGCATTCGCACCTTATCTTACCCGCTTTTTACAAACTATAGTCAGACATTCACACCTTGCAGCTGAACCACCTCCGCTCCCTGTTTTGATCATGTATGGTCTGGCAATACTACCTTTTCTTACCCGTTTGTGAGTAATTAATCCCAAAATATTGAGCATAAAATAAGTCTTTATGCTGATGATGTATTACTTTTCCTTCAGAACTCACAGACGTCTCTCAGTCACACGATCACACTCATAAATAAATTCTCAGCACTTTCTGACTACTCTATCAACTGGTCTAAGACCACAGTTCTGCCCATTAACTGTAGGGTCCATAATATACCTGCGATCACTTTACAGTCAGGAAATATTAGATATTTAGGCATAAACATGTCCTCCAGGCTCTCAGAGCTAACAAAGCTAAATTATGTGCAATTATTAAAGACAGTAGAGAACGATCTCTCGTTGGAAGTCCTTACCTATATCACTTATGGGGAGAGTTACATCCATTAAAATGATGATACTACCAAAAGTCAACTATTTGTTCTCAATGATCCCCATAAAACCATCTGCTACTTGGTTTAAGTCACTAGATTCATGCATCTCCAAATTTCTGTGGAAAAACAAACCACCACGTATTAGTTTAAAAACCCTACAGAAGACCAAGGACAGTGGTGGATTAGATTTACCTCATTTTCAGCACTATTCCTTAGACAATAGGTTACAATATATATCAAAATGGTTTAAACCTTGTTGTTGTCACAGTTCCCAGAGACGTTGTAATCGTTGAGGATTCTATATTCACCCCCTCATTAGAGGCACGTAATGCAGATTGATGACACTGAATCTTCTTCTCTGTTCATTGCTGGCATCATTCCCAGCATCGTAAGTGTTCGTGGCATTGTTAGCCTCTTCTTCTGGATCTTGATATCGAGAATCCTTTTGTATTTCTGGTTTGTCAGTCCTCTGTCTTCGTTCACCGGAGTCTTTGTCTTTTTGTCCTTGGGTTTGGTTATTTTTTCTTCTTTTGATGCCTTGACACAATGTGACAGGTGATACCACGTGGGAGATCCTGTAACTTGGACTGCTGTCCCTGTGCTGCGAAATGGCTGTGCTGCTCAAATGGTCTCTCCTTCATCATGGTTACATGCTGCCATTCCGACATCTCGCCATTCCGACATGGGTCTCCAATTGTCGGAATGGCGACACTTAATCTTTTATCAAACGTCCCACCATTCCGACACTTTTTTCCTCCTATGGTCGGAATGGCGGTATGTTTTTTGTTTTTTTTAACATACTGCCATTCCGACAGTTCCTTTTAATAGCCTATTTTTTACCCAAAACATTTTGCACTAATGATATGCCGGCGCAAATACGCCCTAAAGTTTGGCGCACAAGCTTTGCACATGCAGAGGCCACAGCCTCGCAAACAAACTTTAATAATCTATTATCAAAATCCCCTGAATTTGAAATATAAAAATACAGATATTAATGTAACTCTGGCGAGACTGAAACTGACTAAGCAGAAATACAGTGTCAGTGAGCTGTCACAGCAGCCAGCTGGAGCGGAGCTCTCCACAGAGCCCATGCGTCTTTTGCACGCTGTCATCATATGCAAAAGTAATAATTGCAATTACAGATATCACGGCTACTGCACAGGACACAGTTGCGAGCACTCTGCCTTGCCTTGCCAATAGGAGAAGAGAGAAATGACAGCATAGAACGTATAAAACACAACAAAATTCAGTAAAAACGTTTATTCATGTTATTCACGTGATTTATGAGTACTCACTCCAATTTTGGGAAGCGCGGATGGGCTTTGCGCATTTGGCACAAACACACAGCCGCAACGGTTGTAGCTTTATACAGCCTGTTGATATCTTAAGGACCTAACTGGTCACACCTGGGAGTAAATGTCATGTAGAGATTGTTTTTACATGACATTACAGCTGAACATATAGCTTTCATCCACAAACCAACGTGGGAGAGCCCTAAGACGCATGTGCCAGACGCACATAGGCATGCGTAAAACCAATTTTGACCACTTCATACTGTTTATTTGCTTTCTTTTAGTTAACTTTCATTTCTTTTGGATTCTTGTGCGTGTTATGGAGCCGTTTTGGTCCATGTTTGTAAGCCTTTTTTTCCTGGATTAAATTTTCAGAAGTTGAAACAAGTGGCATTGGAGTGTGTGATTGAAAACCACCGCGGACTGCTTCTCCTCCTCCAGTTGCCGAGACTTTGTGTTTTTAATAACGCTTGTCTATAAACATGTGTTAAACATATAAATTGCATGAACAGAAAGAAGGGACTCACCTGTTGAGTAACACACATTTCCTTATACGGAAAGCCTTGTCGGAATGGTGGGACATTTGAACGTCAGAATAGCGGGATGTCGCAATGGTGGGATGTCGGAATGGTGGGACGTTTGCATGTCGGAATGGTGGTATGTCGGAATGGTGGTATGTCGGAATGGTGGGATGTCGGAATAGCGGGATGTCGGAATGGCGGGATTTCGGAATGGGTGTTGCCACCCCCTTCATCATATACACAGTTATTTATACATCACCTTCCACCATGAAGCGTTGTCCCTTTTTGTTTCTCTCTTTGTTCTTAAAATGCTGTTATGCATGTCTTAACCAATCCATTAAATTAGATCATTTTGGCAGTAAAGCGATCTACAATGTGCTTGGTCGCAAAGCTGCTCATCTGTGGTAAACAGCTCTTCAGAAAGGCATAATTAAATTGATTTCACTAATTCTATGTAATAATTTTGTGATTTCCTACAAAACTACACTTCTTCTCCCATCTGTCTGAGTATTTAATATTGTCTGGGTCCCGTTAAAACATGTATTTTTCCCATCTAATTCCTTGTTTGCTTTAAAACAAGTATTCCCCATTTTCTATCCCTTCAGTAGCCAACCAGTTTGTATGGAGTACACTGGAGCAACTTGACTGATCAGTAAAACACTGCTTTTGTTGTCACCGCAAGGCTTCCCCCGTCGGTTGTTTCACTGAGACACTACTGAGTAACTATAACTCAACACAGTTTATACACATAACATTCATATACATACTAACAAACAAACAAACAATTATTTATCGCAATTTTCTCATCTCTGTTTGAACGTACACCCAGGTAAATATTCCTGTAGTCTTCTCATACCGACTATGGACCCATTCATTGTTTAACTTCACTGTTTTGCAAATCCTAATTGAATATTACACATTGACATTGAACTTTACTTGATAAGCAGGTCTTCATTGCATTCAGCAGCCTATATGTGAGCATCTATGTGTAAGCTGTTCTTCTTTGCATTTATCAGCAGCAAGCAATTCATTGCACATGCATATGAAAATAGTAAAACAATTCCAATGCGTTAGCGAAACCTTCTATATCAGGAGTGTCCATCATGATGCTGGGAATAGAACCTCTTTCCTAGAATAGTTCAACCTTCATTACTCAACTGATCATAACTCCGCAATGAGCACATTTCAAAGTATCATTCCTCTACATGTATTCAAAAATCTATCTGTAAATGTTTAATATTTCTTATATTTGTTGATGTCATTCTGTGTGCATGTGGCCTAAACCCAATCTCTGTGTGGCAATTTTAATTTAAACAAGTTGAACTCTGCCTCTGATCATTTAAAAAAGGTGTGTACCAATATCAACCTTTCTCAGGTAATTACTGATCCTACAAAACCAAAGAGATCCTTCAAGGTTGTCCCTGATTGGCTCAATCTTAACAAATCAAAGGTAGAAAATCCGCAGTATCTGAACTTGGTGTTAGTTATCACTGCTCAATAGCCTGTATCAGAATTGCAAAAATGAAAACATTAGGTCCACGCTTGGTATCCAGATCCTGAAACATCTCCATGAGCAGGCTTTTTTTTAACTGATCTGTTGAATAGTTATATGACACTGTTAAAATCCCAGATGAAGATCTAGCACTTGACCATTTTTGTAAATCTTCTAATTCCATAGTTGATAAACACGCCCCTTTTAAAAAGTATAGAACTTAGAACAGGTCTATCCCTGGCTTTCGGCAGAACTGTCTTCTTTACTTTTTTTTCCCCTTGTCCTGTTCAGCATTATGTCAGAAGAATTGTAGTCTGAATACCTTTGATGCCAAACAGATTTGTTTTGCCAAGGGAAGTTTTATAAATTTAAAGCTCCCCTTGATGCCCATTTATTTATTTCTGTTTACAATATATGACATGAACTGAACTGAACCGGACCGGGGGACAAGGAAAGAAGAAGAGGAAAGAAGAGGAAACAGAACAAAAATAGAAACAAAAACCAGACAACCAGCTGCTACACTTGTAAAAAACAAAACAGACAACAATCCATGGCCTATGAGGGGAATCCAGCCTTAGCGCCACCAGGAGCACCTGAAAGCAGACAAGCAGAGAAAAAACAAACACACAAACAAACAAAAACAAGCACAAGAAGCGGCAATCGCATACAACACAGCTGTGGATATAGATGACCTGAGACGACATGATAATACATCAACTGCTTAGTGACCATGCTACTGGACTAATGAATGTGTGTGTATGTGTGTGAGAACATGCAACACCCATGGCACAGGACCTACATGATAACCGTGCTTAGTTATGAGTGTATAAGCGTACAGGGCCACAATCCACAGCCCCCCCCCCCAAGCAATCAGAATCAGGCAGAGAGGGCCACAAGACCCAGGCCACCAGCAGCCCCCACAGAGCACAGAACCCAGGCAGCCCACCGCAGGGGCAACCACGCATCCACCCAGAAGACTGCAGAGGAAGCCCCCGGAAAGAGCCCCCATAAGCATAGGGCAGAGGCACTCCGGGAACACGGGGTAACAGCCCACCGACCCCGCCAGGCCCCAGCCGCCCAGACATGGGCCGTGCACTGGACCTGGGCCCCAGGAGCCCGAGCGCCCCCAAACCCCCCGGCAGAGGCCCCACCCAATACCCAGGAAGGCCAAGCGCCCCAGACAGCCACAAAGTGGGTCAGCGCCTGCCCCAGCGCCCCTGGCCAAGTGCCCTGGGAGTCAAGACGTGCCCACAGGTGGGTGAAGTCGCGAGCAGTGGGGAGAGGCAACGCTGATGCCCCATCGGGAGAAACACAGGCAGGCCAGGCGACAGCAAGTCCCAGATCCAGGCCCAATCATTACCACACACACTTTCACGTCCCATACATCCACACATCCTACCTCCCTCGACTCTGCTGGGGTGTAGTGCAGCGGGCACACCAGGAGGCCAGCAACCCCCCAGCCACCACAGACCCCGAACCAGCAGAACAATTAATTAATCCTCCTGGCCCCTCCTGCCCCGAGCAGACACCAGAAAGCAGGGGTGTGCGAAGAAGACCCCTCCCCTCACCCTTCTGGCTCTTCAATATTTTCTAATAGTGAGCATTTAAAATTGAGGGGCAGCCAAACTTGTAGAACTGGGAGCGCGGCACTCTGGGCAGCCTACATACCCAAAGAGCCCCGCCCACCAGATGCCACTCAGTGTAACCACCCCCCAAGACCTAATGTGTGTGTGTGAGTGTGTTTGATAAGTAGTAATGTCTAAGGTGTAATTAAAACAGGGGCAGGGAACTGCAGAGTGCAACCAAAGGGGACCACCTACGTGGCCCCATCCACTACACCCCACCGAACACACACGCCCCCAAAACCCTTCATGTGTGAGTGTGTGCTGTGTACAGAAGCCAGAAGGGAGAGGGGTATGGGGATATATAACGGGGGAGCTACTCTCCCCCAGACAGGGCAGCCAGGGACTGGCTGCAATAGGCATCCCCGCTACCTGGGAGCCAACAATGGGCAGGAGGGCCTGATGTCCACCAGGCTCGGGGCCTGCAGCGACCACATTCCGGGAGCTACTGTACCCCCAGAAGGTACCCATCCCGCCCCACCCCACTCAACCCAACCCCACCCAGGAGGACCTCTACAAAAAACAAACAAACAACATCAAAAAACAAACAAACAAACCACCCGGTCACACCAGTCGCAGCAGCCCGGGCCTGAGACCCACCATCACCCAGCAACCCACCACCACCACTATGTGATAAAACTAATCAGAGGGGACCAGAGAGAATGAAATTTAGCCAATTGATGTTTTGAGGAGGCAGACATTGTTTCCATGCTAATATAATCTAAAAGAAAATTTCTAAACTGGTTAATACACAGATTGTTCTTCGCTTTCCAGTTCATGAGAATAGTTTTCTTTGCGATACATAACACTGTGACAACCATGTGTGCTGAGTTAATTTCCATGTTGATGTTGTCTAAGTCACCCAGTATGCACAGTGTGGGGCATGCAGGGATGCTACACTTTAGCCATGTTGATAGGTCCTCACAGACTTCAAGCCAGAACTTCTGGACAGGCGCAGAAAAACCACAAAGCGTGTGCATAATCATCAGGTGTGTTATCTGTGCAATGTGAGCAGATGTTTGAGTGTGTTAGACCCATCCTGAACATCCTTTGTCCTGTATAGTGTGTTCTATGAAGGATTTTGTATTGTATGAGCTGTAAATTAGGATTTCGAGTCTTTATGAAGGTGTTCAAACATATTTGTGGTTAGAAGCTATGACCAGAACTGATGGATAAATCTGCCTCCCATTTTGAGGATGGAAGAGACATTGTGTCATCTATCTTAGACAATAATTTATATATTTTTGATAGTAGTTTTGGGGTACAGATGCTTAGAAATTCTGCTACCCTAGTCGGGGGTTGTAAGTCTGGTTGGTGGAGGATATATCCATCCATCCATCCATCATCTGCCGCTTATCCGGGGGTCGGGTCGCGGGGGCAGCAGCTTGAGCAGAGAAACCCAGACGTCTCTGTCCCCGGCCACTTCCTCCAGCTCTTCCAGGGGGACCCCGGGGCGTTCCCAGGCCAGCCGAGAGACATAGTCTCTCCAACGTGTCCTGGGTCTCCCCCGGGGTCTCCTCATCTGACTCCTCATCTGACTCCTCTCAATGCGGAGGAGCAGCGGTTCTACTCCGAGCCCCTCCCGGATGACTGAGCTTCTCACCCTATCTCTAAGGGAGAGCCCAGACACCCTGCGGAGGAAACCCATTTCGGCCGCTTGTATTCGCGATCTTGTTCTTTCGGTCACTACCCACAACTCGTGACCATAGGTGAGGATGGGAACGTAGATTGACCAGTAAGTAGAGAGCTTCGCCTTCTGGCTCAGCTCCCTCTTCACAACGACGGGTCGGTGCAGAGCCTGCAACACTGCAGGCGCCGCACCAATCCGCCCGTCAATCTCCCGCTCCATTCGTCCGTCACTCGTGAACAAGACCCCGAGATACTTGAACTCCTCCTCTTGGGGAAGGATCTCATTCCCGACCCGGAGAGAGCATTCCACCCTTTTCCGGCTGAGAACCATAGTCTCGGATTTGGAGGTGCTGATTCTCATCCCAGCCGCTTCACACACGGCTGCGAATCACTCCAGTGAGAGCTGAAGGTCACGGCCTGACGACGCTAACAGAACCACATCATCTGCAAAAAGCAGAGACCCGATTCTGAGGTCGCCAAATGGGACACCCTCAACGCCCTGGCTCCGCCTAGAAATTCTGTCCATAAAAGTTAGGAACAGAATCGGTGACAAAGGGCAGCCCTGACGGAGTCCAACTCTCACCGGAAACGTATCCGACTTACTGCCGGCAATGCGGACCAAACTCTGGCACCGGTCATACAGAGACCGAACGGCCCCTATCAAGGGGTCCGGCACTCCATATTCCCGGAGCACCCCCCACAGGACTCCACAAGGGACACGGTCGAACGCTTTCTCCAAGTCCACAAAACACATGTAGACTGGTTGGGCGAACTCCCATGCACCCTCCAGGATCCTGCCGAGGGTATAGAGCTGGTCCACTGTTCCACGGCCAGGACGAAAGCCACACTGCATCTCCTGAATCCGAGGCTCGATTATCCGACGGATCCTCCTCTCCAATACCCCCGAATAGACCTTACCAGGGAGGCTGAGGAGTGTGATACCCCTATAGTTGGAACACACCCTCCGGTCCCCCTTTTTAAAGAGGGGGACCACCACTCCAATCTGCCAGTCCAGAGGCACTGTCCCCGATGTCCACGCGATACTGCAGAGGCGTGTCAGCCAAGACAGCCCTACAACATCCAGAGCCTTGAGAAACTCAGGACGGACCTCATCCACCCCCGGGGCCTTGCCACCGAGGAGCTTTTTAACCACCTCGGCAACCTCAGCCCCAGAAATGGGAGGCCCCGTCTCCGAGCTCTCCGACTCTGCCTCTTCCGAGCACGTGTTGGTAGGATTGAGGAGTTCCTCGAAGTACTCCCCCCACCGACTCACAACATCCCTACATTACAGAAACTGTAAACAGTGTTGACTGTGAGCCGCTTCCCCCCCCCTGAGACGCCGGATGGTGGACCAGAATCTTTTCAAGGCCGTCCGGAAATCGTTCTCCATGGTCTCACCGAACTCCTCCCAGGCCCGAGTTTTTGCCTCAGCAACCGCCGAAGCCGTGGCCCGTCTGGCCTGTCGGTACCTATCAGCTTCTTCCAGGGTCCCACTGGCCAAAAAGGCCCGATATGACTCCTTCTTCAGCTTGACGGCTTCCCTCACCACTGGTGTCCACCAGCAGGTTCGAGGGTTGCCGCCACGACAGGCACCGACCACCTTACGGCCACAACTCCGACCAGCTGCCTCGGCAATGGAGTCACGGAACATGGCCCATTTGGACTCAATGTCCCCCACCTCAAATATGGTTGAAGCTCTGCCGGAGGTGGGAGTTAAAGCTCCTTCTGACGGGGGATTCTGACAAACGCTCCCAGCAGACCCTCACAATACGTTTGGGCCTGCCAGGTCTGATCGGCATCCTCCCCCACCAGCGGAGCTAACTCACCACCAGGTGGTGATCAGTTGACAGCTCCGCCCCTCTCTTCACCCGAGTGTCCAGGACATACGGCCGCAAGTCCGATGATACAACCACAAAGTCGATCATCGAACTGCGGCCAAGGGTGTCCTGGTGCCAAGTGCACATATGGACACCCTTATGCCTGAACATGGTGTTCGTTATGGACAGTCTATGACTGGCACAGAAGTCCAACAACATAACACCACTCTGATTCAGATCGGGGGGGCCGTTCCTCCCAATCACACCCCTCCAGGTCTCACTGTCATTGCCCACGTGAGCATTGAAGTCCCCCAGCAGAATGAGGGAGTCTCCGGTAGGAGCATTCTCCAGTGCCTCCCCCAGAGACTCTAAAAAGGGTAGGTACTCTGAACTGCTGTTTGGCGCATAGGCACAAACAACAGTCAGGACTCGTCCCCCCACCCAAAGGCGGAGGGAGGCTACCCTCTCGTTCACTGGGGTAAACCCCAATGTACTGGCACACAGCCGGGGGGCAATAAGTATGCCCACACCTGCTCTGCGCCTCTCACCTCGGGCAACTCCAGAGTGGAAGAGAGTCCAACCCCTCTCAAGAGTACTGGTTCCAGATCCCAAGCCGTGCGTCGAGGAGAGTCCGACTATATCTAACGGTCTGATGAAGTTTCAACAATAAACAACAAACTTTGTATTATGAGAAAGAACCAGACTCATTCTTCAGGAATCCGAAAATAAGCTCTATTTTACGAGTTATGCACGAATTCGGATTCTCCTATAAAACGAATTCCTTAACTCAAACCAAGTTAAGACTGCTTTGTCCTTCATATTTATTCATGTCTAATCAAGTTTCAATGATAAACAACGTTGTACTTTGTAGAATGAGAAAGAACTTCTTCAGCAATAAGCATCTCTCGACAAATGACGAAATACAGATTTTGCTATAAAATTAATTGCTATCAGCCTGACTTAAAACTGTTTGTCTTCCTTATTTATCCACTTCAAATCAAGTTTCAACAATTAAAAAAATTTTGTAGTTTGAGAAAGAACAACTTAATCTTGAGCAATCAGTATAAAAAGAGGGTAAGCAAAGGTGCGAATGTCAAACCATACATCATCAAAACAGGGAGCGGAGGTGTTTGGCTGAGACAAGGTGTGAATGTCCACCCATAATTATAAAAAGCGGGCAACAAGTAGGTTCGAATGCCCAACCATACATCATCAAAAGCAGGAGTGGATATGTTCGGCTACAAGAAGGTTTGAACGTCTGACCATAGTTTGTAAAAAGCGGGTAAGAAAAGGTTCGAATGCCCGAACATACACCATCAAAGGAGGGAGCGGAGGTGTTCCGCTGTAAGAAGGTGTGAATGTCCGACCATAGTTGGTAAAAAACGGGTAAGAAAAGGTTAAAATATCCGACTGTACACAATCAGTAGCGGGTGCGGAGTTGTTCGGCTACTAAAAGGTGTGAAAGTCCAACCATGGTTTGTAAAAAGCGGGTAAGAAAAGGTGCGAATGCCCGAAAATGTATGATCAAAAGAGGGAGCGGAGGTGTTCGGCTGCAAGAAGGTGTGAATGTACACCCATAATTACTGAAAAATGGGTAAGAAAAGGTGCGAATGCCCAACTATACATAATCAAAAGCAGGAGTGGATGTGTTCGGCTCCAAGAAGGGTTGAATGTCTGACCATAGTTTGTAAAAAGCAGGTAAGAAAAGGATTTACTGCCCGAACATACACCATCAAAAGAGGGAGCGGAGGTGTTCCGCTGTAAGAAGGTGTGAATGTCCGACCATAGTTGGTAAAAAGCGGGTAAGAAAAGGTTAAAATACCCGACTGTACACAATCAATAGCGGGAGCGGAGTTGTTCGGCTACTAAAAGATG
Source organism: Leuresthes tenuis (assembly GCF_036924035.1). Classification (NCBI taxonomy): domain Eukaryota; kingdom Metazoa; phylum Chordata; class Actinopteri; order Atheriniformes; family Atherinopsidae; genus Leuresthes; species Leuresthes tenuis. The sequence goes on along the minus strand of NW_027325365.1, from coordinate 32,570,107 downwards.
TGAAAGTCCGACTATGGTTTGTAAAAAGCGGGTAAGAAAAGGTGCTAAGGCCCGACAATGTATGATCAAAAGAGGGAGCGGAGGTGTTCGGCTGCAAGAAGGTCTGAATGTCCAACCATAATTTGTAAAAACCGGGAAGGAAAGGCTCGAAAGCCCGACTATACACCATCAAAAGCGGGAGCAGAGTGGTTCAGCTGCAAGAAGGTCTGAATGTCCATCAATAATTGCTTTAAAACATGAAAGAAAATTTTCGAATATCATCCGCACATGATCATAAGAAGGAGAGGAGGTGTTCAGCTGCAAGAAGGTGTGAATGTCCACCCATAATTCCTGAAAAATGGGTAAAAAAAGCTGCGAATGCCCAACCATACATTATCAAAAGCAGGTGTGAATGTCAGATCATAATTTGCAAAAAGCTGATGAGAAAGGGTGAGAATGCCCGACTATACACCATCAAATGCGGGAGCGGAGGTGTTCGGCTCTGAGTAGGTGTGAATGTCCGACCATAATTGCTGAAAAATGTGTTAGAAAAGGAAAGAATGCCGGACCATACATCATCAAAAGCGAGAGAGGTGGTGTTCGGCTGCAAAAAGGTGTAAATGTTCGACTAAAGTTTGTAAAAAGCGGGTAAGACATGGTGCGAATGCCTGACAAGGTATGATCAAAAGCAGGAGCGGAGGTGTTCAGCTGCAAGAAGGTCTAAATGTCCATCAATAATTGCTAGAAAACATGAAAGAAAATTTTCGAAAATCAAACCGCACATGATCATAAGTGGGAGAGGAGGTGTTCAGCTGCAAGAAGGTGTGAATGTCCACCCATTATTCCTGACAAATGGGTAAAAAAAAGGTGCGAATGCCCAACCATACATCATCAAAAGCAGGAGTGGATGTGTTCGGCTACAAGAAGGTGTGAACGTCCAACCAAAGTTTGTAAAAAGCAGTTAAGAAAAGGTTTGAATATCCAACCAAACATAATCAAAAGCGGGAGCATAGCTTTTCGACTGCAAGTAGGTGTGAATGTCAGATCATAATTTGCAAAAAGCTGATGAGAAAGGGTGAGAATGTCCGACTGCACACCATCAAATGCGGGAGCGGAGTTGTTCGGCTGTGAGTAGGTGTGAATCTCCGACTGTAATTTCTGAAAAATGTGTTAGAAAAGGTAAGAATGCCGGTCCA